>NC_091820.1:128407500-129032500 GCF_041296235.1 Equus asinus
TTTTCTCATTTGTGGCTTAACTCTTGCCCAAAAGGGAGAGAAGAGCCAGACATGTTGCAGTCAAACTTGCTATTCCCGAAACTCCTCTGAGCAAGGTTAGAAGTGATAAGTTTCTTGGTCAAATCTGCTCTGAGAAAGTTACCAGAGCTTCTAGTCAGCCAAGTTCAGCCTTGACAGCAGAGGGAGAATGACTCAAAAAAGTAAGGGGGAAGAGGCAGCTGTTTGGAAGCAAAGGGAGGAGTAATTTCCCACCTATCCAAGGACATGTAGTCGGACATTGCTTTAATTTGAGTTTGCTTTTTGAAGACAAAGCGCATTTGGCCTAAATAAAATCTGCTCACCTTGAAAAACACTGCTTGAGTTACTGCTACAGAATAGGACAGAAAAAAACGGGAGGTTGAGGGAGGATTATTACATTAAAATGTTTTAATTTTTATTTTATAGAAAATATATGATTAAATGTCCTAATGTTGTTTGCAAAAGTTGCCTTGGCCTAAGGAAAATATTAGATATCCTAATAGAATGTGGGAAAACATGACTTAGATTGAGGCACTACCACAAATGAAATGCAAGAGCCGGAGTGACTGCAGGAAATGCCACTAGGCAAATTCCTCTCGTCCAAAGTAATATTATAAAGGGCTGGGTTCATTATGATAATTGTCAGTGCTCATAACATCAGCATGGAAAAACAATCTATTTTAAGGGTGAATTCTTGCAGTTACTTATACTTCCTTAATAACTAATTTTCTTATTTTAAAAATTGATTTTCAAGATTCGCATTATGAATACTTGGCCGTGACGTTGATACATGCATGAGTTATGGGTTTAATTACCCTTGTGGCTCTTGAGAGTTGAACACATTGGAATAAGAACTACAATTATCTATTACATAGAATATACAGCAGTTATTCTACTTATGAGCAGGTTATGTTCCAGGTTCCTAAAGGCTATTCTCAAGGTCATTTGTTTCTAAGTTCTAAGTTGCACTATGAAAATGACTGCTGATGACATTTATTAGTGGAATGCAGTGCTGGCCATTTATTCTGGCTTATGACTTCTTGGTATTTATGCAATCTGGCAAGGCAAAACTTTGTGAGCAGTTTCTGTAATATTGCAGAAAGCACTGGAGAGCGTGGGACCCCAATTATTGTCCTGGCTCTGCTAGTGTTTTCAGGCTGTTAATACGGTGAATTACATTAATTGATTTTCAAATGTTAAACCGATCTTGCATTACTGGGATAAATACTAACTGGTCATTATGCATTAAACTTTTTATATACTGCAGAATTAAATCTGCCATTATTTTGTTAAAATGTGTTGCCTCTACCCTCAGAAGTGACATTGGTTTGTAAGTTTCCTTTTTTGTAATATCTTTGTTAAGTTTTGATATAAGAGTTATAGTGGCTTTATAAAATGTGTTGAGAAGTGTTTCTCTTAGAAGTACTTCTCTTTTTTCTGTTTTCTGAAGAACTTTACATAAGACTGTTACTTCTTTGTTGGAAATTTGGTAGAGTTCACCAGTGAAACCATATTGCATGAGGTTTCCTGGTGGGAGGACTTTTGATAAAAAATAAATTTATTTAATAGACATTAAATAATATTAAGATATTAGGATGTTATCTTTTTCAAGGAATTTGTCTATTGCATGCCTTTGGCATAAAGTTATTAAAAATGATTAATCTTCATGTCAGCAGAATCTGCACTGATGGCTCCTCTCATTCCTAACTTATTTGCATTCCTTTTTTTCTTTTTTTCCTTGGTAAAGAATCCATCAATTTTCTTTATTTCTTCAAAGAACTAGCTCTTGGTTTTGTTCATTTTCTGGGGCATTTGCCTATTTTCTATTTTGTTGATTTTTGCTCTTATATTTATTTTCCTTTCCTTTTATCTATTTGGGTTTACTCCGCTCTTCTTTTTCTAGATTCATGATGAGAACCTTAATTAATTGATATTTAAGTGTTTCTTCTTTTCTCATATAACTATTTGAAGGCAAAATTTCTCTCAAAGCACTTCTTTAGCTGCATCACACAAATTTTTATGTTGCCTTATCATTAATTTTCAAATGGCTCCTAATTTGTTTTTTAATTTCTTGTGACTTTTAGGTTATTTACAATATGCTATTTAATTTCCAAATTATCCTTGCTATATTATTGTTGATTTATAATTTTATTTGTCAGATAACATGATCTGTATGATTTCAATCATTTTGAATTTATTGAGACATTTTATAGCTCATCATAGGTTCTATTTTGCTAAATATAACACAACTTTTGGAAACGAAAATATAGTCTATAGCAATTGTGTGGTTTGTTCTATAAGCAGATTGAGGAGTTTTATTGTGTTAGATCAACTATACTTTTAATGAATTTTTGCCCCATTGTTCTATCATTTGATGAGAAAGGGTTGCTAAAATCTCCCACTATAATTGGGAATTGTCTATTTCTCCCTTTAGCTTTATCAATTTAGTTTTCATTTATTTTGAGATGCTGTTATTAAATATAGATGCATTTATGATTATTTCTCCCTCATTTCTGTTATCATAAGAAAATATCTCTCTTTAGCTTTGTTAATATTTTCTTTCTTAAAGTTTGTTTTGTCTGATATTAATACGGCCATTCCTTTCTTCTTATGCTTACTGTTTGCATGGTATATTTTGTTCCATTCATTTGTTTTCAATCCATCTTTGTCTTTATGTTTAACATATGTCTCTTGTGAAAAGCATATAACTGGGCCTTGATTTTTCCATTCATTTTGATAAATTTGGCCTTTGAAATGGTTAGTCTATTAAAATTGAATGTAATTATTGATATGGTTGTATTTACATCTGCCATTTTGTTATTTGTTTGTTTATTATTTGTTTTCTGGTTTTTATTCTTGTGTTCTCCCTCTTCTTTTGGATTATTTAAATGTATTTTGAATTTCACTTTACTTTAGCTATAGGCTCTTTCATTATATCTCTTTGTATCTTTTAGTGGTTCCTCTAGTAATTAAATACACATTCTTAACTTTCACAGTCTACTTGGAGTGAGTACTACTTGATGCTACTTCATGTAAAATGTAGAAATCCTGCAATCATATAGATCCATTTCTCTCCTTTCACTGACCTTTATGCTATAGTTGTCATACTTATTATATCTATTTGTGAACCCCACATGACAATGTTACAATTTTTACTTTAACAGTGTTGTATAATTTAAATACATTAAAATAAAACCAACGTTTTTTCAGATATTTACCATTTCTACTTTTCTTCTTCCATTCCTGGAGATCTGGGTTTCCCTCTATTATCATTTTCCTTTAGCACAAAGAAATTACTTCCTTTGTTAATGCTAATACTTTAGCATTTCTTCTAGTGGAGGTAGGTGACAACAAATTCTCTGTGTTCCTTTATTTGAAGGTGTTGTTACTTTGCTTTCAAAGATATTGTGTTGGATATAGAATTTTGAGTTGACAGTTTTTCAGTTTTTTCTGGCAAATTAAAGATGTAGTTCTCCTGTAAAGATGTAGTCTCCTGGACTACATGCTGTCTGAAAAACATCAGCAGTTATTCATATTTTTGTTTCCTTGTATACAATGTGTATAAGATATGGATATCTTTAAAGTTTTGTTTTTTTCCTGAAGGCTACAGTTATTATCTATGGGAGGGGCAGTTTTTTACATGCTTACTCCTCCATGGAGGAAGTGGAACTTATGGTGAAATTAAACCAGTTTGGCCATTCTTTTTTTTGAGGACGATTAGCCCTGAGCTGGCATCTGCTGCCAATCCTCCTGTTTTTGCTGAGGAAGACTGGCCCTAAGCTAACATTCGTGCCCACCTTCCTCTACTTTATATGTGGGACGCCTATCACAGCATGGCTTGCCAAACGGTGCCATGTCCGCACCTGGGATCTGAACTGGCCAACCCTGGGCCCCAAAGCAGAACATGCGAACATAACCGCTGCGCCACCGGATCGGCCCCCAAGTTTGGCCATTCTTAATTGTCAGAGTTCATCAGTAACCTCCAGTGATTGGGTAAGGCAAACTTGTAAGTTCCTTCTTGGTTCTATATTACAATAAAAATAAGTGGCATACGAAATTCAGCCAATGAGCAGACATTTATTAGCAAGCAAGCACCCATTCTTTGTGAAGTCCCAGCTCTCTGTCTTTTAGCCTTTTTGAAAAGAACCTTGTATGAATGGTTCACTCCAGGCAGTTGTAATCCAGTGGTAGGATTCCATTACGATTTCTCCATTAAGAGGTGGGATGTAGGACAGAAAAGAATCGTAGGCATAGAGTAAACTTTTGAGGGGTACTAGAATGCTGGGCTCACCAGTAATTACACCCAGTTAGTGCAAGAATGGATGTGACATTAAAA
This sequence comes from Equus asinus, assembly GCF_041296235.1. Lineage (NCBI taxonomy): Eukaryota > Metazoa > Chordata > Mammalia > Perissodactyla > Equidae > Equus > Equus asinus. The sequence continues at coordinate 128,411,855 of NC_091820.1, forward strand.
TATTTCCAGCCAATTTACATATATTGAACATCACTAAATTAACCACAAAAACTTATTTCTAATGCCCCTTAAGCTAATGAACCAAGCCTCTTGTTTAAATTCAGAAAATGATAGTTGATCCTGATTAGGGCCTTTCAAAGCCAACTACAGATAGTGTGCATTCTTGATTAGGGCACTTCAAATAGTACTTAATTCCTCCTAAGGGTATAGATTAAAACTAAATCACACACATATGTCACACTGTCTATGCTGAAGTATTTAATGTAAATTATAGACAACATAAAAACCATGCAGTAGCAGAGTTTTTCTTCCCCCTTGTTATTGTATCATTATTGATGCAGTTTCCCAGTTCTTCTTTGTTGTTCGGGTCAACTCCCACTCTCCGACTTTCCACCTCCAAATAGAAACAGATGAATATACTGCTTCGTGGTACTTATACCCATAATTACAGCACACTCCAAAGATGAGAGCAAAAATAAGAGATAGTAATTGTTTAGGAGGACAAGTTCTGCCTAGATGAATTTTCTCAGCCATTTGCAGAACTTTCCATCTCTGGTTAAAACATTCCAAGTGACACATAATATTTTTACAGTAGAAAAATAAAAGATTGTCTAGGATTAAAATTGCCCTCTCAAAGCAAGGATAGATTTAAGAAATCACACTTAAGTCTTGTCTTAGTTCATTCGGGCTGCTATAACAAAATACCACAGACTGGGTGGCTTACAAACAACCAAAATTTATTTCTCACAGTCCTGGAGGCTGGAGGTCCAAGATCAGGGTACCAGCACGGTTGGATTCTGGGGAAGACCCTCTTCCTTGTGATAGACTGAGACTTCTCACTGTGTCCTCACAGGGTGGAAGGGGCTAAGGAGTCCTATGGGGTCTCTTTTAAAAGAACTCTAATACCATTTAGAAGGGCTCTACCCTCAGGACCTTATCACATCCCAAAGGCTTCAGCTCCTTAAACCATCGCATTGATCATTAGGATTTCAACATAGGAATTTGAGGGGGACACAAACCTTCAGTCCATAGCAAGGATGCATGCATATACTTTATATAGTTCTTGGTATCTTCATATTAAAATAGCACTTTGACCCTGGCATAAAGAAAGCTTAGCATTATTTCGATTGCATATGCATTTCATATAGAAAGAATTGTTTATTTGTTAGAATAAATTAAGTACAGCTACTGACATCCAAATAAGTAAATGTTGTAGATTGTGTTTCCTGGAAACAATCTGAGATGGAGATTTGGGTGCAGGTTTATTGTGGCGTGCTCTTGGGAGGTTTACCTGCAAGGAAGTGTGGAAGGCAGGGTTGAGCAAAGGGAGAAGGTGACATAAGGTTACAACTGAGACCTCAGGCAATCTAATGGGGAATTTTGGGGCAGAGACGAGCTTTCAGTGTTACCTCAAACTGAGGTAAGTGGGCTGGAACTTTGTATCTCCTTCTCAGTTAGTCATTAGCCATGGGACAACCCCTGAGAGAGAATATGAGCATTGGTTGAGGCAATTCCTTTCAGTCAAGTAGAACATCCAGTGAGGAACTCAGCTGTCAGTCGTTAGCATCTGATACATCCACTCTCTTCCCTTCTTACGGTGTGCCAGCCAGGAAGACATAGGTGGTGAGCAACCTTATCCACTGTTTATACTGTTCAGAACTACTTTTTCCTTACAGTAAGTTCACCCCATCTGGAATAGTTTGTCCAGAAATCTGGTTGGTCTCATTAATTTTATTTCCTGGGGAACCTTATAAGAGAGGGATTAGAAGGACAAATGACAGCCCTGCTACTGCATTTGATCTTGAGTTGAAGAATGATATAGATAATCCTTCTCCTCAAGCACATATTCGAGATTCCTCTCATCCTCAGCTAGCACCTTTGTTGCCCTAAGCAGCTTGCCTGGTGGATGATGTAGATTCTCATCCTTGAGCCCCTGGTTATCACGTTAAGAGACACAGAGGTCCACCATTCAGGTCCTGCTTTGAGAAAGGACACATTGCCCAGATGTGAGGAATTTGGTAAGCCAAGAGTTTCTAGTCGTTAGCTCCTTCAAGTCTCCTTTGGCTTTCGAGCAGAAATCATGTGCTTCTAGGGGGACCTCAGTCAATAACAGAACAAGATTATGGTATAAGGGCTGAGCCATTTCTGCCCAAAGTGGGACTCTCGTAAACGTCAAACTCTGCTCTGGAGCAACTTATTCTGCTGGGAGCATTGTGTCAGATCTGTATCATGGTCCAAGCCTTATCCTGCCCCAATCCTACTCCCTCCCTTTTCCTTTCACAAGGAATGTATTTCTCCCCAATACATCTTTGGTACTCCTAACTCTATCTTGGTATCAACTTCCTGGAGGACCCAACTGGCACCATGGTAAGAGAAGTGGTCTAAGAAAGCAGGCAGTGAGACGTGGTTGGGGGACAGAATCACTCAGTGTGTGGCTGGCAGTGAGGACACCATCCTGGAATGTGTTGCAGGATAATCCTCGGCACTAGGTGGAGGACTAATTGCTAAAATTCACCAGTGGTGACTTGGGAGAATTTTCTAGTGGGATGAAATGCTCTGGCAGGTGCAATGTTCCAGGCACTTAAAATGTTTGAAGCAAAAACGCATACAAGGACAATGAAATTTGCTGTTAAGATGCATTGATGCCCGAGAGAGGGATAAGGAAAAGATAAAGGTAGTTAGCAAATAGTGGGAACCCAAGTATGAAGGTCAGAGGATCTCTTTGGTAGCTTACAAAAAGGCCTTTATAACCTGCAATGGGAGAAAAGAAGAAGCTGAAGACCAAACTGAGAACTTAATAGCGGCAGGGTTTCTCCTTGGCACTACTGACATTTTGGGCTTAATAGTTCTTTCTTGTTGTCCTGTACATTGTAGGATATTAGTGGCATCCTAATGTCTACCCACTAGATACCAAAAGCACTCCCACCTCGTCATGACAATAAAAATTGACTCTGGAGATTGCCGAATATCCCCTGGAAGGCAGGATTGCTGTCTCCACTCCTTTAAGAACCACTGAGTTAGAGTCACTGAGCTTCAAATATGATTGAATGCTCTGTCTGGGTAGATATTACAACAAGGCAAGGGACCCCATTTGGAAAATCTAGGACCCTGATACATGATGTGGGGACAAGTGGTTGTAGGCCCTAAATATTTTGAATCCAAAGACTCCACTGAACCCTCACAGATTGCAGAGATGACCTTCCATTCTCCATTAAGAGCTGGCAACTGCTACCCTAATCACCTCTGTGTCAGAAGACACTGCAGAGGCCTTTCCTACACAAAGCAATAGGGATCCCATCACAATGTGCCACATCTCCTCTCCTGGATACCAGGAAGATAAGTAGGATTATGTCATAGCATAATCCAGCTGGAGATGTACTGAACATGATAATAGAGGCATGATACTAAACCTCAAAGGAGACGCAAGAATTAGCCAACATGTACCAGTAGGAGCTGAGGGAATATCTACCTGTGTGATAGGATTTTGAAGGTGCTTGATCAAGGAGATTGGATCATAAGACTACATAAGGAAGAGTTACTGACTTGGGAGCACTCTCCCAGAATACTGGTTTAACATCCTATCAAGAACTCCAGGGAATGGTGCAATCTTACTTCTAGGATACCTCCTAGATGTGTGGAGAAAGCAATGGTCCATACTGACTGGTGTTGAAATGTCATGGTAAACAGTGGATAAAGCATTAAAAGGCTTAGGAAAGTGGGAATACAGGAGTGGATAAAATGAGGCCAGACCTACCAGAGGATTATATTCCACGGCAAGGCCATCAGGAATATGCTGGTGAGAGGAGTAACAGCATCATTCAGAAGGTCGGTGGTGGTTTTCCTCTGCAGGCTATGGCTAATGGTGGGAGAGATTGTTGTGGAGCTCATTGATGGTAATGGGGAAGATGGAGCCATGAAGGACTAGTGGTCAAATGAGGCTAAATGTGAGGCTTAATGGCTAGAAGCCAGGGATTCACACTTATTGTAATAACCAGCCAAGGTGGAGAGGTAGCCAAGGGTGCTCGATCCCCAAACAGTTGTGGAGATGATTAATAGAATGTGGTATTCATAGGGACAAAATAGGCAGGCAACCAGTGAAGGTTCTACTTAATACATTTAATCAAAAAAAGAATTTATGGCAGGAGGCTAAGAATATCACCTCAATAAAAAGTCATGATACCTTGTACAATTCTTGAACCTGAGCCAGATTTCAGACCCATAACCCACTGGCTGAAGAGATGGCCGGGTCCCTGAGAAGAAGTCTGCAGCACTGTGGCAAGCATTTACTGTGATGTTTCCTCCAGTTCTTCCCTAACGGGACCTTTGGTCATTTATTCTGGTGATTATACACTGGGAAAAGATACTTCAAAGAATACTGGGCACATGCTCTGATTTGACATTGATAACCAGAGACCCAGAACATCATCATGGCCCCCTTGTTGGAGAGGGGCCACATGGAGCCAGGTAATAAATGGAGTCTTGTTCTAAGTCTGGCTTACAGTTGGTCTAATGGGCTCACAGATCCACTGGATGGTTATTTCTCCAGTCCCCAAAGATATACTTAGTATTAAGATACTTAGAGTTGGAGTAGCCCCCTACATTGGGTTATTAGCTCATGGGGTGGAAGACATGATAGTGGCCAAGGCCAAACGTAAGCCTCTGAATCTGCCCTCCTCCCATCCATGTAGCAAATCAAAAACAATATTACATTCCATGGTAGAGGATAGTGCATATTAGTGCCACCCCTAAAGATCTAAAAGATGCAGGAGTGGTGGTACCTATCATAACTCCACTTAATTTGGCAGTCTTGCCGCTGCAGAAACCACATAGCTCTGGATGACTGAAGACTATGGCAAACTCAACCAAGTAGTAGCCTAGAGTATAGCTTCTGTGTCAGCCATGGTATCATTAGTACTTCAGAAAGGAAAGAGTTCCAGATCAATGTTAATCTGTTCTAGCATTGATGTGTCATATGGTACAGTGACTACACTTAGGGTTACTACTTGGCTAAGTTTGTGGTAGTGTTACTGGCTACAAACATAGGTTCTTTACCTGCCACATAAAAGGGGTCAAATCAAAACTGGCACGCCAGGCTTATGGCAAGGAAAGTGTTTTTATTTTGGGTGATGTCAACCCAGAGATGAGAGTGAACCCTCAAATTCATTTCATCTCCCTGAGAACTGGGAGGCAAGAGGTTTCTAAAGGTTGCAAGGAATGTAGCCACTTGTAGGGATGGGGGGAGCCTGTGGCCTTGCTGGTCAGCACTTTCCCACCAGCCTTCAGCTGGTTTGGGGGAGGGGGCCCTGGGAGATAAGAGAATCTGCAGATGGCTGGCCCTGGTTGTCTGCTTCAGCAGTGGATGGTGGATTTTGGTGCCAGGAAGCTGAGGGGTTGGGGGCCTGGGAAGCTTTAGTTTCTTGATATTCTCTGGACATCAGTTTCCCGGTAATAAACTTCAAGGACCTGTGATTAGCCAAAATTTTAGTGTGAGCCCAGCATGAGGCCACCTGGGCTTTAACAATTTGTAACTTCTATTTGGTTGTAAAGCTCAGGGAGTCAAAGGTTAGAGAAACAGATATTAACATATGAGTGTAACTAAAGAAGCAGGGGAAGGGGATGGGTGCTTTTGGTTTTAACCTCATATATGGTGTTTTCAATGTAGGGGAACTGATATGGGGGCCAATATCAGTAGTCCACTGTCATTCATTGTGATCCATCCATGTAGGTGCCAGACTGGTGATTAAATGGGAGTGTGATGGAGACGACCATCCCTGCATTCTTTAAGTCTTTGAGGGCAGTGCCAATTTTTTACTGTTTTCATGTAGGATAGGGCATTGTTTTTGATTTACTATTTTGATTGATGTGCTGCGGGGGGCGGGGGGATTAGCAGTGAGTGATGCAGCTTTCAACCATCTGCAATTCATGTTCCCAGTAGTTGTGGGATGGGTATAGGAACGCTTTAAGAGGAGATCTGTGTGGAACACCTTAGTATCCACCAAAGTAACCAGTACAGGACATCAGTGTGTGTGTGTGTGTGTGCCCCCATGCACGGGTATTTGAAGAGGAGTCATTTCTTTCATCTGTGCAGTAAAGATGGCACAGCCTTCTGAATGGTTCTGAGTTTTTTTTTTTTCTTTCCTGAGGAAGATTAGTCCTGAGCTAACATCTATGCCCATCTTCTCCTATTTTATTTTTGGGAAGCCTGCCACAGCATGGCTTGATAAGAGGTGCATAGGTCCACTCCCAGGATCCAAACCAGCGAACCCTGGGCCACCAAAACAGAGAGTGTGAACTTAACTGTTGCGCCACCAGGTGGGCACCAGTTCTGAATTTTTGATGTAGTTTGGATCACAGGTTATGGCACAAGGAGTTCTACTCCTGGGGGTTCAAGGAGGTTGCTGTTCTTACCCTTGAGGGGTCATTCCACAAGGAATTGGATATTGCCAGTCCCGCTTCATATCCCCTGTTCCACTCTCACAACTCTGGTAGCTGAGTCCCAAACTCTGGTTTTGTCTTTGATCCTCGGTGTGGGTTACCTGGCTAATTCACCTGTGTTATCTCCATTGATCTTGGCAACAGGTTTATGAAGTAGTCAGGGTGGGAATTGTTAGCCTTATTCTGAAGATGAGGAAATGGGGACCGGGAGGCTAAATGATTTGCCCCAGGTCAAGTCTCAAAGCTTGCTTTTAGGTCAATGCTCCAAAGTGTGGTCTGGGGACATCTGCGTGAGAATCTCTGGGTTTCTTGTTAAAATGCACATTTCTAGGCCTCATCTCCCATATGCTAACTCCAAAATTTTTGGACCAGGAAATCTGTATATATATGAAGACCATGCCCATTCTTGTGCACCTCAAAGTTGGAGAATAATCCCTCTATATAGCTCTGCTACCCCAAATTTTCAGGTAGTAATTGAAGGCATGTTGGAAATCTCAGGCCCCACTTCAGATTTACGGAATCAGATTTGCATTTTAACAAGATCTCCAGGTTTTTCTTATGCAAACTGAAGTATGAGAACCATTGTTCTGTGGCAGAGCTTCTCTTCCTTTAGCCTGCATCGGAATCTCCTGGAGGGTTTGTTAAAAGTTTGCTGGGCCCCACCCCTAGAGCTTCTGAATCAGTGAGACTGGAGCGGGGCTGGAGAATTTACACTTTTAACAAGTTCCCAGGAGAGGCTGACGCTGTTGGGACAGGGACCACACTGAATGCTCCTCTGAGCTAGTGATTGTCAAATATGAGTGTTCATTAGAATCACTCGGGGAGTTTAAAAAAGTCTGTAGTTGCCGAGGCTCTTCCTAAGGAATCAGAATCTCTGAGGGTGGGGCCCAAGCAGCTGGAGTTTTAAAACCTCCTAGGTGATTTTAATATGCAGCAAGGTTGGAAACTTCTGCTTTATGGGAAGCAGGACTTTATTCTAAGACCATATGCATTCCACTGCGCCATACTGCTTATCTGCAAAACAAAGAATCTGTGTGATCCCTCAGAGTGAAAAATATTAATTCATCGGTCAGTGAGTACAGAATTCTTATACAGAGGCTTTTTTTTTCCTTTTGAACAAAAGATTCGGTAGAAAGCTCTCTTTCTAATAGATCACTTTGTTTTCTGTTTTGGGTTCTTTATTTGAACACATAACTTCCCAACTACTACTTGAATAAGCTGTCAGTTCAATACTTGTTGCTCCTTACTTTTTGTTGTATTTTCTGTGACTTTGTCTTCATTCCCCTTCAGCCTGTTTGATTGTTTAAGCGAAAGGGTGGAGGTGTGCATTTAATATAATTCAGCCCCTGCCTGTCACTGACTAATTGCCCCAGGAACTCAAGGGTGGGTTTGGAAGCATTTAACTGTTTAAGAGATGCAATCACCAACCACCCTGAACCAGATCAAGCCCCGCCACAAGAGCCAGCCCTGTGACCTTTGCCTCATTTTTAGTGCTAAGATCTCCACTCTGGGAGGAACTAAGGCCTCATGACCTTAACCTGCAGTGCGTGTGGAAGGATGTTTCCCAGCTGAGCCTGTGCAAGAGAATACCAACCTCTCCCTTTTGAATATTCATTCCCCATCTGAAATAAAAGGTCCCTGCTTCGCTTTGTCCGGGGATGCCACGACTTTGGAAATGATTCTACGTGGCCTCCTGTTTGCTGCAAATAGACCCTACTTTGTGAGACAACTACTTCTGGTGAGGAGTCTGATTGAACTCACCAGGAGGGAAGCCACTTTGGTTTTGGTGGCATGCCCTCTCACTCCACTGCCAGCCTTACCACTCACTGCTAAATAAAATTCATATTCAAAGGGTTTCTTTCCAAATTGTTTGAAGAATTTCAACTGACAGTTGTCTTTAGAATTTGATTGAATCTGTCAGTGCACTTATGTTCCCACGTTGTTCCACAAAAGTGTGTGTCTACAGTTTCTCTGTAATATTTTTCATATTGTATCCTAGGGTTCGCAATGTGGGGACCTGGAATTGGCGACCCCAAGATATGTCTCTTTGGCATCAGGATTATTTGAGGTTGATTGCTTTTGATAAACTGGGACAGGGAAGGAGGAATGGAACTTGCCCTTTGTTAGGACACGTTTACATTTGTAAGGTAAATCTCTATCTGTAAAAGGTGCCTCCCTCTCTGTACCAGGAAGAAGAAAGGCGATGACCTACTCTCCAAAAACTCTTAATCAATACCAAAGGCAAGGACTTAAAATCTGCATTTTATTGTGCTAGTCTGGTAACCTCCTGTAACTGACTTCCCTCCCCCTCCCAACGTTGGCATCTCCTTAAAGATTAAGCATCTTTCTTTAGGCTGGGAACTGATTGCGGGGCTCATCTGTGACCCCCCCCCCCCAGCCCGAGGCAACACACCTGCCACCCTGCGGCGCTCACTGAGACCGCAGACCTATCTGTCATTTCCATCAAGCGCTGTGCTGAGAGAGCAGCGTCGTGACTGTTATAAAAGGGACTTTTCAATCATATGTGAAACACCCCGTTTGGGGGCTATATAACCACTCTGTGCACCCCACTTCTTCGGTGCCCTTTCTTCCTTCGGGAAGAAAGGCCCCGGGCCATGGTTCCTCATTAAAGCTTTGTTTAATTTTCTGTCGCTATTCTGTCTCATGTGAATTGAATTCGTTCTCCAGCCAGACGAACCCCCATTTGGGGAGAGGAAATGTCCTCCTCCCCTACAGCAAATAATTTTGTAAGAAGTAATGACTTTTCTCAGAAGCCACAAGATCATAAGAGAGCGTGCCTGTGTTTGTTGGGGAGTGGGGATAGAGGAAGGGGGTATACATTAGGAGTCTGCATGTAGGAGTCAAAGAGGGGACAGGTGGACAGAATGCTCACTCCAATCCCAGAGTGGAGTCAGGGAGCGAGTGCTGCTGCATTTGCTCTCCAGCTGCTCTGGATTCTTAAAAAACTGAGTAAGGGAGATGTGATGGCACCACTGGTTTGGAGAGCTACCAATAAGACTTTGAGGTCTACCGGCATTCTAGTGGCTTGGAACCTTGACTCCCAGATGCTCATCGGTGACTTTGTTTACTGTGTGCACTGGAAGCATGAATTCAAACTCTGATCCATAGCTAGAAATCTTTTTGTACGTATGTGAAGCTGGAGAATTAACTTTCTGTTTCAAGACTTGGGAAGAGACTGAGTAGGTTATCATGAGACTCTTGCTGAACATAATGGCCACCAGGCAGAGCTGCGGAGTTTTGATTTTCATTAAGATAGGAGAGCTGTGTCAAAGCCAGGCAACTGTACCTTTCTCACTGTTTCAATGGATCTGGAGAATTGCAACATTATTGTCACTGCGTAATCAGTGCCGCTATCTTTCCAAGTCAAGTTTTAAAGAGGGACAGTGGGTTCCGAGGATATTGTTTAATGTTAACATGTCCTATATTCTGGCTAGCATGACAGAAAAGAAAACAAAGACTAGATGTCTTTTTTGTGATCTCAGGTCTTTGCATCCATGTTTCCATTATCGGTGGGAGCTGTGGTCCTTTCAGATAAAACAAGATCGGATTAAAATGCAAGACTAGGCTCAGAATTAAAACCCTCTTGAATTACGCTATTCTATTTCAGGGGTATAATTTCAAATATGATTATCCAGGAGTCAGTTTCTGGTTTCAATATGTGCCACGCAGAAGCCAGATGTGTACACTCGTGCACAGATCTCGGGAGACTGATTTATTGTGGCAGCTCAAATGTTTACAGCTTGCACTTTGTGCTTGAGTGGATTTTCTTTGGAGAGAATTGACTCAATGCCTTTGAACACGTTTTTGTTTGTGATTGGTTATGTAGTAGGGATTTCAAGCTCAATTTGGATAAGAATCTTGCTCTTTGAATTACTTTTCTGCACTCAACTACAACTTGCTTGCAATCCTCTCTATGTTCTCCCACTTACCTCTTTAATCATTCTTACTAATAAATACTTGGAGGCTTTAGGGAAATATCAGATTTTTGTTGAGCTGTATTTATAATTTTTCATTTTCCAGTTTCCTCAGCTGTAAAACGAGATTGGTGAAAATGCATGTATATCAATGTGCCTGATAAATGCTCTTTGAATTGAGTTAAAAGCCAATGCAAAGCGTGAAAATAGCAATCTTTAGAAAATATTAAAATACACTCACTACATTTTCTTTTCCCTACAATACCAAACTGATTTCCTGGAGGGTAGGATCCGTGTTTTCTGTGTCTTTGGTACCTGTCATGGCACTGAATAAAACAATTTGCACAAAAGATGCTCTGGATAAACAAGTGAACATATCTGGGCAACCTGAGCTAAGTCAATCTGTTGGTCAAACAATTGGCAGGGTTTCTTGGTTGATATGAATAGCTTCAGAAAATTAAAGGTGCAAGGGAGCTATGTATCTCCTCCCCCATAACCTGCTACCAGGTGGTATGTGTATAATGAAGGCAAGTCTCAGACCACACTCTGGTACATGTGCAAATATTTATTAATGAGCAGACACAAACACAGTTGTACAACCTGCTTCTGTAAGCTGTTCCTACTCTCTGTCCCTTTAGGGCCCCTAGGCACTTAGAGAAAGCACTTCACATGAAAGATTCTTTCTGAGGCAACGATACCCTATTATGAAAGCAGAGTCAGTTACCATGTTTGTAGGCTCAGGTGATAGAATTTTTCATTTAGTGGCAGCACATAGATCCAAAAGAACAGAATTCTAGATCTAGGGTGCTGCTTCACATATGTAAAGCTGCCTGTCTTCATAGACTGTTCAATCTCCTTCAGGAAAGACTTGAGGTAAATAAATGCTTTCTAGACAACCACATATCATCGTGCTAACTAACCAAGCCTCTGGTGCAGATTTAGATGCCTGTATTTGGAAGGTTTGTAGTAGCTTCCTATGGAGTGAGGGCCTCTGAAATAGGGTCCTTCAGATGCTAACTAAGCCCCTCTGGAATATGCATTCCCAATTAGAGCACTTCAAATGGTAACTATCAGAACCTAGGATGTAGGGGAAAGTTAATATATACACGGTCTATGCTGAAATATCTAAAATTAAATTACAACTAATATAGGAACATTTCTCTCTCATCCTTTGCCTCAAATACCCTCTGAAATGACACTGTTCTTAGGATGGGTGATTCTGATGGGCTCTGCCTTTACAATTTGGAGAGAGGAGTCTCAGAACATGTCTAAAGATGCCAGGCGTGTACTTCCTTCCCTATCCTGAGGTGGGTTGTGTTTGAGACTGCCTCTTAATGGCTCCTTTTGGAGTCAAAGAGTCTTGTTGGCTCTTATAAATTGCAGTTACGTTCCTTGGACACATCAGACACATAAAGCAAACTGCCTCAGTGATGCAGAACCACAAGACCAAAATGCCTGACAGAAAGTGAAAAGTCCCGTCAGCTACAAGCAACGGTTTTGTGTTCTGATGCTACATGTCTCTGACCAAGTTTTCCTGTGGCCCTGGAAATATAGATCAGAGGTCTACAAATTGTGGCCCTAGGGCCAAATCTGCCCTTAAGCCTTTATTTACTTTATTGGTAAAGAAAGTTTTATTGGAACGAGTCATGACCGTTTATTTACATATTGTCTATTTCTGCTTTTACATTACAATGGCAGAGTTGAGTAGTTGAGACAGAGGTGGTATGTGGCCTGCAATGCCAAATATATTTACTACTAGGTTTTACAGAAAAAGTTTGCTGACTCCTGATACAGATTATAGTGGAGTAGCAAAGAGCATGCATTATGCCTCACTTTCCTCATATTTCAATGGGGATATAATATTACCTATCTCATAGGGTGTGTGATGATTAAATTATTGATGCATGTAAAACAATTGGAGAAGTGTCTGAAACAGTGTTCATTAAATGTTAGTTGTTAGATGAAAGCACTTGAGCAAACTTTGCTTAGTATTCTTGGTGGGCAGTTCTCTGAACGACTCCTCTTTATGTTTTCCTACTGGTTGTCCTTTATCTTCCCCTTCATTGCTCCAGAGAAAGAGCCTTAGTTCCACTCATGATGGCCTCCCACCATCTCTCTCAGGCACTGGATGTGCCCTCCCCACCAACAGATCCATGAGTGCCTTTTGAAGTCTTTCTCTTTCTCTCCCAAGACTGCATTGCAAAAGCATCTACTTTCATCCTGCCCTCTTGCCTACTTTTTCTGTTTTCCAGCTTTATTGAGGGATAATTGACAAATAAAAATTGTGTATACTTAAGGTGTACAAAGTGATGTTTTTTATACGTGTATACATTGTGAAATGGTTACCATGATTGAGCTAATTAACATCCCCATCACCTCACATAGTTACAATATTTTTTGTAGTAAGAGCACAAGTTCAACTCTTTTTTTTTTTAAAGATTGGCACCTGAGCTAACAACTGTTGCCAATCTTTATTTTTCTTTCTGCTTTATCTCCCCAAATCCCCCCTGGTACATAGTTGTATATCTTAGCTGCAGGTCCTTCTAGCTGTGGCATGTGGGACACCGCCTCAACCTGGCCTGATGAGTGGTACCATGTCCGCGCCCAGGATCTGAACCGGCGAAACCCTGGGCCACCAAAGTGGAGAGTGCGTACATAACCACTAGGCCACGGGACCGGCCCCACAAGTTCAAGTCTCTTAACAGTTTCATATCAGTGAATGGCTGTGCTGCCCATTCTGTTGCGTCTGTAGAGAAGTGTTTTAAAACATATGGAAAATATGGCTGCTAAAAAATCGACTCTCTTACCAAATTTCAAGTATAAAAGACAATGTTATTAACTATAGTAATAATGTTGTACATTAGCTCTCTAGAACTCACCTGATAACCTTTGTACCCTTTGACCACTGTCTCCCCATTTCCCCCTCCCCCATATCCTGGCAACCACCATTCTACTCGCTGCTTCTATGAGTTTCACTTTTTTAGATTCCACATGTAAGTGAGATCATGTGGCGTTTGTCCTTATGACTGGCTTTTTTCACTTAGCATAATGTCCATTCACTCTTTCTTCTGCTACAACAGTGACTAGATGAACTAGGTCAGTAACAGAGGCTTAGTTTTGACCTGTGGTAGATAAGACATGTGTTAGAAGTTGTGATTTTTCACAGCAGTGTTTGGGGTCTAGACACTGTGTATGTGTGCCTGGGGAGTGATCCAATGCACCTACTCAGGAGTTTGAAACACCTGTGGATAGGGAATTCCAGGTTGTGGATGATGCAGACCTGTTTCGGGAGCTGGGGCTGGAGTGTGGTAATCACACGAGAAATAATTGAACACTTTCTCTAAGGATTACGGCTTCCACAGGTAAAGGCCAGTAGATGAGCAGGGAGATACTGCCAGTCTGCTTTATTCTGCACATTAACAAGCTTGCCGGATACTCATTCGACTCTTTCCAATTCATCAGACCTTGTTACAGTCCAGACCAGTGGTTGTAGTTAAATGAGAAGCTTGCAATTTTAACAGTCTTTATTCCCTAGTTTCAACCAGTACTTGAAAAATATTCATAGCTAAGGGAGCAGTGCAGTTTTATGAAGGATTACAAGTTCTGTATACCAGCTCTGAAAAAAAGTGGTTAGTTAGTGAAAGGCAGGCACTGAGATGTACAGCAGCCAAAGGGTGGGAGCTGAGCTGTTGATACTTTTGTAGGAAAGACAGGTTTTTGAAGACCAGCCATATCTCAATGCATTGATAGATTTTATTTAAACAACATATGTTGTGCTGACCCATGAGTTGTCAAGGCCCCCATTCCCTTGTGTTAGAGCAGCCAAAGGGCTGCTGACTCAGGGAAGCTGAAGAAAATGAACTGACCTATTTATTCCTTCACATTGCCCCCTCCCCCATGGCTTTATCAAAACAGAATTTCATTGCTAAAGATAATTACCCTGTTTTCTCCAACCCTGCAGTGCATTTGAGGTGAAAAAATCACTGGCTTCTGGGTCTCAGCCCTTTTCTTCCTTCTGGAGGCACTTATCCCCAGTGAGGCCAGAGGAGTTATGCTAAGAATAGTAATAGCCAGAAAAGAAAGGGCCATTAAAGCCTTTTTCAGGGGTGACCAATGGGTAGCATCTGGTGAAGAATAGACCCCCGACCCAGGTGCAAAATTCCTGCTTATGCTGCCTTCCTAATCTTTGTGCAAGGAGTTAGCTGAAAAATAGAGCATGCTAATTTTAGGAGTTTAATCATTTTGGGGGATCCATTCATTTAAAATTAGCACACAAAAAGGAAAGTCTAGGCACTTTAAGGAGGACACTTACTTATTTCATTTTATATGCCACACACCTTAGCTTCCAATTCTGATTGCATTTTCACGGGAGACTTGGAGGCGGCTGCTGGTTCCCGGCTGCACAGTCTGCTACTCTGAAGATGCGCATTTAAGCCTCTTTTCCCAGCTTCTCTTCCTCAGAACAGCCTGCCTACATTTTATGAGTGCTTTTCTTTTCCTTGTGCTTCTTACCTTGCCATTAAATTGTGTGTGGGGGTGAGAAGATCCATGCTGAAAATGATAAATAATGGGGGACTTATTTTTTAGCTGAAAGATCATTCTCAGGTAAATCTTTGGTTCTTTATCATAGTCACGTTGATTAACTGCGGTGATCCATTTCCTCACTTTTAAAAAGTTTTATCGGAAAAACACTATAACAGTGCTAAAACATTTTGAAAGAGGAAAACAAATAACTTTCTACGCTTAATCCTGTGATCCCAAATAACTATTTTTTGCATATTCTCTTCCAAGTAATGCCCCATAAGCATAAATCTTTTCACATAGTTGTAAGCGTTGTGTGCATAAAACTGTGTATTCTGCTTTTTAACATAGGTTTTAAACATTTTGGCAAATTACTAGTCATCACAGATATATTTAACAACTGTGAAAATTCCGTAGAATGGATGGAATACAATACACTTGGCTGTTCCCTTATCATTAATAGTCTTTTATGCCTTTCTTTTCTCCTCCTCTCTCCTTCTTCTTTCTCTCCTCTCCATCCAATGGTCTAGAGTTTGTAATATATATGTGAAAAAGAGTTCTGAATAAGAGATCACTGATGTATCATATTCACATGTGTTTGAATTTCTTTCTCTTTAAAAGTTTTATCCTCTGCATTTGCAATTGTAGGTTAGGGTTTGCTGTCAGGTTATCCAAATATATTTCCTTATCTGTCTAGTTCTTCAGGTTAAGTTCACAGACTTAATTGGAAGCAAACTATCCTTGGAGTTTGTATTCTCTGAAAACTCTGCCTCAAAAACAGCTGAAGATTTTAGTTTTGAATGAGGGTTAAGAGCAATAGAGTATATTCCTCTAAAATCAAAGTAATTTTGAATGGCTTTTCTTATGAAAATAATAATAGGAACACCATTCATTCTCTGCAAATTCTCTGTGATTTCAAAATTTGTCATCATTAACAAAATAATCTAGCATTTTCTTAACTTGGTCTTCATTAACCTGCAGCCCGTTTTGCTGTGCATTTGCAGAACTTGTCCCCAAGTCAGATACTGATTGCGTTGCTCTGGACAAGTCTTCCTGGCTTTCATGCCAAATGGCACCACGCTCTTGGAAGACTGTTTAACAGGCAATATCCGGAGTGATTTCTGAAGCGCATTGCAATCGTCTTCCCACATTTGATTGTTTTTTCTTGGCAGCTAGCCTGCTGTTCAGTGCAGAGGCTTGCCACTGGTTCAGGATACAGAAGCCTTGAAGCAGTAGCCTGAGTTGAGGTGCTGAACATAGGCTTGGTCATAAGGAAAGTGTGGGGCAGGCCTCAGTGAAGCAACAAAGCACTACAGAAAGGCGTGGAGCAGCAGCCGCTCAGGGCCTGGGGCTTATCTGGAACCCAAGAGTAGCCCAAGGGGAAGCCAAAGTAGAGAGACTTGATGCAGCCAAAATGGTAACTGATGCTCCTTTCTTACTCCTTTGCTCCCTGGTTCCAGGCTCTGGCCAAATACTTCACTGCAGTCCCCTTTGCCACATGCCCCCATGAAGCCTGAGAGAAAGAGCAGAGAGGCCGAAGGAAAAAGGCTTCTCATAACCTCCCTCTTCAGGATTGTCCTTTGCCTACTTGTCCTCTAGGCTTCCTACCACTTAGAAGATCATTTAATACATACATAGGATCGAGTTAGCTTTCCCTAATGCTGTGTTTCTCTGTATAAATGTCAGGTGCTCAGAAAGGCTGTCCACGACCACTAAAAGCTAAAATAAATCCCATTGTTCTCTTAATAATTCAAGTGTTTCCCTACTCAGTATAGGATAGGAGCTTGGGCCCTGCAGTCAGACTGCCTGAGTTTTATTCACAGTTGCTCCACTTATAAGTTTTGACCTTGAGCAAGTTGCTTAACAAAGATGTACCACAGTTTTCTTCTCTGTAAAATGGTAGTCTACCTTTTACAACAGTTTCTGACACAAACGTACTCAGTAAATGTTGGTTGTTATACAAATACCGTCACTTCAGTTTGTTAGTACACATTTATGGGTCATTTACTTGTTCAATGTTTCTCTCCCCCACTGCAGAACAGGGATTGTGTGTTTGTTGTCACTGGACGTCCATCACACAGCACAGTACCTGTCACATAGGAACTTAAAAAACATTTGATAAATGAGTCACTCCTGTAGTGTTTCAAAGTTGAACAACTGCATTTTCATTGCAGCTTTATAATAACTCTAATTATTTACTTTAATGTGCTTTAATTATTTATAGTCAAATTCTTTTCTTTTTCAAATGTTTGTTCTACAAATGTTATATCTAAGCCATTATATAAACTTCTTTTGTGTGTGTCTATATATAGACACACACACATATGCATATATACACATATATAATATATATTATATGCATTTTTTCAACAGTAACAATAAAATGGAAACAAATATGCCTACCATCCAATTTAAGAAATAAAATATTATCAGTGCATTTGAAGTCTCTTGCATGCCTGTTCCCAATCTTATATGCTCCCAACACCCACCCTGGGATACTATTCTGAATTTTGTATTAATTATATTCCTACATCGCTTGATAGTTATGCCACAAATATCTATATCCTGAAACAATGTATTGTTTAATGTCAACTGCTTTTTGACCTTTATATAAATGGAATCACACTTAATATGTTCTTCTGCATTTTTTTTCTCTTTTTCCTTTCCTCGGTTCTATGTTGTGTATGGTTGAATTTCATTTATTTTCAGTGTGATATTGTATGTCATTGTATGACTATACCTCTATTTATTTATCCTTTATATTGTATGGACATCTGGATTGTGATCCATTTTTGACCTATTACAAACGGTGCTGCTATGAACATTTTTGTACATGTCTCCCAGTGCACAGGCGCAAGAGCTTCTCCGGTGTATACCTAGGACTGTGATTGTGGGATTTTACGGTATGACATCTGAACCTTTGCTAGGTTGTTTCTCTTTTTGTGATGTCCACATCTGTTGCTGATTATGTATCAATTATTTTACTGTGGGGTTACAAAATGGTGATATTCTAATTCTATCATTCCTTCTCTGTTCATTAGCTGGAATACTTCTATGAAGGGAAACTTTCCCCTCATCTACTATTTAGTTACCCAATCGTGCAATTTATTTAGGAAACGAGAAGATCAATGGTTCATTGTTGTCTCTCTCTCTCTCTTTTTTTTAATCAGTTTTCAGAATAAGGCGTTAGTTCCCTAGCATCCTTCAAAGTCTCCTAGTGTATATTTTTTAGTATCACTATGAACACATGAATTTAAACATATGGAATAGACACATTTTAACTCACTGAAATGATGGTTCTTATTGAGGGTCAAATTGTCCCATCTTTGGCCAATGGGAACGTCTTCAATGGGTACTTGAGTTTTCTGTACACAACCCCTGTAATCTTTGGTAACTCGCTTACCCTCTTGTATGACAATGTGTCCCAGCCTCACTCAGTTTGCTCACTTCCACTCCTAGATCTGTAGTCTTCTATCTTTCCAAGGATCATTGCTTTCCTTTAGTGAGAAATATTGTTTCAAGACCACAATCTGGACACTCAGTGTTCTTGTTCCTATTACAGTGATTATTCTCTCTAGGACATTTCAGTGGGCAGAGCTAGGAAATGTTTTTCTTTAAGGAAAAATGACATCATGAGTTCACAGTGATATTCCAGTTCGAATTCAAGATTGCAGAAGTTTTAGTTAACCTCTTCGATCTGTGTCTCCTTTTTCTCACATTGAAAATTCTGCTTCCCAATAACACTGATATGTTCGTTTTGTTCTATAATACACAAACCACAATCATCAGAAGAACAATCTAGAACTACCACCATAAATGTGATTTCTCAAAGATCACTTTTATATCATTGTGTGTTTTTTGGGGAGGGGGTAATTTTTTTAAAAGTCTCTTAAAATAATTCTATGTATCATTTTGCCACCACATGATCCATAGCTAGATTTATGTTTCATTTTGCTTTCAAACTTTAGAGACTGCCTTATTTGGATTTAACATTTAAAAGTTATGTAAAAATAATTATGTAAAGTGAAATCTATAAATCAAGATATATTCGAAGAAATATAGTTTCTATTGCTGTATCCTCCATCCTATCCCTTTCTTCCTCAAACATTTTTTGAGTTTTTGCTTTATGCTTTCATTTGTAAAATATAAAACAATACACGAGCTAGTTCCCTAGCATCCTCCGAAGGTGAACAATGACTGTTTTTAAAATACCACCCTGACGGGGCGGACCTGGTGGCGCAGCAGTTAAGTGTGCACATTCTGCTTCGGCAGCCTGGGGTTCAGCAGCCCGGATCCCGGGTGGGGACATGGTACTGCTTGGCATGCCATGCTGTGGTAGGCGTCCCACATAGAAAGTAGAGGAAGATGGGCATGGATGTTAGCTCAGGGCCAGTCTTCCTCAGCAAAAAGAGGAGGATTGGCAGCAGATGTTAGCTCAGTGCTAATCTTCCTCAAAAAAATAAAATAAAATAAAATAAAATACCACCATGAACCCATGGATTTAAACATATTTTATGTGTCTTAATTCATCAAAATTATTATTCTAATTGATGCTCCAATTTTTCTCTCTTTGCTCAATGAAAGCCTCTTTAAGTTGGCGCCTGAGTTTTTTGGAAACACCATCAGTAGTCTTTGACAGTTTCCTTGATTTCTGATATGACAAGATGTCCTCCATCTTTCTTAGCTGAACAGTAGCACAACGTACACACTTTTCACCTCGCATGAAGGTAATATAATTTATTCAAATAGTACTCTATTGAAGGAAATTTGGGTTGTGTTCAGCCTTTTGCTATTATAAATGATGCTGCAATAAGTAGCATTGTACATAACTTTTCATATTTTTGCTGATGTGTCTTTCCTACAAGTATTATCTCTTGGTCAAAGAGCATATTCATACATAATTTTAGGAGCAATTTCTTAAAAAACAGATCATCTGGTAAATTGTAAGCCATTTATTATCTGGCTGGCTACACTGCTAGAATAGGCTTTCTCATGATACCTGATCAGTTCCACTCTTGGTCCTAGTAAAAATGGGGAAAACAGGTTAATTGGTCTTTCTTGGTAGTCAGTAAAATTTGACTGATGTTGTGTGGAAGGTTTGCTCACTGGCTTTGTTTATTCAAGATTCTTTCCATCTGGGCTAATGGAGTCGACCTTGAGGTTGAAGCGTGCTTTTAATGCTACTGGGAAACTTAAGTGAAAAGAGTGTATGAAATGTTGTTACCAGTAGTCTACATATCCCACACAAGGTATGGTTTTTTCGAGGGATGAGCAAGCCCCACAGGCAGTATATCAGTATATATTTTTAAAATAGTACTTCTTAGGCACTTAAGAAATGCACCCTACTTGTCTTCTCTCACCTCATTTCTCTTGCTTCTCCTCTTCCCAACTCTCCCATCGATGGAACCTTTATATTTTCCCTTTTCCCTCATTCATTCATTTATCCATTCACTCAATGCATATTTATTGAGTTAATTTCTATGCACTTCACCACTGGGATGTTAATGTTTTCACTCAGTGTCCATGTTACTTTTTGTAGAAAATTCTTAAGTTTTCACTTATAACCTTTATCAAAGTCCACTTTGCATACAGAATGTTTGTCAATGAATTGTTAAGAAGGCTCCCCTACTCCACCACAGTACAGGCAGCAAAATGTAGTCTGCCTGTGTTACTACTTACTAGGAAATGGCTTCTCTCCTATTTGTGTCAGTTTGTAATCTTCATCTCACTCATTGCAATCTGACATTCAGTATCCTAAAATCTTGCCATGTGCTAATTCTTTTCTTTAGGTTTTCTGCTGTGTTACAGTGAAGGGAGAAATGTCAGCTCCTTTGAGTAGGAAAAGTAACATCCTTCTTGATTAAGGTGAAAACTGAAGGCGAAGAAATATGTACACAATGGCACTTCCTATGAAACACTGTTAAACATTTTCCCTGCTACATGCCCTTTGCAGCTTCTAAAGGTTCCTCCTATTCAATCATATTATGACATTTATTATATAGACAGTACTTGCCCTTGCTAGTACTCTTCCTGGGGACCAAATATTCATTTATGGCATGGTTTTAGGTACAGGCAGTCTGCTTTCCTTGGATGGGAGAGATCTTCTCCTTGACAGTACCTACCTGGATTCCATGCTACTGTGCTCTGCCTATAAAAACCACTCCATTTTATCACTGAGAATTTGTTTACCCTCCATGGAGCTGGTTTCTATCTTGCCCAACATCAAGTGCTAAATGACCTGTAGATCCTGGTCCCCTGGGATACCAAGGAACAAAGTAAAGGGGACAGTGAGTCCTTACAGCCAGCACTGCTCTGCAAGATTGAGAAAGAACACAGAATTGAGGCTTTTCCACCATGAGAGAGGGAAGAATGTGAAGGACGCTTTGCCTCCAGACTTACAGTGAGCTCTCTGAGGCGTTGGTCTCTATCTTGCCTCATACCAAGCACTGCTGACTGGTGAAGGTCATTCCCAGTCAAAACCAGTCCATAAGAAATGAGAGTGATATCTGCCTCTTCAACTGTGCAGACAACAAAGAAAACATACAAGGAACATCAAGAATAAAGAACATGTGACACAGTCAAAGGAAGAAAATGAATCTTCAATAACCAACCCAAAAGAGATGAAGATCTGTAAATTGCTAGACAAAGAATTCTAAACAATCATCTTAAAGAAGCTCAGTGAGTTACAATAGAACACAGATAGACAAATAAACAAAATCAGGAAAACAATGCACAAACAAATTGAGAAATTTAACACAGATAGAAACAATAAAAAAAGAACCAAACAGAAGTACTGGAGCTGAAGAACACAATAACTGAAGTGAAAAATTCACTAGAAGGATTCAAAAACAGACTAGATCAAGCAGAAAAAAGAATAAGTGAATTTGAAGACACATCATTTGAAATTATCCTGAGAAGCAAAAAGAAGAAAGAATGAAAAAGAGTAAAGAAAGCCTAAGGGACTTATGGGACACCATAAATTGAACCAATATGCACATTATGGGAGACCTAGAAGGAGATATTAATAACATACAGTGTTGGGGGAGAGGAAGCACATTGTAGAATTTTGTATGTGATTGAATTTAAGTTATCAGCTTAAACTGACTGCTATAACTACACTTTGTTTTACTTGATCACATAGTAAACACAAATAAAAAACCTATAAATTAAGAAAACAATTCTATTTACCATATCATCAAAAATAGTAAAATATTAGGAATAAATTCAACCAAGGAGGTGAAAGCTGCATACACTGATGATCAAACACAGTAATGAAAGAAATTGAAGAAGACAGAAAAAATGGAAAAGTATCTAATGTACACAGAGTGGAAGAATTAATATTTTTTAAATGTCCATACTACCCAAAGCAATCTACAGATTCAATGAAGTTCCTATTAAAATTCTAATGACATTTTTCATAAAAATAGATAAAACTATCCCGAAATTCACGTGGAACCACAAAAGGCATTGAATAGCCAAAGCCATCTTGAGCAATAACAAAGTTAGAGGCATCACACTGCTTGATTTTAAAATATACTACAGGGGGCCAGCCCCCTGCCAGAGGGGTTAAGTTCACACGCTCTGCTTCTGTGGCCCAGGGTTTTGCCGGTTTGAAGCCTGGGCGCAGACATGGCACTGCTCATCAGGCCATGTTGAGGCAGCATCCCACATACCACAACTAGAAGCACCCACAACTAAAAAAATACACAACTATGTACCAGGGGGCTTTGGGGAGAAAAAGGAAAAAAAATCTAAAATATACTACAAAGCTGTAGTAACCTAAACAATATGGTATCGACATAAAAATAGGCGGGTAGACCAATGGAACAGACTACAGAGCCCAGAAAGAAATACACACATTTTTGGTCAAATGATCTTCAACAAAAGTGCCAAGAGCTCACAATGGGGAAAGGATGTTTCTTCAATAAACAATTTGGAAAAATTTTATATCCACATGCAGAAGAATGAAATTAGACCCTTATCTCATCATATAAAAAAATCAAGTCAAAATGGATTAAAGGTTTAAATGTAAGACCTGAAACTGTAAGTCTGCTAGACGAAAACAGAGAAAAAGCTCTTGACACTGGTCTGGGCAATGATTTTTGGATATTACTCCAAAAGCACAGGCAACAATTCAAAAATCGACAAATCAAAATGCATTGAACTAAAAACTTATGCACAGATAAGGAAACAGTCAACAGAGTGAAGAGACAACCTATGGAATGGGAGAAAATATTTCCAAAACATATATATGATAAACGGTTAATATCCAAATATATATAACGAATTCATGTAACTCAATGGCATAAAGAAGGAAGCAACTCAATTAAGAAACGGGCAAAGGCCCTGAATAAACATTTCTCCACTAAGACATATAAATTGCCAACAGGTACATGACGAAGTGGTAAGAATCCTTAATTATCAGGGAAATGCACTTAAAACCACAATGAGATATCACCTCACAGCTGTTAGAATGGCCATTATCAAAAAGACAAAAGTTAACAAGTGTTGTCAAGAATGTGGAGAAAAGGGAAGACTTGTGCACTGTTGGTGGGAATGTAAATTGGTACAGACATTATGGAAAACAATATAGAGATTCCTCAAAAAATTCAAATAGAACTATCATACGATCCCCAATCCCATTGCTGGTTGTATATCTGAAGGAAATAAAATTTGCATCTTGAAGAGATAACTGGACTCCCATGTTCGTTTCAGCATTACTCGCAATAGCCATGATATGGAAACCACCTGTGTCCATCAATGAACGAATAGAGAATGAAAATGTGGTGTATATATATATAATGGAATGTTATTTTTTCATAAAAATGAAGGAAATCTTTCCATTTGTGACAACATGGATGAATCTGGAGGACATTATGCTAAGCGAAATGAGCCAGACAGAAAGACGAATACTGCCTGATCTCACTTAAATGTGGAATCTAAAAAAGTTAGACTCTTAGGAGCATGTTGGTCAAATGGTACAGAGTTTCAAATATGCAGGATGAATAAGTTGTGGAGATTTAATATACAGCATGGAGACCATAGTTAGCAGTACTGTATTTTATACTTTAACTTGCTAAGAGGGTAGAGAATTTTTCTCACAAAAAAAAAGATAACTACATGGGGTGATCAATATGTTAATTAGCATGATTGTGGTAAACATTTCACCATGTACTTGTATATCAAAACATCATGTCGTACACTTTAAATATGTACAATTTTTATTTGTCAATTATACCTCAATAAAACTGAAAAAAACCCCAATCCCATGATTTTCAATATTATAGTACACTGACTCCCTGAGGTCATTTGTGCTTGTGTTGGGCTGCTATTTTAGATGACAGGCAAGATCTAAGTAGTACAAAGGGTTGGATGAATCGATTCTTTGCCTGTTTTGAGGAGGACATGCTCAGATTCAGAATCAGATTTTTCCTAAGCCATTTGTTTCTGGGCCAGTGGTAGAGGCAGAATTAGCCATAATCTACATTGGGTTGCAGGGTTACGATGAGTTGTGTGCCAGGGCTTCCTAGCCTACAAAATCACAGTTTCTAATATTACACTTTCAGCCAGCTTCTGAGGCTTGGTTCCTTGTGGCCTGACTTGTGAGGTCATCTCCAAATAATAACCTCTGCTCTTTGATTTCTATCTCTTCTCTTCCAGCAAGATAGAGGTCTTACACACATACCCCTTGCTGGACTAAACTATAGAAAGCGAAAGGAATAGTGTTCATGAAGGAAAAGGGACACTATCACAAAACCCCACTTCTCTGTTACAAAAATATCTAAGCTTTGAAGGTCATCCAAATCCACATCCTGTGTCACTTACAGAATTCAATTATATTCACGTCCGAGTTTCTTCATTTGTAAAGTGTACATACAATCTCTTATTTATAAAGTACTTCATTTATTTATTCATTGAACATTCGCTGTTCATTCCTAAGCCATTAGAGTGGTACTATTTTTGTTTGCTAGGTCTGCTGTAACAAAGTATCATGCCACAAACTGGGTGGCTTAAAATAACAGAAATTCATTCTCTCACAGTTTTGGAGCCTAGAACTCCAAAATAGAGCTGTCAGTGGGACTATGCTCATTCTGAAGGTGCTGGAGGAGGATCCTTGATTCTTTCTAGTTTCTGGTGATTTGCTGACAATCTTTGGCATTCCTTGGCTTGTAGATGCATCACTCCAATCCTCCGTCTTCACATGTTGTTGTTCCTGTGTGTCTTCACATGATCTTCCCTATGTGCATATCTACTTCTGTGTCCAAATTTCCCCTTCGTATAAGGACACCGGTCGTATTGGAATAGGGTCCATCCTAATGATCTCAGTGATTGCCTCTCTAAAGACTCTGTTTCCAAACAAGGTCGCATTCCGAGGTAGTGGGGGTTAAGACTTCTACGTACCTTTTTTGGGGGATACAGTTCAACTTATAACAGATGCCAAGATAAATACAGCACAATCCTTGATGTCAAAGAGATTCTTATTTAGGAGAGATTAGCTATACAGAAATAACTTTTACAAAGCATCAGGTAAGGATTTTAAGTGAATGATCATGCCAGTTCTGAGGAGAGAGATCACTTTGAATGAGGAAAATGTGGAAGGAATATGATTGTAAACTCCTGTTGTCTAAGATAGAGGACAATTTCCAGTGTGTATTAGGAAGTGTTTTTAAATCGGTTGCAATAAATTACTTTTAGTGTCCATTCCATAGCTGGCATATCTCTCAACACTCTTGACCCCACAATGGTCCCTCCTTTGCCCCCTTATCCTGCCCTGTTTATTGTAATGCTAAACACAGTCTGACATATTATGTAGTTAATTGTTTATTTACCCCTAGTAAAATGTAAGCTATTTGAAAGTAGGACCCTTGCCTATCTTACCCACACCTGTAACCCTAGTGACTAGACCAGTGCCTGGCACATAGTAGGTGCTCAATACATATTTGATCAATGAAGGCACAAATGAAGGATCCAGTGCATAGCTTGGAATAGCAGCTTCTCAGATGGTTTCTTTCACTTCCTTCTTCTGAGAAGGATCAGGAAGCCACAGTGGCCTTTGGGCCTAGCAACCACCTCTAGTGGTGAGACAGTCTCCTCACAGTGTTCCAGTCTAGAGGACTACAATTAAAGCTGCTAAGTAATTAAGGTTCTAAAGAAGGTGGTGAGCCCTTCCTTGGTGGCCAAGCACTGTCTTGTCAGGTAAGAGGAGAAACAGAAGTTGGCTGCCAGGACTCATTTGTGTAACTCCATTCCTTTTTTCCTCTTGGCTCTCCTTCATAAGTTAAAAGCCTGGATTGCAGCAAACCCCTGCAATTTCCACAGCATGACAGTCAGGAGGAATCGTGTGGCCAGAAAGCTTTGCAGTACAAAACAAATGGAGGGGTTCAGCAGCTCTGCAGTGCCGATTCTTTCATTTCACTATCAGACAATGGCACAATTACAAGCAATTACTTATTAGATGTTTGAAAACTATTGTAAAAAGCCAGCACCACTTGCCAAAAGTAATTTAATGAAATTGGGCATAATTGTGCCCCTGAACTGAAGTTTTCTGATTTGCCCACATTTAGATGAATCCGTGGAAGTTATTTAGCAAATGAATGAATAAAAGCACATAGACAAAAATCTCTGTGCAGTTGGTGGAAATCCACGGCATCAATACTGAAGGCCATGGATCTTTAATAACTTAAAGTGAGATTTTTGACAAATGGATAGGAAGTAAGCTAACATATTTGCTCAATAGAATGCAAAACACTATTACCAAGGAAAATAAGATATCTTAAGGCTCAAGGATCCATTTGATACTTTGACTGTGAGTTGATAACAATTGTAAATTTCAAATGTTGATTAATGGCATTTTTTAACTACTTAATCAATATAACAGCAAAAAGCAAGTTTTCACCAATTTGGATGAGGGGAGTTTTAAATTTTTGAAAACTCTAATTTATAAGATAGCTTTAAAGAAATGGAGTTTCTTTACTTTTTCATAAACATAGTAGTTACATAGGCCACCTAATTATTGCTTTGTCTGTAAAACCCAATATTTTCTGTGAATTGATGAGAATGATTTACTATTAACCCCTGAAGTTTTTGTAAACTGATGCTCGATTATAGTAGGCTCTCTGCTGGGGTTTAAACATTCCTCCTCACTTTTGTTTATTGATACGTTGCTGGTTTAGCAATCCTATCCGTATGTGTTTTATTTTCCTTTTTATCAAATGACTTTACTTTTTCAGTAAATGCTTGTTTATTTAAACAAAATCAAGCAACATGGAAGTACAACAAAGGGGGGCATCACCTCAAATCCCATTGCCCAGAACACCATCATTAACATGGGGAATATCGTTCCATATATCTCTCTAAGCAAATATACAAATGGCTGGATGACTGGATAGATGCATAAAGTAGTTTTATCAAAATGGAATTGTACTGTATTCATTTTAAATTTAAAAGAAGTGCATAGAGATTAACTTGAATTTAGTAGAAGAAAAAGAAGTCAGAGTAAAATTGAAAACATTCTCGAGGTTAAGCAAAATAATTATTCAGGTATTATTTTTTTACGTTCTTTAAGCTCCAGGGGAGATTTTTAGACAGTACTTGTTACTTATTTTTATTTTTTCAAGGCTGTTAGCATTTAAATTGACTTCTAAAATCCTAATTCCCATAACTGTCTAGTTTTAATTCTCTATTTAAAAGCATTCAGTGCTTACCATTAGTTTTTTGGCCACAACTTCTCCATCCCCAAATTCTCTATTTGGATTAATCTCTTAGTTGACTGTTGTATCTTCAAGCAATTTTTTTAGGCAGGGCTCATGGTGGTCCTTGAATGTGTGTGTGATTGAAGAATCCTTTTGCCTTTATACACAAAGGGCGACTTGACCGGTTCTGCAATTATGTGCCATGCCTTTTCCTCCTCTCAGGATTGCAGAAATGGCTCTGCTATCTTCTTGCATTGAGTGTTATGCTTCCTTTTACCATGACTTCTCCATCCATCTTTTGTCTGGCTAGATTTCATCACTGAGTCATTTTTATAAGAGTTCTCTATTCCCAAGATTGCTTCATGTTGAATGCTCCTATAGAGAAGTCTGAGGCCAGCCTAATATATTTCTTTCTCTTTTGTAAGTGCCTTTTTTTCCCCTTGTTTGGATGACTGAAGAATTCCCGAAGGCAGTAAGCAATAGCTTCTCCTCTCAACAGTTCAGTCTTGACTTTCCTCTGGGCTGTCTGTCCATCCCATCGGTCTGATTCTGACCTGATGATGGGTATTAGAATGAATTTTCAAGCTTTTATTAATACTTTTTCCCTTAGTACTACCTCTGCAGGTTGTAGTTGGGTTAAATTTCTTGCTATATCACCCTAGAATATCAGAATCAATTTTTTCCCATGGGCCATAACTTTTTGGAAGTGTTTGGCATGAGGTTATATCCTTATGTTAATTTGCTGCTGGTAAAGTCACCACAATTCCCATTTTTATTGTCTAAAAATAAATATTGTTGTTGCTTCTCATTCCATAAGATAATTTTCCTTCATGCTTGTGACTTATCTGTAAGTAGAACACAATACTTGTTTGCCTGATTTTTCCCATCACTATAATTTTAAAATTTTCATACATACAGCAAAGATGAAAGAATTTTACTGTGAATACTGTTATACTCACTTGATCAATGCCCAATGGAGTGACAGAAACTACATCAGAATTTTGAACAAGGAAATATAATACAAAGAATTGCCGGCCAGCCCTGGTGGCCTAGTGGTTAAGTTTGGCATGCTCCACTTCGGTGGCCTGGATTTGGTTCCCAGGTGCAGACTTACCCTACTTGTCTGTCAGTGGCCATGCTGTAGTAGCAGCTTACATACAAAAAAACAAAAGAGGAAGATAGGCAACAGACATTAGGTCAGGTAGAATCTTCCTAAGCAAAAAAAAAAAAGAAAAAAAGAATTGTTAACCAAGTGAAAGCTGATTAAGTATAAGCAGTCATCATTTCTCCCATTAGTGCAGAACTATGAAAATGACAGTGCAAGCTGAAACTTTGCAAAATGATCTTAATAATAGAGGGAGTTATGATTGCATTTAAATTTTTGTCAGAATATTTAAAAATTCTCTTAACGCCTGTTTTAAATGTGTAGGGGAATAAAATGATACCAAAACTAGTATTTATTTTAGTATACAGTAATATAAAACATTAGAAACATTGAGTATTGTGTTTTATTTCTTTGTAAAAACTTGTCAAGAGTAGCTTGAATAGTGCCTGCCTTCTTCTTCTTGGCATACAACTTATAATATGGAACAAGCCCCGGCAAATTGTCATGCTCCTGTCTAAGTTTGGGTTAGCTTCTAATATTGTGTCGTTTGCACTTTCAATGTCAGGTATCTCTAAGATTTCCTTTAATGTGTGAGTTTTTACTGACATCACTTCTGGGATATCGTCATCTTTTTCATCACAACAACTTTCCATGTTGTTTTCAATAATTTCACCCTCACTAAGTTCCTCTAGCTGCATTTCAATGGTTTCTCGAATAACGACGTGTCAACGTTCCTAGGGTTAGCAATTTCTTCCATAACTTCATTCCCGCTTGATTCGAATTTCACTTCTAGCATCATCACTTTCTGTTCTTTTGGTTCCTTTGCTGCACTTTCATCTTTGTTGACCAATTCTCTTTCAATTATCCGTTTTTGAACAATGTCACATGGGTTTATCACTGGGAGACAAGGATTCAACACAGCTACATGCTTTTTTGTCTGTGCATGAACTGAATAATCATGTGTAGTGACCAATCACTGACAGACTTTGAAAGAAGTGACATGATTTATCAGTGATCATAGGTGCATCTGTTATTTGTATAGTGATTGGTAGACTGAAGACCAACCGGTGAAGTTTGTACTTTATGCAATTACTCAGTTATTATACACTTGTAGCTAAAATTCAAACTGTGCTGTTGGGGAACTAGTATTATTTAACTAAATTGCAGCAAATCACAGCCTTACAAAGTCCAGGCTGTCACTAATAACATGGATAAAAAAGAGTTCTAATATGTAACTAAAGTATTAACTGCAGAAAGAAGCTACCACTCCAGGAATGAAGGAAAATTGACCGTCTGACTTTTAAGTTCTGAGGTTCAGATATCCGAGGAGTTGTAAGTGTGAAAAGAAGCATAACTTCTACTGCTGTGCATGAAGAAAAGGACACTGTAGAACCATAAGAACAGCTATGGTGAAGAGGAAAGTTGCTGGAGGCAGCCAAGAACAACGTGCCACCATGGTGAACACTACGCAGATCAGCTGCATCCAGAATGCTCACTGCTTCAGAGACAAATTAAAAGAAGAAAAAGTTTAAAAAGCAAGTACTTTTATCTACCAGGCTTGCAGTCACCCCCTTGCACTCACTATGGGCAGAGCAAGACCGGGAACTAGTTGGCAAAGGAGAGAATGAGTTGCAGAGTTCACCTCCAGAATCACAAAATGGGCCAAATCTTTTTGTTCTAACATTTATTTAAACACGGATTCTTAGTCCTGGATTTTCTTCCTGCAGTGTCTAATTCCTGTCGATAAATGGAGCTCAACTTCACAAGGTCGTTTACATTTGTCAAATTCTCTTAACAAAATTCTTACTTGAAAAGCGAATGTGTAATTTATTTTGCACATATACATCTTATTTAAAAATACCTTAGCATGAGAACCTGAATAAAATGTAAGGCTGGGCATACAGATCATGTATATTTTACTAATGCGAAAATAGGCTGTCTAAATATACTAAATATACAGTACATCTTGTAATATACGCAATTGTATCATCTTAACAGACATTTCAAAAGCGATTCCGCTTAGTATTTAGTATAGATTTGCACTGGAAGAGAACTTCCGGAATAGGGATTTTATACATACTGATCTTTGAGTCTGGGACCCTGTTCTAAAATATTTGCTTTAGTTTTGAGTTTACAACTGATGATTAGGCTATCCACCACCATCACTGTTTAAATGTCTCTATGTTACAGAACGCGTTGATCGTATCAATTTGTGCAATTTAAACTTCGGGATATTTTCTTTGTGCTATGCAAAATGTATCTTCAGGGCTTGCTATGACTATCTCTAGATACCAGTAAATTTTTGCAGGCTATAATGTGCATCCAGTCAGTCCAGAAGAGCTGCGATTATCACCTCCTCAGTGAAAAATATATTGTGGATATCTGCCGGCTACTTTACTATTTTGATTCCGCTGGGTTCTACAAACATCTATTGAGGGCCTAAGATAGCTCACGTTTTGGTGAGGATCAAGATGAACAAGACAACGTTGCTGCCCTTAAGATTTCCAAATCAAACAGGGGGTGGATGAGAAATTGGCCAGAATTATTCTAGTATCCGAAAAATGTGCTAGAATGTACCTTTGAAAGAGCCACAGAGTGCTGCAGAGGTTTGAGAGAGGAGGCATCTACATCAGAGGAGGCTTTGTGAAAGAAGTGGTTCTTGAAGGGGTCTTTGAAGGGGTCCTTGAAGGGCAGATTGAGCACAGAAAGGCATTTCAGGCGGTGGAAACAACACAGGCGAAGGCACTAAGGGAGAAGAGAAATATTTGCTGTATACTATTACGTGTCACGTGCTGGACTAAGGCTTTGTATACGCCTGTTCATTTAATCTGCACAGTCACCCTGTAATGTGCATGGTATGATTTCCATTTTCCAGATAACATCAAGGCCCATAGCTAGTAAAAAAAATTGTGGCAGAGCTGGTGTTGAACTCAGGTCGATCTGACATCAAAGTCCATGTTCTTTCCTCACAGAGACAGGAGAATGCACAATCTTCTGGGGAAAAGAAGGAAGGGAATTACTTAGAACGTGGTATCCCTGATATGTAGCTTAACAAACAAAAGGATCAATGGAGTCCATAAAGAACCAAATATGTTCCATTAGATATTAATAGTTATTCTGAACAAACAATGAGCCATGGTCAAATACATATGGAAAATGTGGAATGTTAATCCTGGTGCTGCCATGTATAGGTTGTATACTGCTTAGATGAGTGCCATGTTATAGGCTACAATATGAATAGTGACCTTTAGTGTTGTGCAGTGCACAGTCTGCACAACCATATGTGGCAGATCAGCTCTACCTCTTTGCTGGAGATTTACAAATCGCATTAGCATATGAAAGGGCTCAGGAAGTCCTATAGTAATGAAATCTATTTAACCGAATAAATTTCAAAATTATTTGACCACAGCAGGAAAAGTCGCTTTAGTATCTATTAACATCTCATGGAAAACTAGCATTCTATGCTATGGAATGCGATTTGGAAAACACTGGGTTAGCCAGTCATACTTGATAAGTCAGACTAGAATGGAGTAACTTGGCCACATAACTCTTGTCTGGAAATTCTGCTAAAGATACTGATGTATTATTCTGAATAACGTTGCTTCCATTTTCACATAGTGCACATTTTCCTTCCCCAATTCCCAGTTCTGGGGAACAGGTTTCTTGGAGTAGAGCTTATGTGCTGAAAACAGGTTGCAGGTGTGATGGGATACTTATAACCTCAAACTTGGGGTGGCCTGATGGGGCCTGGAGCAGCTGGAGTCCCTGGGCTGGTTATGTCCTGTCCCAGGAAGGTTGTCGATTTACCCCAGGGTAAACATAATTTTCTTGGTGTGCCACTATGTGGGAATGTGTGTGAGAAGTACTGATTTTGAAAATAGCCAAGAATTACTTGCTAAAAAATCAAGTCTTCTTTTAGGATTGTAGAGGGTTTTTTTTTTTTTCCAAGTAGCAAGAGAAATATTAGTCAGTACAGACATCATTAGAAGAAACCAGTATGATTACAAAATACACTGCAAAGAAAGAAGAATCAGATATTCCAGAATGATTTTTCTGGTCATTTTGCTTATCAAGTTGTGAATATCACATTAATCTGTTTTCCTGTCATGACTAAAACTTTTTGGGATAACAGCAATTACTTATTTATGTGCAAATATCTAGAATATGAACAACGTGAATCCATAACAGTAATGGAGGCATTCAGGATGAGGTGGCACAATTCTTTAAATAGTCATACTTAATTTCAATTGAAAAACTTTGCTCAACAGAAAGAATGACAAAAATGCTATTGTTAAAGAGAAAAAAAGCTTTGGAAAGTTATGAATGTCTAAAATTTCCTGCAGTTATTTTTGCAAGGATTGATTCATATTCAGATTAGCTTCCTGCCAGATGGAAGAAACACACAGTAAATCAGCTTTTGCAGGAGAAAAATCAAAAAGAAGTACAAGCTGCTATTTAAAGGATTTTCTTTCTTTTTTGCCATATTAATAGCACATTAACCCACAGGGAGTATTAATGTGAGAAGGCAAACCATGGGGGCTACCATTCTACCCTTTAGGAAGACTAAATATTTTTCAGTCCAATGGGTTGAGAAAAATTATTTCCTTGGATTGCACATCCAAGATAGTATTTCTGTTTGATGATGGTCAGGTGTCATGCATTTTAAAACAGAAAGAAAAGGATAAATGTGCGGAAATTGGAGATAAATTTTTCCTCTTGCACCCGGGAAACCACTGCTTTATGTGCTTGATCCTGGGAAAGATTAAGTACATAGTAGAGAAGATGGACTGATGTGCTTGGGGCTTCACTAAATCACGTTCGTGATGTTCTGGGAGTGGTGCTGGTGGCGCACATGCAGTGCTTTGAAGGAGGTACGCTTGTTCTGGCCAAGTCAGCCAAGTGCATAACAGCAAAATCTTACTCCATGCCCACTGTTGGACACTAGATTTTCTCTCTCCACACTCAATTAATTCTCTGTTTCTCCTAGCTTCTAACCTGCAACTTATTCTTACCATGAGGTTTTTGCCACGCCCATTCAACTCTACACTCCCTTTGTTCTCTCTTTGCCTTATGATCTAGGCCTTCCTCAGGATAATTCTCTTCTCGCCACTGTAGTTCAATAAAATACCTTAGGTTGTGACTCTTCAGGCTTATTTCTTCCCCAAGTGCTCTCTTTCTGCCATATGCTGACTCCACGGGGACAGCTCACCATTGGCCTGTCTGAGCCTTGTTGAAAACTCTGCGGAGAATTGTAACAATTTAGCTATTAACATTCATTTACTGAGCACCTACCATGTGCCAATCCTCTCAATGGCCCAGTAAGGTAGGTATTATTTTCATTCCATCTTTACAGCTGAGGAAATAAAGCTGAGGTAGTTGAGGAACCTGCTCAAAGATCATAGAACAAAGCCTGCCTTTTCAACAAATGATGCTGAAACAATTGGATATCCACATGCAAAAAAATTGAATCTAGACACAGATCTCACATCCCTTACAAAAAATTAACTCAAAATGGATCATAGACCATGAAACTATAAAACTCCTAGAAGATGACAAGGGAGAAAACCTAATTAACTATGGGTGTGGCGATGACTGTTTAGATACAATGTCAAAGGGAAGATCTATGAAAGAATTAATTGATAAGCTGGTCTCATTAAAATAAAAAACTTGTGCTGTGAAAAATAATTGTTCATAAAATGAAAAGACAAGCAACAAAGAGTGAGAAATATTTTCAAAAGACATGCTTGATATAGGACTATTATCCAAAACATACAAAGATCTTTTAAAACACAAATATAAGAAAATGAACCACCCAATAAGAAAGGACACCTCACCATACAGTCACCTCACCAAAGAAAATACATAGATGAAGAGTAAGCATAGGAAAAGATGTTCAACATCACATGTCATTAAGGAATTGCAAATGAAAACACAAAGGAGATACCAGTACACACCTTTTAGAATGGCTAAAATCCAAAACACTGACAACACCAAGTGCTGACGAGGATGTGGAGTAATAGGAACTCCCATTTATTGCTGGTGGGAATTCAAACTAGCACAGCCACTTTGAAAGAAAGTTTGGCAGTTTCTTACATGACAGAGCACACTCATCCAGCAACCATGCTCCTTGGTATTTACCCAAAAGAGTTAAAAACTTACGTACACACAAAAACCTGTGCATGCATGTTTGTAGCAGGTTTACTCATAATTTCTAAAACTTGGAATCAGCCAAGACATCCCTCGGTAAGTGAATGGATAAATAAACTGGTACTTCCAGACAAGGAAATATTATTCAGTGTTAAAACGAAATGAACTCTTAAGCCATGAAAAGACATGGAAGACACTTAAATTCATATTACTAAGTTAAAGAAACCAATCTGAAAGGCTATATGCTGTTTGATTCCAACTAAATGACATTATGGAAAAGGCAAAACTATGGAGACAGTGTAAGGATCGGTGGTTGCCAGGAATAGGCAGAACATGAGAATTTTTAGGGTAGTGAAACTATTTGATATGATACTGCAAAGGTGGGTACACATCATTATACATTTATCATAACTCGTAGAATGTACATCACGATTGCACCCTATTGCAAACTGTGGACTTTGAGTGGTAATGATGTGTCAGTATAGGTTCATCAATTGTAGCATACGTATTGCTGTAGCATGGGATGTCCATAGTGGGGAAGTTTGTGTGTGTGTAGGGACAAGGGGTATATGGGAACTGTCTGTATTTTCTGCTAAATTTTGCTGTCAATCTTAAACCACTCTAAAAAATAAATTTTATTAATTAAAAAGAAGTCTTCCAAGAAAACAACTTGTATTTAGGAAGAATCAAAGGCTAACAATCGACTAGATGCTGATTCTCTTAAATATTAGGAAATAACCAGTAGAGTTCCCATTTGCCCTTATTATCCAATTCAAACCCAAATCAACAACAAAACCACATGCATGCACACACACACAAACCCACACACACACACAAACACACCTTTTTTTTATTATGAATGGGTAACCTACCACTCCAGTGGTTTAAAAAAAATGACTTCTGCCAGAAATTAAGAGAAACCTTGTACTTCCTCCTTTGATTTGACACTGAGCTCCAGAGACCACAATTTAATTACAACATAATTTATAAAATAGCCCATTTCACAGATAAGTAATCTCAGGGGTTATGAAGTTAATCAAATAATTGTTGAAAAGGTTAAGATAAAAGATTAAAAACTTCCAAAATACACAAGCACTTAAAAAAATCAGTTTCCTTCTTAAAACTATTTTAATAATACATTTATAGACCTGTTCCTTCTAATTACAGAGTGATATATTGCACCCACTCCCTGTTTTTCAGGGTCATTCCAGTGCTCCTTATAAGTATGCAAAATTATATCAGATGCTAAATGCCTGAAGCATGAGGTTCTTTTGGTTCTTATTCTTAATTATTGTGCTGAATTTCATATTTGGGTCTGGATTTAACATGAATAAATTATTCTCCAAATACATAATTTAAGACAATTAATACTCAGTCTTCTTTAATATAGACTATAATCTAAGCCAAATTCATCTATGAAGAAGAATGCTAAGTAGAAATGCCATTTAAAACCCCTAAAACTTGTAGTCAGCCAACATGCAAGTTATTCTTTCATGGACAGATATTTAGGATCAATTCCTCCAAAACCAATTTCTATGTTCTTTGATGCTGTGGTTCCTGGCATTATAGGCAACCATAATGTTGTCTGAGTCTTGTTTGCTCTTGACCCTTAGTATCTTGGAACTGATAGATTAAAAAATAACTTTAGATCCTGATAAAGTCATATCCCTGAGTCATTAAGGCTATTGCACTATTTACAGAGTGCTATCCTGCCTGTCTGCCCTATCCAATTCTGTTCATGATGGCAGCTTTGCTCTACCTTCTTATTTTTGCTCATTTCCATATTTTTTGTTACATTAGATTATAGTCTTCTAAAGAATAGAAAACACATTTTTTAAAAATTTCATGGCATTTAGTCAAATAATTTTTCTCCAAATGGATGATGAATTTGCAGGTAAGTGATCCATGTGTGGACAAGTGTAGTTGATCTACTTTGGATAGAGAATAAGTGAGTGGTGAAGGATTAAGGCTGTTTAGAGTCACAATGAAGAGGATATTGCATAGCAACTCAATTGGCAATGTTGGAGCCAAAGTTTGTTTTAAAAAAACTCATGAATGATGTGATCAAAGTGGGGTTAAAGAAGATTAATCTGCCATAAATTGTAAGAAAAAGAGACTGGCAATGGAGTTGCATGTTTTGTCTGCAGGTAATGCATATAAATACAAAAAAGATTTCTAAAAAAAGATTAGAAGAATATAATTCTAGGTTTAGTTAGCTCACTTTTACACAAATGATAAAGGGGTCACTTCTTCAACATGACATAACAATCTTAAATGTGTATGTACTTAATAATAAAACTTCAAAATGCAAGAAAGCAAATATTGACAGAATGAAAAGAGAAGTCAATGAATCGACATTTGTTGAAGATCCCAACATTCCTCTCTCATTAACCAAAAGTATAAATACACAGAAAATCAGTAAGTCTACATAAGACCAGGACAGCACCACCAACCAATGTGACACAACGACATGTATAGAATGCTCCAAACAACAAAAGAATACAGTTTCTTTTCTACTGTATATGAAATAATCCAATAAGGTAGATGATAACCAGGGCTATAAAACAAACTATAGATACTTTAAAAGAAAACAAGAAGTATGTTATTGGATCATAAAGGAATTAAACTAGAAATCAGTAAAAGATGTCAGGAAAATCTCCAAGTATTTTGAAATTTACAGCATGCTTCTAAATAACCCATGGACCAAAGAAGAAATCATGGAGGAAATTGGAAAATATTTTGAATGGGAGGAAAATGGAAATATAACAGCAAGACTTGTGGGATGCCATTAAAACAGAGCTTAGAGGAAAATTTATAGCGTACTATTGGATGTTTATATTAGAAATGGGCAAAGTTCTCAAATCAATGATCTAAGTTTCTCCTTTAGGGAAATTGGAAAAAAGAGCAAATTAAACCCAAAATAAGCAGAAGAAAGGATATTAGAAATGTAAAAGCACAGGACTGGCCCCATGGTGCTGTGGTTAAGTTTCGCATGCTCCACTTTGGCAGCTCGTGTTTGCAGGATTAGATCCCAGGTGCAGACCTACACCACTTGTCAGGCATGCTGTGGTGGTGACCCACATATAAAGTGGCAGAAGATTGGCACACAGGTTAGCTCAGGGTGAATCTTCCTCAGAAAAAAAAAGAAAGGAAGAAAGGTGAAAATAGAAATCAATGAAATTGAAAACACAAAAATCAATACAGAAACTCCATGAAATGAAATCTGTTTCTTTGAAGAAAAATTAATAATATTGGTAAAGCTTTAGTCACACTAACCAAGAAAAGAGTTGAGACAAATT
This sequence comes from Equus asinus, assembly GCF_041296235.1. Taxonomy (NCBI): domain Eukaryota; kingdom Metazoa; phylum Chordata; class Mammalia; order Perissodactyla; family Equidae; genus Equus; species Equus asinus. The sequence continues at coordinate 128,449,989 of NC_091820.1, forward strand.
TTAAATGTCAGGAATGAATGACCAGATAGCATAACAGACCCTACAAATATTAAAAGGATAATAAGGAAATATTGCACAAAATTCTACATCCATAAATATAATATAGACACAGTGACAAATTCCTCTAAACATACAAACTGTTAAAGCTTAACAAAAAAGGAATAACCTGTATAGACCAATACCTATTAAAGAAATTGAATGTGAAATGAATAACCTTTCAACAAAGAAAACTCCTGGCACAGATGGCATCACTGGCGAGTTCTACCAAACATTTATGGTCAAAAAAATACTAATGTTACACAAATTCTTCCCAACTCATTTTGTAAGGATAAAATTATCCTGATACTAAAACCAAGCAAAGATATTACAAGAAAAGAAAGCTACAGACAAATATCTCTCCTGTACATAGATATAAATATCTTCATCAAAATATTAGTAAATCAATCAAATCTAGCTTCATAGAAAAGGAATGTTCCCTTATGACCAAATTAGTTTTATTGCTGCTTCTACATTCAACAATTAATCATTGTGATCCACAACACTAACACACTAAATAAGAAAAACTCTATTATCATCTCAGTAGATGCAAAAAAGCAATTGACAAAATTCAAAGTCCATTCATGATAATTTTCTCAGCAAACTAGGAACAGAAGACATCTTCCTTAACCTGATAAAGAATACCTTAAAAAAAGATCCGAAGCTACCTTACTTAATGGTGAAAGATTCAATACTTTCCCCTAAGGTCAGGAACAAGGAAAGGATGTCTGTTGTCACTCCCCCATAACTATCTCCATACACCACCCATATTAAACATTGCACGTAGCCAGTGCAATAAGGCATGAAAAAGGATCGAAAGGCATACATTTTGGAAAGGTAAAATTGGGTTGGAAAGGTATTTATTCACAGGTGACATGTTTATGTAGAAAATCTCAAATAATACTCAAAAATTCTATTACAGCTCATGACTTGTTTAGCAAGGTTACAATATATAAATGTATTACACAAAAAATTTATTTATATATTAACAATGAATAATTGGAAATTAAAAAGAATGATACCACTTAAAATAGCATTAAAAACATTAAATTCATAGGTATAAATCTTACAAAACTTGTGCAGGATCATTATATTAAAAGCTAGAAATGGTGATGAAAAAAAATCAAACAAAATCTAAATTGATGGAACTTGTTCATGGATTAGAAGACTTATTGTTAGAATTTGAAATCTCCCTCAAATTATCTATAAATTGAATGCAATTTAGTCAAAATCCCAGTAAGATTTTATAATAGAAAGTGACAAGCTCCTTCCAAAATTTATTTGCATAAACAGAGGAACTTGAATAGGCAAAGCAATTTTGAAATGAACAGCAAATTTGGAGGGCTCAAGCTACGTGATTTGCAAACTTACTATAAAGCTACACATATCTAGGCAGTGTAGTATTCTAAAAATGATATAGGTATATGGAGGTAGAGATAGATATACAGATCAATGGAACAAAACAGACAGCCCCTAAATAGATTGACACAAATATATATAATTCTTGTTTGGCAAAGTTTCAAAGGCAGTACAATGGAGAAAGCGTAGTCTTTTTAGTGTGTAGTGCTGGAACATCTGGATATACATATGGAAAAAAATGAACCCTAGTATTCATACTCTGCACCATATACAAAATTAATTCAAAAGTGCTCATACTCCTAAATGTGAAACCTAAACAAAAATCTTTTTTGAAGAAAACATTGAAGACTATTTTGTGGCCCTAAGTTGAGCAAAGATTTCTTACATGTCACACCAAAACACAATACCCTCCCAAAAAAGTGATAAATTTGACTTCATCAAAATGAAGACTTCTACTCTTCAAAAGACACTTTGAAGAGAATGAAAAAAAGCCACAGACTGAGAGGAAATATTTGCAAACCACATATCTGATAAAGGCCTTGTAGCTAGAAAACATTAAGAGCTCTCAAAACTCAATAATGAGAAAATAACTCAATTTTTTAAAAAAATAGGCAATATTTGTGCAAACATTTCAACAAAGAAAATATATGGATAGTAATTAAGCACAAAAAAAGATGCTCAGCATCATTCGTCATCAGCAATTTAAAACCACAACGAGATACCACTACATCCCATTAGAACAACTTAAAAAATAAGAAAAAAATGTGACAACACCAAGTAATGGCAAAGATGAGGAGCAACTACTATCATGGATGAGAGCTTCCTACGCTGCCGGGCAAATGGGAAATGTCGCCAGTCACTTTTTTAAAAAAACTGTTGAGTAGTTTTTTAAAAAGTTATACATATACTTCTATATGTCTCAATGATCCCATTCCAATGTATTCACCCAAGTAAAATGAAAACCTATATTCACACAAGCCTGTATACACAATTTTGTAGTAGCTTTATTCCTAACCACCAAAAACTGGCAACAAAGCAAATATCTCTCAACTGGTGATTGCATTAACACACTTTGATACAGCCATACAATGGAATATTGTTCAGCAATTAAAAGGCAGGAACTAAGGATACATTCAACAATAAGGATGACTCTCAAAATCACTACGTTAAGTGAATAAGGCCAGAAAAAAAGCCTGCGTAATGACCGTTTGCATTTTCTTGACATTCTAGAAGAGGCAAAGTATAGGAGAAAATGTCAGAGCCGTGGTTGTCTGAGGTTAGGGGTAGTAATGTGCATTAACTGCAAACGGATACGAGGGATCCTTTAGGGTAATGGAAATGCTCTAAAATTAAATTCTGGAGATTGATGCACAACTCTAAACTTATTGGGAACATCCAACTATACACTTATAGTGGGTGAATTTTATGGTGTAGGAATATACCTCAATAAAGCTGTTTTTAAGAAGGCAGCATAAAAGGAGACAATTGCTCTCTCTTCACATATGTATATATACGCACACACATATATCACACACACAAATATATGAACTACAGAAGACTCATAGCCAGACTGCTCCTATAAATCAATAAAAAGTGACAGACAATCCAATAGAAAATGGGCAAAAGAGTTGAAAAGATAACCCAAAAAAGGGGATCAAAATGGTCAATAAAGGACATAAATGAACAAAAAAGTATATGTAAAAATGCTCAACATGATTAGTCATGAGGGAAATGGAAACAAAACCACAATGAGATACCACTATGCATATACCAGAATAGCTCAAATTAAAACAAATGACAATACAAAGTGTTAACAAAGATGTGGAGCAAGTGGAACTGTCATGCACTGCTAGTATGCATGTAAACTGGTACAACTACATTGGAAAACAATACGAGCATCTACATTCTATGACTTAGAAATTTCAATTTTACTCCAACATATATATATACATATGTTTACTGAAAGACATGGACGAGAATGTTCAGGGACTAGCCCGGTGGTGCAGTGGTTAAGTTCATGCGCTCTTTTACAGCAGCCCAGGGTTCTCCAGTTTGGTTCCTGGGCACGGACCTATGCACCACTTGTCAAGCCATGCTGTGGCAGGCTCCCACATATAAAATAGAGGAAGATGGGCATAAATGTTAGCTCTGGGCCAGTCTTCCTCAGCAAAAAGAGGAGGACTGGCAGCAGATGTTAGCTCAGGGCTAATCTTCCTCAAAAAAAAAAAAAAAAGAATGTTCATAGTAGCACTATTTGTAGTATCCAAAACCTAGAAACAACCCAAATGTTCATAAATAGTGAAATGACAGAATAAATTGTGGTAAATTATTAAAACAGCAAACCACACAACGAGATTAATGAACTACTGTTACAGGCAACAACATGGGTGAATCTCACAAACGTAAATTTAATGAAAGAAATATAACACTAAACAGAAGCCAGTGTATGACTCCATCTACATAAATTCAAAATCATACAAAACTAGTCAAAGAGAAGTTAAGACAGGAGGGCTGAGGTGGCCATGGGGGTGGCAGTGGCGAAGTCCTGTAGTGACACTGTGCAGCTGTGGGTGAGAGTGGAGTCTTTCAAGTCAGACATGGAGAGCTTAGGAAGTGATTAGAAGAAAAGACACTGACCAAGTGCATAGTACTTGTTATTACTTCAGTTCTCCTGAGATATTATCTCAGTTCTACTTGCACTGAAGGAAGCTTTGCCGTGGGATCAGAGCAAACATAAAACTAAACAAAATTCAAGAAAGAAACAGTCTCTGCCAGTCGAGAAATTCTCAAACGTATTTTTCCATGGACATAGACGATGAAGAAAACAGGAGTGCAAGTGGTTCTCCTCTGCTTGCACACACTGAAAAGTTCTTGCTGGAGTTGTCCTGACAATAGGTGCAGATGGTAAAGATGCCAAGGTGGTAAGCATTTCAACAGGAACAAAATGTATTAACGGCAAATCCACGAGTGATTGTGGCCCTGCATTAAATGACTGTCATGCAGAAATAATATCACAAAGATCCTTGCTTAGATGTCTTCATACACAACTTGAACTTTACTTAAATAACAAAGATGATCCAAAAAATCCACCTTTCAGAAATCAGATCGAGGAGGGGTTAAACTGAAGAAGTTCAGTTTCATCTCTATATCAGCACCTCTCCCTGAGGGGATGGCAGAATGTTATCAGCACATGAACCAATACTGGAAGAGCCATCACACTTGCTCAGTGGCAAGTATCTTTAGTGTATGGTTACTTAACCTCTTTCAGATAACTTTATTTTACAATGGTCAAGTACTTAGGAATAAAAACAACGTGTGGAAGCTACTCTGTGGCTATCACAGGAAGATCAGAGCTTTTCTAAAAGGACAAAAGGTGATGATTCTGGGTCTCTGAGGCCTTGTCTCTAAGGCCTATTAAGCGAATCACTCTGCAAGATTAATGTTCTTTATCAATTGAAAACCTTGCTATACATAGAAGAAATTATAAGCGGACGTGGCACCTCCATGTTTTTCTTTCACTCATGTGTATGTATTCAGGTCCCATCTCAGTGGCAGATACTTGTAGATGATATGAAAATTACTTAAATGTTGGCTTTCTGAGATTAACTTCGGGCTAGAGCTTGCTGAACATTCATCCTTTTGTAAAGCCACCCAGGATATGCCGTCACAATGATCAGCTGCTACCCACAGAGAGAGCCCATTTGCAGGCAATGTCAGAACCTGCTGGGGGCTCCATGGAGGCAGTGCCCAGGCTCTCTCTTGAGAGGTTGCAATGGATACAATTGAAATGTAACCATGACAGGTAGATCATGTTTCATTTGTATCTTGTACCTACCCTTTATGCCCTTTATTACTTTTTTAAAAATTTCAGTGGCTAACAGTAAAGGGGATAAGAGCTTTCAAATTCAAGGACGCTGACTTCTGAGCTCACCATTATTTAGAAGGATAGTTAAGATATTTTCATCCTTTTGAAATTATCATTTTACTTAGTTTTCTTAAGCTCAAAACTAAAGGCATAATTCTAAACCAAAATGCATTTCTTTTGGTGTGTATTTGTATGCTGCCTTGCTTTGTAGTGCCTGACTACTAGCATATCTTCAATTTGAGAAAAAGGAGTGTGGATTTTTATTTGAAAGCATGCCTATCAGAGCACACAAATTAAGAAAGGATGGGGGAAAACAGAAGTTGTTTCAGATCAAATTTTAAGCTCTCTGACTTCAGCTTTTAGTTTTTTTAAGAAAAACTAAATAGACTCTGATAAAAGTTGATGATGGGTGAGTTGAAATTGTAGCATCAATGTCCGTTGAACTTTCAGTGGTAGATAGGAAATAAAATGTAAGTATTTTGTTGCAAAAAAATGTACAGAAGCTACTTTTGTTGTGGAAGGAAGGGTAATAACTGGGAGGGGGTACCAGGGGGACTTGTTTGAGTATTGGTAGTGTTGTATTTTCTTTTTTCGCGAGGAAGATTCACCCTGAGCTAACATCTATTGCCAATCTTCCTATTTTTGCTTGAGAAAGATTGTTACTGAACTAACATCTGTGCCAAGCTTCCCCCATTTTGTATATGGGACTCCGCCACAGCATGGCTTGACGAGTGGTGTGTAGGTCCATCCCTGGGATCTGAACCTGCGAACCTTGGGCTGCAAAGTGGAGTGCACGAACTTAACCACTATGCCACCAGGCCTGCTCCTGTATTTTCTGATTTGAGTGGTAGTTACAGGATAACTTTACTGTGGGAAAAATCATCAAGCTGCACTATTAAGATATGCATTCTTTTCTGTATATGCAGTAGTCTCCCCTTATTCCTAGTTTCGTTTTCTTTGGTTTCAGTTACCCATGGTCAATCATAATCTGAAAATATTAAATGAAAAATGCAAGAAATAAACAATGGATAAGTTTTAAATTGCACACCATCCTGAGTAATGTAACGAAATCTCACTCTGTGCTGCTTCTTCCCACCCAGGACGTGAACCATCCCTTGGGACGTGACTCATCCCTTTGTGCGGTGTATCCACACTGTATCCATGCAGCACATCCACACTGCATCTGCTATCCGCCCATTAGTCACTTAGTAGCCCCTTGGTTATCAGATCAACTGTCGAGGTATCACAGTCCTTATGTTCAAGTCACCCTTATTGTGCTTAACAATGGCCTCAAAGCACGAGAGGATTGACCCTGGCATTCGGATATGCCAAGGAGAAGCCATAATGTGCTTCCTTTAAGTGAAAAGGTGAAAGTTCTCGACTTAATAAGGAAAGAAAGAAAATCATATGCTGAGGTTACTGAGATCTATGGTAACTTTTATTACAGTATATTGTTCTAATTGTTCTATTTTATTATTAGTTATTGTTAATCTCTTGCTGCACCTAATTTATAAAATAAACTTTATCATAGGTATGTATGTATAGAAAAAAATGTAGAATATACGGTCTTTGGTACTATCCACTGTTTCAGGCATCCACTGAGGGTCTTGGAATGTAGCCACCCTGGATAAGAGGGGACTACTCTATGTATGTCATTTATTCACTTAAGTCATTTTGCTTAAAGAGAGTAATATTTGAACAATTAAAACAGTTTTTCCACCATTTTATTTCCCCAAATCAGCCTAATCTACTCATAAATATGTATAGTAATTGGCCACAAATATTCTAAGCATTCCTCCAAAGCTTAAGGCAAAAATTTATGTGGACTTTTGTAATATCAAAACACAAGAATTTCACGATTTGTTCCATTCCTTTTCACTTCTGGTAGATTCAACTTTTCAGCTTAAGAGGAGCTTTATTTCAACAAAGCAAGCTTCAGAGTCCTTAAGAGTCTGTCTCTGATGCTTCCACTTGAAATCACATAATAGCGACATTAAGTACTGCGATTGATCTTCATCAAGAAATTCTTAGTATTGGCTGCAATACAGGCTCGGGATGAGTGCAGTTTACGATCTTGGAATCCTTTCTCGGATGTCCTCCAAATCCCTTCTGGTATCTCTGGCACAAATTTTCTGCACAAAATGGAACCCAGGAACTCAAACAATGCTGTACTTTACTTTCAGATAGAAACAAAAGAGTCCGCTGGATTCCCCATGCATGTTCAATCAGGAAACCTGTTTCTGGCTAACCTTTGCATGCGTATCTTGCTGGCTGCAGTGCAGATACTGTGCCTTTGCATCTTCTCTCTTTATGCACCTGAACCATAAACAACCCTGAAATTAACCTGTGTCACATGGAATCAGCAAGGTAGAAGAACATAGGGGGCTCCTGGGAGATTTCTTTTTGTGCTTCTTCCTGATATCTCTCAAAAAAATAAAAGAAAATGTACAAGCTCTTTAAAATAAATCCACTCATCATTTTTGGTCATATCTGCAAAACATTTGTTTGTTTACTTAGGAAACCCTGTGCTTAGGATTTTAGCATGATACAGAAGAAAATGCTTGATGACTTCACTCTGATTTTTAAAAGACTTAAGTAAATATAGGACTAACAAAACAGCTGCAGTCAACGGTAATATATGAAATTGCTCAAAAAGTCTTTCCTCAAACTCCAACATTTGAAAATGGGAAATTAAGCGAATCCCAAATTTGTTGGAGTTAGGGAATTTGAATGGTTAATGGTAAGGACAGTTTGGGAAGCATGACTGGTAAGTCATAAAATACATCCTTTGTCATTGCCTCTTTCTATCTCTTATGCTAGATGATTCTTCATTTAATAAATGTTCATTGAATGCTTATATATACTGAGCCTTGTCCTAGGTGCTGAGGCTATGTGCTGTGAATACAGCAACGAATAATACAGGCAAAAATCCCTGAGAGTATGGAGCTGATCTTCTAATGGGTATATAGACAACCAGAGGCAGATAATAATAAATGAGTAAATACATAAAATAGATCGTATGTCAGATATGTGATAAGTACTAGGAATACAAAAATATAGGGCAAGAATGTTAAGTGCCAAACGGCTTATTTTAAACAGTGTAGTCATGGAAAGCGTTACTGAAAAAATGACATTTGAGCAGACACCTGAAGGAAGTGAAGGAGAAAGTAGCTATCCTTCAGTAGCAAGCTACCTGGCGGGAGAGCTTTCCAGTCCGAGAGAACAGTGAGCACAGCAGTCCTAATATGGAGCTCACTTGACCTGTTGGGGGAACAGCAAGGAAACAGTGGGACTGAAAGGAAGGTAGAGTATTTTGCTTGGGCTTCTGTAACAAAATGCCACAAACTGGGTGGTCTAAAGCAATTTATTCTCTCACAGCGCTGGAGGTCAGAAGTCCAAAATCCAGGTGTCAGCAGGGCCATGCTGCCTGCAAAGGCTTTAGAGGAGGATCTGTTCCTTGTTCTTCCAGCTTCTTGTGACTGTCTGCATTCCTTGCAACATCACTCTGACCTCTGCCTCCTTCTTCACATGTCTTTCTCTTCTTCGTGACTTCTCTGTATGTTTCCTTCTGCCTCTCCCTTATAAGGACGCCTATAATTCTATTGGGCCCATTTGGATAATCCAAGATAAGCTCCTCTTCTCAGGATCCTTAATTTAATCACATCTTTTGCCATAGAAGGTACCATTCACAGGTTCCAGAGTTTTTACATGGATATCTCCAGGGGAGGACATTTTTCGGCCCACCACAGAAGGGAAAGAGTGCAACAGTAGGAATGAGGTCAGAGGTGCAGGAAGCTGACAGGTCACAGAGGGATTGTAGCCGCCACAAGCCCTTGGGTTATTTTTCTGAATAAAATGAGAAGTCCAGTGACACTATCCAACACATTCCACATTTCGTATTACTTAGGAAAACGCTTTCAAAGTGTTATCTGGATAGCTATGTAAGGGAAATTTTGATCCTTTTTTGGTCAATTGATAGATCTCACTGATCCACACTGTGAAGAGAGGACTGTCCGTCTTTCACATTGAAGCCTTAGTGGTGTTTTAAAAGCAGAAACCAGACTCCGAGACAAAACCTGCTTGTGGCTACTGAGCAGGCCTGCTCTTATAAGATTTTAAAGAAAACTCAAGGACAGGGTAATTGGCAGAAGGAAAGGTAAGTGAGCCTAAAAATGCCAGAGAATAAGGAGAAGGAGAACAAGTGGGCACTGCAGAGAGCACCTATAATACAGATAACATCTGACCTTGCCCCCTATAGCCTCTGCTCCATCACCCTCACCTCTGTCCACATTGATATATCTACACTGAGCCTGGATTTCTGCCTGATCACAAAAATCCTTACCAGCCAAGTTAAGAAGCTTAGGCTTCACCCTAAGGACAATGGGAAACTACTGAAGGGTTTACAACTAAGAATCAACATGGCCTGGTTTTTGTTTCAGAAAGACCATAGTGTCAGGGGTGGGCTGGAGAGAAGTGGGAGTGCAGAGGACAACCAGTGTTGCAGTATTCCTGGCAAGGCAAGAGGAGAGCCTGCAGCACAAAATGGCAGATACTGCTGCAGGACAAGGTGCAAAGGATGAAAGAAATCTTAACCCTCATCATCACTCTCATAACACACAGTGTTGAAGGAAATAACATTCTAGCAAAATAGTATCATGCTGTAGGATATATATTAAAGAAGATGGGTCTTGTGGACCAGCCCATGTGTTCACATGTAAAATCATTGTTCCTGACAAATGGGAGCATTGATACATGGGGGCCCGTGTGTTTCAATGCCTCTAGGAAGAAAACTGTGCCATACATACCAGTGTGGACTGCTGCAGAAAAATCTGTAAGTAAGTAAGTATGTAGAGTTCAGGCTATGTTTGCAATCTACCTCTCCTTAATGACTTGCTTTGACAATCAACTCTAGATTCAAGAGAACATTTTAAACTAACTACATTATTTTCTCTCCAAACAAACCCAGAGGAAAAAAAATAACCCATGGAAGAGATTGATAGTGACCATAATCCTAGACTGCTCAGGACAGTCGAAGTTTACAACTGTTGAAGTGGAACAACTGTTAATAATCATTAACAGCACCCCTTTTCAAACTTAAAAGTAGCCTGGTTCAGATGAATACCTATATGATCACTCCTGATGATCAAGATACAGAAAAAAAAAATACCTTCTCAAACCTAAAGAAGACATTTTGCAGTTTCATGGCTATAACAAGTATTAAAAATGTTATGGATATCAAACTCACTCTTGATGGTCCTGGGACCCTAATTAGGGAAAACTCCCCTGATTTCACAGAGGGAAAATGTTAATGAATGCAATCAGTGTTTCTATTCCAATGACCCCAAGTACTACTAATTTTGTTCATATTTAATGATGAAATGATTTTAGTGAAGCTTAAGCTTAGGTCTGGAATGAGAGCCAGTGGGACAAGCAGCAGGAGAAAGTCAGGACTAACATACAGAGGCCATCTATTTCAAGAGGGAGGAAAAGAGAGTGGACTCAAGATAGGATCCAGCTGCCACATAATGGCATACTCCCATCAGAGAGTGAAACAAGAACAAGTAGTCAGAATTCTATAAAACTCACATTCCCATGATGGGACTAGCTACATAATTTGTGAGGCCCAGGCCTAAATGAAAATGCACAGCGCCTTGTTCACAAATTACTAAAATTTTAAGATGGCAACAGAAACACATTAAACAGAGTGTGGGACCATTCTGAGCGTCATGTCCTGTGCAACTACGTAAATACACACAAAGTTGGCCCTGCTCATAGCATGCTTGGCAGGCCCAGATCAAACCAGATTTTCCCTCAGAGTACCTCCTTACTCCTTCGCCACCACCCTTCCATCCTCAGTTCCAAAACACACCTTAACCTATCATAAAAATAACAAGTGACCTCTTTGTGTCACTTTACACTTTACATAGCATTTTCACACATTTCATAGTCAGTCTGGGCTGCTATAACAAATACCGTAGACTGGATGACCTAAACAACAAACATTTATTCCTCAGAGTTCTGGCGGCTAGAAGTCTGAGATCAGGGTGCCAGCATGGTTGGGTTCTTGGTAAGGTCCCTCTTCCTGGTTTACAAATGGTTGCTGTCTTGCCGTAGTCTCATATGGTGGGAAGTGAGAGAGAGCTCTGGTCTCTTCATCCCGTTATTAGGGCACCAATCCCATCATGACAGCTCTACTCCTATGACTTCATCCAAATCCAAATACCTTCTGGCGGCCTCAACTCCAAATATCGTCACTTTAGGGATTAGAGTTTCGATATATGATTTCACGGGGGACACAAACTTTCAGTCCAGAGTAACATGCTACCTCTAGATTTCAACCCGGTTTACTTTAAAATGGCTCAGAGGCCGCTGAGGGCAATGAGTGAAAGACCAACAGGATGGGCTCCAGAGCCCTATTTTAATTTGTTTTATTGTGTGAGTTTCCACGTAAGCTCTCCTCTTGGGAAAAATAAAAGTCTCTACTCCAAAACAAAGTTTAAAAATCACTGTGTTGTTTGGTTTGAGATAAGCAGGGAAAGTCTCCCTAACTCATGAATGAGAAGAATAGCTTAACATGTATTAAGTGCCTATTATATTCTGGGTCCTATGTGAAGTGCTTTCACACCTTACAGCAGCTCATTCTTACAACAACTCCACAACATATGTATAATTATCCACATATCGTAAATGAAGACCCTGAGGGACAGATAAGTTAACAGATAAATCCAACCAACTGTGGCAGAGCTGAGATTTGAACCCTGGCCTATTAACAAATCACATGTTCTCTCCACAACACTGTCAGACTCCCCATTCAGGTAAGCCTACCATCTGCTTCCCCAGCAGACATTTGGCTGCATAATTTATTGGGCAGTTTTTGGTCAGACTCTTGGCCAGCAGCCCATCTCTGCACCTCAGGGAGCCAGCAGAAAGTCAGCAAGCTATTGAGTGGAGAAGATAGAAACCAGGAATCCAGGAACCTGGGCTTGGTGTCTCTGAGGAAAGAGGTAAGCCATGGGAGGGAATCCTGAGTAAGGACCCTGAAGATATTGCAGTTTGTCCTTTGAGAGCTGGACATTACATCATCTCGAGCATGATGGTAACTTCCAGCAATCACTTCTGCAAATGCAATTTTTAGCACCAAAGGGTCTAAACATGTTTTAAAGATACAATGTCATATAAGTTCTATGTGATGACTGCAGTGTCTATCAAATGAATGAATCCTGAGGAGTCTGTCATTATGAATACTATTTAGTCCATTCTGTAATGTTACTGAACATTCCCATACCAGATGCAGAATTTAGAACATAAGTATAAAGCTCCATAGTTACTTCAGAAAAAAATAGTGTATAAACAGTAGGACACATAGAGAAGATGCAGACATTCTAATAAATAGCTGTGACCTAGTGAGATCAAAGGGAAGATTTTGTGTGTCAACAAGAATGAAGAAACTGATTCCACTGACAGCAAAGGCTGTGCTAAGGCTGGTGGTTTTCAAATAAACAGCATAATCAGACCTCCCGCTGCTAGTATGCACATTTTTCTCACACAGATTAGAGATAAATTGTTTTTGTGACACTTCCTTAGATTAATACTCAGGATTAGATTGAAAGCAATGTGATCTTATCTTGAGAGTGAAGGTAATGGTATTTCTGACATAGGCACGTGTATCTGTAACAGGATGCAATTGCCACCGGTTCAGAGAGCCCAGTCCTGGTGTTTCTTGGATCTTCTAATGTCACGGAAATAAAAAAAGAGTTGTACTCTTTCCAGTCTCTCAGTCCTCTTTTCAAATGAAAAGAATGTGGGGATGAAAGCACAGCTTCCCTCCCATTAGTGCCAACAACTGCACTTTTATCTTTTCAAATTTGCCTCTTAGGAATCCTAGTTTTAATAAGTGCTTGGGTACCAAGCATTTTCATTGAAAGAAAAGCTGTAATTTTTACCAGAAGTGCAACCTTCAAGCTGAATTTAATATAGCTGGGAGGCGTCAGAAAAGAAGTTAATATCCTATATTATCCTATACAAATTATAGTTCTTGGGCAATAATTAGGTGTTACATGTCTTCTGTTCATAGGGCAGTTTTTATATATGGACTATCTGAAAGCGGAAGAGTCTATCTCCTGTGAGACAGTCAATGGCAAGCTAAATATGGTCAGAAAGTTTAAAGGGCCCTACTTTATATAACAGAATTGAATTTTCTGTTTAATGCTAGCAAAGCTCCTGTAGAGGCTGCCAAGCTGTACTCACTTGGGAAGCTCTATGGTGCCGCAAAGGAGGGAACAGTGCTATCCTAAATACCCCCATGTCCTGACCTCTCCCTGAATATGACCCTTCTGTCAGTTCTATGCAAGTAGCATTCTTTTCTTCATCTGGAAATTGGGCCCAACTCTTGACTTACTGACTCTTTTGAAAATTAGGTAACATCACGATGCAAAGTGCCTAGCACTCTATAAATAGTAGCTCCTGATATCATCATTATTGTTGTTGTTGTGTTGTGTTTTTATGAAGATAAGAGGGTAAATGTCACAGTACAACAGACAACAGTGTTAGCCTCAGGCATGTTTCCATAATAGCAAAACAGAAAGGACATGAGGTCAGAACTACAAAGAAGCCAGAAGATTAAAGACGAATTCTCAACATACTGATTGATCAGCTGTGGAACTCTGACCTTCTGAAAACAGCATCCTCTGGCACTTTTCCACTATGATAACACAGGCTCCCAAATGCTCTTCTAACATCTGAAAATCACTGTATTATAAGGGTAAGTTGATAGGCATGTTCGTATCACCATCCCTTTTATTTTCTGCAGTATACATTAGCAGGTCTCTACCCGATTTCTCTTTTTTTAAGGCGGAACTTCACCTTCTTTCATGACATTCTTGTTTTCCTACTTGACACGTAAATGCTTTTACTGAAAGCAAAGTACAATTTACAACATAGAACATCTCTAAATTACAGGTTGTGTGAAACTTGGGTCACCGTTTTAGAAACATAAACTTCAGAACCAAGAGAAATACCAGTAAACAACAGCAGTCAGTGACACAGATGCCGAAAATAAACTGTAGGTGACATTAGGATCTACATTTTAATTCTTTTTTCTTGAATAAACGATGTTTTCCATTAAATATTTGTAACCCTGTACTCAGCTTTTATGCTGTGAATCTCCCCAGCATTCCTCAGAATGCACTTCTTTAGGTTAGAACCAAGACACATCTGCCTTCTTGCAGGAAGCTGTGTTATCATTCTGGAGCATATATCACAGATGAAGGGCACAGAGGGCTTTGTGAAACACTCTGCTCAATATTCTCTTCTGCTTATTTTCATGGTGTCCAATGATTGTTAGAAAAGACCAACGGGGCATCGCACATAGACAAGAAACTGAAAGATTTGGTAACACAAGTAGTGTTTTCTTCCCTCCCTCTTACTGGTGTTTGGGACCTATGATGAGAGAGGCAGCTCTGGTTGAAGTGCTCCCAAGAGAACCGACCTTTGTAAAACCTAAATCAGATCACATCACCTCCCCCACCCCGCCCCCCGTTTAGAAATCCTCAGTGGCTTCTCTTGAACCTGGAATGAAATTGACAATCCTTACAATGACTGCTATGCCCCCCTTATGATCTGGCTACTGCTGACCTCTTGAAGCTCATCTTCTCCCATTTTCTCCCTTGACCACTCTGGTCCTGCTCCAGTGTCCTTTTTAATATTTCTCAAGCAAGTGAAAATATATTCCCACCTGAAGGCACTTTCACTAGTTGATTACTCTCCCTGGAAGGCTCTTCTCCCAGAACTTCGTGTAACTGGCACCTTATTATCCAGGTCCAACTCCAATGCCACCTCCTCAGAGATAACTTCCCTGCCTAGGAATAAAGCAACCCGTCAGACTACAATATCATCCCCTTGTTTTACTCTCTCTCTGGCATTTATTACCCTGTGACATTTATTTGTTTATATGTTGGTCTCTTTGCTCTAGAATGTAAGCTTTGTGAGATCAAGGACTTCACTTGTCCCACTTACCACCATATTCCCAGGGCCAGGAGACTGCCTGGCAAGCTTAGTGGGGTCGTCAATAATATTGTCTATTGAGGAAATAGGAAGGGAATTTCTGAACTATGGCTTTAGATACCAGATGGATGGGTTCTTTGTTCGAGTTAGAATGTATCTCAAAAGCATAATGATAAATATATTTGCTTAAACTGAGTATGATGAAAGAGGAGAAAATATGACCTGATAAATACATAAAACCAGTTACTAAAGGGAACAGAAGGCAACATTTAAAAAAATGAATGTGGTTCAGACTAACATAAGAAAAGAATCCTGAAGGAATTTAGGGCTCCAGATGTGTAGATGCCAACATGCCAAGCATTGATAATAAGCAGGGTGAACATGAATTTATAACAATAACATGATGAAGATGGTCTCATACCAAGTTTTGGCAGGATGAGAATCAAGATTAGAATCTAGTTATGAAAAAGTCTTTCCCATATGCCTGATGTTTTGCAGTACTTGCTAGGAGAGCATTCTTTATATATATAGGTCATTGCCCAGGATCCAAACCTACAAACCCGGGCCTCCAAAGCAGAGCACATGAACTTAACCACTCAGAAACAGGGCCGGCCCCAGGAGATCATTCTTGAAAAGGTAGAATGAGAGAAGTGGCATTACTATGTACAGTTTCCCAGAGTGTGGAAAAATTACTATTAGTCATATGCAAAGTTATTTTAGTATTATGTACATAATCCTTCTCTACCCAAATGGATCAGGCAGCACAATTCAGGAGCGGTTGGCTCTCGGCCAGTGCCAGGGTAGCTGGTGAGGTTTAAACCTGAGACAGGGGCATCCATAGCTCTTGGGTTTGGTGCAGGAAAGGAGGAAGGAAGGAAGGAAGGGGTAGCAGAAGGAGTAGTAAGTGCAGATGAGTGACTGGGCATGCACCTCCTCAAAGATGGACGCAGTGTTCTTGCTGCCTGTTCCTGAGCCCTGAAGAACCCCAGGTTTTCGCCCACGTAAATGCAGTTATGGATAAAGTTGGCGTTGGCGGCAATTAGGGCAAGCTCTTTTACCTATGCTTGATATGTTTCCTTTTCAAATACATTTTAAAGGGGGGATATTACAAAGAAAATTACTAAATAAATAAAATATTTATGGTTAATGGATAACAGAAAGATGGTAAATATAATTGAAGAGGTAATTCTAAAAATATTATTGTGAGGATTTTTGACCATTTGAATTTCTGTGTACAAGGGTCAGACCTGCATCATGGTCTCACAATTTTCCCATACAGGTGTTTCACCTAATACATTTTTTCAGCCTAATTCTCTTTGGTGTTTGATTCTCAGAGGACATGAACTAACCCTCAGACATTAAATATAAAGTTATAAATATGTTAAAACTGAAAGCATAGAAATATATACATCACACAAGCACAAATCATATGAAAACTAAAGTGTCTATATTAATAACAGAAATAGAATTCATGATAATGAATGCTATTATAGATAAAAAGGGATAGTTCTTGATTATAAAAGTATCAATTCACTGAAATGACATAAAATTAAAAATGTTTATGCACTTCAAAATGGGTTAAACAAAAACTGATAGAATTTAAAAGAGAAACCCAAATCCACAATATTAGTTGCAGATGTCATCACTCTTACTTCACTAATTGACAGAAGAGAAAGACACAAAATCAGTAAAGATATAGAAGACTTGAAAAGCACTGTCAATCAACTTGACCAAATTGACTTATACAAAGCACTCCACCACCAAAAAAGAAGAGCATGCATTTGTTTCAAAGGCACAGTACAACATTAAACTAAATAGACCACGAACTAGACTCAATACATTTGAAAGGAATAATACCATAGACCAAGTGTTGTGTAACCACAACAGGATTGCCTTAAAAAAATCAATAAGAAAAAGATATCTGGAAAATCCCCAAATATTCTGAAATTAAATCTTACCACAAAGAAAACACTAGGCTTATATGGCTACACTGGTGAATTCCATCAAACATTTAAGAAGGAAACAGTGCCAGTTCAACACAAACTCTTACAGAAAATAAAAGAGGAGAGATCACTTCTTAACTAACTCTAACAGGCCAACATTATCTAAATACCAACACCATACAAAGACATTGCAGCCAAATAAAACTAGGAAAATATCTCTCATGAACATAGATACAAATCCTTTAGAAAATTTTAGCAAATGTAATTCTGCAATATTAGAAAAAAACACATCATGACCAAGTGGGGTTTATCTCAAGAATTGAAGATTGTTTTTGTATTTAAAAATTAATTAGTGTAATACACCATGTTAACAGGCAAAGATGATCATATCAACAGATGCAAAATAGCATTTGACAAAATTCAACAGCTGTCCATGGTAAAAACTTACAGCAAACTAGGAATGGAAAGGAAGTATCAGAGTTTGACAAAGAACATCTAGAAAATCTTACAGCTAATAGCATACTCAGTGGTAAAAGATTTAATGCCTTTCCCCTGAAATAGACAGTGCATTGAGGCAAGAAGAGAATGGCATACAGATTGGTAAGAAGATGTAAAATTGTCTTTATTCACAGATAACATGATCATATGTGTATAACATTAAAAAGAATCTACAAAAAAAGCTTCCAGAATTAATAAGCAGGTATAGTGAGGTTGCAGGATGCAAGGTCAATATATGTAAATAAATTGTATTTCTACATAGCAACAACAAAAAATTAGAAATTTAAATGCAAATATTACTTAAAATGGCATAAAAATTATGAACTGCTTAGGGATAAATTTAACAATATGTGTCCAAAACCTCTACACTAAAAACTCCAAAGCATGGCTAACAGAAATTAAAGAAGATCTAAATAAAAGAAGCTGTATAACAGGTTCATGGTTTGGAAGACTAAATGTTAGGATATCCATTCTTTCCTAATTGATCTATATAGTCAATGCAATCTCAGTCAAAGTTCAGGAAGGCATTTTGAAGAAATTGAAAAGCTATTTATTACATTTATATGGAAATTGAAAGGACCTAGAGTCGCTAAAAGTTTTGAAAAAGGAGAACAAAGTTGGAGCATTTACGCTATTTGAATATAAGGCTGATCATCAGTATAGAGAAGCATTTGTGGAAATATAAATCTGTATTATTATATAGATCAATGGAATAGGATGAAGTACAAAAGGTTACCTATGTATCTGCGGCCAACTGATTTTTGAAAAAGATCGCAAGAAAGAGATAGTCTTATTAACACATTGTGCTGGAAAAATTGACTATCTATATGCAAAAAGGACTCATTTCCACTAGTGGAATTTATCATCTATTTTGAGTTAATTTTTATATATTATCATCTATGGAAAACTAATACCTAGCATCATTAATAATGAGAGACTGAACACTTTCCCTTTAAGATTGGAAACAAATTAAGTATATCTTCTCTCACCACTTTTAATCACAATTTTGCTGGCCATTCTAGCCAATGAATAAGGTAGGAAAAAAAAGTCATTCAAATAGACAAGGAAGAAGTACAACTCTCTTTATTTGAAGATTGCATGACCACGTGCAAAGAAAGTTCCAATAAATCCAAAAGGATACTAGAAGTGATAATCAAACACTGCTGGTGGGAGTGCCAACTGGTGCCGCCACTATGGAAAACAGTATGGAGATTTCTCAAAAAATTAAAAATAGAATTACCATGTGATCCAGCTCTTCCACTACTAGGTATTTATCCAAAGAACTTGGAATCAATGATCCAAAGAGATTTATGCACCCCTATGTTCATTGCAGCATTGCTCACAATAGCCAAGACATGGAAGCAACACAAGTGCCCTTCTACGGATGAATGGATAAAGAAGATGTAGTATATATATACAATGGAATACTACTCAGCCACAAAAAAGACACAATCTTCCCATTTGCAAAAACATGGATGGACCTTGATGGTGTAATGTTAAGTGAAATAAGTCAGACAGAGAAAGACAAATACTGAATGATTTCAATCATATGTGGAAGATAACAAATACATGGATAAGGAGAACAGATTAGTGGTTACCAGAGGGGAAGAGGGTTGGGGGGGATGGGCAAAGAGGTAAAGGGGCATATACGTGTGGTGATGGACAAAAATTAGACTACTTGGGGTGAGCACAATGAAGTATATTCAGAAATTGATAAATAACAATGTACACCCAAAATTACACAATATTATAAACCATTATGATCTCAATAAAATTACTTGAAAAAAAACAGACTTAGTCACATACAAAAAAAATTTAGCAAGGTTGCCGTATCCAAGGTCAATATAAAGACTTATTTGATTTGTATATAATAGCAATGAAAAATTAGAAAGGAAATTTAAAATTACTATTAAAGCATTAAAATATGAAATATTTAGGAATAAATTTACAAAAAAGAATGTAAGAACTACGTCCTGGCAAATATAATACATGCTTGAGAGAAATAAAAGTGGACCTAAATAAATGGAGAGATATGCCATGTTCATAGATTAAAAGATGAAATATTGTTAAGATGTCCATTCCCCCAAAATTGATGTATAGATTTTCTGCAATTCCAATCAAGATGGCAGAAGGCTTATTTTGTAGAAATTGACAAACTGATTCTAAAATTTTCATTGGAAATGCATAGGACTTAGTAGAGTGGAAAATTTGACAAGCACAGTGTGAGGACTTACAATACTTGATTTCAAGAGGCAGTGTGGTACTTGTGCTAGGAGAGACATACAGATGAAAAGAATAGAGTCCAAAAATGGATCCACACATTTGTAGTAATTAATTTTTGACAAAAGTGCCAAGGTGATTCAATGGGAGGAAAGCATAGCTCTTTCCACAAATGTTGCTGAGACAACTTGATATGAATACAGAAAAAAAAAATAAACTATTATTTCACATTACACATAAAATTTAACTCAAAATGTATCATAGCCCTGAATGTAGAAGTTAAAGCTCTGAAACTGCTAGAAGATTTTGGGATAGCAAGTACTTTTTGTATGAGTTATACAAAGAATGAACCCTAAAGAAAAGTCAGGAATTAGTTCAGCAAATTTTTAAAACTTTGCCCTTAAAAGATGCACTGTTAAGAAAATGAAAATGCAAGCTATGAACATTAAATTTCTTATTACTAATCTTTGCAAAAGTACTTGTGTCCAGAATACATAAAGAACACTTAACAACACAATAATAAGACAAACAACCTAATAAAAGTGTGCAAAAGATTTGAACCGACATTTCACAAAAGTTGATATATGAATGGCCAGTATGTACACGAAAATATGGTAAAATAATTCGTCATCAGGGAAGTACAATATAAAACTACAATGAGATACCTACTAGAATGACTAAAATCCAAAATAAAGACTAACAATACTGACTGTTGGCGAGGATGCTCAGCAATGCAAACTCTCATACGTTGCTTGTGGGAATGTAAAATGTAACAATTACTTTGGAAAACTAATAATTTCTTTTAAAGCTAAACTTGAACTTACACTCTGAGCCAGCAAGCTCACTCTTAGATCTTTATCCAATGAGAAATGCAAACATATGCCCTCACAAGGGACTGGTACACAAACATTAATAGCAGCAGTATGCATAGGAGCCCCCAACTGGAAACAATGCAAATATTCACCAGCTGATGAATAGATAAACAAACTGAAGTATATCCATACAATGGAAGAGTACTCTTCAATAAAAATGAATAAACTACTGATACATACGAAAACATGAATGGATCTCAAAAACAGTATACTGAGCAAAAGAAACCAGAAACAGAAGACCACTTACCATAGAAACACATTTATATGAAATTCTTGAACAAATAAATCAGTTTTGGCAGAAAGTAGATCAGTGCTTGTCTGTAATTAGGTTGGGGTGGTGGTAGTGATTGACTTCCAAGTGGTGTGGGGGAGCTTTGAGGGGTGGTGATACTGTCCTTTAACTTTATCGTGATGGTAGTTCATGGGTGTCTTTATTTCTCGAAACGTCAAACAGGTCCCTTAAAAATGGGTGTATTGTATCATATGCAAATTATATTTCATTAGAGTTTTTTTAAAAAATTATGTTAGCACTGTTTATATTTGGATCATTTGACTGTAAGTGATTTTGTCTACATTTTTTTATATTTAAAAATGTTTTTATAGTACATATGTGATATTTTGTAATGAGCAACTGGCAATTTAAGTTTTGTGGGTCCTAAAGCTTATGCAATTTTTAGAGGCCTCTGAAAAAATGAATATGAAACTGAAAATAAAAAATTAGTTACAGCGTCATGAAAAAGGCATGTGAAACTGAGGATTTTCTGAAGCTTAAACTTCAACAGTTTCAGTCAACCTGCCTCTGAGAGTGGATAATAAATAAAATTTTAAAAGACAAGAAAAAGATAGCAGCAAAGCACTAGCTAAGTAGGCACAGTTATATCAGGGCCTGAGGTTTCCCTCTTACAGAATATTAGTTGTTCTCTCAAAGTTTATTGTTCTTTTCTTGAGCAACTATATGCCCAGCTAGTGACTACATTCCATCTCCCTTACAATGCATGTGGCAATGTGACTAATTTATCACCAATGGAATGAGAGCAGAAGTAATGTGGGCAACCTCTTCTTTACTGACTTTAAAAGATTTTTTTTGTCCTGGACTTCCTTTTTTTCTCCTCTCAGTGGTTGGAACCTGGATGTGGCAGAGACCTACTCTGACCATGCAGACAACAGATGGCACTATAACAAGATGGAAAGTTCCTATGTCCTGGAATGACCTTGTACAGCAGAGCTGCTCTACCAACCTAGGCCATTTTACTGTTACAAGAGAAAGAAAAACTCCAATATTATATAAACCAATGCATTTGAAGGGCTCTTTTTTTTTTAGCTTTTATGCTAACTCATAAATTCCTCCAAAGTGAAGAAAGGAGTGTTCTGAGTAGTTGCTAAGAATCTCACAACTCTAAGATTTGATAGATTTCTATGAATTTTCTAAAAAATTTTGGAAAAGTATAACTGTGACCTAGTACAAAGCCTACACTTTTTCAGATTTCCAGACTTTTTATTTTATGTAGCATGGGGCTTTCACTTGGAGCTTCCATTATTTGGGTAGATTCCTTGTGTTATTTTCTTAACGTGGTTTTGAGGAGCACAGACTTTGGAGTCAGATCTCAAAGGTTCCCATCAAGATTCAACCACATTCTAGTTGTTTAGTTAATTAGAAGTTTAGTCACTTAACTTCTAAAAACATCAGTTCCTTATCTAAAGAAATTGGAATGAAAAGTGTATCTACTTCACAGGTGCATTTTTAGGATCAAATTAGTTATTGGATGTAAAGCACTTTCCTCAGAACATGACAAACAATAAGCCTGAAACTTAGCAAATTCTGATAACTCATTACTATCGGTTTTTCTTTCATGCTGCTTCGTTAGTCTGGGAAATTATTCCATTTCTTGTTCCTATCAAAATTCTGTTCAACTTTCAGAGCTCAACCAAAATACTTCCTCCTCTGTTAAGGCTTTCCTGTTAACACATCACCAAACAGAAGAGCTCTCTCTTCCCTCATATAATGTGTTGTTTGCAGTAAGAAATTTATCTAAGCTAATTTGAGACAAGGGAGCCAAGAATATACAATGGAGAATGGAGAGTCTCTGCAATAAATGGTTTTGGGAAAACTGGACAGTGACATGCAAAGAATGAAAGTAGACCACTATCTTACACCATACACAAAAATCAACTCAAAATGGATTAAAGACTTGAATGTAAGATCTGAAACCATGAAACTTCTAGAAGAAAGCATAGCATTTTTTGAAATATGATTTTTTTCAATATCCTGTCTGACTGGGCAAGAGAGACTATAGAAAAAATAAACAAATGGGCCTACATCAAACTAAAAAGCTTCTGCACAGCAAAGGAAACCATCAACAAAACAAAAAGACAACCTAACAATTCAGAGAAGATACTTGCAAACTATGTATCAGATAAGGGGTTAATACCCAAAATGTACAAAGAACTCATACATCTCAACAACAAAAAAACCAACAATTCAATTAAAAAGTGGGCAAAAGATATGAACAGAGATTTCTCCAAAGAAGATATATGGATGGCCAACAGGCACATGAAAAGATATTCGGCAATGTTAACTATCAGAGAAATGGAAATCAAACCTACAATGAGATATCACCTCACTCCCATCAGAATGGCTATAACTAACAAGACAGGAAACAGTAAGTGTTGGAGAGGATGTGGAGAGAAGGGAATCCTCATACACTGCTGGTGGGAGTGCAAACTGGTGCAGCCACCATGGAAAGCAGTATGGAGTTTCCTCAGAAAATTAAGAATAGATCTACCATATGATCCCGCTATTCCACTGCTGGGTATCTATCCAAAGAACTTGAGAGCACAAATGCATAAAGATACATGCACCCCTATGTTCATCGCAGCATTGTTCACAAGAGCCAAGACTTGGAAGTAACCTAGGTACCAATCAAGGGACAAATGGATAAAGAAGATGTGGTGTAAATACACAATGGAATACTACTCAGCCATAAGAAATGATGAAATCCTGCCATTTGTGACAACATGGATGGACCTTGAGGGTATTATGCTAAGTGAAATAAGTCAGAGGGAGAGAGTCAAATACCATAAGATCTCACACATAAATATAAGATAAAAACAATGACAAACAAACACGTAGCAACAGAGATTGGATTGCTGGTTACCAGAGGGGAAGGCGGCAGGGTGGAGCGTGAAAGGGATGATTAAGCGCATGTGTGTGGGGAGAGATTGAAATTAGTCTTTGGGTGGTGAACCTAATATAATCTACACAGAGTTTGAAATATATTATGATGTACACCTGAAAGTTATATAATGTTATAAGCTAATGTTACTGCAATAAAACAAAATAAACTTAAAAAAAGAAAGACATTTATCTAAGGATATACTGGGCTGAGTCATTGTGTTTCTTAACTTTTTTTTTTTTTGAGGAAGATTGGCCCTGAGCTAACTACTGCCAATCCTCCTCTTTTTGCTGAGGAAGACTGGCCCTGAGCTAACATCCGTGCCCATCTTCCTCTACGTTATACGTGGGACGCCTACCACAGCATGGCGTGCTAAGCAGAGCCATGTCTGCACCTCGGATCTGAACCGGCAAACCCCAGGCGGCCGAGAAGCGGAACGTGTGAACTTAACTGCTGCGCCACTGGCCCGGCCCCTGTATATGGTTTTTACTCTTGACTGTGTAGACCCCACTTTCTTGATTTTCCTATGTCACTGGCTACTCCTTTTCAGTCTCCTTTGATTGGCTGTCCCTCTTTTATCTCATTTCTAAATGTTAGAGTGCCCAGGTTCAACCTTAGTCTTCTTCAATATCCACACTCATTTCCTAGGTGATATCCTTTAGTCTCAGGTCTTTAAGTACCATCTATGCCCTGATGACTACTAATTTATGTCTCCAACATAGATCTCTCTCAACTCCAGTCTCATATATCCGACTGTATTCTCAACATCTCCACTTAAGTAAGAGGCACCTCAAATTTAACAAGGCAAAAATGTATCTTTCAATCCATGCTCTCAGCCTAATCTGCTCCTTCTGTGGTATTCCCTGTTTCAGTAAATTAAACTATCATCCATCCAATTGCTCAGGCCAGACACCTAGAACTCATCCTTGATTTTCTCTATTTCTCTTACTCACCACATCCAAAGCACCAGCAAATCTAAACAGCTTTATCTCCCAAACATAAAATTCAACTACTTCTTGCTGTTTTGTCTGCTACAGACCTTGCTGAAATCGCCATGATCACTGATGGATCCTGCAACAGCTGCCTGTCACTCTGCTTCCTACAGAGCTATGAAAAATCTATACAAGCTATAAAAGGTTTTTAATAAGGAAATAATATCAAATCTGCTGCCTAATCAAACTCTCTCAAGACTTAATACAACATTTGGAGAGAAATCCAAATTCACCCCTTGGCCTATAAAGGCCTTGCGTGATCTGGTCCATGCCCCTCTCTTTGATGCCATCTCTAACCCTTTGCCTACTATTATCTAACTCTACCAGCCTTCTTTCTGCTACTCATACATGCCAAATTCAATTTCACATTAGGTTATCTGCATTTACTTTTCTCTCTGCTTACAATGCTCTTACTCAATTTTTTTCATGGCTGGCTCCTACTTATTGTTCAGAGAGGCCCTTCCTTTCCTGAGCAACTAATTCTAAAATAATCATCCACACTTCCTCTCATGTCACCCAGTTTACATTCTCCGTGTAGCGCTTAATACTAGTTGATGATTTGCTTGTTTATTTATGTGCATATTTTTTGTTTATGTGATTCCTGTCTATTCTTCTTACCAGAATATGTGTTCTGCTAAAAGGGGACCTTGACTATTTTGTACTGAGCTCCATACCCAGTATCCATCTAAAACAATGTGTAATATGTGATAAGAATTCAAGAAATATTTGTTGAATGAATGGCTTTGCCTTTGGTTTTCCTCACAGTACTTATGTATTCTCCTTAATCAAGTAAGTATGAAAGTATAAAGAAATCATCACCCTGCAGAAATCAAAGTCAGAACCATTTGTGAAAAACTATATTGGACAAAAAATATTATCAAGGCCAATTAGTTTCACTGGATGTATAGCCACAGGATCCATTTCCAACTCTAACTAAAATGTAAGAATGGGGGTAGAAGGAAGGATGGTTAGTGCTAACTTATATCTGCAGTGGAATAATCTCAGAAAGTATGTGTCCTTCTAATGAGAGGTTGTGTTTCTTGTTCCACTTAAGTTGGCATCTAAAAGATGCTATATCAATAACATGTGACTGCCACAGATTGGTACGTGCCAATGACCAAGAAAGATATTCATGATGGATCACTGTTACAGGAGACCATCCTGTGGGCAGAACTCCTTTGTGTGAAAAGAAAGAAAAGCCGCTGTATAACTAATATGAGTTATCTTCAGTTGCTTTAGACAGCAATTATTTTGACATCTGAATGATGCTCCCTTATCAATCCTCAGAAAAATACCCATTTCAGGGTATGTGTATAAAGGACAGAGATATAGTTTTGAGTTTAGGGATTCAGATAATCAAAAGTTGAAATGCTGAAAGTTGAAAAGTTGAAAAATGGATAGAACTTCTGATGCTGGCCAAAATGGAGTAAGCCCACTATGGCCTCTCTCTCCCATTGATGACAGCTAAAAATTGTGGTGAGAATGCAAGAAGGAACTGCCTGAGGACTCTGAAAAGTAAAATAAATAATAGCAGGAAGATTGGAAAGAGAACTGAAAATTTCGAGAATAACTAAAATAGTGGTGAATTTCTTGGTTTTACTTTCCTCCATTATAACAGGTTTTGACCCCAGGGTGGGAGATGTCACAGAGGTACATAGTGAGAGTGAATACAAAAAATTCTAAGAAAAACTATTTTTTTCTCACTTCCCTGCCTTAAGAAAAGCCCCAAGGATGTAAAACTGAAGGAGAGCCTGAGGGAGACTAAAACTCCAAGAGAAACCCAATGTTCTGGCCAAAGGAAATAGAAAAAAAGGGCCCTTGAGAGCTATAAAGTGTGGAGGAAATCCTAGAGAAGAGAGTGCTAGAGAAAAGGATCCCCTGATTCTATGTATAAACTAATACACATTTCAGGTTTGCCCCTGAGCAGCACACAAGGAACAGATGCCAAGAGGCCTAGTTTGAGAACTGAACTATGATATAAACCACCACGTGAGTCTCAGGTTAACTCCTGAGTGGCACATACATAGGGCAGACCCAAATACCGTAGACAAGGTTTTGAAACCTGAACTGACTGCAACCACTGCCCATAGAAGGTGTGGCAGAACTTGTGATTTGAACCTAACCATGTTGATTGCCTCCTAAAGCAAATAAACAAAAAATCTCCGTTTTACAGAGGATTTTAATAGGTCCTAGGGTCTTACACCATATATTCACAAGGTTCAGGATACAATCTAAAATTACTCATACAAAGAACTAGGAAAATCAGACCAGTTCTCAAAGAAAAATACAATCAACAGATGCCAACATGGAGAAGACACAGATGTTGAAATTATGAAAACTTTTAAAGCAATTTTTAAAAACATGTTACATGAGGTAAAGACAAACTATCTTAAAATTAATGGAAGGATAGAAGTTCTCAGAAGACAGACAAACTATAAAAAGAAACCCAATGGAAATTTTAGAATCGAAATATAAAGTATTTGAAATAAAAAAAAAATACCTCACTGGATGGGCTGAATAGCAGAATGAAGATGACAAAGGAAAGATTCAGTTAACTTCATGAGTGATCAATGGGAATCATCCACTCTGAAGAACAGAGAAAGAAAGAATGAAAAAAGCTCAAAAGTTCCTCAGGGAACTGTGGGACAATATCATAAGACATAGCATTTGCGTCATTTGAATCTCACAAAGATGAGAAACATATCGATAATCAAAATTTTCAAGAAATAATGGCTAATAACTTACCAACTTTATTTAGAGACATAAATTTACACATTCAAGAAACTCAGCAAAATAAAAATAAGATGAACTCAAAGAAAACTAAAACTAGATCCAGCATAACCAAAGTACTGAAAACCAAAGAAAAATTAAAAAAAATTTGAAAGCAGCTAAATACACACGACACATTACCTAGATAGGAACAACAGTTAAAATGACTGAATATTAATCATCAAAAACCATCCTGGCCAGAAGACATGAAACATCTTTCAAGTGCTGAAAAGAAAGGAAAACAGTCAAGCCA
Organism: Equus asinus; assembly: GCF_041296235.1. Lineage (NCBI taxonomy): Eukaryota > Metazoa > Chordata > Mammalia > Perissodactyla > Equidae > Equus > Equus asinus. The sequence goes on from NC_091820.1 coordinate 128,477,971, forward strand.
GAATTCCATATCCGGGGAAAATATCCTTTAGGAATGAAAGCAAAATAAAGACATTCCTAGATGAAGAGAAATGAAGAGAATTCATTGTCAGCAGACCTTCTATAAAAGAAATGTTAAATTAAATTGTTCAGATTAAAGGGAAATGATAAAGGAAGGAAAATTGGAACTTCAGGGATGAAGGAAGTACAGAAGAAATGGCCAACATCTGCACAAATATAACAGATTATTTTTCTCCTCTTAAATTCTTTAAAATATATATCACTGTTGAAAGTGAGAATTATAACATTATCTGGGGTAGTTTTCACTGTGTGTAGATGGTGATACATATGACAACTATAACATAAAGAGAATAAGATGAATAGACCTATGTGGCTGTAGGACTTCACTTCACCTGAGGTAGGAAAATGTTAACTCTAAGTTGACTGTGAATGGTTAGATATGCATGCTGTAACTGCTTGAACAAACACTTAAAAAATAATAATAATATGAAGAGATATAGTCAAAAAGTCAATTGGTGAATTAAAATAAAATATATATACATACACATATATATAATTCTATACATATAAACATACACATGTGTGTGTGTGTGTGTGTGTGTAAAATAATTCAAACATTGTCAAGGATGTGGCGCAACTGGGACTCTCCTGCATTTCTCATGAGAATGCAAAATGATGCAGCCACTTTGGAAAACAGTTTCACTAAACATAGTATTACCATACAAGCCAGCAATCCTATTCTGAGTTATTTACTCTAGATAAATGAAAACATATGTCCACAAAAAAATCTTGTGCATGAATGTTTGTGGCAGCATTATTCATAATAGCCAGAAAGTGGAAACAACCTAAATGTCCATTAACTGTTGAAAGAATAACCTGTGGTATATCCATACTGTTGAATACTACTCAGAAATAGAAAGCATGGACTACTGATACACGGAACAATATGGGTGAAACCCCAAAGCAGTATAAGTGAAATAAGCCAAATGCAAAAGGTTACATACTGTATGATCCCATTTATATGACATTCTGGAAAAAGCAAACAATAGGGATGGAGAACAGATTAGTGATTGCTAGAGTTTAGGGGAGTGGGTTTTACTCGAAAAGGGCAGCACAATGGAATAATTTAGGATGAAAGAACTGTTCTGTATCTCAATTGTGGTGGTTTTCACATGACCTTATGCATATGTCAAACCTCATGGAACTGTATGTCAAAATGAGTGAATCTCACTGAGCATATGTAAAAAAAACTTTTGAAAAATGGATGAGTGTATGGTTGAATTCCATGTCATCTGGGAAAGAAAAAGGTCCTAACCTATGGGGTTGTTAAATTTAAATATGATCAATAATTTAAAGAGAAAAAAAGAGAAATATTTTTTTTAAACCCTCCAATTTAAAATCCCTAAAAGCTGAAGTAGAAGGAATAATCAGGAGTTGGACAGCAGGTGGTCTCATCAAGAAGTCATCAAATTAACATGACAGTCAAAATGACGGATCACACTGCTAGGACCTCACCCAGAGAACAGGCCTGCTGGGGAAGAACTGCTTTTGGTATAAAAGTGGCACATTCCATTGGCAGGTGGGCGGAGCAAAATGGCGGGGTGAGCTGACCCGGGATTCTCTCCCCTCCAAAATACAACAAAAGATTGGAAGAACTGAATTTCAGAGAATAAACATAATGCCAGCTCGTTAGAGACCTACAATACCAAGAAGGCGGAGATCATAACCTTGCTTACACCTTCGGAGGCGCCGGAACGGTAGGAGAGAACATCGCTCCCTCCCCTAGAGTCTGCGATTGCTGCGGCGTGGGTCGGGAGGGAGCAGGGGAGGGGCCGCGCGACCGGGGGATCATCCAGGACTCCTGCCACTGATTCACTGATTCAGTGGAGACCCGCTGATGGGGGAAAGCTTCCGTCCGCGGGAACCCTATAAATCAAGGGCCTTGGGAGACCAGAGAACAGAACTGATCTGAACCCAGACTGGAGCGTGTGAGTAACAGCCCCTCCCCCCTAACAAAGCCAGTGGGCGCAGCCATCTTGCCCCAAGGCGGAGAGCTAACATGCTGCTCTCGACCCCCATCTAGTGGCGACAGGCTGTAACTGCAACTGAATTCTACCACCATGAGAAAAAACCGCTCCTCTACCATCCAGCAATTTATAAAAGCCCCAGACCAGAAGGAAAACAATAAAAACACAGAATTAAGTCCTGAGGACTTGGAATTAGGTAAACTAAGTGATAATGAATTTAGAGCAGCTATAATCAAAAAACTCAATGAGGTAGAGAGAAAGATAGAGAAACAAGCCGAGTTCTGGAGTTACTTCACAAAAGAGATTGAAATCATAAAGAAGAATCAAACAGAATTACTTGAGATGGAAAACACAATGGACCAGATAAAACAGAATACGGATTCCCTGAATGCCCGTGTAGACAACCTAGAGGAGCAAATCAGCATAATCGAGGACAGACAGGCTGAATGGCGCCAGACAGAGGAAGAAAGAGAACTAAGAATTTAAAAAAATGAGGAAAATCTCAGAGAGAGAATGGATTCAATGAGGAGTAAGAACATAAGGATCATAGGAATTCCCGAGAATATGGAAAAGGAAAATGGAGCAGAAAGTGTGCTTAACGAAATTATTGAAGAGAACTTCCCAAATCTAGGGATCAATGGAGAAATGTGTGTAGAGGAGGGTTTTAGATCTCCTAGATTTGTCAATGTAAAAAGACCCACCACAAGGCACATAATAGTAAAGTTGGCACATAGGAATGATAAGGAAAGAATACTCAGGGAAGTAAGAAAAAAAAAGAGAATAACCTATAAAGGAGCCCCTATCAGACTGTCAGCGGATTTCTCTACAGAAACCCTACAAGCTAGGAGAGAATGGAGTGATATATTCAAAGCTTTAAAGGATAAAAACCTTTAGCCAAGAATACTCTATCCATCAAGAATTTCCTTCAGATATGAGGAAGAAATTAAATCTTTTCCAGACAAACAAAAGTTAAGGGAATTTGTAACTAAAAGCCCTCCATTACAAGAAATCCTCAAGAAGGCTCTCATACTTGAAAAAAGAAAAAAGGGAGAAAGGGGACACAATCCACAGACTAGGGAGACCGATGGATAGAACCAGAACAGGATAGCAAATATTCAACTATAGCATTAGGGTAAAAATAAGGAAACTACCAAAACAAGGACGATCTTAGCACTCTAACTACAAATTAATAAGACGAGTTGCAATAAAAAATGAAAATAATTATTTAGGAGGGGAAGAGCAAAGGGTCTAAATCAGTATTGGTCGAGTAAGTAAGAGACCACCAGAGAATAGACTATATTATACACGAGATTCTAAATACAAACTTCAAGGTAGACACTAAAATAAAGTATAGAACAGAGTCACAAATCATAGATAAGGAAAAATCTAAGAAACCCAGCATAAGAAATTGCAGTATTAAATGGGTAGTCTAAAGCACACAGGAAAAGAAACACAGGAAAACAAGATAATGAGCGACAGATTGACAGCATTAAGTCCACATGCATCAATAATCACTCTCAATGTGAACGGATTGAACTCTCCAATAAAAAGACACAGAGTGGCAAAATGGATTAAAAAACAAGATCCAACAATTTGTTGCCTCCAGGAAACACACCTCAGCCCCAAGGACAAACACAGACTCAGGGTGAAGGGGTGGAGGACAATACTTCAAGCAAATAGCAAGGAAAAAAAGGCAGGTGTTGCAATTCTCATATCAGACCAAGTGGATTTCAAAATAAGACAGGTAAAGAGAGACACAGAGGGACAATGTATAATGATCAAAGGGACACTTCATCAAGAAGAAATAACGCTTATACATATCTATGCACCCAACACAGGAGCACCAAGATTCATAAAGCAACTATTAACACACCTAAAGGAAGATGTTAAAAACAACACAATAATAGTAGGGGACCTCAACACCCCACTCACATCAATGGACAGATCATCCAGACAGAAAATCAACAAGGAAATAGTGGAGCTGAATGAAAAACTAAAACAATTGGACTTAATAGACATATATAGATCACTCCACCCTGAAGGAGCTGAATACACATTCTTCTCAAGTGCACATGGAACATTCTCTAGGATAGACCATATGTTGGGAAACAAGACAAGCCTCTACAAATTTAAAAAAATTCAAATAATAACAAGCATCTTCTCAGATCATAGTGCTATAAGGCTAGAAATTAATTACAAGAAAAAAGCTGAGAAAGGCACAAAGATGTGGAGACTAAACAACACACTACTGAACAAGCAATGGATCATTGAAGAAATTAAAGAAGAAATAAAAAAATACCTGGAAATAAATGAAAATGATAGCATGCCATACCAACTCATATGGGATACAGCAAAAGCTGTATTAAGAGGAAAATTCATCATAATACAGGCACATCTTAACAAATAAGAAAAATCCCAAATAAGCAACCTTAAAGCACACCTAACTAAACTAGAGGAAAAAGAACAAATGAAGCCCAAAGTCAGCAGAAGGAGAGAAATAATAAAAATCAGAGCAGAAATAAATACTATTGAAACGAAAAAGGCAGTAGAAAGGATCAATGAGACAAAGAGCTGGTTTTTTGAGAAGATAAATAAAATTGACAAACCACTAGCCAGACTTACAAAGAAAAAAAGGGAGAAAGCTCAAATAAACAAAATCAGAAATGAGCGAGGAGAAATAACAACAGACTCTGCAGAAATACAACAGATTATAAGAGAATACTACAAAAAACTATATGCCAACAGAATGGATAACCTAGAGGAAATGGATAAATTCCTGGACTCCTACAATCTCCCAAAGCTCACTCAAGAAGAGGCAGACAATTTGAACAGACCAATCACAAGGAAAGAGATTGAAACAGCAATCAAAAACATCCCAAAGAATAAAAACCCAGGACCAGATGGCTTTCCTGGGGAATTCTACCAAACTTTCAGAGAGGATTTAATACCTATCCTTTTCAAGCTATTCCAAAAAATTAGGGAAGATGGAACACTTCCTAACACATTCTATGAGGCCAACATCACGCTGATACCAAAACCTGACAAGGACATCACGAAAAAAGAGAACTACAGGCCAATATCACTGATGAACATAGATGCCAAAATTCTAAACAAAATTTTGGCAACCAGAATTCAGCAATTCATCAAAAGAATCATACATCAGGATCAGGTGGGATTCATACCGGGGACACAGGGATGGTTCAACATCCGCAAATCAATCAACGTGATACACCACATCAACAAACTGAGGAATAAAAACCACATGATCATCTCAATAGATGCAGAGAAGGCATTTGACAAGATCCAACAGCCATTTATGATAAAAACTCTGAACAAAATGGGCATAGAAGGAAACTACCTCAACATAATAAAGGCCATATACGACAAACCCATAGCCAACATCATACTCAATGGGCAAAAACTGAACCCCATCCCCCTGAAAACAGGAACGAGACAAGGATGCCCTCTATCACCACTCTTATTTAACATAGTACTGGAGGTCCTGGCCAGAGCAATCAGGCAAGAAAAAGGAATAAAAGGAATCCAAATAGGGAGGGAAGAAGTGAAACTCTCGCTGTTTGCAGACGACATGATCTTATATATAGAAAACCCCAAAGAATCCATTGGAAAACTGTTAGAAGTAATCAACAACTACAGCAAAGTTGCAGGGTATAAAATCAATTTGCATAAATCAGTAGCATTTCTATACTCCAGTAATGAACCAACAGAAAAAGAACTCAAGAATACAATACCATTCACAATCGCAACAAAAAGAATAAAATACCTTGGGGTAAATTTAACTAAGGAAGTGAAGGGCCTATATAATGAAAATTACAAGGCCTTTCTGAGAGAATTGGATGACGACATAACGAGATGGAAAGACATTCCATGTACATGGATTGGAAGAATAAACATAGTTAAAATGTCCATTCTACCTAAAGCAATCTACAGATTCAATGCCATCCCAATCAGAATCCCAATGACATTCTTTACAGAATTAGAACAAAGAATCCTAAAATTCATATGGGGCAACAAAAGACCCCGAATTGCTAAAGCAATCCTGAGAAAAAAGAACAAAACGGGAGGCATCACAATCCCTGACTTCAAAACATACTACAAAGCTACAGTAATCAAAACAGCATGGTACTGGTACAAAAACAGGTGCACAGATCAATGGAACAAAATTGAAAGCCCAGAAATAAAACCACACATCTATGGACAGCTTATCTTTGACAAAGGAGCTGAGGGCATACAATGGAGAAAAGAAAGTCTTTTCAACAAATGGTGCTGGGAAAACTGGAAAGGCACATGTAAAAGAATGAAAACTGACCATTCTTTTTCACCATTCACCAAAATAAACTCAAAATGGATTAAAGACCTAAAGGTGAGACCTGAAACCATAAGGCTTCTGGAAGAAAACGTAGGCAGTACACTCTTTGACATCAGTATTAAAAGGATCTTTTTGGACACCATGCCTTCTCAGAGAAGGGAAACAATAGAAAGAGTAAACAAATGGGACTTCATCAGATTAAAGAGCTTTTTCAAGGCAAATGAAAACAGGATTGAAACAAAAAAACAACCCACTAACTGGGAAAAAATATTTGCAAGTCATATATCTTACAAAGGCTTAATATCCTTAATATATAAAGAACTCTCGCAACTCAACAACAAAACATCAAACAACCCAATCAAAAAATGGGCTGGAGACATGAACAGACATTTCTCTAAAGAAGATATACTGATGGCCAATAGGCACATGAAAAGATGCTCATCATCGCTGATCATCAGGGAAATGCAAATCAAAACTACACTAAGATATCACCTTACACCCGTTAGAATGACAAAAATATCTAAAACTAATAGCAACAAATGTTGGAGAGGGTGCAGAGAAAAAGGAACCCTCATACACTGCTGGTGGTAATGCAAACTGGTGCAGCCACTATGGAAAACAGTATGGAGATTCCTCAAAAAACTAAAAATAGAACTACCATACGATCCAGCCATCCCACTACTGGGTATTTATCCAAAGAGCCTGAAGTCAGCAATCCCAAAAGTCCTGTGCACCCCAATGTTTATTGCAGCACTGTTTACAATAGCCAAGACGTGGAAGCAACCTAAGTGCCCATCAACAGACGAATGGATAAAGAAGTTGTGGTACATATGTACAATGGAATACTACTCAGCTGCAAAACAGAACAAAATCATTCCATTTGCAATAACATGGATGGACCTTGAGAGAATTATGTTAAGTGAAATAAGCCAGCAAGAGAAAGATAATCTGTGTATGACTCCACTCATATGAGGAATTTAAAACTATGGACCAAGAACAGTTTAGTGGATACCAGGGGAAAGGTGGGGTGGGGGGTGGGCACAAAGGGTGAAGTGGTGCACCTACAACACGACTGACAAACATTAATGTACAATTGAAATTTCACAAGATTGTAACCTATCAATAACTCAATAAAAAAAAACTGAGAAAAAAAAAAGTGGCACATTCCAAAGATATATTCCCCCTTTTAGAAACTTCTTTGGATAACAGTTGGTTTATTACCTCTTCCAGGCCTTTGAGTAGCATCCTATCACTTACAAAATATATACATTTAAAAGACTAATTAGAACGTAGCTTCTACACTTGGCAACATCGAAAGAAAAACATTAAAAACATGTTTAACAAGATTAGGATAGATAACGGCAATTGGAAGAAGGAATGATGTGATTATTAAATGAGTTATTTGTCAGTTTTATAAAAATATTTGCAGAAAGGTATGGTTTGGAGGGATAAAAAGCAGTGTGTTTATAAGAAGACTCATGTACCAAATGCTGGACAGAAATACTTATAGAATATGACCATTTCACTGTTCAGGATACAAATGCGAGGGAGGGAAATGACCATTTATTGATTGCTCACTACCAACTATGTGTACCTCCTACACATGTTCTCATTCAACCCTCGACATTTCTGTGAGTAGGACTTATTACCCCTTTCCATTGATGAAAAAATGGAGAATCAAAGAAGTTAGGTAAGTTGCCCAATGAACTTAGCCTTTATTTCAATTTCACCCTATCACTTTAACTATGTACCATAAATACCTCAGTCCTACAGCTGAAAACATCACTGAAGATAGAACCAAGGGGAAACAAGCCAGACATTGTTATTTTAATGCTATTTTTATATGTAAGGGGTACGTTTGGGGACTGATAGAGGGAGCACAAGAAGGAAGAAAAAGTAAATAGCAAAATGTTTCCAAAATTTTAATTCAATACACTTGTTATTTTTGGTGCTCCTATTTTCTTGTTTCTCTCCTGTGTGATTTATAAAAATAAATACGTTTCAGGCCTCATTCTTGCTCAGATGATCACATAACTCAGAGAAAATTTTAATTAAAATAAATTCAGTTTTCAAAATAGTTTTTAAACTTAACTGTACTTACAAGAATATGTTTCTTATTCCCAAAATATTTTTTGCATTTGCTATACCATGATAAGTATGGTTTCAGTTTTTCTTTAAACTCACACTCTATTTGACTTATTTTCATTCTATTCTTGCTCTCCCAAGACCAGGCTTACTTCAAAAATTCTTGTTACACGAGTTGTTTGGGTGAAAAAAATGTATGTGCCTTCCTGAGATTTTGCATTCCTTCCATTCCAACCTCAACTTCACAGTGCAAAGTTCAGCTTTTTTTACGATAACCACTGACTGAAACCAAGCTGTTAATAGGACCTAAACCCTCCTAGCCTATACCATGATGATAACCAGTAGAAAAAGATCTGTTTTTCAGGATACCCACATAGACCTCAAAAGCTAGAAAAAATTTCTAAAATTTTATCTCACTGTGCATTTGTGTTCCTATCCATAAAATTATATGCTTAAAAAAGCTAGTCTCATTATAATAGTAATTTTCATCATGGCAAAATTAAAAGGGTAACAGATGGTTTGCCTTAGTATGTGAACCGAATTTGTAAAGGACAATAGGTGCATAAGTACTCTGGGAAATTTCTCCTTTTTCAACAAAAGGAAATTATATTTAGAATAATCAAATAAACTGATTTTATAACCGTTGAAATTTTTTCTGAACAAAAATCAATAATGTATGACCCGTATGCTTATGAGTTAACGTTTATTTCATAACCTAAATAAAGCCTCCCAAAGTCACCTGAATAAACTTCATTTTAAGATATTTGAATGATTGCAGCAATATAATGCTAGGGAGCCCAATCTCAGCTGATGTTGGAGCTTTCTTAAAGGGTACTTTAAAAAATTGATCTTGTGATTTTAATTTTTTGCTGTAATTCTATTCAGGCAGTTGCTCAGCGTAAAAGAATTAAGAAAGGTCACTGAATGTATTGATTGTGATGGTCCCAATTTAGTCACACAAAGGGCTTATTCCTTGCCTAATAGTGTCATCTCAAATAAATGAGATCAATTTAATTAATTCTGAAAGCAAAGAAAAAAAAAGAAAAGAAAAAGAGAAGTTATTCTTGCTAAATGGATTTTGTGAAGCAATCAAATCAGTTTTCATGATTATCAATTCTAACCCAGGAATATTCAGCAAAAATTGTGTAAAACAAAATTTTCCAAAACTTATGAAAATAAAACTTATAGAATATATAAGTTATATAAATAAAACTTATGGAATAAGTTTTATATCAAACATGTTTATATAAATAAGTTTATAAAAAACATGGAAATAAAACTTATGGAATATAAATTATTCTATATACTTTCTTATCTGATATTCCTTTTTCACTTTAATTTAAAGAAGCTAAGGAAACAACAAAATATGAATAATATTATAGTGTTTCTGTTGAATAAAAGCCAATCTAAGTGTCATAATGGCAGAGAAATTATTTTTACAAACATTACGATTTTATCACGTTTTAAATTACAGCACACAGTTCTTCCCCAAAGTAATTATATGATAGAAAACTAAGAGTAACATATAATTCAAGAAGCTTCTCTTCCAAAAAGACTATTAGGGGATTATTTATGAGAGAATTTGTGGTATAATATATCTGATTTTCTGTCCAGGTCTCACCGTGTGCATCTTTGGTACTGCAACTGCAACATCTATAGTTTGATCTCATCAAATATCTCCTGCAAATTGCAGCTCACCCCCACATGTATTGGGGCTAAGACTGATAAAAATAGATGACAAATATAAAAAGGAACAACTGGTGAAAATGTGCTAGGGTGACAAAAATTTTTGTAGGTTTGAGGGAAAAATATGATGTAACCAGAGAACAGTAGGCAAGGGTTGTGAGATGAGATGGTCTAGTTATTAAGTTCAGCACGTCTGGATCCTGGGCATGGACCTACACCACTTGTCAGCCATGCTATGGCAGTGACCCACATACATAATGGAGGAAGATAGGCACAGATGTTAGTTCAGAACTAATCTTCCTCAAGCAAAAAAAGAGGAAGATTGGCAACAGATATTACCTCAGGGATAATCTTCCTCAGCAAAAAAGAAAAAAAAAAGAGGCCAACAGAGTTCAGATAGTCTTTTAGGCCATGGCAGAGTCTAGATTTTATTCTAAGGATAATGATAAGCCATGGGAGGATTTTGCACAGGAGAATGACATGGTCTGACTAACTTCTGAAAAGATCATTCTGTCTGCTGTGTGGCAAATTGACAAAAAGGGACAAGGAGAGGAGTGGGGAGATCAAGATTACAAGAGTACAGGAGAGAGCTGATGATGGTAGTTTGAACTAGGTTTGTAGTACAGAACATAGTAAGAAGTGGTTGAATTCAGGACATATTTTGGGGCCTGCTGGACTTGCTGATGGATTGGATGTGGGAAGTGAGGAAGATAGAAGAGATAAAGGATGACTCCTGACCTCAGGAGCTGAGTAGATGGTACTGTGAAGGAAAAGCTGTGGAGGAGCAGGTTGGGTGTGGGGTAGGCATAGATCAAGACGTCTGTTTGCAGCATTTTAGGTTGAGATGTCCATTAAACAGCTAAGTAGAGATGATGATTAGGCAGTCTTATAGGTGAGTCCAAAGCTGAAGGGAGAGGTCAGAGCTCGGGGCATGTGTAGAGGCATGGACAGGATTGAAATTGCTCCGGGAAGAATGTAGGTGGGTAGAGGACCAGTGGCAAGATTGCAGATACTCCAGTATTTAGCTCATGCAGAGAAATAGGAAGTAGACAATCAAAGGAGACTGAGACAGAGTGCCCAGTAATATAGGAAATAAATAGGAATGTGGCACCTTGGAAGCGAAGAGAAAGTAAAAACGTTTTAAGAAGAATGAGATGAGCCTTCCAAAAGGGAGTTGAAGGATTTGAGAATGAAAAGATATCTCTTCCAAAATGTATTGCTATTTGAGAAAAGGAACTTAGAAATGGGGCTATAGCTGGAAGGTGATATGGTGTAAGAAAAATGTTTATTTTCGTGTTTAACACAAGAGACACTAAAGGGTTGAAAAATTCTTTTTGTCTTTTTTTTTTTTTTCTAATGGAATGACGTAATAGAAAAATACTTGACATAGGAGAGAGAAGGGAACAGTCATTGCTGGAGTGATGACCTCAAGAAAGTAAGGGGATGAGATCAGAAGTACAGTTGTGGGGTTGGCCTTAGATAGTAATGGAGGTGCTATGCTGCTTCCACAGTAAGAGGAGGAATGTAAAAGAGTGTAGAGACAGACGCAGGGAGGTTGGGAGTTTGTGTCTGGAAATATATTGAAATCTGTGATTTTGCTGCACCAAGAAAATGGATTTAGGGGTAAGGAAGATAATTGTAATCAGTTCTACAAATTCAAACGTTTCCTGTACTCGGACTTCATAGCTATAACTCAGTTAATCGCATCATTGTTGCATATACCCCTACACAGCTTATTCTTCATAACCTTCCAAATATGGGTTAATCAAGGTGGGTATTAGGGAAATTAAGTCGGAAAGATGACTTGGTCTAATTTCACAATTTAATGTGACAAAAGCAATTCCAAATTCTCTGGATTTTATTTTTAGTGTGGTGGCTAAAAAATTATTTGCTTCAAAGGCAAAGGTCCCTTAATTTTTGATGAAGTGAAGGTGGAATCATCGTTGTTTGATTCTGGTCAATCTATGGCTTAGTGGACTACAGAGCTCCTAGACCATTTAGCTAAGCCACCCGAAAGCTTTATTCACTTCATCACTTCATTTCTGTAAGAACTCTCCCTAGGGGCTTCCTCCAACGTTGCTTTATCCCCTTTCATCACATCCTAGGCAATATGCCAATACCATCTTTTAGAAGTAAAGGGGGTTTATTCAAAATTTGTCAGCCCATAATATATTCAGTTATTTTCAATGAGTACACACTGTATGCAGAGCACAGTGGAAAGTCTTTTTGGGGAGCCAGGGTCTCCAGTCTATATTTTTAAGTATTTATTACAGACCCTGAGGGTTGTAACATCACACAATGTGCTAGGAAACAATAGAGCTATATTATTCCAATGGCTCAATCACCAGCTCCAGTTCTACCATCCTCTATTGCCAAAAACAAACAATTCTTTTTGTATTTCACATTAACATAACATTTTCAGAATCCAGTACATCAGAACTCTTAGAGATTATCTAGTTCAGCAACTTTATTGAATATGTTTGGGAAACTGAGACCTATATAAAGCTAGAGGCTTACCGAAGTTAACCCAACACGTTAGCAATACAATCCAGACTTACTGACTCCTTATGCATCTCTCTCTTCACCATGCTTTTCAGCTCCCCTCTCTCAAAGAATCACTTCACAATAGTCTTCTCAGAGCAGGGAAAGTGGTCAAGTTGACTATTCATGTCGCATATGCTGCAAGCTTCTAGAGCAACTTCCCCAGGGACCATAACAAAATCCATTCAAGGTTAAGGAGCAAGAACTAGAAAATAATAAGGCAGAGGAAGCAAGAAAGGAGAGAGATACAAAGACACAAAGTCTTGAGCAAACAAAAGAAAAAATCTGGAGTGGGGAAAAATGAAGAAAAACATCAGGCATGAGGAAAAATAAAGAAAAATCTACAAATTGTTTGAAATAGAGGAGCAGAGAGGAAGATGAGTTATGCAGCACTCTCTCCCAGACCGGCAGGGAGGACCCAACCCAGCTGCTCCGACTCTTCCAAAGGCCACTCTATTTCTTGATTGTGAGCCATCTTACCCCTGACAGAGACATACCTCCTGCCTAGCTGCTCTTTTCCCTGTTCCCTGCTTTCGCTATCTTTAGTTTTGTAAAATGACATTACTGTTGGTGTAATTTTTTCATTTAGAAACTCATAGCCTTAGAACTAAAGGCTATTACAAGTATAAAGCACTTAAAAGTTTACAAAGTGTTTACTCATCTAATTATCTTCTTTGGGTCTCACAATAAACTGATGAGGTGGATGTTGTCCAGGAACTTCCAGCAAGGCTTGTGGATGGGTGGAGAGGGGCTGGAGGCCATGAAGGGTCGTTAAACCAAATATCCTCTGGAAACATACCAAGTCAAGGAGGACATTCCAAATAGGACCAGAAGAAAGCCAAGGCCACAAACCAGGAGAGGCTAAATCCTATCTCCAGGTGCTGAGGTGACAGAGGAGGATAGGAAGGGCATAGACCAAGGAAACTGAGATTTTGGATTAAAGAGTAAGGGTGAAAAGTGGGTGGAACTAATTACTTCAGAAATGTTGGCATCTACAAATATTAACCATGCTGCAGAACGCTCCAGTCAGATCCACTGACTCCTTGCTATACCTGCATACTATACTAAGTGCCCATGTTCTTTAAAGTCTTTGAACTTTCTATTCCATCTGGAATGCTGTCCCACTCCACCCCCATATCTACATGGCCTATTCCTTCATGTCATTAGGTCTCTGCTGAAATGTCACCTTACTAGTGAGGCTTCCCCATACCTTCTCAACCCACCCAGCACATGCTCTCCCTTTTCTCTGCTTTACAGTTCTCCATAGGATCTGTCACCACCTAAGTATAAATATCAATGTAGATATAGATACAAGTACAGATGTATGCGTATTTCTACCTATCTATCTATCTATCTGTCTATATATCTATGATATGTTTACACACACACACACACATTTGTCATCAGTCTATTTCAGTTAAAATGTGGTCATGAGGACAGAAATTTTTGTCTCTTTTCTTCACTGTTTCTCCAACCCCAGAAAGAGTGTCTGGCCTGAAGAAAGAACTCAATAAATATTTGTTGAACAAATGAGTAATTATATTTTCCTGTTTGTGCAGCTAGACTGCAAATATCTCAAAAAGCAAAAACTATGCCTTCATCATTACATGCCTGATGCTTTGCAGGGGACCGAGGACACTATGGGTGTTCACTAGGGATAGGTAGAGTCAACAATGGACAATATCACATTCCTATGGATCAAGCTGCAGGATAACCTTGAATTCTTTGTCCTGCCATGCTCAGATTTATCCCTCCTCCTTCAGTTTCCCACTGAGCAACTGCTTTGTTATTCTGAGGGCATCCATTCTCCTAATATGATTGTTTTTCCAAGACTAATCCAGAATGAATACGACTTGATTCTCTGAGGACTCAGTTTGCTTCAGGTCTTCTGTATCTGCCAAGTTTTTTGCACTTGATGAGATATTTGTTAATTACCTTACAAGTGAGGAAGAATAATTTCATACATGTGAGCACTATCACATTATAGTACCTTGGAATGTTATTTGAAGCAACACAATTTTTAACTAGAGAGATATAAAAATACCCTCTAAGGCTAGCTAAATGAGTTACCCAATCAAGATTTCACAAGTGATTACATAAATGGATACATTCTGTAGTCAAGTTAATGGACATCCTTTTTTAGGGCGTAAAATCCTTAATATCCAGATCATGCTTTCAGTATGTTCTTTATGCTGCCTAACACATTTTGACTGCTCAATAAATAACGATCAGAGTAAAGCCATGGCAACGCTAACATTAATAAGTGCAATAAAGTTATGCTTGGCATTGCCTTTCTCTTTCACCAGCAAGTGCCTGCCAAACGACTTGCATAATAAGTGCAGTATAACCTTAGTCACTGGTGTCTTGTCCTTTCTCTTATAAGAAAGAACATTTAGAAATATTTATAAGCTGTAAACAGCAAAAGGAAACATATACATAAAAACAGTAGCAGAAGTTACTGGAGTTCAGCTCAAAATGACAAAGTAATAAATCAGAATACAAGAGGCTACTGACCTTTAAATATTCCTGAGAACAGATTACAGAGAACACTCTGACTTGGAGTAGACAAGAAGGACCATCAGATGGCTCCTTTTTACAAGTGACTTTCTCTTCCTCCATCAGTCTGTCTGCCACAGCAGCAGTAGTGTGATGGAACAATGAGATTTGGACAGGGACAAGTACCACTCTCCCCACACTCTGTCTTCCCTAATGAGTAGGGATTGTTGACTAACAACAAAAGGGCACCCTAGTTATGCTTTTGTGTTCTTGTAATTTTCTAAAGATCAATGTATAACGGCACACACACTCTAACATATACAGATAAACTCAGTAATGTTTCATAATCTATTTCAGAGTTGGAGTTTCACACTTCTCAGTTGAACCTTCTGTAGTCCCTGTAAAGTGCTGAGAAAAAGGGCTACTTTAGTAAATACATGTTCCGTTGTCTATTGGGCACCATGTGTTAAATTAAATAATAACAATGTTATTTTAATTTTCATAATAACTGTCTGAGGTAAGTGGATAATAGTATCCCCATTGAAAATAATGGAAATAAGAATCAGAAAGGTTAAGTCGCTTGTGCATTGTTGTACAATCATGAAATGCCCAAGCCATGATTCAAAATCCAGTAGGTCTGATTCCAAAGTACATATTCTTTTCAGAATAGCAGGACACCTTCAAGTATTGCAAAGGAGTATCTGAACTGGAGGTCCAAGCAATGGTGCAGTCATTGTCCTGGCACTCTACTTGAGTAGAACAAAAGGACTTTATCTGTTTGGGTATGAGACCCTGTATATTTTCATATACATTATTCGATGTAATCTTCACAATATCACTGTGCATTGTTCTCCTGTTTTTAAGATAAGACAATTAGGACTTGACACGTTTAAGTAACTTGCTCAGGGTCACACAGCAAGAGGCAGGTCCAAATATCAAACTTCACTCTTCGAACTGCGAGTTCTGTTTTGCCACTGATTATCATGCATTGCTTTGCTATTTAACTCCATGTATGTGTATATGTGTACGTACAGGCACACCTGTTTGTTTCCTTAATTAGGCCATAAGCTATTAGACAGTAAGGATTATATTTTATATTGCTTTATATATTACATTGTACCTTGCACATGATGCTTAAAAATTGAAACTATGTCATTACTGGCAGTATGAAAATGACTTAGTAGAAATGTCAAATAAAAACTGATTTCTAATAATATATGGAGAAGTGACACAAGCTACTCACAACACAACAAATGTTTTCAATACACTCTGCTATTTCAAAATAAAAATGCAGAAAAAACACCACCAATAATATTTTTTCTTCCAAATCAGGGACATCAAAAAGTCGTTTGCTAAAAACTGCAATGCAGTGTAAACTGAAAGTATTTTTTATTAAATTATAATTGATATTTAAGAATATAAAAGTTACTTCTTGTCTTTTTGATAATAGCCATTCTAACAGGTGTGAGGTGATATCTCATTGTGGTTTTGATTTGCACTTCCCTAATAGTTAGTGATGTTGAACATCTCTTCATGTGCCTGTTGGCCATCTGTATGTCTTCCTTGGAAAAATGTCTATTCAGATCCTCTGCTCATTTTTGAATCAGCTTGTTTGTTTTTTTTGTTGTTGAGACGTATGAGTTCTTTATATATTTTGGATATCAACCCCTTATCAGATATATGGTTTACAAATATCTTCTCCCAATTGTTAGGTTGTCTGTTCATTTTGCTGACGGCTTCCTTTGCTGTGCAGAAGATTTTTAGTTTGATATGGACTCATTTGTTTATTTTTTCTTTTGTTTCCCTGGCCTGTGGAGACATGGTATTAAAAGAGATCTGCTAAGGCCATTGTCGAAGAGCATACTGCCTGTGTTTTCTTCTGGGAGTTTTATGGTTTCAGGTCTTACACTCAAGTCACCAATCCATTTTGAGTTAATTTTTGTGTGTGGTGTAGGACAGTGGTCTGCTTTCATTCTTTTGCATGTGGTTGTCCAGTTTTCCCAACATATTTATTGAAGAGACTTTCCTTTTTCCATTGTATGTTCCTGGCTCCTTTGTCATAAATTAATTGCCCATATATGTGTGGGTTTATTTCTGGGCTCTCAATTCAGTTCTATTGATCTGTATGTCTGTTTTTATGCCAATACCATAATGTTTTGATTACTATAGCTTTACAGTATAGTTTGGAATCAGGGAGTGTGGTACCTCCAGTTTTGTGCTTCTTTCTCAGGATTGCTTTAGCAACTCAAGAGTCTTCTGTGTTTCCATACAAATTTTAGTATTATATTTTCTAGTTTTGTGAAAAATGCTATTGGAATGTTGATAGGGATTGCCTTGAATGTGTTGATCACTTTGAGTAGTATGGACAATTTAACAATATTAATTTTTTCCAATTCATGAGCATGGAATATCTTTCCATTTATTTGTGTCTTTTGCAATTCATTTCATCAGAGTCTTATAGTTTCAGTGTACAAGTCTTTTATATCCTTGGTTAAATTTGTTCCTAGGTTTTTTATTTGATGCAATTGTAAATGAGATTGTTTTCTCAATTTCTCTTTCTGATAGGTTGGTTTAGTATATAGAAATGCCACAGATTTCTGTATCTCGATTTTGTATCGTGCTACCTTACTGAATTTTTTTATTAGTTCTAACAGTTTTACGGTCGAGTCTTTAGGATTTTCTATATATAGGATGTTGGACAGGATGTGGAGAAAAGGGAACCCTCAGACACCGTTGGTGGGAATGTAAACTGGTGCAGCCACTATAGAAAATAGTATGGAGGTTTCTAAAAAAAATTAGGAACAGAACTACCATATGATCCAGGTTTTCCGTTTCTGGGTATTTATGCAAAGAATATAAAAACACTAATTCAGAAATATATATGCACCTCTATGTTCATTTCAACATTATTTACAATAGCCAAGATAAGGAAAAAACCTAAGTCCATTGATGGATGAATGGATAAAGGAGATGTGGTATACATATTCAATGGAATACTATTCAGCTATAAAAAAAGACAAAACCGTGCCATTTGCAACAACATGGATGGACTTTGAGGATAGTATGATAAGTGAAATAAGTCAGACAGAGAAAGACAAATACCATATGTTTTCACTCGTATGTGAAATCTGAATAAAGAAACAAGCAAAACAAAACAAAACCAAACTCACAGATACAAAGAACAGATTGGTGGTTACCAGAGGGGCAAACTGGGTCAGTGGGGTCAATTGTATGGTGATGAATGGTAACTAGACTTATTGTGGTTGTCATTTTGTAGTGTATACAGGTGTCGAATATTGTACACCTGAAACTTATATAATGTTACATATCAATTTTACTTAAATAAAACAAAAAAAAGAATATGAAAGTTATTTAAATGAGAAAGTTGTGACAGATGAGAAGTTTTCAACCTTTGTGGTAAGCATAAGGTTAGCATCTAGTCTATAATTAAAAGTAAACAGAACAAATAAAGCAGATTTTTTTAAAATCAAAGGGTGGAATATGGCTGACAGAATTGGTTTGTGATCCCAAAAGCAAAATTATTTTGTGAAATGGGTAAGATGCAAACATCAAAAGGAAATTTATATAGAAGTCAAAATGAGGGCATTTATTTATAGCTCAATATAGCTAAAGCACATTATATGTGAAAAATACGTTGCTAAATAAACTGATGATTGGGCCGTGATTTGAGAATATAAGGCATCAAAATAATATGTGCAAACTCAACTTTTTTGGTCTTGCTATTCCATGCAAGTGCTCCATATTACTGCAAAGCATGAGAACTTTGCATGACTTATCAATAATTCAGCCCAATACATTTATGTTATGAATTTGTTTTTCAAAGATTCATGCAAGCTTCTGTGAAATAAAACAAAGTTGGCTCTAGATAGGAGATAAGGGAATTAATCACAAATGAACTGTTTAAAAAGTAGACAATGGATGTGTGGGGAAGCTGGTTGAGTGGGAAAATATCGAGAGAATATGTGTTCATGAAGAGGACATATCACACATGGAGTGATTCTCTTGATTCTGAGATTGTATAGGCAGAAGACCTATTCATTTCCTTAGGTAGGTCATTCATGAATCAAGAATATGAAATAAAATCTTAGTAACTGAATTCTATTAGAAAATTATCAGTCTTTTCTGAGGTTTCATCATCACCATTTTGATGTTCAAATTGTCCCTATTATAGACACCAGCTTTCAGTTATATAAGGAAAGCAGTAGGTGAGATGAGAACACTAATTTATTATTGTCAGGCATTAGATTTTCCACAGACAGTTTTAATATCACTGTTCTGAACTCTTGATTCCATGATTATTGAAAAACCACTGAAGTCCCAGCACTTTTTCTCTCTGGTCATCCACATCCCTGTGCTCTAAGCTTCTGTCATTCAAAACTAAAAGCAGTTACCACAGTAAAGCAAATGTGTAATATTCCCTTACCTCCAGGCCTTTGTATGCATAGTCACTGTGAAGAAATTCATTCTGCCTAGATTTTTCAAAAATGAAACTAAGGTAAAATTGACTTATATTTGGTGTATACTTCTATGAATTTTAACTCATGTATGGATGTATGTAACAACCACCACGATCCAGAAACAGGACTGTTTCATCACCCCCAAACTCCTAGTGCTGTCACTTTAGAGTCACACCCTCCCCAAACCTCTAACCCCTGGAAAACCACTGATCTTCTCTGTCACATAGTTTTGTCTTTTCCAGTGTATTGTATAAATGGAACCACACAATATCATATATTTTGAGACTAGCTTCTTTTACTTAGCATAATGCCTTTGAGATTAATCCAAATTGTTGTGTGAATCAATAGCTTCTTTCTTTTCTTGCTGAGTAGAATTCCATTGTATGGATATACCACAGTTTTTTAAAAAACTTACTTTATTTAGGTCATTTTGGCCTGTAACATTGCGTATATTGCAGGTGTACGTTATTATATATCAGTCTCTGTATATCTGTCACCACATAAATGTGCCCCTTTACATCTTTCACCCTCCCCCCACCCCTTCCCCTCTGGTAACCACTAATCTGTTCTCTTTGTCCACGTGTTTATCTTCCATGAAATCATGTCCTTCTCTGTCCCAACAATATACCACAGTTTATTCAGTCGTCCATTGAAGAACATTTGGATGGTTTCCACTTTGGGAGTATTAGGAATAAAGCTACTGTGAACTTTCATATACAAGCCTTCATGTGAACAAAGTGTGGTAGCCTGAATAATGTTCCCTAAAAATATCCACTTTCTAATCCCTGAAGATTGTGAATGCATTACTTTATGTGGCAAAATGTACTTTGCAGATGCGATTAAGTTAATGATCTTGAGATGGGGAGATTATCCTGGATCATCCCAGCAGGCCACGAATACAATCACTGTCAAGAGGAAAGCAAGAGGTGATTTGTCCCAGAGAGAAGAGAAGAAGGTAACGTGACCACAGAGGCAGATACTGGAATGATGTATAAGCCAAAGAATACTAGCAGTCACCAGATCCTGGAAGAAGCAAGGGGCAGATTCTCTCCTAGAGCTTCCTGAGGAGTGCAGTCCAGCTAACACCTTGATTTCATCCTGGTGAAACTGGTTTCAGATTCCTGGCCTCCAGAACCGTGAGGGAATACATTTCTGTTGTCACTAAGTTTGTGGTAATTTGTTACAGCAGCCGGAGGAAACTAATACAATAAGTCTTCATTCTTTTAAGTTAAATATCCAGGAGTGCAATTGCTATATCGAATGGTAAATATATGTTTAACTTGAAAAGAAACTGCAAAACCATTTTCCAGAATGACTGTACAATTTTGCACTTCTGTTGGCAATGTGTAACAAATCCAGTTGTTCTGCATGCTTGTAAACACTTGATAGTCAGTATTTTTCATTTTACCCATTCTAATAGGTATGTATTGATATGTCATTATGGTTTTAATTTGCATTTCACTCATGATGAATGATGTTGAACATCTTTTCATGTGCTTATTTGTCATATGTCCTCTTGAGTGAAGTGTAGGTTCTAGTCTTTTGCCCATTTTCTAATTGAATTGCCTGTTTGTATTTTAAATGTTGAGTTTTGAAAGTTTTTTATATATTCTAGGTACCAATCCTTTGCTGGATATGTAGTATGCTTGTTTTTTCAGCCTCTTAAGAAGATCTTTCACAAAGCAAACGTTTCTAATTTTGATGAAGACCAATTTATCATTTTTTTCTTTTATGGATCTCGCTTTTGGTGTCATGTCCAAACTTTTTGTCAGAGCCTCAGAAACAAAGAATTTCTCCTATGTTTTTCTTTTAAATGTTTTATAGTTTTACGTTTAGGTCCACGAGCCATTTTGGGTTAATTTTTGTATAGGATGTGAGGTTTAAATTGTGGCTCATTTTTTGCCTATGGTTGTCCAGTTGTTGCAATACCATTTGTCAAACAAGTATCCTTCCTCCTTCAAAAAATGTTTGCACCTTTGTCATCTCTCAGTTATACTAGTATAAGTCTATTAGCAAACTCTATGCTGTTCCATTGACTTAGATGTCCCTGTCTTCACCAATTCCACGCTGTATTAACACTGATTACTATAGCTATATAGAAAGTCTTACAATCAGGTACTGTGATTCCCCCAGCCTTATTCTTCTTTTTCAAAATTGTTTTGGCTAATCTGGTTTCTTTGCTTTTCCTTATACATTTTTAAATAAGCATGTCTAAATAAACAAATAATCCTGCTGAGATTTTGATAGGAATTGTATTAAGCTTACAGAGAAATTTTGGAAAAACTGACATTTTTACTATGTTGAGTCTTCCAATCCAAAGCCACATGATTTATGTAGATCTTGTTTGATTTCTTTCATCTGCATTTGGTAGCTTTTGGCATGAAGATCCTGTTCGTGCCCTAATATCAAAACCAGACAAAGATATCACAAGAAAGGAAAATTGCAGATCAACATCTCTCATAAAAATGGATGCAAAAATATTCAACAAAATATTAGCAAATGAAATCCAATAATGTGTAAAAGAATTACACACCACAACCAAGTGAGATTTATTCCAGGTATAGAAGGCTGGTTCAACATTTGAAAATTAATTAATGTATATTGTGAAATGATTACCATGAGCATGTTAAGTAGTGCATCCATCTCCTCACATAGTTAACTCTTTTATTTTGTGGTGAGAATGTTTAAGATCTACTTTGAATAAATTTCAAGTATATAATATCACATTATTGACTAAGTCACCATGCTGGACCTTAGATCCTCAGAACTTTTCACCTTGTAACTGGAAGTTTGTACCCTTTGACCTACATCTCCCCATTTCCTCTGCCCATAGACCTGGCAGTTTTCACAAAAATTAATTCAAAATGGATCATAGAGCTAAATGTAAAATGCAAAAGTATAAAACTCTAGAAAATAACACAAGAGAAAATTTAGGTGACCTTGGATTTGGAGATGACACGAAAGCATAATTTATAAAAGGAAAAAGCTGATACTTTGGGCTTCATTAAAATAAAAAAGTGCTGTTTGGTGAAAGACAATGTTAAGAAAGCAAAAAGACAAGCCACTGACTGGGAGAAAATCTTTGCAATGCACATATCTGATAAAAGACTATTATCCAAAACATAAAAGAACTCTTAACATTCAATAATAAGAAAACAATCAACCCAAGTAAAAAACAGCAAAAAAATCTGAATGGACATCTTACCAAAGAAGATATACAGAAGGCAAATAAGCATATGAAAAGATGCTCAACATCATATATCATCAGCGAATTACAAATTAAAACAACAATGCAAAACCCATACATACCTATCAGAAGGGCTAAAATCCAAATGTGGACAACATCAAATGCTGAGGAGGATGTGGAGCAACAGGAACACTCATTCATTGCTGGTGGGATTGCAAAATGGCACAACCACTTTGGAAGACAGTTTGGCAGCTCCTTACAAAGTGAAATATAGTTTTACTTTACAATCCAGCAATTATGCTCCTAGGTATTTACCTAAACGAGTGAACAAAACAAAAACAAAACAAAACTTATGTCAGCACAAAAACTTGCACATGAATATTCATAGCAGCTTTATTCATAATAAAGCAAGGAAAATATGGGAGCAGCCAAGATATCCTTCAATAAGTAATAAGTATTATAAATAACATAGATAAACTGTTGTACATTCATGCAATGGAATATTATTCAGCAATAAAAAGAAATGAGCTATTGAGCCTTTAAAACACATGCAGGAATCTTAAACCCATATTGCTAAATGAAAAGAAGCCAGTCTGTAAAAGCTACATACTGTATAATTGCAACTATACAACGTTCTTAAAAGGATAAAACTATAGAGGCAGGAATAAATTCAGTGGTTGCCAGGCATTCAGGCCAAGAGAAGGAAGAACGACTAGGTGATGCACAGGGGATTTTTAGGGTAATGAAATTATTTGGTATGACACTGTAATGGTGGATATATGACATGATGGATTTATCAAAACCCATAAAACAAGCAACACAAAGAGTGAATCATAACGTAAACTATGGATTTTAGTTAATGTTTCTATATTGGTTCATCAATTGAAACAAATTTAACACAAATTGCAAGATGTTAATAATAGGGGAAACTATGTGGGTAGGGAGTGATATCTGTGCTTTCTGCTCCCTTTTGTCTATAAATCTAAAATTATTGGGGCTGGCCCCGTGGCCGAGTGGTTAAGTTCGCGCGCTCCGCTGCAGGCGGCCCAGTGTTTCGTCGGTTCGAATCCTGGGCGCGGACATGGCACTGCTCGTCAGACCACGCTGAGGCAGCGTCCCACATGCCACAACTAGAAGAACCCACAACGAAGAATACACAACTATGTACCAGGGGGCTTTGGGGAGAAAAAGGAAAAAATAAAATCTTTAAAAAAAAAAAAAAAAAAAAAATCTAAAATTATTTTAAAAAATAAACTCAATTCTTAAAGATTATTGTCTTAAAAATTAAGATTAGGATTATTATATATAAAAATTAAGATTATCTTAAAAATGTATTGTTAGATTTCTCCATAAATATTTCACGTTGTTGGGGTGATCATCAATTGAATTTTGTTTTAAATTTTACTTTATGAATGTTTGTTGCCAGTTTATGGAAAAATGACTGATTTTTACCATGCAATCATGCTAAACTCACATATTTGTTCTACAAGTTGGTTTTTTTTTTTTTCAGATTTCCTGGGATTTTTAAAAAATTATTTTACTGAGGTCATATTGGCTTATAACATCATGTAAATTTCAGGTGTACATTATTATATATCACTTTCTATATAGACTGCATCTTATTCACCACCAATAGTCTAATTTTTATTCTTCACCATACGTATGTGCCCTTTTCGCCCTCTCCCCACTCCCCTCCTCTCTGGCAACCACTAATGTGTTTTCCTTATCCATGTGTTTATCTTCCACATATGAGTGAAATCATATGATGTTTGTCATTCTCTGTCTGGCTTAATTTCGCTTAGCATAATTCCCTCTAGGTCCATCTATGTTGTTGCGAATGGAACAATTTTGTCTTTTTTATGGCTGAGTAGTATTCCATTGTATATATATACAATACATCTTCTTTGTCTACTCATCTATCGATGAGCACTTGGGTTGCTTCCATTTGTTGGATATTGTAAATAATGCTGCAATCAACTTAGGGGTGCATAAATCTCTTTGAATTATTGATTTCAAGTTCTTTGGATAAATACCCAGTAGTGGGATAGCTGGATCATATGGTATTTCTATTTTTACTTTTTTGGAAATGTCCATACTGTTTTCCATAGTGGCTGCACCAGTTTGCATTCCCATCAGCAGTGTATGAGGGTTCCCTTTTCTCCACGTCCTCTCCAACATTTGTTATTTTCTGTCTTAGTGATTATAGCCATTCTAGTGGGTGTAAGGTGATATCTTAGTGTAGTTTTTGATTTGCATTTTCCTAATGATTAGTGATGTTGAACATCTTTTCATGTGCTTATTGACAATCTGTATATCTTCCTTGGAAAAATGTCTGTTCATATCCTCTGCCCATTTTTTGATCGGGTTGTTTTGTTGTTGCATGAGTTCTCTATATATTTTGGAAATTAACCCCTTGTCAGTTATATGATTTATAAATATTTTTGCCCAGTTGGTGGGATGTCTTTTCGTTTTGTTCATGATTTCCTTTACCTTGCAGGCGCATTTTAGGAATTTTTCTACGTAGATAATCAGTTTGATTGTGAATATGGACAGTTTTATTTGTTCCTTTCTAATCCATATGTGCACGTGCACACACACACACACACACACACAATCAGTTCATAGCAGACTTTGCAGGAATGTATATATTTCATTAAATGACAAATTTTTGAATGTTTGGAAGTTATCTGTATAATGTACTTTTGGCACTATTAATTCTTTTTCATAGGTTATATTTTCAAATGACAATTCATGGCTACATCTAGAAAATAAAGTCATCTTTGGTAGATGTCTACAAGAACTCAAATACTTAAGGCATCTATAAAAGTGCTTTGGAACTATCTAAATATAATTGCTTTTGCTCATGTTCGGCAAATTTCCTGCAAAAGACTGTTCAAACAGTGTAAGCACAGTATCTAGTAAATGCATTTCAGAAAGAATATTACTCAACCATTTTGAAATGGAATTAAAACAACAGTGATTGAGTTGAATTGAAAAAACAAAAGATATGCTCTTACCTTGTTTTCATCATTTACATCAAAGGAAACAATAGCCCATCATCTAACAACTCTCAAGATACCAGTTATATTAAAAATTCTGCATCTGATCAGAGTTCTCAATAGACTTCAATACAGAGAACAATCATGAGGAAGAAAATATCCAAGCCAACAGTATTCTTAAGAGAAAAGCCTACTATCTAGCAACCTGTGATAGGTAATCAATATGTGGAATCCTTTTGTTGTTGTTTTGAAATTATTTTATGCAGGCATATTTTGCATATCATATAATTCTACCTTTTCATGTGTACAATTCAATGATTTTTTGGGCAAATTTATCAAGTTTTGTAAAATTACCAAAGCCGTCACCATGAATCAGTGTTACAACATTTTCATCACCCCAGTATGAAACTTCATGTACATTTACTGTTAATCCCTGTTACCTACCACCACCACACCAGGTAACCACTAACTCCCTTTCTATCTTAAAGCTTTGGGGTTTTTTGATATTTCATATAAATGCAATGATAAAATATGTGGTCTCTTGTGTCTAGCTTTTTCACTAAGCATAATGGTTTTTTTTATTTGGTAAATTTTACGTTACAATTTGTAAATTTAAGGCATACAGAATGCTACTTTGATACATTTTTGTATAGTAATATGATTGCCATTGAAGTAATATTTAGCACATTACATCATTATAGTATAGTTTTATTAACTATATTCATTATATTGTGTATTAGATCTCTATGGCTTATTTACTACTCATTACAAATTTGTACCCTTAAACACCATTGATCTTTTCCTGCCATCCCCCATCCTCTGGCAACCACAATTTTACTCTTTGTTTTTGCAAGTGTGACTTTTTTTTTAGATTCCACATATGAATGATATCATATAGTCCTTGTCTTTCTCTGACTTTGAGATCTCACTTAGCATAATTTGCTCAAAGTCGATCTGCAAATGGCAGGATATCTTCTTTTCTCATGGCTGAATGATATTCCATTGTGTATATATACCACCACTTTTTTATTCATTCAGCCATTGAAGGACATTTGGGTTGTTTCTATTTCTTGGCTATTGTGAATAACGCTGCAATAAACATGGGTGTGCATATATCTTGTTGAAATACTGTTTTCACTTCCTTTGGGTACATACCACAGAAGTGGAATTGCTAGATCATATGGTAGATCTATTTCTAATTTTTTGAGCAACCTACATATTGTTTTCCATAGCAGTTGGGTTACCTTCCGACCAACAGTGTATAAGGCTTCCCTTTTTACCACGTCCTTGCCAGCTATCCATCGTTTCTTGTCTTCTTGATGATAGCCATTATAACAGGTGTGAAGTGTGACATCTCATTGTGGTTTTGATTTGTATTTCCCTGATGATTAGTGATATAGAGCATCTTTTCATGTGCCTATTGGCCAATTTTTTGTCCTTTTTTGAAGAATGTCTACTTAGTTCCTCTGCCTATATTTTTAAATTATTTACTGAGGTCATAATGGTTTATAACATTGTGAAATTTCAGTTGTACATTATTATTTGTAAGTTACCACATAAATGTGCCCCTTTAACCCTTATGCCCACCCCCTAACCCACTTCCCCTCTGGTAACCACTAAACTGTTCTCTTTGTCCATGTGTTAGTTTATCTTCCACATATGAGTGAAATCATACTGTGTTTGTCTTTCTGTGACTGACTTATTTTACTTAAATAATACCCTCAAAGCCCATCCATGTTGTTGCGAATGGGATGATTTTTTGTTTTATTTTTAATGTCTGATTAGTATTCCATTGTATATCTATACCACATCTTCTTTATCCATTCATCAGTTGATGGGCACTTGCATTGCTTCCACATCTTGGCTATTGTGAATAATGAAGCAATGAACATAGGGGCACATAAGTCTCTTTGACTTGTTGATTTCAAGTACTTTGGCTAGATACCCAGTAGTGGGATAGCTGGATCATACGGTATTTCTATTTTTAATTTTTTGAGAAATCTCCATACTGTTTTCCATAGTGGCTGCACCAGTTTGCATTCCCACCAGCAGTGTATGAGGGTTCCTTTTTCCCCACAACCCCTGCAACATTTGTTATTTTTTGTCTTGGTGATTATAGCCATTCTAACAGTTTTAAGGTGATATCTTAGTGGGGTTTTGATTTGCCTTTCTCTGATGATTAGTGATCTCTTCACGTGCCTATAGGCTATCTGTATATCTTCTTTAGAAAAACGTCTGCTCATATCATCTGCCATTGTTTGATGAGGTTGTTTGTTTTTTTGGACATGTTGAATTGTATGAGTTCTTTCCATTTTTAGATTAACCCTTGTTGGATATATGATTTGCAAGTATTTTCTCCCAGTTGGCAGTCTTTTCTCTTTCTTCCTGGTTTCCTTTGCCTTGCAGAAGCTCTTTAGTCTGATGAAGTCCCACTTGTTTATTTTTTCTGTTTCCCTTGTCCAAGTGAAGACAGTTTTCAAAAGATCCTTCTAGGACCAATGTCAAAGAGTGTACTGTCTATATATTCTTTTAGGAGTTTCATGGTTTCAGGTCTTACTTCAACTCTTTGATCCATTTTGAGTTAATTTTTGTGTATGGTGAAAGATAATGGTCTACTTTCATTCTTGGCATTTGGTTGTCCAGTTTTCCTACCACCATTTATTGAAGAGACTTTTCCTTTTTCCATTGTATGTTCTTAGCTTCTTTGTCGAAGATTAGCTGTCCATAGATGTATGGTTTTGTCTCTGGGCTTTCAATTATGTTCCATTGATCTGTGTGTCTGTTTTTGTACCAGTACCATGCTGTTTTGATTACTATAGCTTTGTAGTATATTTTGAAGTCAGAGATTGTGATGCCTCCAGCTTTGTTCTTTTTTCTCAGGATTGCTTTCGGTATTCGGAGTCTTTTGTTGCCCATGTGAATTTTAGGATTCTTTGTTCTATTCCCCTGAAGAATGTCATTGGGATTCTGATTGGGATTGCATTGAATCTGTAGATTGTTTTAGGTCGTATGGACGTTTTAACTATGTTTATTCTGCTAATCCATGTGCATGGATTATCATTCCATTTCTTTATGTCATCATCAATTTCTTTCAATAATATCTTTCACCTTCTTGGTTAAATTTATTCCTAGATATTTTATTCTATTTGTTGCAATTGTAAATGGGATTGTATTCTTGAGTTCTCTTTTTGTTAGTTTGTTATTGGAGTATAGAAATGCCCCTGATTTTTGTAAGTTGATTTTCTATGCTGCAACTTTGCTGTAGTTGTTGATTATTTCTAATAGTTTTCCAATGGATTCATTAGGATTTTCTATGCATAAAGTCATGTCGACTGCAAACAGTGAGCGTTTCACTTCTTCATTGCCTATTCATATTCCTTTTATTTCTTTTTCTTGCCTCATTTCTCAAGCCAAAACTCCCAGTTCTATGTTGAATAAGAGTGGCAAGAATGGGCACCCTTGCCTTGTTTCTGTTCTCAGAGGGATGGTTCTTAGTTTTTTCCTGTTGAGTATGACGTTGGCTGTGAGTTTGCCATATACGGCTTTTATTATGTTGCAGTACTTTTCTTCTATACACATTTTATTGAGAGTTTTTGTCATAAATGGATGTTGGATTTTGTCAAATGCTTTCTCCTTATCTATTAAGATGGCCATGTGGTTTTTATGCCTCATTTTGTTAATGTGGTGTATCACATTGATCGATTTGCACATGTTGAACCATCCCTGTGTCTCTGGCCTAAGTCCCACTTGATCATGGTATGTGATCTTTTTAAAGATTTTATTTTTTCTTTATCTCCCCAAAGCCCCCTGGTACGTAGTTATATATTTTTAATTGTGAGTTCTTCTAGTTGTGGCATGTGGGATGCCACCTCAGCATGGGTTGATGAGCAGCGCCATGTTCGTGCCCAGGATCTGAACTGGCGAAACCCTGGGCCGCTGAAGTGGAGGGCGCGAACTCAACCACTCAGCCATGGGGCCGGCCCCGGTATGTGATCTTTTTAATGCATTGCTGTATTCGGTTTGCCAATATTTTGTTGAGGATGTTTGCATATATGTTGATCAGCAATATTGGCCTGTAATTTTCCTTCTTTATGTTGTCTTGTCTGGCTTTGGGATCAGGGTGATGTTGACTTCACAAAATGTGTTAGGAAGTGTTCCGTCTTCTTCAACTTTTTGGAATAGCTTGAGAAAGATAGGTATGAAATCTTCTATGACTGTTTGGTAGAATTCTCCAGAGAAGACATCTGGTCCTGGGCTTTTGTTTTTTGGGAGGTTTTTGATTATTGTTTCAATCTCTTTACTTATGATTGGTCTACTCGGATTTTCTATTTCTTCTTCATTCAGTTTTGGGAGGTTATATGAGTCTAAGAATTTATCCATTTCTTCTAGATTATCCAATTTGTTGACATATAGTTTTTCATAGTATTCCCTTAAAATCCTTGGTATTTCTGTGGTCTTTTTTGTAATTTGTCCTCTTTCATTTCTAATTTTATTTGTTTGAGGCTTCTTGCCTTTTTTCTTGCTGAGTCTGGCTGAGGGTTTGTCAACTTTATCTTCTCAAAGAACCAGCTCTTAGTTTCATTGATCTTTTCAACTGTTTTTTTTTGTTTCAATTTCATTTATTTCAGCTCTGATTTTTATTATTTCCCTCTTTATGCTGACTTTAGGTTTTGTTCTTTTTCTAATTCTGTTAGGTTTAGTTTAAGATTGCTTATTTGAGATTTTTCTTTTTTGTTGAAGTAGGCCTGCGCTGCTATGAATTTCTCTCTTAGGACCGGTTTTGCTGCATCCCATATGAGTTAATAAAGTGTATTTTCATTTTCATTTGTCTCTAAATATTTTTTGATTTCTCCTTCAATTTCTTCAATGATCCATTAGTTGTTCAGTGGCATGTTGTTTAGTCTCCACATATTTGTTACTTTCCCAGCTTTTTTCTTGTAGTTGATTTCTAGTTTCATAGCATTATGGTCAGAAAAGATGTTTGATATGATTTTAATCCTCTTAAATTTACTGAGTCTTGTCTTCTTTCTCAACCTATGGTCTATATTTGAGAATGTCCATGTGCACTTGAGAGGAATGTGCATTCTGCTGTTTTCCATGGAGTGTTCTGTACATACATATATATATATAAAGTCCATCCGGTCTAGGTTTTCATTTAAATCCACTATTTCCTCGTTGACTTTCTCTATGGATGATCTATCCATTGATGCAAATAGGGTGTTAAGGTCCCCTACTATTATTATCTTGTTGTTAATATCTCCTTTTAGCTTTTTTAATAATTGCTTTATGTACCTTGGTGCTCCTGTGTTGGGGTGCATATATAAGTGTTATATTTTCTTGGTCGAGTGTTCATTTCATCCTTGTATACTGCCCCTCTTTGTCTCTCATCACCCATTTTATCTTGAAGTCTACTTTGTCTGATATAAGTATGGCAACATCTGCTTTCTTTTGTTTGCCATTAGCTTGGAGTATTGTCTTCCCTCCCTTCACTCTGACCCTGTGTTTAAATTTAGAGCTGAGATTTGTTTCCTAGAAACAGCATATTGTTGTATCCTTTTTTAAAATCCATTCTGCCACTCTGTGTCTTTTGATTGGAGAATTCAATCCGTTTACATTTAGAGTAAATATTGATATACGAGGACTTAATACTGCCGTTTTATCACTCATTTTCCAGTTGTTCTGTATTTCCCTTGTTTCTCAGCCCATGTATCTCAGACTACCAACTCAGTTTGGCATTTCTCTATGATGATTTTCTTAGTTTTATCTTTATTTGTCATTTGTGTCTCTGTTCTGACTATTTTAGTGGTTACCTTGAGCTTTGTGTAAAAAATCTTGTAAAAGTCCATTTTCTGACAGCTGCTTCTTTCCTTAGTCTAAGCCAAAGCCATCCCTTTTCTCTTCCCCTTCTAAGTTATTGTTGTCACAACCTATTGTATCTTGTGTTGTGAGTTTGTGGTTAAAATGACAAGATTATGTTTATTTCTGATGTTTCCTTCCCTTTATCTTTAATGTTGTAATTCTTTGCTAACCAATTCTGATAGAGAGCTGCAATTTTCTGATTTTATCTGCTATTTATCTCCTTGCCCAAGGTTTTTTAAATCATTCCTTTTTTCCAGGTATGAGGGCCTTCTTGATAATTTCTTGGGGCAAGGGGGTCTTGTGGCAGTGATCTTCCTTAACATTTTTTAATCTGGGAAAGTTTTTATTTCTCCATCACATCTGAAGGGCATTTTTGCTGGAAAGAGTATTCTTTGCTGAAAGTTTTGTCTTTCATAATTTTGAATATACCATTCCACTCTCTTCCAGCCTGTAGGTTTTCTGTTGAGAAATCTGCTTAAAGCCTGATAGGGGTTCTTTTTCAGGGTTATTTTCTTCTGCCTTGCTGCCTTTAATATCTTTTCTTTGTCATTGACTTTTGCTGGTTTTACTACTATATATCTTGGAGAAAGTCTTTTTACATTATATAAATAGGAGTCCTATTAACTTCTTTTACTTGTATTTCCAGCTGCTTCCCCAGGTTTGGGAAGTTCTCAGCTATGGTTTCTTTGAACAAGCTTTCTCCTCCATTCCCCTTCTCTTCTCCCTCCGGAATACCTATAAGCCTTATGTTGCATTTCCTCACTGGATCAGATATTTCTCAGCGGATTTCTTCATCTCTTTTTAGTCTTAGTTCTCTCTCTTCCTCCATCTAAAGCATTTCTATATTTCTGTCCTCTGGACTGCTAATTCAGTCCTCCATAATATTTTTCTTTATCTCTTCCACTGTGTTTTTCATCTCCAACATTTCTTATTGGTTTTTCTTTATAGTTTCTATCTTTTTTGTGAAGAATTCCTTCTGCTCATTAATTTTACTCCTATCTTATTGGATTGCCTATCTGTATTTTCTTGTAACTCGTTGAGTTTTTTTATGATGGGTGTTTTGAATTTTCTGTCATTTGGATAGTAAAATTCCGTACTTTCAGGACTGATTTCTAGGTGCTTGTAATTTTCCTTCTGATCTGGAGTATTAATATGTTTCTTATTACTGTTTGATGCTGTGGATTTTTACCTTCGCGCAGTGATGATAACTGGTCACAGATTCCACCTGCTGCCATGGACAGTGGCTCAGGATCTATGTATTCTGAGCCCATTGAGATCCCTAGTATCTGTGCCTGTCCTTAGAATCTATGCTGACAGCCCATCTGCAATTTCTGGCTCCTTGTTCACAGCCACTGCTTTTCTAACAAGTGCATGGGTGCTCTGGCTGACCAGCTGAAGTGGAGCTTCAGCCCGGGGGAGGGGTGCTTTCTTTCACATGCATGATCCCAGGGATGTTCTTGCTCTGCTCTCACCATCTGCTCTCCTGGAGTGCTGGCTTGATGAAGACATCCTTGCAATAGTTTAGCCACCTCTGTGTGGGTTTTCTGCCCATTTTAATTGAATTTTGGCTTTTTTGTTGTTATATTGTATTAATTATATATTTTGGATATTAATCTCTTATCCAATATATGGTTTGCAAAAATTTTCTCCCATTCTGTAGGCTGCTGTTTCATTCTCTTGATCACTTATTTAGCTATTGAGAAGACTTTGAGTTTGATGTAGTCCCACTTGTTGACTTGAGCTTTTGTTGTTTGTGCTTCTGGTGTCATATCCAAAAAAATCATTGTCAAGACCAATAGCAATGAGCTCCTTCCATATGTTTTCTTCTAGGGATTTTATGGTATCAGGTCTTATGTTTAAGTCCTTGATCCATTTTGAGTTAATTTTTGTGAGTGATGTGAGATAGGGGTCCAATTTCATTGTTCTGCATGTGTTTCTCCAGTTTTCTCAGAACCATTTTTTGAAGAAATTATCCTTCCCCTGTTGGGTGTTCTTGGCTACCTTATCAAACATTAGTTGAATATAAATGCTGGGTTTTAATTCTGGGCTCCATATTCTGTTCCATTTGTTTATGTTTCTATTTTTGTGCCACTACCGTACTACTTTTATTGCTATGGCATTATGGTATATTTTGAAATCAGGAATTGTGATACTTCTGGCTTTATTTTTTTTTTTGCCTCAGGATTGCTTTCACTATTCAAGGTGTTTTGTGGTTCCACCTAAATTTCTTCTGTTTCTGTGAAGAATGTCTTTGGTATTTTGATGGGGATTGCATTGAATCTGTAGATCACTTTGGCAGCATGGCAGTTTTAACAATGTTTATTCTTCTGATCCATGAGCACGGGATGTCTTTCCACTTGTTTGTGTTTTCTTCAATTTTTTTCAGCCAAGTATAGCTGATTTCGTTGTATAGATCTTTCACTTCCTTGGTTAAATCTATTCCAAAGTATTTTATTGATACTTGATGCTTGATCCTTGATACTTGATGCTATTGTGAATGGGATAGTTTTCTTTATTTCTTTTTCTGATGCTTCATCATTAGTGTAAAGGAATGCCACTGATTTCTGTAAGTTGTTTTTGTAACCTGCCACTTTACTGAAATCATTGATTAATTTCAACAGTTTTTTGATAGATACTTTAGGGTTTTCTGTATATAAGAACATATTTTTAGCATACAGTGACAATTTTACTTCTTCCTTCCCAATTTGGATGCCTTTTATTTCTTTGCCTTGCCTAATTGCTTTGGCTAGGACTTCCAGTACTATAGTGAATAGGATTGGTTAGAGTGGACAACCTTGTCTTGTACCTGATCTCAGAGGAAATCCTTTCAATTATTCTTTATTGATTATAATGTTAGCAGTGAGTTTATCATATGTGGCCTTTATTATGTTGAAGCATGTTCCTTCTATACTCAATATCTTAAGGGTTTTTTTTTTTACCATGAAAAGATGTATTTTGTCAAATGCTTTTTCTTGTCATGTGATTTTTGTCTTTCATTTTATTGATGTGACGAATTACATTTATTGATTATAGTGTGTTAAACCATCCTTGCATCTCAGGGATAAAGCCCACCTGGTCACTGTGTATAATCCTTTTTTAACATGTTCTTGAATTGGTTTGCTAATATTTTGTTGAGAATTTTTGCATCTATATTTATCATGGATATTGCATAATATTTTTGAGATGTGGTATCATGTTTTCATTTCTTTTTGTGGCTGAATATTCCATTGGATGGATATATCACATTTTGTTTGTTCGTTCATACTTTGATGGACATTTGGGTTGTTTACAACTTTTGGTTATTATGAATAATTCTGCTATGAACATTTGTGTACAAGTTTTTGTGTGGACACAGATTTTCAATTTTATTGGGTATATACTTAGGACTGGAATTTCTGGCTCATATGTATTTAACTTTTTGAGGAATTGCTAAATTTATTTCCAAAGTACCTGTGCAATTTTACATTCCCACTAGAAATGTATGTGGGTTCTAATTTCTCCAACACTTGTTATTGTCTGTCTTTTTGAATATAGCTTCCTTAGAGAGTGTGAAGGAGTATCTTAGGGTTATTCTTATTTGCATTCCCCTAATGACTTAGCGATGTTGAGTGTCTTCTCATGTGCTTTTTAGTCATTCATATATCTTCTTGGGGAAATGTCTATACAAATCTTTTGCCCATTTTTTGATGAAATTGTTTATCTGTTATTAAGGTGTAAAAGGATTTTGTATATTATGGATACAAGCCCTTTCTCAGATGTATGCTTTGCAAATATTTTCTGTTGCTAGTCTTTTTTTAATTAAACTTTTTATTTTAAGGTAATTATAGATTCGTATGCTGCTGTAACAAATAATACCCAGAGATCCCGTATACTCCTTATCCAGTTCCCCCAGTAGTAAGATCTTGCAGAATCATAGTACAATATCACAAACCAGGATATTGACATTGATATAGTCATATAATAAAATATTTTCATTACCACAAAGATATAGCCACACCCACTTTCCTCTTACTCTACTCCTTCTTTAACCTCTGGCAACCAGTAATCTGCTAATTTGTTGAGTATTTTCTTTCTTTTGTGATATGTGCTTTAAAAAAAAGCACTTTCAAATTAGGATCATTCCAAAAGGTTTGGAGTATTCCTTTCAATATTACTACTCTAGCCAAAGTTTTTGCAAACTCTCCAAATTTATTTTTAAACATTTTTAATGAAATTAGTTTTTTGTTTTGATTTGTTGTTGTTTTTCATAGGCCAGATGCTGCCATGTGGCTTCAGTATGTTCAATTTCAGTATCAAAGGAAAAATGAAGTGGCTGCCAAATTTCCCTAGATTTCTCATATCATAAAAGAAATGGTTTGTTGGGCCAGGAGACTTAGCATTATGATAGGTCCTC
Organism: Equus asinus; assembly: GCF_041296235.1. Taxonomy (NCBI): domain Eukaryota; kingdom Metazoa; phylum Chordata; class Mammalia; order Perissodactyla; family Equidae; genus Equus; species Equus asinus. The sequence goes on from NC_091820.1 coordinate 128,514,051, forward strand.
TAAGATGGTTTAGATCAGTAGTTAGGGTAGCTAACTGAAACAGAAAGAACATTAGATGTTATCTGCACTACAGGATAGCCATCCCACCCAAATGCCTCAAAATGTTGTAGGTTGGTGTTAAAAGCTATTTTCCTTCAGTGATCTAATCCAGTCTCGGTTGTTTTAGAATATCTCTCTTTCATGAGTTGCTACAGGTATATTCTTCCATTAGTCAAAGAAGTTTCATTTGTAAATCTGACACCATGTGTTTATACGAGAATTAATGCTAAACTTGGTTGAGTTACATAACAATAATTAACAAATATAAAGACGATTATTCAGACAATTGAAGCCTTAAATTCATCTTCCTTTACCTATATTCTCTTTCTTCTATGCTTTTAAGAAAACGGAAGTGAGGATATTTATCAGTTAGTATATGCTAGGTTATGTTGTAATATACAACTTCAAAATCTCAGTGGCTTAAAGCAAGAAAGGCTCATTCCTCACTCACACAAAGTCTGCTGCTAAACATAATATCAAATAAAAAATTGTAGTCAAAGAAGCATATACCTGACTTCAAGATCACTCAAAATTTAATAATATTTAGCAAAACATATATTAGGGTGAGGATATGGGTATATTAATTAGCTTGACTGCAGTAACCATTTCATTACGTATATATATATATATATACATATATCAAAACATTATGTTATACACTTTAATATATACAATTTTTATTAAATATAGTTTTTATTTTTATTAAATATAGTTTAGGGGGCCAGCCCCATGGCACCACTCATTGGTGGCCATGCTGTGGTGGCAACCCACATACAAAATAGAGGAAGATTGGCAGAAATGTTAGCTCAGGGTGAATATTCCTTGGCAAAGAAAACCCAAATATACAATATAACTTAGGATAGTGGTTACCTTTAAGATGGATAGCATCATAGGTGAGCACATGGAGGGACATTCACTTTTTATTCTTTATACCTTACATATACATTGTGTATATTTATATATGTTCAAAATATTTCATAGTAATAGTTGTCCAAAATGGTACATTATCAATGATAAACTTGAATTTTAAAAACATTTTTAGAGGTCCTGTTTAAGACTAACATGTAATGATAGGTATAGCTAGTTTATAGTACTTAACTGAGATAATAGTTTAACCCTAGTTCTCCCTTTTGTAAACATTTTCAAAAATTCTATGGACTAAATTTACACTTTTGAATGACATAAATAAGACAGTATGTGGTTGTAGTTAACAACATAGACTAGAGGTAAAATGCCCCAGATTTGATTCAAGTTTATGAAGCATACTACCCCTAAAATAAAGGAAACTGTAAGGAGACCTTAAGACTGGAGCGTATGAGGCCTTGGTCCATTCTAAATTTTAGCTGATCTATGATCATCACTGGAAGAAAAAAATGAGGCTCCTTTGAGATGTGGTTCTATGTGGAACTGCTTGACAAATGACAATCACACAGGATTCAAAGAGTGGCATCAACTCTGCTTTTTTTATTCCTACAACAGTCTGGCATAAATACAAAGTCATAATATACATCCAAGGGGATATAGATTTCTTGAGGAAATTTTCAAACCTAATAGTTTCCCCTTTAAAACCAATCTACAAGAGAACAGAAAGATTAAATTCTTCACAATATCTTCTAGACTGGGATCTCCCTGAGGTCAGAGAACTATCTTTTACCTCTGACTAACAGGGCAAGGTACACAGTAGGTGCAAAGTAAATGTTTATGAAATGGCATTAAATTGATTCAAATTAAGACCAATGTTTTTTGAGTCTCCCCAAATGTGAGTCTACCTACTTTTATCTGTCTATATGGATCTATATCTATATCTAAAAATGTATATAGATATATGATATAGCTATCAATATAGATCTATATCTATGTCCTTATCTATATCTAAAATTCTCTGGGCATGGAAGTTGGAAGAACATAGGAGAATGTAAGTAGCCTGAAATGGTTGACTCACAGTGAAAAGGCTATGTGATGTGGGCAATTAAACTATCTAACATGAGGACACTCACTCTCACGGGTTCTTAAACCCCCATAAGTGGTTTATAAACAGGATTTATGGAGCTAGCAAATATAGCTACATCAGAAATATTTTAAGGACTACAAGAAGTTGTTCCGTTAAATCATTAGTGTATGACAGCCATCTAGAATTATTAAATTCTGGGTTTTGCTGAAAAAAATGTAACAGCTAATGTGTATACATCTATGATGGACTGATACGTGGAGTGATTAGAAAAGGATACAAGAGAACAGCTAAAAAAGACCACAGAAATAATGAAACTAAGCTGGAAGGAGTAAAATGGAATTTCTTGACGCTTAGTGACAAAGTTGAAACTAGATGCCCTTTCCACTATGATGTAGGTGGAAATACAACATCCCTTACAAAATTCCGAAATAGAATCGTAACTTGAAAGTCATCATCAACAACAATCAAGGAAGAATCTATGGTTTAAACAACTAATTTGGGCAATAGTAGTCATAATGAAAACATAATTCATCAGTTTGCTAGACGTTATGCCCTTTACTGGATATTGGACCAAATTCTAGCCATCTAAAATATAAGATACATAATATTAGAGCTTCAAGAGCATCAACTCAAATTTACCATATTTTCATGAGGAAGCAGTTTCCTCATAGGAGTTCACTGACTTGTCCTAGGGCACACAACGGGCGAACTTAACTGGGACCAGGACCTGGGACTCCAAGTCCAGTGCTCCTCCTTTTATGAGCTTTTTAAAGTTTTTCTGGATTCTGTAGAATAAGATCAGAAAAGTCCATTAGAAAAATTTCGAAGAAGTAACAATTTGGCCTTGGCCTTCCTGCCCATTCCCTCAATACCTTCCTCCAGGTGGTCAGCATGCCCATTCTGTCCACAAGCTCAGTACTGCTGCACTCCATGCAGTCCAATCTTTCTGGGCAATGTTTCATACTCCAGACCTTTCTCATCTCACTCCCTGGAGTTGCTGCAGCTTTGAATGCAAACAAACAAACAAAAAAGAAATCTAAAACAGTGGAATTTCAGGCCATAGAAGAAGGCTTAGAAAGGAAGGAGACATATGTATATCCTCAAATCACATTAGTTTTATAAACAAATCTTCTACTCCTGAGGCATGCACACCTCTGAATACATTTTTTGTAATTCCAAAGGCAGAATTCAACTCTGTATTTTCCACAGATGCTAATGCAAGCCCTGAGTACAGAGTCCCAGACTGGATCACCAATGGACATTTGCAACAAGGTTATTTCAGGCAACTTAATGACCCAATGGCTCAGCAATCAAATCAATTGTTCGGCACCTGACCTTTAACTAGACAAAAATCTATATCCCTGACAAATCAAGCCTCCCTACAGTCTTCTTTACAAAAAAAAGAAGAAAAAAAAAGGCTCTAGACATGAGGAAGTATGAGATACCAGAACAAGCTACCTTATAATTTAATAAAATATGTAATCACTTTTTTCCCCACAAATGCATCGGTATACCTACAGATTCAGTTCCAGACATAACAAACAAGCAACTACAATGGCACAAGAAAGACTAAGACTTTTCTCCTTTTTACACTAAATATAGCCTGCTGAGGAATTGTTGCAGAATATGGATTAATCTCACTCTTGGTTCCAGTAATATTGTACGTCTATGCTATTGCTTTACAGAACAGCAATTTTCTCCACCCCACGAATCTAAAGAGAGAAATATGCTCATGTCACTAAAACACATTGCCACGAAGCAAAGTTTTCTTACCACACAGGTGAGCAGAATTCTTTCTGGTTATTACAGTGCTGCCATTTAACTTTTTTTTTTTCAAATAATCCATAGCTATGCAGATATTCAGGGTTAAGTGTGTTTTTCATAATGTGCATGATAAAGGCCTTCTCTTAAATTTCTTTGATAGGATTGGTCAGTAACTCTATGCAATAACTCACAGCCAGCATCCTAATTAAGAATAGGGTCCATGAGGCCCTAGAAGTATCTTTTTCTCTTGGCATGGCCTATAAAATCATTCATGCATTTTCCTACAGTGACAGCCAAATACTATCTCTTTTAAAAGTTCCTTCCTCTCTCTTTCTCTGAAAGTAAACCCGTGCTTTGAAAATTGTTTTTCTGACTCTGCAGACTTAAAACACAACTGGCTTACTGAAGGGAGAACTCTGCTTCAGCTTCTATTCAAGTTCTATATTTAGAGAGAGGAAAAAAAGAGGTAATTCATCTTGTATGAATTCTGAATGAGGCCTGAGTCCCTTATTTTTTAATTAGCATTTAAGATGTCAACAGATGTGCTCCATATATGAAGGAATTGATGGCTCTCATAGAGTTTATCTTCCTGATGCTGTCAGATTGCCAGACACAGCAGTGTTTGGAATATTGAACAAGCTAATGGAGGTGCCACTATGATGCACTGTTGCAGTTAGGAGCAGAACATTAAGCACAGAGTTCTTTAAGTATTTAGTTGTAGGCACATATCCTCAATCCTAATAAAGAAAGAACAAAACTTCTCAATATCTCGTTGCAATAGTTAATAGCGTTAAGTACCTCAAACTAACATTGTAAAGTTGAGGGAACAATGCGTCATATAAAAACACAAAGGAATGTGGCAATATTTTATTGTTTGTAGCCCATCAATATGCCTCTTCTTACGCAATTAAACTTTCTGTTTTGAATGTGATTTTGGCTTTCTAAATAGAAATAGAATAGGCATGTGTCTATTCAAATATGAGAATACAATTATCATGTAATGCCTTTAATGTTCAGTCAATTGGATTATCTTCTGGTCTAAACCCCTAATTATAATATCTACTAGAGAGAGAGAAAGAGAGAGAGTGAGTGAGAGAGAGAGAATGAGTTGCTGTTCAGGATAATAATTGAAAGCTAACAGGATGTTTCATTACTACCCAGATATGATCCAATTACACTTACAATTTCACTGGGAGAAAAAAAGAGTGTTTTATGTTCTATTAATTCTGAAGAATTTTTTATTGTTTATAATATTTTTATAATTCACTCGGTAAAGGTAATAAATTGTGTCATTTTCCATTTGGTTTCAACACTTTATCTAATCAGCTTGAGAATAACGAGGAACATTATGAAGTGGCAATGCAATCTTGAATACACATGGAAACAGCACCACAAATCTGCCTGCCTATTACTTTCAGTGAAGCTAATAATCAAAAGTGCCTCTTATAAAAAGTATTGCATATTATATCTTCAGAGAATTCAGAGGGCATCTCAGAGAACCGCTATGCATAACTGTTCGTGAAGGTCAAAATAACTAATACAGTATGGAATGTGCTGCCTAGGGGAAGGGAGATTTTTCTGATCTTCCAGAGGCTCACGAGTCCATAACTCAGCAGTGTTACAGGGATATAAGACAAACTCAAGGGAAATTAGCTCAAGAAAGGGAGGAACTGACCTAAGCAATTGCAAGAAGTCACTAATACTGGTCAGCTCTTTTAAATACGTTATTTCAATGGTTTCCAACTGCATTAATTAGAATATTATTCATTTGTAATAACAGAAAAATATAAAATAATAATGACTAAAATTTATTTCTTTCACATAAAGTGGCCCAGGTTGGTGGATCAGGCTAGTATGGGTCCTCCACAAGAATCAGTAGTCCAGGATCACAGTACCTGATTGCTCTACCTTTCTCAACACAGTTTTCCAATTCATGACCCAAAATGGCTGCACAAGCCTCACACATAATTTCTGCATTCCAGCCAGCAGGAAAGGTATCACAAACGAAGAAGAGGTCATGTTTTCTGTTTATCAGCATTCCCAGATGTTGCACATTTCACTTACGTGTACATCCCATTGGTCATAACTTAGTGACATGGCCACTCACAGTTGCATGAGAAGCCATGGAATTAAATCATTATTCAAGCAGCTATGCGGCCAACTAAAATTTATTTGCTCATATAAGAAGGTGAAAAGGGATATTAGAAGCCAATTAGCATTTCTGTCAGCAAAAAGTGGTCTGTAGAGCTCAAGTGACCACAGAGTTATGGCAAAGGAAACACAAATTCATGTGTATACCAATTATTAACTGAAAATGGAACAAACACTAAATCTATATGCCCTGTTACATAATAAATTGTAAATGTATTTAAAAGTGTTTAATTCTAGACAGCATTTTTATCATTGCATATTCGCCCAGTTAGTAGATACTCATGTATACCTACTTTATGTTGGGAAGAGAAAACTGAAGCTTAGAGAGGTCAAATGACCTGCCTCCAAATTAGACAACTAACCAGTGGAAGATCTAAGACTCCTACCTAGGTTTGTGTGAACTCAAAGCTGATACTTGTCCACTATGTTACACAATGTCTAAGCAAGAAATGCTGATGGTTTCTTGTGAGGTTCAACAAAGATGGTGAAAAACAAACATAAGGAATACTGAGCAATCTCACTTCACACCATCCTCTGTACTAGGCTAACTAAAAAGAGTTTTGGGCAACGTTTGTCAAGCTTGGTGCAGAGAAGTGGGCAGGACTGTGCAAGAGAGACCCAGATGGGAACTATGATTTGAGCAAGATTTCTAACTTTGCCCTTCAAGCCCTTGCAGCCACAGGCTAAGTCTGAGGGATTCACAGAGGTTTGCAAGGACTAGCAGGCTCAAACAAGAAGAGCTAGCGACCCTTAATCTAAAGGCTAAGGATCTCAGCTCACCACTTGAAGGGCTAATTGTATGTTTTATGCTCAACCTGAAAGCCAAAAAGTTAGCGTACCATACTGAACAGGATCATGCTTTAGTTTCAGACATACCCAGGTTTGAATCTTTGAGAAAGAATTTAAATTCAAGTTCATTGGACTTCAGAGCATTAAAATCTATACTGCTCATCAATGAAGATATTTGATGAGGGATGTGACAGATTCTAAGCTGTGTTTTAAGACAAGCATGAAAAATGGAGGCTAGCTAGACTAGAGATTGGGAATCCATTTACAAGCTTGCTGCAATTGAATTATGGCAGTGGCAGTGGAGAATAAAGGGGGAAATGTACAGCAGTTGTTGCTGTTATAGCTACTATAGAAACAGGTAACTGATTTGACTCAGGAAGGCAAGGTAAAGAAAGGGGTTTCTAGACTGAGAGATTAGGGAAATGGTGACAAACGAAGTAATACCCAAAAGGAGGATGATTACCTTTGGTATATGTCAACTAGATGGTAAGCAGGAGACAGAGAGGACAGGGAGACAATGAGTTCAGTTTTAGGTATGTTGAATTTGAGGTGTTGGTATTGGACAATTACATTGATTACATGTGCAACTATTTTGCATTTAATGTAATAGGAAGTTAACAGGTTATTTTAAAAATTCGACTGTCTGTGAAAGTAAAATACCATGTAGAATCAACTTTATAAAAGTGAACATAATTAAAAAGGGTTGATGATCCTAGTCCAGCCTATCTCAGAGGGTCATTGTGATGATCTGAGGTGACAGATAAGAAAGTTCTTTGTAGGGACCAGCCCAGTAGCATAGTGGTTAAGTTCACGTGCTCCACTTTGGCGGCCCAGGGTTCACGGGTTGGGTTCCTGTGCATGGATCTACATGCTGCTGGTCAAGCCATGCTGTGGTGGCATCCCACATACAAAGTAGAGGAAAACTGGCACAGATGTTAGCTCAGCAACAATCTTCCTTAAGCAAAAAGAGGAGGATTGGCAACAGATGTTAGCCCAGGGCCAATCGTCCTCCCCAAAGAAAAAGGAAAGAAAAGAAAGTACTTTGTAAATTATAGTATGATATACAAATAGGGTAGTTGATATGCTTTAGGGATGTCTACTAGGCATGTGGACACTGGGGACCAGCTGCTAAAGGACAAGATTAGCTCAAACGATAAAGATCTGAGAGTTGTTACCATAGAGGGAGCATGAACAGTGGAACATATTTTATAACTGCCTTATTGGTATAACTTGAAAATGAATCAAATCAGGGCCAAGAAGTAAGAATTGAACGATCACTGGATTGCAAAACTGATTTTGCTCTGAACCTTCAAAATGTAGCATACCTTCTAAAGTCACACAGAATCGAAAGCATTCCATTTGCTGTGTTTATTAGGGAGACATTTATCTTTTGTCCCTCACTGCCTAGTGCCTCACGCCACAGGAGCTACTCCATTATGGTGCTCTTTCTTTTGAAACCCTGGGTAATGATAACGAACTAGATATATCCCATAAAATGGCTTTTGCAGATTTAAAAATAAGGATTGCATTTGGCTCATTAAAAAAAATCTTTGTGGAAGAATTTCTATTAAAAGAAGCATATTTAAAACAGTTATGTGAGAAAAGTAATATATCAAGCTTTTATTATTCCATAAGTACACATAATATAGTTCAAGAATGTAACAGAGAAAGTTATTACATGGGCAGAAGGAGTTAACATGCAATTGAAAGTGCATCTCTTAGCTACATAATGAAACAGTAGAAAGTAATCATTATTTAAAAGTGCATGGCATAGGCACAAAGAATAGGGTCATTTTCATAATGTCTTTGTGGGTTATGAGCCAAATCTTCCCTAAGAATATGAAAAAGTGGAAATGAAAAAGTCACTCAGTCTCCTGAAGCTTCTATCATATGTAACTGCACAATTAGCCAGGGGTAATATCCAATTGTTTCTGAACTACCTGTATCTTTGCACACTAAAATAATGCATTTCACAGAAATGTCAGTTGCCAGTATTGCAAAGGCACTTCCTTTAGAGATCATCTATTCTAAACCTTACTTGATAGATGAGAAAACAGGTTCAGAGAGAGGAGGCAACTTGCCCAAGGCCACACATCAATAGAAGTGTAGAGCTGAGACTGAAGCTCAGTGCTATTTTCAATCCACCACACATAATCATATTTTATTTTGGTTTCACATATTGTTTTTCTACCAAATTCTCTGAAATCTGACATGTTGGTCCCTTACACGTATCTTACATTTGTGTGTGCCTAGTAGGCCCTCCACCTATCCAGTAAGAAGAATGGGCAAAATTGAACTGAATTGACATAATCAAAATTTATAAACTGTAAGTAACTATTCCAGCTGAGACAGCTGTGTCGTCATTTGGTCCTTTGTTCTTGATACAATGGGGTGCAAGAAAAAATTGTCACTGCAAGTAACCCAAGGAATTTGCAGACAGTATGTATGAAATTTAAGTGTTTAGACAATATGATGCTACATTTCCTAATGGTTCCTTATATTTCAGGATTATGTCCCCTTTTGAAAATCTGCCTGACTGAAGGTATTGTTTAAAGTCACAGGTCATTTTCACAATTCATAAACTATCTAAAAGGACAAAGGCAGGAAAAGAAAATAATTCCTCAACATTTCTAAAACTAGAGGGTGACCTGATTATAATGGTGGACATATTTTAAGAAAATAACTTTAAAAATTAAATAAGATTATAACAATCTTAAAAAAAAACTTTTGTAATATGTTCTTGAGAAAATTATATATGAAGTTCTATAGTATTAATTTTAAAAGAGAAATAAATGTTTGATTTCTTGGGGATCAGCTTTGCTTAATCCCTTAAGAACTGATTGAAAGACTCAGAACACAATCGACCAAGCTGGGAGCTTTGTCTTATAATTTCATAAATGCACTCAGCAGCCTAGGAAGGACATTACTCTTAGACTACTAGCTATAATATCTCGCTAATTACCTAAAGTTTGGGGATGCCTTTGCCTCCACGGCCTGCTGCAGTATTGCTATAGTAATCACTTCTTGGTGCAGCTGCCTGACTTACAATGATTCCCCAAAGACACATGGGTGTGTGCTCAATAGCGGTGATGCACTCAATCCTCTTGCTCACTACATATCCTTAGTTGAGTGTTCCAGGGTTTGGTAACTGACTGAAATCAGACCACAGTGTTTCCCTGGAATATTTCCAACCTGAATTGTGAGTTAGTCCCTCTTTGATATTAAGAACTACAAAACGTAAAACTTGATATCTGGCAAGATGCTATGATTCCACCATGTGGAGGAAGCCAGTATAAAGTAGAAAAGAATAACCTGACATGTAGAGAGAAGAAAAAATGAAAAATGGAAAGAAACTTCTGCTTCCAGTTGTTCTGAAGCCTTGTCCTTAGTATGGTTTAATTAATACACCCTTTCATTAGCTTTGTGAAATACCCCTATTTTCTTCCAATACATTACTTCTTTAGCTTAAGTTAATTTGAGTTTCTGTCATCTACAAATCAAGTCTTAATCAATATGTCTGTCTTTTAAGTAGAGTTTTCAATAAAGATCTCAATGGAACCTATTCACTAGAGCAAATTGGATATTTATAATTTCAGATTTAAAAAAGCCATGTGAGTAAATTGCACATGCTTATAAGAAGTAAATCAGAATGAGATGATCTCATTTGATACTTCTCTTTTAAATTTCTTAATTCTTCTTAAAAATTTATTTAAAGCATAAATTTTAATGTATCCATTTTTTCTTCAGAATTTTTTGGAGCAGAGAGTGAAGTTCTATTTATTTTAGAGTATAAAACATGGGAGAATTTGAGGAGAGATATTTAATAGCCCATTTTTCTCATTTTTTGTTCAAAATGTTATCTGATTATAAATTCTTGAAGGTGTTTCTGCCAAATTCTTACTAAAATACTAAAGAAGGCATGGAAAGCAGGAACACTAAAAATAAACAATTCTAAAAAATAGAGTGCAATTTGCAATAACTACAAGGTCAGTGAATCTGGATGAAGAAACCCAGTTAGTGGCCTGTACATGCTTGCCATCTGAGATAGGGCAGCTCAAATTGCTTGATAGCAAAGAGGAAGCAGTTTCTGGCCTGTGTTGTTGTTGTAAACACTAATTCTGGAGAGATAACCTCTTATTTGAAGATGAATAAAGGAAAAAATGGAGCCTATTAAAAACCATCGAAGAACAAAAGAAAGGAAACTCAATAAAGACTTGGAAGAATATCATGCTCCTTAAAAGTATCTACTACAGGGTCCTAAGAAATTTTTAGACAACAATTTGGCAACTTTTATAGAAAACATTGCTCCTCTCTCTTTCATATATGTCAGCACAAATGAGTTTGAAAATTAATGAAAAATATATTTGATTCACATCATAATAAAACTGTAAAGTATCTACAAAACAAAACAAGAATGTGCAGGATACATGTGAGGTGAACTACAAAAAGATTCTATGGAAAATAAAAGACATCTTGAAAAATTAGAGATGCGTACCATCCTTCCGGACGGCAAGACTCAATACTGTAAGCCTGTCAAATCCCTTTCAAATTAATTGGTAAGTTTAAGAAAGTAGACATTTTGAAGTTGACTTGGAAGAATAAGTGGCCAAGACTTATATATAATTTTTAAAGCAAAGTAACAAGGGTTGGGAAATTCAACCAGATATTAAAATCTACTTTTAATAGATAATATTTAAACAGTATGATACTCGTGCAAATTGAAGAGACCTATCAACACCAGTGAACATAACATGTATTTTTGCCTTTCAAATTGGTGAAGATTTTCTAAAGGATAATATTTAATGCTGGCAAGTGTGGGGAAGGATGGCCATCTCATGCACTGCACAAAAAATGATATACTCTTTTTGGAGCTCAATTTCACAAAGTATATTAAAAGCCTTACAAATACACATATGATCAGATCCAGGATTTCTAATTCTACAACATGTCTTAAGGAAACTCTCAGAAAGACAACCAGAGAATTATATATAAAGATGTTTATGTGAACTTTATTCATAACAGCTAAACAATGAAATAATCTAAATATGTAACAATGTCTTACTAAAAAAATATGGTTCATTCATGTAATGTGTTATGTAGACTCTGTAATACATATTAATTGAATTAACGAAGTAATATCAACTAAAAAATCATGTTGTAGGAAAATATTTATAGGAATGGGAAAATGCTGATGAATAAAAAATGAAAAGATAATTATGTTAAAATATAATAGCACTTTCCTATATAATATCATTATATGTATTCAAAGAAAAAAATATGGAAAAATACACAAAAATTGTATATAGTGCATTATCTGTGGTGGTAAGTTATTTTTCTCTTCTTTATATTTTTTATATTTTAAAAAGTTTATATAATTAATATGCATTATTTTTGTATAACTAATAATAAACACTATTTAAAATTGCTCATTCTCTCACATCAAGGAATTCTTTTTCTGGGCTCTGTTCCATTATTCTAGAGCTAATATATACATTCGTTTTAATTATCTTCCTATTATGGTTGACTTTGGTTTATAAATAGGGTGACTGCAGCTCATGATTAGTCCTAATTTATGGCAATTTTCCTGGTGTAATTATCAATAACCCCACTTCACTCCCCAAAGTGTCCCAGCTTGCACAGTGAAGGATATGGTTGGTCACCGTATTTATAATAGCACTCATTATCAGCACCATCATACACACTTGACACTTAGGTTCAGCATCAGTACTATTTTTTTTCTTTTTTAAAGATTGGCCCTGAGCTAGCATTTGTTGCAAATTTTTTTTCTTCTTCTCCCCAAAGCCCCCCGTTACAGAGCTGTATATTCTAGTTCTAGGCCCTACTGGCTCCGCTATGTGGGACGCCACCTCAGCATGGCTTGATGAGTGGTGCTAGGTCTGCGCCCAGGATCCAAAGCAGCGATACTCCAGGCTGCCCAAGCGGAGCACGCGAATTTAACCACTTAGCCGTGGGGCCGGCTGCCTCAGTTCCACTTTTTAATGGTGGTATTTCTTCAACACAGCTCACTATTAGCAAGCAATTGTAAAGCTATTTTTAAGAGGCAGGTAGGGGTACAAATTCAATAGAAGACTATGATAGTGTTCAGAAGAAGGAGAAGGAGAAAGACAAGAGAGATATTTTAGATTTTCCCAGCTATAGTGAAAGATGACTGAATCCAGGGTAAAGTAAGGTCTAACTTATATAAAAGTAAATGCAATCTCATGACTATAAATGGTTTCCTGATGCCCTGGTGGACCATGTCAACCTGCTTTCATTGTCCCCTAAGGTGAACAGAAGTGATAAGTAAAAATCACTTTGCCAGGTAGTAATTGCTCCCATTCCAGGGTGGTAACCACAAAGAAATCTATTTTTCAATAGTATCCTATTATTATTTCTTCTTTTTCACCTTCACACTAACCTCGATGCTGCCTCTGTTACATCTTAAATGCAGCAGACAAACTATTATTTTAGCTTATTTCAGTTTGCACTGCCACTTCAAAAGCTTGTGTGCCATCATTGTCCTTGGGAGTTTTACTAATGGAAGAAATGATCAGGAAGAATAAAAGTCTAGTCATAAAATTGCTCTTTCTCCTAAACCTCTTTCTTCAGTGTCCCTTTGCTACACAACATTGGTTACCTTGCTGCTAATTAATAAACAACAAAAAGAAGGCTCTTTTATAAAGCCAAATTGCAGAACATCTGTCAAAGACAGTACCTGTGATGATTCAGACATCAGGTTAATAAAACTAATTTTTCCTAAGGGTTTCATACAATTTAGGCTAATTACTTTCTTCCATCATTTTCATTTACTTGGCTGGAAATAACTCAAGATGTTCAAGGTTTGTAGCTAGTGGCGTGCATTGAATGAGTAGCTATGATGTAATTATGAGAGCACCCTAGAGTATCCTATTATTTCGCAAACAAAAGTAGAATATACAGCACCCCACGTAATTACTGGTCCATCTTCACTAAAGGGCCTTAATTTGAGTCCCATTGCTTCCTGTTGGTTCAGAATTATGGTCTGTGAAATTGGAGGTAAGTTACTGAATTTCAGTGTGCTGGCTATCTGTTGCTCCTGTTGCGTTAGGAAGCTGGTGATCCTAGGAAGAGGGAAGGTATGTTTTGTAATTCCTCTGTTTCTCTTAGAAATCTCTTCATAGAATTTGAAGAAGAACACATATCAGTACAGAAACTTTTTCCAAACATCTATTCTCACAAATGATTTTTTGTGTGCTACTTTAATTACATTAAACATATAGGTATTTTTATCAACTGGATGTTTGTGTCATCTCCCACCTCACTCTTAAATTCATCTAGGGTTATGTGTTGAAACACTAATCTCAATATGATGGTATTTTGAGGTGGGGCCTTTGTGAGGTAATTGTCATGAGGGTGGAATTGAATGAGATTAGTGCCCTTATAAGAAGAGGCTAGAGAGCTAGCTCCCTCTCTTTCTACCATATTGGGTTACAAGGAGAAATTGGCAGTCTGCAACCTAGAAAAAGGCTCTCACCAGAACCCGACCATGCTGGCACCCTAATCTTGGACTTTCAGCTTCCAGAACTGTGGTAAATAAATTTCTATTGTTTATAAGCCACACAGTCCATGGAATTTTGTTATATCAGCTGGAGCTTACTAAAACAGGTATTTTAAAGAACATAACTCCAGTTTCCCATGCTCTGTTTACTCCTCATTACCTTACAAATTGAGCACAAACTCCTCAACCTGATATTCAAGGAACTTTCACAATACAACTTCAACTGCATATTCCCACTTTATCACCACTATCCACTCAAACCACACACTTTAGTCAAACAAAAACCATCTCTAAGATTTATGACTTTTGTGATGACAGACTATGACCCTACCAGGGAAAGTCCCTTGCAGAATATAATTATAAAATCTAGACTTAATATAGTAAACAACTACCTGAAGGTCCTGGAGTGTCAACAAAGCAGACAGATTCTGGTAAGATGTATATCCTCAGAAGAGGGGCGGAAGGTATTGTATGAAGTAAGTTCCTGCTTTTGTGGATTCTATTCTGAGGTTAAGTGCAGTTGCTTGTGTGGGTGCATAACATACTGGAGAGACTAGTGTAAAAACCATAGTCTTTCTGGCCAGAGAATCCAGAAAATTGAAGACATGGAAGTGATGGCTGCTGATTAAAGTGGGAGAATCTAAGAAGGGAAAGAGCCAGAGTAAGGATGCTCAAATTCTGTCTACCCACATCTCTGACTGAGCCTTAAACCAAGCATGCATGGAGAAGAGTTAGAGCTGCTTAGGCAGAGATAAAAGACTGACATGAGACCAGGGGTGCAACTAAAGAAAGAGAGTTTGAGATTCAATCCAGCCAGGACAATTGCATGATAAAACAAAACAAGGAATGTTTATCATAGAAAATTATTAGAATACAAAATCTCCACAATTTAATATTCATAATACCCAGAATAAAATCCCAAATTATCTGTATACAAAAGAAAGACCAGAGAATGGAACATATTATCAAGAGAAAATAAAATCAATCAAATGAGACATTCCAAGATGACCCAGACATTGCTACTGGTAGACACGAATTTTAAAATAAGCCTTTTAACAATCCATAATGAAATAAAACAAAATATGTTTGTAAAAAATGAAAATTTAAGCTATCTCAGCAGAGACATGGAAATTATAAAAAAGGACAAAATGGAAAATACAATGTCTGATACTTTAAAAATTCACTACATGGATTTGACAGCTAAATGAAGATGGAAGAGAAGAATATATGAACTGTAAAATGAATCAATAGAAATTAATCAGTATAGATAAAAAGAAATAAAAGATTAAAAATAAATAAAGAGTCTCAGTTAACTAATGGATAATACCAGATTTACCAACATATGTGTAATTGGCACTCTAGAGCAAAGGAGAGAGAATGAGACAGAAAAGTTATTCAAAGAAATAATGGCTGAAGACAATTCAGCCTAAAACATTCACTCACTTCAATAGTTACATTAAATATTAATTGACTAAACACTCCAATTAAAAGCAAAACTGGAAGAATGGATTTTTTTTTTTTAAAGACGCATATAGAGAGTGACATCAGCATCATGGCAGAGTGAGCTCTTCCCTTGGTCTCTCCTGCATAAGATACAAAGGAAAGGACATTCATAAACCAACAGAAGACATTCACACAACACAATAGATGTCTGAGAGATCCACGCAGCCATATGTCTGAAGGTGGAGGTGCTGGACCCCCTGGAAGGAGTGGAAGAAGGTAAGGAGATCTTCTCTTCCTTCCTGAATGGCAGCAATCTAGGATGCAGGACTGTACATGGTGGCTGGCATGAGAAGAGAGGGGGAAAAGGGCAGCTATCCATCCAAAGGAATGACTTCACTTTCAGAGTTGCCTCTCAGCCCATGGGAACACTCCACACCAAAGAGGCTAACCAATCAAGGGGGTGTCTTCACCAAGCCAAGTAGCCCAGGAGGGTAGATAGCAAATGCAGAGCAGGAGCACCCAGGATCACACATGGGAAAGAAAGCGCCCCTCCACCCCGACTGGTGCAGCAGCTCAGCTGGTCCGCCAGAGCAGGGGAACCCCAAGAGAGGACCTGTGTGCCTACATGTGTAAAGAGGGGGTGGCCAGAGGATGAACACATATAGGCTGTGTCAGCAGAGCTTCCAAAGAATGGGTACAGCTGTCAGGGATCATGGCAGGCTCAGAATACATAGCTGCTGTCCCACCTAGAGGTGGTAAGTGGAATCTGTGACCAGATACCACCACTATGTGATGGCAAAGTCTACCCAAGAAGATAGCATGGAGAAGTGTATTAACACCCTAGACCAGAAGGAAAATGGCAAGTACCCAGAAATCAATCCTAAAGTCACAGAAATTTACAGTCTAAATGACAGAGAATTCAAACTAGCTATCATAAAAACCCCTCAACTCTTTACAAGAAAACTCAGAAAGACAGTTCAATGAATCAGGAATAAAATTAATGAACAGAGGGAATTCTTCACAAAAGAGATTGAAACTATAAAATAACACCAATCAGAAATGTTGGAAATGAAAAACACAACGAATGAGATAGAGAAAAACCTGGAGTCCTTAAATAACAGAGATGATGTTATATAGGACGGAATTAGTCATTTAGAGGACAGAAATATAGAAATATATGGAGGAGACAGAACTAAGATTAAAAAGAAATATAGAAATTCTTTGAGAAATATCCAACTTAATCAGGAAATGCAACACAAGGATTACAAGTATTCAAGAGGGAGAAGGGAGGGAGAAAGGAACAGAGAGCTTGTTCAAAGAAATAATAGCTGAGAACTTCCCAAACCTGGACAAGGAGCTGGAATTATAAGTAAATGAAGCTAATATAACTCCTATTTACATTAAGGTAAAAAGAACTTCTCCAAGGCATATATTAGTAAAACTGGCAAAAGTCAATGACAAGGAAAAAATACTAAGGGCAGCAAAGTAGAAGAAAATAACCTACAAAGGAACCTCTATCAAGCTTTCAGCAGATCTCTCAGGAGAAACTTTGCAGGCTAGGAGAGAGTGGAATGATATATTCAAAATTTCAGCCAAGAATACGCTATCCAGTGAAAATATCCTTCAGATATGATAGAGAAATAAAAACTTTACCAGATAAACAAAAGCTGAGAGAGTTCACCGCCACAAGACCCTTCCCCCAAGAAATGATCAAGAATCCCCTCTTACCTGAAAAAAAAGAGAAAGGGTTTACAAAGCCTTGAGCAAGGAGATAAACAGGTAGACAAAATCAGAAAATTTCAGCTCTCTATCAGAACAGGTTAGCAAACACTTAATAACATTAAAGATAAAGGGAAGAAAAACATCACAACTAACTATAATCACTTCATTTTAACCACAAATTCACAACACAAAACAGAATAAGTCGTGACAACAATAACTTAGGAAGAGGAAAAGGATGGAATCTGTCTAGACTAAGGAAATAGGCTATCAGAAAATGGACTATCTCATCTACAAGATCTTTTATACAAACGTCATGGTAACCACTAAAGAAATGATCAGAACAGAGAGAAAAATGATAAATAAAGAGAGAAAACCATCAGAGAGAACCACCAAACTGAAGTGATAGCCCAAAATACACAGGATGAGAAACAAGGGAAATATAGAACAGCCAGAAAACAACAGATAAAATTGCAGTTTTAGCATATATCAATAGTAACTCTAAATGTAAATAGACTGAATTCTCAGTTAAAAGACACAGAGTGGCTGGATGGATGAAAAACAAGACTGAGCAATATGCTGCCTCCAGGAAACACATCACAGCTCTAAAGAAAAATACAGGCTCAGAATGAAGAGATGGAAGTTGGTACTCCAAGCTAATGGCAAACAAAAGAAAGGAGGTGTTGCCATAATTATGTTAGACAAAGTAGACTTCAAGACAAAAAAGGCAATGAGTGACAAAGAGGGGCAGTATATAATGACAAAAGGGACACTCTACCAAGAGGACATAAGACTTATAAATATATATGCACCTAACACAGGAGCACCAAAGTACATAAAGCAACTATTAATAAACCTAAAAGGAGAAATTAACAGCAACACAATAATATCAGGGGACCTCAACACCTCATTTACATCAATTGACAAACCATGCACACAGGAAGTCAAGCAAGAAACAGTGGAATTAAATGAAAATCTAGACCATATGGACTTAATAGATAAATATAGAACACTCCATCCAAAAACAGCAGAATGCACATTCTTTTGAAGTTAACATGGACGTTCTCAAAGATAGACCATATGTTGGGAAACAAGGCAAGCCTAAATAAATTTAAGAGGATTAAAATCACATCAAACATCTTTTCTGACCACAATGCTATGAAACTAGAAATTAACTACAAGAAAAAAGCTGGGAAAGTGAAAAATATATGGAAACTAAACAACATGCTACTGAACAAGCAATGAATCATTGAAGAAATTAAAGGAGAAATCAAAAAATATCTGGAGACAAATGAAATGAAAATATACCTTACTAACTCATATGCGATGTAGCAAAAGTGGTCTTAAGAGGGAAATTCATAGCAATACAGGCTCACCTTAACAAACAAGAGAAATCTCAAAGAAGCGATCTTGAACTACACCTAAGAGAACTAGAAAAAGAAGAACAAACAAAGCCCAAAGGCTACAGAAGGCAGGAAATAATAAAGATTAGAGCAGAGATAAATCAAATTGAAACCTAAAAAAATCAGTTGAAAGGATCAATGAAACTAAAAGCTAGCTCCTTGAGAAGATAAACAAAATTGACAAACCTTTAGCCAGACTCACTAAGAAAAAAGACAGAAGGCTCAAATAAATAAAATTAGAAATGAAAGGGGAGAAATTGGAAAGGACACCACCGAAATACAAAGGATTATAAGAGAATACTATGAAAAACTATATGCCAACATATTGGACAATCTAGAAGAAATGGATGAACTCATTTACTCATACAACCTCCCAACACTGAGTAAAGTTGAAATAGAGAATGTGAAGAGACTAATCACAAGTAAAAAAATTGAAATAGTAATCAAAAAGCTCCCAAAAAACAAAATTCCAGGACTAGATGTCTTCTCTGGGGAATTCTACCAAACATTCAAAGAAGAATTAATACTTATACTTCTCAAACTATTCCAAAATGTTGAAGAAGACAAAACACTTCCTAACACATTCAATGAGGCCAACATCACGCTGATCCCAAAGCCAGGCAAGGACAACACAAAGACGGAAAATTACAGGCCAGTATCACTGATGAACATAGATGCAAAAATACTCAACAAAATATTGGCAAACCGAATACCGCAATACGTTAAGAAGATAATATGCCATGATCAAGTGGGATTTATACCAGTGATTCCAGGATGGTTCAACATCTGCAAATCAATCCATGTGATACACCACGTTAACAAAATGAAGGATAAAAACCACATGATCACCTCAATAGACAGAGAAAGCATTTGACAAGATCCAACATCCATTTATGGTAAAAACTCTCAATAAAATGGGTATAGAAGGAAAGTACCTCAACATCATAAAGGCCATATATAATAAACCCACAGCCAAAATCATACTCAGTGGGGAAAAACTGAAAGCCATCCCTCTGAGAACAGGAACAAGACAAAATTGCCCACTCTTGCCACTGTTATTCAACATAGTACTGGTGGTTTTGTCCTGAGCAATTAGGCAAGAAAAAGAAATAACAGGTATCCAAACTGGCAAGGAAGAAGTGAAATTCTCGCTCTTCGCATTTGACATGATTTTATATACAGAAAACTCTAAAGAATCTATCAGAAAAATATTAGAAACAATCAACAACTACAGCAAAGTTGCAGGGTACAAAATCAACTTGTAAAAATCAGTTGCATTTCTATACTCTAATAACAAACTAGCAGAAAGAGAACTCAAGAAAAAAACCCATTTACAATCACAACCAAAAGAACAAAATATCTAGGAATAAATTTAACCAAGGAGATTAAAGATCTATACAATGAAAACTATAAGACATTATTAAAAGAAATCAATGATCTCATAAAAAAGTGGAATGATATTTCATGCCCATGGATTAGCAGAATAAACATAGCTAAAACATCCATACTACCTAAAGCAATCTACAGATTCAGTGCAATTCTAATCAGAATCCCAATGACATTCTTCAGGGAAATAGAACAAAGAATCCTAAAATTCATATGGGCAACAAAAGACCCCAAATACCGAAAGCAATCCTGAGAAAAAAAGAACAAAGCTGGAGGCATCACAATCCCTGACTTCAAAACAAACTATAAAGCTACAATAATCAAAACAGCATGGTACTGGTACAAAAACAGGCACACACATCAATGGAACAGAACTCAAAGCCCGGAAATAAAACCACACATCCACGGACAGCTAATCTTAGACAAAGGAGCCAACAACATACAAAGCAGAAAGGAAAGCCTCTCCAATAATTTGCATTGGGAAAACTGGACAGCCACATACAAAAGAATGAAAGGAGACTATTATCTTTCGCCATACCCAAAAATTAACTCAAAATGGGTTAAAGACCTGAAGATAAGATATGAAACCACCAAACTCCCAGAAGCAAATATAAGCAGTACACTCTTTGACATCGGGCTCAGAAGAATCTTCTCAAATATCATGTCTAGTTGGGCAAGGGAAAGAAATGAAAAACTAAACAAATGGGACTTCATCAGACTAAAGAGCTTCTGTAAGGCAGAGGAAAGCAGAAACGAGACAACCACCAACTGTGAGAAAATATTTGTAAATCTTATATCTGACAAGGGTTTAATTTCCAAAATATGTAAAGAACACATAGAACTCACCAACAAAAAAACCAAAGAACCTAATTAAATAATGGGCAGAGGATATGAACAGATATTTTTCCAAAGAAGATATACAGATGGCCAACAGGCATATGAAAAGATGTTCAACTTTACCAATTATTAGGGAAATGCAAATCAAAACTACAATGAGATATCACCTTACACCTGTCAGAATGGCTAGAATTGCCAAGACAAAAATTAACAAACCTTGGAGAGGATGTGGAGAAATGGGAACCCTCATAAACTGCTGGTGGGAATGCAAACTGGTACAGCCACTATGGAAAATAGTATGGAGATTTCTCCAAAAGTTAAAAATAGAAATGACATACGACCTAGCCATCCCACTACTGGGTATTTATCCAAAGGACTTGAAATAAACAATTCAAATAGACTTATGCACCCCATCTATGTTCATTGCAGCCTTATTCACAATAACCAAGATATGGAATTAACCTAAGTGCCCAACAAGATGAATGCATAAAGAAGATGTGGTGTATATGTATACCATGGGATACTACTCAGCCATTAAAAAGACAAAATCATCCCATTTGCAACAACAGGGAAGGACCTTGAGGGTATTATGTTAAGTGAAATAAGCCAGACAGAGACAGACAAACACCGTATGATTTCACTCATATGTGGAAGATAAGCAAACACATGGACAAAGAGAACACACTAATAGTTACCAGAAGGAAAGGAGGTCGGGGAGTGGGCATAAGCAGTAAAGGGGCACATATATATGGTGAATGACAAATAATAATGTACAACTGAAATTTCACAGTGTTATAAACTATTATGACCTTGATAAAAAAAATTAGATGCTTTTATATCCTGTCTAAAAGAGACGCACTTACATGGTAAGACAAATATGGAATTAAAGTAAATGGATGGGAAAAGACATACTATGCAAAAAATAACCATGAAAAGGATGGAGTGGCTATATTAATATCAGATAAAATAGATTTCAAGATAAAAGGCATTACTGGAAATAAAAACGAATATTTCATAATGATAAAAGTGTCAATTCATCAGCAACATATAACTATAATGGATGAGTGTGCATCTATTAACAAAATTTCAAAGCACATTAAATAAAAACTGACAGAAATTAGAAGAAAATAAAATCTGCATTCATGGTTGGATATTTTAACACACACATATGGCTTCGAGTTAGTTTCTAGTCTCCATTTCAGCTTGAATAACTCCCTTTAGCATTTTTTTTTATAGTACAGTTCTCAAGTGCACACGGAACATTCTCTAAGATAGACTGTTTCAGGCCACAGAAGAAGGCCAAATAAATTGCAAAAGATTGAAATCAGATGAACTATCTTCTCAATAAGAGATGGAAACCTGGAAAATTGAGGAATATTTGGAAATTAGACAACACACTCTTACATAACTAATGGGTCAAAGAAGAAATCACAAGAGAAATTGGAAAATATTTTGAGGCAAATGAAAACCCAACATACCAAAATTTATGGAATGCAGTGAAAGCAGTGCTCAGAGGGAAATTTATAGCTATAAAAGCATATATTCAAAAAGAAGAATGATCTCAAACCAATAACCTAGCTTTACTTCTAAAGAGACTAAAAAAAGAAGAGTTAACTAAACCCCCAAATTTCAGAAGGACAGAAATAATAAAGATTAAAGCAGGGATTAAGGAAATAGAGAATAGAAACACAATAGAGAAAATCAAGTAAACCAAAAGTTTGCCTGTGGAAAAGATTAACAGATTTGACAGATCATTATCAAGATTGTCTAAGAGAAAAAGAGAGAAGACTCAAAATCCTAAAAACATACAACCTACCAAATAGACTCAAGGAAAAATAGAAAATCTGAATAGATGCATAATATGTATAGAGATTTAATCAGTAATGAAACAACATACAAGAAAGAAAACCCCAGAACCAGATGGTTTTACTGATAAATGTTCTACCAAATTTTAAAATATTAACACCAACCCTTTTCAAACTCTTCCAAAATATAAAAGATAATACTTCCTAACTCATTCTATGAAGCCATCATTACCCTTATACCAAAGCCATACAAACACATCACGATAAAAAAATACACACCAATATTTCTTATGAATGTAGATGCAAATTTCATCAATAAAATACTAACAAACCAAATCCAGCAGCATATCAAAAGGATTATACAACATGACAGACTGGGGTTTATCCTGGGAATGAAAGTAAGTTTCAAAATATGAAAATCAATCAATGTCATAAACCACACTAATTGAATGAATTAAAAAAATCCAGACATGGTCATTTCAACTGATGCAGAGAAAGCATTTGACCAAATCCAACACTCTTTCATGATATGAATACTCAGCAAATTAGGAATAAAAAGAACTTTCTCAACATAATAGAAGGCAGTTGTGGAAAACTCACATGTACTATCATACTCAATAGTGAAAGACTGAAAGCATTCCCCTGAGGTTGGTACAATACAAGCATGTCCGCTTTCACCATTGCTATGCAACATTGTACAGATAGTTCCAGCCAGAGCAGTTAGGGAAGAAACAGAAATAAAGGTATCCAAACTGGAAAGGAAGAAATAAAACTTTGTTCACAGATGACATGATCATATAAATAGACAATCTTTCAGAGTTCAGCCACAAAATAATAGAGAAAATAAACAATTGCAGCAAAATTGCAGGGTCCAACATCAGTACTCAAAATATAGGTTGAGGGGGAATGTAAGTGACCCGCTAAATGAGTATAGGATTTCGTTTTGAGGTGACAAAAATGTTCTGGAACTAGATAATAGTGATGATTGCACAACCTTGTGAGTGTACTAAGTATCACTGAATTGTACATTATAAAATGGTTAAAATGGTAAACTTACATTATGTGTATGTTACCAGAGTAAAATAAAAGCCAAATCTTTCGAGCCTAGGTCATGGATTTAAAAATCAACTTGGCATTTACTAGCTGTGTGATCTTGGGCAAGTGACTAGCCACTCTGTCTCATTCTCCATAATTATAAATAATCGAGATGGGCCTGGCTCCATGGCTGAGTGGTTAAAGTTCTGTGTGCTCTGCTTCAGCAGCCCAGGTTCGCTGGTCTGGATCCTGGGCACAGACCTACTTCACTCATCAGTGTGGCATTGTCCCACATACAAAAAAATAGAGGAAGATCGGCACAGATGTTAGCTCAGGGCTAATCTTCCTCAAGCAAAACGAGGCAGATTGGCGATGGATGTTAACTCAGGACGAAGCTTCCTCAGCAAAAATAAACAAATAAAAAAAATAAAAATGCAGATAACATCAATCATGTTGGAATATTTTAATGATCAAGCTAGTATATATGGGGACAGCACTGACTTGATCATTAACAGATGTTCAGAAAGTGGCAGCACTGGCGGGGTGGTGGTAATGGCATTGTACATCATGATGTAATTACATTGTGCGTCATTATAAAAATGGTCTTTACTGGCAACTCCCAAAGTCTAAACTTTGGCCTGGTCAACTGAAATGCAAACTAATTAGGTGAAATAATATCTTTATTGATTTCCTGAGAAGAAAGTTATATTTTTCCTAGTTTAAAATGAGAGAAAGTTAAGATTCTGTGTATTTGTGAAATACCACTTGAAAGTATGATTATTAATACATTATACAGTATGTAATGGCTATCTGCTTTTTTAAATTGAGAAGAATGTGTTTCATAAACACCAAAATCAGTAAGTAAATTAGATATTTGCCTCATGGGACTTCTACAAATTACAATCTTCAAGTTCTGAAAAGTTAAAAAAGCAAACTTTCTGATCCATGATTGTCATGATTATTCTATGTGAGGTTATTCACCATTAACTCTGGAGGATTTTTTAAAAATCTGACGCCTTCAAATGGACATTTGAGTATACATCCTTAAGTCCTTTAGTTTCCTGGAACCATTGTTGAAATATTTGAATGTCAACAAGATCCAGGCACTACAATGTGCTAAGTGCTGAAGATAAACCACTGATCAAAAGAAACACAGCTCATATAGTCTACTATGCAATTAGTTAATTAGTTAATACAGACGTTAATTAAATTGTACCCAAACATGTATTCTTACAGCACTGATAAATTCTATGAAGGAATAGTACAATTGCTAGGGAGGATATGCTAACCAGGGAGGTCTAACTAGGCTCTCTTGGTAAAATGATTACTAAGAACACAACTCAAAAATGAGTAGGAAACCAGAATACGAAACAATGTGTGGCTAACAGTAAAGCTGAAGAGTTAGATTATATAGGTAGTCCTATGACTTTGAGAGTAGTAGAGACATATTAAAACCCTAAATAAGAACCAAATGGAACTTCTAGATATGAGAAAAGCAATGCATGAATTAAAAAATAACTGGATGACATTAATAAGGGATTAGAAATTGCAGAAACAAAGATCAGTAAACTAGAAGGCATAGCAATAGAAACTATCCCAACTAAAGCACAGAGAATAAAAAAAAAGCTGAAAAAATGAACAGAGACATATGAATTGGGGACAATATCAAGTCTTATAATATGTGTTTCTTTGGAGTCTCAGTAAAGAAAAAGAGATAGAAATATATATAAAATATTTGCAGTGGGTGATCAAACTTGATTACATATTTTTACTCTTTGCCTCTGGCTGAAAATGTTACAGTTTTGAAACAACAAAACTGATTTACTTGTGTGGAGATTTACTTGAAATGAATTCTCGAAGAGCCGCTAAAGATATGATTTGAGTGTTGGAAACACCATTAAAAAATGAGTACAGTTTCCCAAAAGACCTACTTTGAAGTGGATAGCATGCATTTAACATTAATATGAGATTTCATTCACTTGTTTAAATATCAGTCATATTATTTACATGTGAGGAAAAGTGGGCATGGAGAAAGGGAGCATTAAGAAAAGAGGGTAAGCATTCATGGAGTACCTATACTTTTACACAAATTATCTCATTTAACCATCATAACACCCTCATATGTTGTCATATCAGTTT
Source organism: Equus asinus (assembly GCF_041296235.1). NCBI lineage: Eukaryota > Metazoa > Chordata > Mammalia > Perissodactyla > Equidae > Equus > Equus asinus. The sequence continues at coordinate 128,540,049 of NC_091820.1, forward strand.
TAAATTACAAATGGGGAAACAAGATCAGAAATTTACCCCAAATCGCTTGTATTATAGGAATAAGCAGTGTTTGGATTCAAACCCATGTTTGTCTGGCTGAAATATAAAATTAAGGAGAAATTTACTGGCATAAAATTATACCAGCATCAAGTCTATGTAGCCAAGGTATTAGGATTTGAGTATTTTTCCTTGTAACTCTTCACTTTGAGGGTTTATCTTCAGTTAATGATAATTCAGACATAGTAAATATTAAATTAATACTTTGTCATTTTAAACAAAAGAAAGGAACCTAAGAACACATTTGTCCCAGTACTGCATCTAGAATCTTTTTCATGTTGACATTTTTCCTAAACAAAGATTCTCTTTTCCACTTCTGCCAAGAAGAAGAGGCCGAGGATGGAACAAAAGAAGAGGCTTTCATGAAAACTTGATGGAAAAAAGCAGACAGAACAGTGGCATAAATTCACTTTTAAATATGCGTCATGATAGGGGAGATCTTTTCTTTTGATTTCTTATTTACTTATTTTCATTTATTTGTTTATTTTTGGATGTACATCATAATATACTTCAAATTCTGTGTAGATTACGTCATGTTCACCACCTGAAAACTAATTATAGTCCCTCCCCTCACATGTGAGCCTAATCACCCCTTTTGCCCTCCCTCCTCCCCCCTCCCCCTATGGTAACCACCAATCCAATCTCCAATGCTATGTGTTTGTTTGTCTTTTTTATCTTCTACTTATGAGTGAGATAACATGGTGTTTGACTTTCTCCCTCCAACTTATTTCACTCAGCATAATACCCTCAAGGTCCATCCATGTTGTCACAAATGGCCGGATTTCGTCATTTCTTATGGTTGAGTAGTATTCCATCGTGTATAAAAACCACATCTTCTTTATCCATTCGTCCCTTGATGGGCACCTAGGTTGCTTCCAAGTCTTGGCTATTGTGTATAATGCTGCAATAAACATAGGGGTGAAAGTATCTTTATGCCTTTGTATTTTCAAGTTGTTTGGATAAATACCCAGCAGTGGAATAGCTGGATCATATGGTAGATCTATCCTTAATTTTCTGAGGATACTCCATACTGCTTTCCATAGTGGCTGCACCAGTTTGCACTCCCACCAGCAGTGAACAAGGGTTCCCTTCTCTCCACATCCTCTCCAACATTTGTTGTTTCCTGTCTTGTTAATTATAGCCATTTTGACCGGAGTGAGGTGATACCTCATTGTAGTTTTGATTTGCATTTGCCTGATAGCTAACGATGTTGAGCATCTTTTCATATGCCTGTTGGCCATCCGTATATCTTCTTTGGAGAAATCTCTGTTCAGATCTTTTTCCCATTTTCTAATTGGATGGTTGGTTTTTTTGTTGTTGAGCTGTATGAGTTCTTTGTATATTTTGGATATTAACCCCTTATCTGATATATGGTGTGCAAATATCTTCTCCCAATTGTTAGGTTATGTTTTTGTTTTCTTGATGGTTTCCTGTGCTGTGCAGAAGCTTTTTAGTTAGGTGTAGTCCCATTTGTTCATTTTTTTCTTTTGTTTCCCTTGCCCGACCAGACATGGGACTTGAAAATATGCTGCTCAGACTGATGTCAAAGAGCATACTGCCTTGTTTTATTCTAGAAGTTTCATGGTTTCGGGTCTTACATTCAAGCCTTTAATCCATTTTGAGTTGATTTTTGTGCATGGTGTAAGGGAATGGTCTACTTTCATTCTTTTGCATGTGGCTGCCCAGTTTTCCCAACACCTTTTATTGAAGAGACTCTCCTTTCTCCATCGTATGCTCTTGTCTCCCTTGTCGAATATTAGTTGTCCATAAATGTGTGGGTTTATTTCTGGGCTCTCAATTCTGTTCCATTGATCTGTGTGCCTTTTTTTTGTGTGCCAGTACCATGCTGTTTTGGTTACTATGGCTTTGTAGTGTATTTTGAAATCTGGGAGTGTGATACCTCCAGCTTTGTTCTTTTACCTCAGGAATCCTTTGGCTATGTGGGATCTTTTGTGGTTCCATATAAATTTTAGGATTCTTTGTTCTATTTCTGTGAAAAATGTTGTTGGAACTTTGATAGGGATTGCGTTGAATCTATAGACTGCTTCAGGAAGTATGGACATTTTAACGATGTTAATTCTTCTAATCCAAGAGCACAGAATATCTCCATTTCTTTGTGTCTTCTTCAATTTCTTTCAACAATGTTTTATAGTTTTCGGTGTACAGATCTTTCACCTCTTTGGTTAAGTTTATTCCTAGGTATTTGATTCTTTTTGTTGCAATTGTAAATAGGATTGTATTCTTAATTTCCCTTTATGCTACTTTGTTGTTAGTGTATAGAAATGCAACCGATTTGTATGTTGATTTTGTATCCAGCGACTTGACTATATTCCTTTATTGTTTCTAAAAGTTTTTTAGTGGATTCTTTAGGGTTTTCTAGATATAAAATCATGCAGTCTTCAAAGAGTGACAGTTTCACTTCTTCTTTTCCAATGTGGATCCCTTTTATTTCTTTTTATTGCCTGATTGCTCTGGCTAGGAATTCTAATACTACGTTAAATAAGAGTGGTGACAGTGGGCATCCTTGTCTGGTTCCTGTTCTTGGACAGCCTGCAGTTTTTCTCCACTGAGAATGATATTTGCTGTGGGTTTGTCACATATGGCCTTTGTTATGTTGAGGTATTTTCCTTCTATACCCATTTTCTTTAGAGTCTTTATCATAAATGGATGCTGCATCTTGTCAAATGCTTTCTCTGCATCTATTGATATGATCATGTGATTTTTATTCTTCATTTTGTTAATGTGGTGTATCACGTTGATAGATTTGCAGATGTTGAACCATCCCTGCATCCCTGGAATGAAACCCACTTGATCATGGTGTATGATCTTTTTAATGTATTGTTGTATTCGATTTGCTAGTATTTTGTGGAGGATTTTTGTATCGATGTTCATCAGTGATATTGGCCTGTAATTTTCTTTTTTTGTGTTGTCCTTGTCTGGTTTCGGTATCAGGATAATGTTGGCTTCATAGAATGAATTAGGAAGCCTCCCCTCTGCAATTTTTTGGAAGAGTTTGAGAATAATAGGTATTAAGTCTTCTTTGAATGTTTGCTAGAATTCACCAGGGAAGCCATCTGGTCCTGGACTTTTATTTTTTGGGAGGTTTTTGATTACTGTTTCGATCTCCTTACTGGTGATCTGTCTATTCAAATTTTCTACTTATTCTTGGTCCAGTTTTGGAAGGTTGTATGTTACTAAGAATCTATCTATTTCTGCTAGATTACCCAATTTGTTGACATATAGCTTTTCATAGTATTCTCTTATTATCTTTTGTATTTCTGAGGTGTCCATTGTAACCTCTCCTCTTTCATTTCTGATTTTATTTATTTGAGCCTTCTCTCTTTTTTTCTTGGTGATTCTAGCTAAGGGTTTGCCAATTTTGTTTATCTTTTCAAAGAACCAGCTCTTGGTTTCGTTAATTTTTTTCTATTTTTTTTTAGTCTCTATTTCGTTGATTTCTGCTCTGAATTTTATTATTTTCTTCCTTCTTCTGATTTTGGGCTTTGTTTGTTGTTCTTTTTCCAGTACCTTTAGATGCACTTTTAGATTGTCTATTTGGGATTTTTCTTCTTTGTTGAGGTAGGCCTGAATTGCTATAAACTTCCCTCTTAGAACCGCTTTTGCTGTATCCCACAGATTTTGGCATGTCATGTTTTCATTTTCATTTGTCTCCTGTAATTTTTTGATTTCTCCTTTAATTTCTTCATTGACCCAATCGTTGTTCAGTAGCATTTTGTTTAATCTCCACATTTTTGTGGCTTTTCTGGTTTTCTTCCTGTAGTTGATTTCTAGTTTCATACCTTTGTGGTCAGAAAAGATGCATGATATTATTTCAATCTTCTTAAATTTATTGAGACTTGTTTTGTGGCCTAATACATGATCAATCCTAGAGAATGTTCCATGGGCATTTGAAAAGAATGTGTATTCTGTGGGTTTTGGTTGGAATGTTCTGTATTTATCTAGTAAGTCCATCTGGTCTAATGTGTTCTGTAAGGGGAGTGTTTCCTTATTGATCTTCTGTTTGGATGATCTATCCATTGGTGTAAGTGGAGTGTTAAAGTCTCCTACTATTATTGTGTTACTGTCTATTTCTCCTCTTATGTCTGTTAATAAATGCTTTATATATTTAGGTGCTCCTATGTTGGGTGCATAGATATTTACAAGTGTTATATTTTCTTGTTGGATTGTTCCCTTTATCATTATGTAGTGCCCGTCTTTGTCTCTTGTTACAGTTTTTGTTTTAAAGTCTATTTTGTCTGATATAAGCATTGCTACCCCCACTTTCTCCTCTTTGCCATTTGCATGGAATATCTTTTTCCATCCTTGGACTTTCAGTTTGTGAGTGTCTGTAGGTCTGAAGTGTGTCTCTTGTATGCAGCATACACATGGGTCTTGTTTGTTCATCCACTTGGCCACCCTATGGCATTTGATTGGAGCATTTAGTCCATTGACATTTAAAGTAGCTATTGATGAATATGTATTTATTGCCATTTTGTCACTTTTTCTTTTTTTGGGGTGTTTTAGTAGTTCTTCTCAGTTCCTTTCTTTTTCTCTTGCTCTCTTCACTTGTGGTTTGATGGCTATCTTTAGTAATATGTTTGATTTCTTTTGTCTTACTTTTTTTCCTGCTTGTTATAGGTTTCTGGTTTGTGGTTACCATGAGGATCCTATTTAATATACTATGCATATAACAGTCTATATTGAGTAGATAGACTCTTTAGCTTGACCTCTTTCTAAAAGCTCTACTTTTCACTCCCCTCTTCCCACATTATATGTTTTTCACATCATATATAGTCTTTTGTTTAGTGTGTGTCTATCCATTACCCTCTTATCATTGAAATCAGTGATTTTAGTACATTTGTCTTTTAACCTTCATATTATCTTCATAGGTAGTTGATCTGCTGCCTTTACTATATTTTTACCTTACAAGTGATTTTATTGCCTAGTTTTTTGTTGTTGTTGTTTTGTTTTTTTATAATTTTTTTTAATCTCTATTTGTGGTCATTGTTTTCCCACTTAAATAAGTCCCTTCAGCATTTCCTGCAGAACTGGTTTCTTGGTGATAAACTCCTTTAATTTTTGCTTGTCTGGGAAGCACTTTATCTCTCCTTCCATTCTGAATGACAGCCTTGATGGATAGAATATTCTTGGCTGTAGGATTTTTCTTTTTAGCACTTTAAACACATCATGCCATTCTCTTATCTCCTGTAGGGTCTCGGTTGAGAAGTCCGCTGATAGCCTGATGGGCTTCATTTTATATGTCACTTGTGGTCTTTCTTTTGCTGCTCTTAGGATTCTCTCTTTGTCTTTAATTTTGGACATTTTAATTATAATAGTCTTGGTGTGGGCCTTTTTGGGCTTATCTTGTTTGGATCTCTCTGTGCTTCCTCAACTTGGATGTTTGTTTCCTTCCTCAGGTTAGGAAAATTTTCCTCTATTATTTCTACAAATAAATTTTCTGCCCCCTTGTCTCTCTCTTCTCCTTCTGGGACACCTATAATCCAAATGTTAGCACGCTTGATATTGTCCCAGAGTTCCCTTACACTGTTCTCCTTCTATCTAATTCTTTTTTCTCTTTTCTGTTCTGCTTGGGTGATTTCCTCTAGTCTTTTGTCTAGCTCACTGATCCGTTCTTCTGCTTCCTCTGCTCTGCTATTGAGTCCCTCTAGTGAAATTCTCATTTTGCATATTGTTTTCTTCATTTCTGATTTTTTTTTATATCATCCAGTTCTTTGCTGATGTGCTCACTGTGTTCATCCATTCTTCTCTGCATATCTGTGAGCATCCTCATGATATTTTGTTTGAACTCTTTGTCGAGTAGGTCACTAGTTTCTGTTTCATTTAGTCCTTTTTCTGGGGTTTTGTACTGTTCCCTTGCTTAGAAAGTATTCCTTTGCCTCCTCATTATGCCTCTTTCTCTGTGCTTATTTCTATGTATTAGGTGAGTTGGCTACGTCTCCTGATCTTGGAGAAGTGGCTTTATGTATGAGATGCCTTATGAGGCCCAGCAGTGTGCTTCCCTCTCGTCACCAGTCCAGAAGATCCAGGAGTGACCCCTTTGTGAGCTACTTGTGTCCTTCTGCTGTGGCAGGGTTGCTCCCACTGCAGGTACCCAGGGAGTTTAAGCTTTCCTTCCCTGGCCAGCTGTTTGTAAATCCAGTTTGGGGAACCTCAGCACCATTGGCTACAAAGTCTATCAGCACACTCCTATTGCAGTTTTCCTCTTTATTGGGTTGGTACCCAGTGTAGCTGGTTGCTAGGTTCAGGGGCTTAGAGTTGCCATAGGCCTCTAGCCTACAAGGTTGTTGTCAGTTCTCTCAGGAGTACAGCTGAGTGAGGTTGGCCCCAGGCATGGGATCACTCAATTATTTCAGGCTTTGGAAAGTGGGGCTAATCCTTTTTATGGCTATTTGTGAAGCACAAGTCTTCGGCTACTGATAAGCCTCACCCCCCACAGGACCACATACACTGTCAACACAGTCCTGGTCTGTGCACACTTCTCAACCCCCTGGAGCGTACCCTGATGCCGCATTGCAGGGGCCCCCACTTCTCCACCAATGCCCCCCACAGTTTACCTGGTCCTCACACAGGTCCTGTCCCATAGAGGCAGACATCCTTGCCTGCCTGTAGAGGATCAAGGCACCCAGTCAATGCAGGCTGAAAAGTAGCCTGAAGGCTTGCTGTCAGGTGGGGCCAGTCCCTAGGGTGAACTGGATTAAATCTGTGCTCAAGTGGGCGTGTCAGACCCCTAGGCTAACAGGCCAAGGGATGAACCTCAATGGCCCCCACCAGGGTCTGTGTTAGCACGCCTGGACCACCTCAGAACAATGGCCCCCACCGATGTCTCAGTCTCTGGAGAAGTCCCTCCTCTCACCAAGATGTCCCCAGAGCCCACCAGGTGAGTCTTGTTTCACCAAAGGACTGTCAGCCTTCTCTCTGGTGATTTTAGGTTGCTGCAATGAGTGAGTTTGTGTGTGGGCCCTTTAAGACCCGGGTCTTTTCAGTTTTGTCCAATAGCTTTTCTGGGGGTATCCTCTCTGCAGTTAATAGCCAGCAAAGCCAGACAGTAAGACCCCCTTCTCAGCTGGGCTGAGTCTGAAGGATGCTTATAGCAGTATCACCCCTGCTCCAGATCTCACTCCTCCAGGCAGGGCTTGTACCTTAAGGTGGCTCCCACCTGGCCAACTAAGAAGCTCTGCTGCTCTGAAAGGTGGCTTTTTTCCTCTCTAGCAGGAATTTCTGCCTCTTCTGCCTTCGTCAAGATTGTCCCTTGTTGTGGGGGTTCTTTTTATCCAGTTTTCAGTTTTCAATCATGGGTAATTGTTCCAAAAATTGTTGTAACTTGGTTGTGTTCACGGGAGGAGGTGAGTTCAACATCTGCTCACACGACCATCTTGACAAGATCTCGAAATTTTCAATTCAAGTTTGTTTTTTGAGGAAGATTATCCCTGAGCTAGCTACAGCCAATCCTCCACTTTTTGCTGAGGAAGACTGGCCCTGAGCTAACTTCTGTGCCCATCTTCCTCTACCTTATATGTGGGACGCTTACCACAGCATGGCTTTTGTCAAGCGGTGCCATGTCTGCACTCGGGATCCGAACCGGTGAACCCTGGGTGGCTGAGAAGCAGAACATGTGAACTTAACTGCTGCGCCACTGGGCCGGCCCCCTTTTGATTTCTAAAAAAAACAATAAAAGCAGCCTATTAGCCATGATTTCAACATGCTTTATAAATTAATCTGGCTTCCCAATTATTATTTCATTTGATGAAACAAAATGAAGATAATGCTATTTGCTGCTATTTCAAATTTTAAATCAGTAGCCAAAATTAGCAGCATGTCTCTTATGAATTTTATCCACTAGTCATTATTATTTCTTCATGTAACCTAATTTTTCCCACATCATCTTTGTTCAAGGTCATTGAAACTCATAATTACATATTCAGAATTGTTGTTGCTGCACTAAACACTATTATTTTACAAATCAATTCAAATATACTCTGGGTTTACACTAAAATTCACCTTCACATTCAAATTCGTTTTGCGAATTACTCCATCAACAAGATATTTTATTGTAATCCATCAATAGAGATGTGGGTATTAATTGACTAATTAAAATAATAATTTGGGAGCTACTGGAGGAAATGGAACTCTATCTGAAGGTATTGGCAGAAGGTACTTAAGCTACGATTGTAATCTACCTTGCATTTCCAAACAGAAGACTATCAAATAATCACTGTTTATAGCAATAACCCTTAACAAGGTACAGAGCCAGACTGAGGATGGAAACAGGCCACAGAGATGGCTGTGATTTTAGGGCATGCCCAACATTATCCACCAACATCTTCATTAACCCATTACTGCATCCTGAAATGCCACTATGAGAAAATTTCTCATTTAGTTTAAGGCTTTGGAGCCTTTTAGAACACTAAAGCTCCTGAAAGAAGGCATGATTTACTTTGTTTTTTTAATATAATTTGTATTTCAATGCACTTCTTTTCCATGAAGAAAATTCCTTTGCAACTAAAAGTAACAGCTCATTCCTCTGCTATGCATAGCACTGATTTTTTCCATCTTTATTGAGATATTGACATATAATATTGCATAAGCATAAGGTATACAATGTGATGATTTGATATGTGTATATATTGCAAAATGATTACCAAAGCAGGGTTAATTAATATATCCATCACCTCACATACTTACCATTTTTTTAATGTGTGTGGTGAGAACGTTTTTTATTTTGAGAAGTTGCAATTTTTGCTGGGAAGGATTTGCCCTGAGCTAACATCTGTTGCCAATCTCCCTCTTTTTATTTCCCTCCCCAAAGCCCCAATACATAGCTGTATATTCTAGTTGTAACTCCTTCTAGTTATTCTATATGGGCCACTGCCACAGCATGGCAACTGACAGATGGGTGGCATGGTTCCATGACTGGGAACCAAACTCAGGTGATCAAAGCAGAGCATGCCAAACTTTAAGCACTATGCCATCAGGGCTGGCCCATGTGGTGAGAGCTTTTGAAGTCTATTCTCTTTAAGCTTAATCATCTTGATAATGTTAATCATATACTATCCTGAGGGCACGACTAGATAAAGAGAAGGTGAAAACTATAAGTACACTCTGATTCAAGCAAAGGAGACAAAGTCCAAAAAGTAAATGGGAGGCCAGAGATGTCAAAATCAAGCCCAATTTTCACCTTCAATAAAGCCTTTTCTCCAAAGAACAATCAACAAGTCATCAAGTCATGGGGTGAATTTTATTTTGGGCCATGCCTAATGCTATGGGTTTGCCTTAAGAATGAGGGAGAGAACTGACTCATACTGAGCACCTAATAAGTATCAAGTATGGTGATAGATGCTTGATTGTACAAATGTAACCCCTAAAGGCCAAATGGAGGAAAACCAATTAAGAAGTTACTGAAATAGTCACTGACAAAAGCAATAAAACAACAAACAAACAACAACAAAAAACCCATATGAAAATGACAAGCATCTAAACTATGGCAGTGGTGGTGAAGGATTGATTTCAATTTGATCCAACTTGGTGACTGGTTGGTTGTGGTGAGATTAAAAGAGAGAAAACAAAGGTGGGTGTAATGTTTCGCTTGGAAGACTGAGTGAGAAAAGCTGTCAACATTAACCCTGTATGAACCATCAGAGTCAGTGTATGCAGCAAGTGGTGAATTCAGAATGGCACAGATTCTGTTTCAGTTACCTCTGTGATATCCATTTAGAGATACCTGGAGTTTAGAAGAGAGGTCTTAAATTAAGATATAGTTAAAACCTGCGAAATAGATTAGATAATTTGTGGAAAAGATTATGAGTAAGATGACTGTGGTCCAGCCTTTAGGAAACAACATTTTACAAAGCTGGCAAGGGAGAGGATTCAGTGAAAGAAACTGAGGAAGAGCATACAGTGATGTAAGAGGAGTACAGGAAGAGGGTAATATGTAAGCCAAGGGAAGAGCGTTTTGGGAAAGGAATGATCTACAGTGACATTTGGGAGAACATTATCAGTAGAGTGATGGGAGCAGAAGCCATATTTCAATACGAAGAGGAGAGAATGAAATGGGAAAAATAGAATAATACTTTCTGAAAGCTAGGCTGAGAAAGGAAGGAGAAGGTTAGGGTTGTTGCTAGAGGGAAGATGTTGGGGCAAATGAACTTTTTAATTCGTTTTTAGTTTTTTGTCTAAGAGTGGAAAAACTGGCATTTTAAAAAATAGAGAAAAGAGAAAAGGATAAGTTACATATACGGAAAAGAGAGGAGATAATTGGTGATTTCCAGAGGAGTGAGAAGGGAACGGGATTCAAAGCACAGGTTGAATTACATGTCTTAAATGGAGACTGGAAGAAAAGAGAAAATCATTGGTAAATATGGACACAGATAGCTTCTGGGTAGGAAGCCAAGAAATTGAGGTTTTATTCTTAATGAAGTAGAATAGTAAGCCTGAGAAGGATGAAGAAAGTTTCAAATAGTTTCAAAGAGGGTGATAGATTGACCCGTCAACTCCAATTCTTCACCTTCCTCTGCATCCACACTTTTATTATGCCATTGACGAGCACAGAAGGAACATTGCCACCCATTGATTTTGGGCTTGGGCTTGTGACTTACTTTAGCCAATAGGATGGGGCAGAAGTAACAGTATGCCTGTTCTGATCCTATTACTTAAGAGGACTCACATGCTTCTGCTTGCCCTCCTGTGCCTTGGCCAATGACCATGAGAAGAATGCCCTGGGATAGCTGTTCATCCTTCAACCTGGTTCCCAGAAGGAAACAGATGGAGCAAAACTTTTCCAGATGCTATACCATTGAAGCAGAGACACCCAGCCAACCCACAGGTTTGTGAGATAAACTATAACTTTAAGCCACAGAGTTGGACGAGGATTGTTACACATAATTATGGTGGCAATATTCAACACACACAAGGGATTGACCAAAGATAAGAAGAGAAATGCCTCCTATGTATCCCAAATGAGATTAGGAAGAAGGGAGATAGAAAAGAGATTTAAAGGAGGGCATTGAGGCTCAGAGAACCTAAGAAACTTGCCCAATGTTACAATCAAATTGTGAAACAAATATTGGAACTCAGGACTGTCTGATTCCAAGTCCAGGTTCTTTTTGTTATACCAGTCTGCATGCTTGAGAAGCATAGTCTCAGAGGAGACAACGCCACATACCTGAAGAGTTCTGGATGAAGATGACCTCAGACCAGTATGGAAATTTCCAGGCACCAGGAGCAAAATCTTATATTCTAAAGCTGATCATGTATGAGAAAGTACAATTTTATAGCACATGCTAGCTTTCTAGGGGAGCTCCAAATTCCTGTTTTAGGCATATATTTTTAAAAAGAAAAAGTGAAGGTAGTATGGAAGCATCAGAAAGAGTCTTTGGAATCAGATGGATCTGGATGTGATTGCAGATAGGCAACTTACTTGCTGCGTGAACTTCAGCAATTTATTTAAACCTCTCTGAGCTTCAGTTTCCATATGTAAAATGCACAAAATCGACCTTGGTGGTTTGTTCAGGGGTTTTATAAACTTAGGCACCTTTCCCATAGTATGTACTCAAGGAAGGTTAGCTCCTTCCTACTTCTTATAACAAGGGGACTGCCATCTACACTTAATGCACCCTCATAAACACGAATTAGAGAACAATAACAACGAAACAGGCTTCCTCCACACTTGAATTCTTCAGAAGTGGTTATTTAACAAAAAGTTCTTTCAAGAGAAACGAAAAATACTGCCTACTTGGCTCTATTATAAACATATGCATATCATCCCCCTGCTCTCTTTCATTTTTTGATCTAACTGCATCGTGGGGTTATAATGAAGAATATATATGATCATACATACGAAAAGTTTGGCCTGGTGTCTTGTACTATAATAGGCACTTCACAAATTTTATCTTGCATTATCGTAATCACCATTACTAGTACTTTTAAGGACTCAGTTATTAAATTTATTGTAATAACACAAAGTTTAACAAGGTATCAGTTTCACTTATTCAAATATTAAATTAAGTTCAATCATTTATTTGAATGTTTGTCTAATTAATTATCATATTTGAAAAAAAGCTTTATCACCTAGGCACTATCCAGGTGTTTCTTATTGATCACTGCCAAATGGAACAAAGCAAAAAAGAAAGTGCACTATGAAATTGAGATGTCCAATCTAATTAATTGCATTCAAGCATCAGGTTACTTGTATTCAATATCCTTTGAAAATAAATATAAAATTCATTGCATTATACAGCATCCTTAAAGGCTATTCTCTATAGAAATTAATAAAATATTGATTTAAAAGTGGAAACTCCTTTTACTATGGAATATAAGTATTTTAAAGGGTCTACTGGACATTTCATAAAAACTTGTTAAGAACGTAGCCCTTGTGCCTTAATTTTGAAGTTTCCATATTAATCACAGACCTTCTCTTAAGTTTCTCTTCTGACATACTTCAGGTATGACTTAAATGGAAAAATTATTACAACTTTTAGCGTGACAAATACTTTTAAGTTTTTCACGACTAGTAACAATTATGATTATCTGACTCTTCTATAATACCTTAAAACTTTAAAACATGGCTGTATTTCTCCTGAAGTTTATGAGTAGCACTTTGTTCTGCAAAGTTTATACTAAAAATGGCATTAGTTCTCCAGACTATTTGTATAAAGAATCTTTTTTAGAAGATTTAGCTTTAATTCTTAAAAGTTTGCCAAAGTGGCACTTCCATAACTTCCATAAGAAACCAGTTTTGGCCACCTTAAATATATGAGTATGAGATGATTATGTGTGCGTGTTTGTGTGTGTGCGCAAGTGCATGCATACATGTGTGTATGTGTATATCGGTGTATGTGCTCCTCCCATATGCCTGAACGTATAGTCACACATTAAGTTTGAGTTTGGGAGAAGCATCCGTTTGCGAATAAACAAGCGTGCATATAAAACATAACATATTACCAACTTATGAAGACATGCTTACAAACAACTGATATATGTGACCACCTTCTGATCATGCCTTCCTGCCCTTCAGTTCCCTGCTTAGATGAAATGTTACCTCCTTTCAGAAGTCATCACCAGTCACCAACTCTAGAGTACTTCTCACATCCTGCCCCATGCCCTAACCCATCCTCTTCTTTCCAGAAAGCAATTTCCAAGAAAGTAGGAACTTTGTTTTTTCACTTTTTTTATTCCTACTTTCTACTAAATGGTACATAATAGTTGCTCAATAAATATTTGTTGTATGAATTAATATCTGCTACTCACAGGTGAGATTTAGTAGGCTGTACTCTAGTCCAGTGCTTCTCAAACACAACTGGGTGGATCAGAAACGACCCAGGAAGCTTTCACAAATCTCAGTTATCAGGAATCCAGTCCTGGAAGTTTGATTTGATAGGTCTGCTTTCTTCACTACCATTTCCCTAGCACAGCACGTGGCATACAGCTAGAGTTCAATAAATGGTTAAGAATTGGTATAATCATTACTCATACTATGAGTATTTTACTTGTAGTAGCCTTCAACCTGGTTCCCTGCCTCCAGTTGCTCGCCTTTCCCCATACGCTTCCATTTCACTTTCTATCTCACCCATGGAATGCTGTTCTGAACTAGCAAAATTGAACATGGCACCACCCTACATTCTCTGTTTTCTTCAGAATGAAGTCCAAAATCCTTACCCAGTGAGAAGGACCTTTCACAAACTGACTCCAGCCTACCTTTCCAACACTGGACTTCGCCCAGTACACCATGCCTTTGCATATGCTATTTCATTGGTCAAGGATGTTCTTTACCTTTTTCTGTGTCAAATTCTTCTTATTTGCTTTACGACATGAATCTAATATCACCTCTTCCAGGAAGCCTTTTCTTAATTTTCCAAGCTTAGTGAGCACTTAGCACAAAATCTGTTATATACAAAGAATGTAAAGGCAAGCATTTTTATTATTATTCTTTATCCAGTTATCTTATCAGTTGTGGTCATTTTGGAGATTTATTACTTTTTAATGAGCAGCTAGAAGTAAAGCTTTGAGTGAATCAAAGTTCAAACTTTAACTACTGGGCTAAAGGATTTTCTTTGCTATCTTATCTTTCTACTGACCCTCCAAGAACAAGGTGAAACTGAGATTTTTCTTTCAGACAGTCTGTGACCTTCAGGTTGGTCTGTTGTCAGAAGTAGCATCATGAAGTATTATTTGAGGATTAAAATGGGGTCTTTGAAAGGCTCCTAACTAGCTGTGGCCTTGACATGAGCCAGTACAGTCGGTGTGTGCCATTCCTTGTGGAGTAGCATGCTGTGGGACAGAATTTTTCCTGAAACAACCTAGGTTTGAGTCACAGTTCTTTTTCTTACTAGCTGTATGCTGTTGGGCAAGATGTTTTATATCTCAAAGCCTCTGTTTTCTCATCTGTAAAATTAGAATAATGAGTAAATAACTGCCTTACTTGCTTACAGAGGATTTTGCTTTTAGCCTCCAAATTCTCCAGTTTGAATTCCATTTTAAAGAAGGCTTTTTAAAAAAATTATTTTATGTGGTCACACTGATTTATAACACTGTGTAAATTTCAAGTGTATGTTATTATATTTCAGTTTCTGTATAGTGTGCATTGTGTTCACTGCCAATAGTCTAGTTTTTATCCATCACCACACATATGTGCCCCTTTACCCCTTTCATCGTCTTCCCATCCCCTCCTCCTCTGGTATCCAGTAATTTGTTCTCCTTATCTATGTATTTGTTTGTTTATCTTCCACATACGAGTGAAATCGTATGGTATTTGTCTTTAGAGAAGGCTTTTTTACAAAGGTAGTCTGATAAATGTTGGATCGGAAGAAAAGTTGTATGGCTTAAAGACCCAAGAGAATTCCCAGGGATTGGGGAGGTATATTCATTGCAGTGATCTGAGAATTCTTACGTTGGAGGTATGAGACTGTATGCCCCTATTGGCCTGATACATGGCCTGATGCAGCAGCTGTAGGTCCCAAGCTTTTTGAAGACTTTTCATTATTTAAAAAAAATTACGATTTAAAAATTCTATCTCATAATGTATCTATTTTTTTAAATATAAAAATGCTTTTCGACTCCAAACCTTCAAGATAATGTAACATCCTAGGAAGTGACTCCATGTTTAATTGAGGGTCGTGTCTGGGCATATAACTGTGAGAGGCCTGGTTTGAATGTGTTACCGTTGGGGGTGATGCAGAGAAGAAAAGGGCTATACTTGGTTACCTTGTGCTGGATTTCAGCAAACTGTTAACGCTTAGAATGTGTTCTTTGTTTTTCCTTGCTCATCCATTCTATCAATTCTTTTCAGCATCTCAAAGCTCTTCTCTTTGCCTTTAATAGTAGAAACACGATGCTACATGTGTTTGTGCTGTTATGTGGAAAATGCTGCATGTTTTGTCAAATCTGGTTTTATGGGTGGTTTTATGATCTGAAAAATCAAAATGAATCTTTAACTCTTTGGGGCTGGGATTTAAACTACTGACCTTAGACCTTCAAAGTGAAGGCCTGCATTGGCTATGACTGGAGACAACGGGGGTAGTTTGCCCAATTTGCCACCCTCCCCACTCCTGCTGCCTACTCTTCCTACTGCCTTCAGTGGCAGGGCAGAGAAGTTTGGTAAAACAATTTCCCAGTCTCAAGTTACCAAAATACAAATGCTGACATTCACCATACAAAGACTTTCCACTGATCTTCCATTAAAGCAAAGCCCAACTGCTACTCCTGAAGGACCTTGGCGAAAGTGTATAAAACCTTCATAAAGTAAAAAGCAAATGGTCCATTCCACTTTCCCAGGGTCAAGACAAAGTAGCTCCCAGGGAGGTATTTGGGCTGCAAATAGCACTTTGCTTTGTAGTGGACATTTCTCCACTAGGGGTGCCAACGTCTCCACATCTGAGTGAGGGTATGGGAGGCAAAACTGATAAAGAGAAGCATCAAGGAGAATCTTTGTCTGCACTAATGAAATGCAGGATTTCTTTCTTGGAATCTCCCTTTCAGGTTAGCACAAAGCAAGCAACTGCTGGTTCCTGGAGCTGACTGGCTCTGAAATGCTGCATATTCAGTAGCACATGTTCCTATGTGTAGCTCACGGAGGCAGGTGTGCCAGTTCTTATATGGTAACTAGCCATCTGCTAGGTATATTTTTGGATGTGGTGTGAGGAGGCAGCTACATGATGGCTGATCATCTTGCTAATTGGAGTGCTGTGCTTCCACTATTTGACTGTGTCTGAGGGACTTTCGGTCACGCTGGACCAAGTTTGCTGCTGAAGTGTGACTCCCTGTCCTGTTGCTTCCTCATGGTCTGTCAAGATGTTCATTTGAGGACTGTGAAAAGACTGCAGATTTCCAGATGAGCTTTTCAAATGTGGCCTATTTGCAAAAGTGACAACTTTCAACCTGTAAACATAGCTTTAGGTGGGAGGTTGAAAGATGGATAAAATTTGTCCATACAGACTTCACTACCTTCCCTAAATGCTGTTCAAAGGTTATTCCTCTTAGCAACTGCCATTTTCTTGTTACTTATGTGACAAAGCCAGAGATCAGACAATGAGAGATGAGGAGCAACACAGAAATACCAGGTTAGGGAGTGCATCCCAAATCCTCTCGGCATAAATGCCAAGTCTGTAACCAGGTTCAACTATTTGCTAGTCTAAGTAAACTTCATATGATGACATTTCCACATCCACATGGTTTTTAAGAAGCAGTCTGTGTAAAAAAAATGCAAAGTTTTATTTCTAATTAAAACTAAAGTATTTCCATCTTACATTGAGAGTTCCGTTTTTTGTTTTTTTGTTTTTTTTTTTAAAGGATTGCCAAGCTACTTCACTCCTGGGCTAATGGAAGAGCCTCCCAGATGTACCACTGTTTCCCCTGACTCTCCCCATGCCCTGGCAAGTAAATTCCCCTTCATCAACACCACTACCAGTAGTGGGAAGTCAGCCACCACTGAGCCAAATGGCATTCATATGGCTCTTGTTGCTCATCAGGTGAAAAATGGAAGTCCTGAGACTTTTGTTTGTGACCACAACTAGTTGGTTCCAACCTACATTTCTAGCTCTGTTCCCTTAATCTCCTTCACTCAGTGACACTTTGTAAAATTCTACCTCCATACTTTCACCCATAACTTTTGAAAATGTAATGTAGGAAGATGCCTGGCATGGTACCTGGCACATAGTAGGCATTAAATGAATGTAACTGAACATTCTTCCCTCATCCTGCCCATCTGACCCATCCATAAGTTTCTTTTTTTGGGGGGAGGGAGTAAGATTGTCGCTGGGCTAACATCTGTGCCTATCTTCCTCTATTTTATGTGGGATGCTGCCACAGTGTGGTGTGAGGAGTGGTGCTATGTCCATGCCCAGGATCTGAATCTGTGAACCCCAGGCTGCGAAGCGAGTGCACAAGTTTAACCATTACACTACCAGGCCAGCCGCCCCATCAGTTTCTAATTCAACTGCCACCTCCTCCATGACGGCCTGTTATTGCTAATGAAACCTGTATAGCTCCCCAGGTTAGAAAGTATTGTAACATTGATTTTATCCTCACAAAAACCCTAAGGTAGCCTTGCTTTCTCTATTTTCTTAGGAGGAAACTCAGGTTCAAGGAGTGAAGTTACTAGCCACTCTCATATAGCTAGTAAACTGCAGAGCTTAAAACTGATTGTTAATTTGTCTAATTAAGAAAGAAGAAGAAGGGGCCAGCCCCATGGCCTAGTGGTTAAGTTTGGTATGCTCCACTTTGGTGGCCCGTGTTCGGTTCCGGGTGCAGACCTACATCACTCATTGGCGACCATGCTGTGGTGGTGACGCATACAAAATAGAGGAAGATTGGCATAGATGTTAGCTCAGGGACAATCTTTCTCAGCAAAAAAGGAAAACAAATAAATAAAAAAGAAGAAGAAAAGACATATAGAGTCAATATTCCCAAGAACTACTCAGAACTTGGGGATAAAGATCTGACTTCTATGTTTTGTTTCTTTACCTCTCACTGACATGAGTGTGCTGTACACTTTTTAAAAATAAATTCTCAGATTATTTTTAATGAAGAATTAAAATAAGCATTTACCTCTTTCCCTCTGTGTAGATAATTGAAATCTAGACTGTAAGATCCAAAGAAGAGGTCCCGTCATATCACATGACTTGTTTTCTAATTGTCTTTTGTGTTTTTTCATCTGCTCATCCTTCTTCCAGATTGCCAGCCAGCCTGTTTGCAGTATTGGAGAAGCATGTTTGCTGCTGATGCTATCAAATGAAAACAAGTGAAAATTTTAGGAAAAGAAACTTTTTCAATGAACTTCACAGTCTCCCCTCGAAAAGAAAAACACTGGGAATCATGATTGCCATTGAACAAAGAAAGAGTCAGGTTGGCTTTGACAAGGCTCATGTCCGGCATGCATCACCCCTTTGGAGATCACGGGTTTGTCCGCTCTGATCATTGGCTCTTCTCTGCTTTCACAGCAGACAAAGCCAGGAAGACATATCATACCAATTCATCAAGGAAAAATGAAGGGACCAATGAGATGGAAACTACTCCACTGCAAAATATGGATGGAATAAATTTACATCTTCTGGGAAATGATGTCAACCTCTAAATTCAGGAGGAAAAACAAGGCAAGCCATTAATGTGCAAAACAGACTTCTAAGAGATAGTTGAGCACTCCACAGTACAGAGGTGCTAGAAAATCACAGGAAAATCTTCACTACTCATTTTCTGAAGGTTCCAGAGGGAGCTGATGATAAAATTATGACATAGTTCTTTCTGAAGTTCCTGAAAGTATTGGGGCTGAAAATGACTTCTTTTAAACAGGAGAAGGGTTTATCACAGCAGCTAGGGAAAAGAACTCAATACAAGATTACTGGTCATGATTATGTTCTTCATCACCAGATACTTTTGTGATGAATGAATTTAATATGTCAAAATAGATTTATTTCCAGTCAAGAAATGCAGGCTATTTGGGAAGGGGTTGGAAGTAAAGAATTCCAGAATTTCAACAGAATTGCATTTTGGCCTAATAACCAGGTGTCATAGAAGGGGTTTGGAATGTGAACATATCTATAAAATCCAACTAATAAACAAGTATTTTGAGATCTTTATTTAGATTAACTTGACTCGTCTATTTACTGACTTTTGAGGTAGTTCTTCTTACCTTGGAAACAGGAAGCTAATATTTGTTCTAATTCAATATTCACAACAACCTGTTGGTGATTAAGGGAACTATTATTAAGACACACATTTTACAGTTGAGAAAACAGAAGCTTAGAGAGGGTGAGTTATTTGCTCAAGTCCCACAGTTATTTTATTCAACTTTAATCTTTGAGCCCCTGATGCATACAAGAAATTGTGATATAAAGACATGAAGATGAATGATCCCAAAATGATTGGACAAAATTCTTAAAATTCTTGTCCTCAAGGATATTGTCTTCTACCGAGAAAGACACAATAGAAAAATGAATTTCAATACAATAGATGCTACAATAGAGATATAATATACAGGGAGAAAAGAGAAGTGGGGGTACCCAGCTCTGCATTTAGGGGAAAGTAGAGGGCTGTTAAGAAAAGACTTCACAGAAGAAATGAAACCTGAGCTAAATTTTAGAGAATAACAAGATAATTGTCAGGAAATCATGATAGGGAAAGGAATCATAAATGGAACAGCCCTAGAGATCTGTGCTTCTTACATTTTAATGTGCATATGAACCACCTGTGAAGCTTATCAAACAGCTAATTCGGGGTTAGTGGGTCTTGTGTGGGGCCTGGGATTGTAGAGTTCTAAGAGGTTTCCAGGTGATGCTGGATGTTGATGCTGTCTTGGGAACCCACCTGGACTAGCAAAGCACTAAAGCACAGAGGTAGACTTGAGAAGTCCTCAGCAAGTTTCAGCCTAAGGCCCACCAGTGGTAGACTTCTGCATAAGGACAGAGCCCCAGAGAAGACTAAAATATAAGGTTGGAGAGGAGGGAAAAGACAGTAAGATGCAGTAGACAGGTAGGAGGAAAACCGAAAAAGAATGGTGTTTCAGAAGCTAAAGGCAGAGAGTTGTGAGAAGGAATTAGTTAAATGTTTTAATTGTTCTGTAACATTCAGTCAAGTGAAGAGATTAAAAATACTCATTGGATTTAGCATGTAAATAATCAGTGTTGACCACCTCAAGCACAATTACTGTGGAGTACTCTTGGCCTGTGCTGTCCAGTATGATAGCAACTAGCCATGTGTAGCTACTGAGCACTCAAAATGTGGCAAGTGTGAAATGAGTCATTTGCAAGTGTAAACACACACTGGATTTTGAAAACTTAGTATAAGACAAGAAAAGAATATGAAACATCTCCCTAGTAATTTTTATATTGATTATATGTTAAAATGATAATATTTTGGATATATTAGATTAAAACATTTTATTAGCCATAATTTTACCTGATTCTTCTTACATTTTAAATGTGGCTACTAGAAATGTTAAAAGTACTTGTGTAGCTCACATATGGCTCACATTATAATTCTATTGGACTAATCTAGGCAGATAAAAATTGGGCTGGGAGTGAAAGGAAACAAGGATGTAGATACAGCAAGTTGAGTGAAATGTAGGATCGATGTAGTAAAGCATTTTTAGGAGGAAAAGAATTGTATATTTATATATTAAAGGTAAAGTGCCACCATGGGGAAAATGTTAAAGATAAAGAAGAAAGCTCATAATTGTTAAATGATAGAATAGTTATTGAAAAGCATAGGCATGGGAGTACATTATATTTAGGTTTAATTCCTGGCTCCACTATTTCTTAACTGTGTGACATTGGGCAACTTACTTGAACATTCTGGGATTCACTTTGCTTACCCGTGATTTGGAGATGATAATAGTTCTTAACCCATAAGGTTGTTATAAGGATTAAGCAAATTAATATATTTAAGCACTTAGCACAGCGCCTGGCACACAATAAGCACTTAATGTTAGTGATTATCAACGATACACTTAAGAGGCAGAAGATCTGAGATGTAGGAATTTATCTTGGACAGGAAGAAGTTGTAAGTTTAGGGCTTTTCATGTTTGGTTACTAATTACTTCTAAGTAATCAGTTAAGGAGGAAATAAGGTCATATGCTGAGAATGAAAGGTAGGCAATGAGACTGTGAGATCTGATCAGGAACATGTGGACATGCTTCTAAGTAGTGTGGGTGGTCCAGCTAAGGCTGAAGCCCATGGATTTGTGGTACCTAACTGTAAAGTGTGTGTAGGGGGCAAAGAGGACAAGAGGTTGAATTGGTTTAGGTTGGAGGTTTGCTGGATAGGCACGGCAGCAGGACAAAGAAATGAAGGATTGGAGGATGCTAGCAAGATAGCAGTTTAAGGGATACACAATGGAGTCTGGCTAAGTTAGTTACTGAAAGAAGAGTGACCAGGGAAGAGATAAAAGAGTTTGGAGGAAATGGAAGAGGGTAAGGCATGGGAGACTGAAATGAAGTTAGAGAACAAGTAGAATGAGAGCAGAGGAATAAGAAAGTAGGAATGACAGGTAGGAAGTAATGGTTAGAGAATCACGTATTTGAATTTAAGATGTCAGCAGTGGACCAATTTCAGATGATGACAAGGTCTAGAGGGTGAAGTAAAGGTGAAGGTTACTGGAATCAAGGAACCAATACCATGGTGTTCGTTAGCTTTTTCCTCCAACTTCCAGGCCAGTATTAAACAACAATGGAGATTATATGGACTTTTCTCACCATAACTTTAATAGTAACCTCTCAATTGCTTGATCATTCAGTATGAAGTTAGATGTTGTTTGATATAGGTATTTTTAAGAAAAACATGGTAAAAAGTATCTTTACTGCTTATGAGAAAACTTCTTATCAGGAAAGGATGTTAGATTTTTGTCAGATGGTATTTGGGTTTTTATCATATTGGTATCTATTGAGATGATAATATGGCTTTATCCTTTGACCTAGTAATGGTATGAAATGTACTAAGATATTTTTTAATATTGAGCCACTCTTGGAATGAAATCTACTCGGAAGTTTTATGTTATTCTTTTAATATTCTGCTGGATATAACTTGCTACTATAATCATAGATTCTGCATGTGAATACACAAGTGTGATCTGTAGGTAGTTTACTTCTTCTATCATTGTCAGGTTACAGTATCAGGTTTTATTAGTTTCACAAATGGAATTGTTAATAATAATTGCTCTCATTTCATATTGTTACCATACCTAGGCAAAGTGTAAAATGTTTTACATAATTAATCTGTACAATAACCTTGGGGTGTGAGAGAGAGAGTGTGTGTCTGTGTGTAAGAGAGAAAGAGTGAGAGGGGGAAAGAGAGAGAGAGAGAGTTGTAATCCCCATTTAAGGATAAGGAAAATAAGGCTCAGAACAGTTGATTGACTTGTTCAAATTCACACAATTTCAGTAGCTAGTTCAGGCAGAACTAAGAATTGAATCCAGGTATGCCTGACTCCAAAGCCGGAACTTTTCAATCATTATGCTATAGAAACTATTCAAATTTGAAAAGAAAATGTATGTGTATTCATATGCTCTGAAACAATGCAATAACTTAAAAATTATATGTTTATTGAAGATTTCAAACACATTGTTTGTAAACTATCGGGGTCTGGTGCTTCTATTGAGATAGTTCTTTGACAACTTTTCCCTTTTTTTCCATGTCTATTTCAGATTTTCTACTTCTTGAGCCAATGTTTATAGTTTCTGTTTTAAAAAATAATTATCTATTTCTTTGAGAACTTTATACCTTTTCACATTATATATGAGTAGTATTTTTAGAAATGTGGTATAGAAGTTATAGCCTGCCCCCCACCCATCTTGTTGCTAATGCTGAGTGGATTAAACTTACCAGAATTTGTCTATTTTATTGGAATTTTATTTCATTTATTTCATTTCTTGGATTTATTAGTTACTACTGTCTTTTTCTATTATCCAATTTACTACTCTCTGTATTTATCATTCTTGAATCCTTCCTTTTGCCTTTGATTTTGTTTGGTCTTGTTATTTTGCAATTGCATTTATTAAAAACTAAAATTAAATGTACAGAGTTTAGTAATTCAGAGCTCTCTTCATTAAGTACATGGACTTAATATTAAGTGGAAAGTATAGATCAGAGAAGAAAAGTATTGACTAGCAGGATGGAGAAAGCATTTGGGTTAGCTAATAGAAATAGAAGGATTTGAACTAGTAAATTGAAGACAAATTATTAAGGTCAAGCAGACCTTGAGGCAGGAGAGAGACCTTTCAGGGGAGAGAGACAAGCACACAGAGTAAAAGACGGAGATGAGGAATGGCTTCAATTCTTTTAATGACAAGAATGCTGATGAGCAACAGCAGAATAAGAATCTGAACAGATGAAGTTCAAGGACTTGGTCAAAGCTGCACTGTCTATAGTCCATTTTCAGTTACTCTAGCACTAAGTCTTCTGCTTTATGTTGACAGCATTAAAATAAGAAAACTACAAGTAAATAAAGTAAACAATATTTGGGGCTGGTGGGACATGTCCTAACTAGCTACTCCTTGAGGGAAAGTTCAGGAAAGGAGTTTTGGAGAGGTACATGATGCAAAAAAAGTGATGTCATTAGAGGGACTTATGTATAAAAGAGTTAACTTGGGCCTATACTTCTGAGAGGACTTCCACATACTTACTGCACTGTTGCCTCTCTCTCTGATTTTGGTGGAATCGGTGTTAGGCAAAAGTTATACAGTTATATATCCACATTGTGTCACTGGTCTACTCTGGCATCACTACTTGGGAAGAAACTCAATAAATTAGGGAACTTGGACTGGTAAAAGAGATGCTCACTCTCCTTATATGTTGCATAAGGTTTACAACAGTTGAGACAGCTTGTTCTTTGGATTGTTCTCCATGCCTATCATTACCCTTTGACAGGCCATCCAGGCAGGGGAGTAGGGAGTAGAACAGCAAATCTATACTCTTACCTTTCAATTGGTCTTTATACAAGACTGTTACAGAAGGCTGGTGCTATTCAGCTCCCAGGAGAAATGCATGTATGCAATCCAATGGAGAGAAAAAGAAAAAAAATAAAAATAAATTGAAGGCTAGCACAGCATAAATAAAGTGCTAATATATAAGAATCCAAAACAAAATTCAATGTGCTTCTACCCCAAGACATTACAGTAACATTGCCATTATAGGTACATATTCCTATATGTAGCAATAACCAAAGATTATATATCTATTCTTTACAAACTATATCACATGACAACAAATGAATAGTAGAGTTTTTCCTCTTTGCTCAGTCTTCATTTTACCTAGGGAAAAATATCATATGTATACACAATAATCATTATCAGTCTGGAGGAGAGAACCTAGTTTAATCCATCAAGAGTAAATAATAATTGTGAATATATATGTACCCAATGTTGGAACACTTAAATAAATAAAGAAAATATTAACAGATCTGAAGGAAGAAATAGATAGCAATACAGTAATACTGGGGGACTACAATACCCCACTTTCAACAATGGATACGTCATCCAGACAGAAAATCAGCAAGGAAAGATTGGATGTGAACCACACTTTAGAACAGATTGAACTGACAGATATCTACATAATATTTCTTCCAACAGCAGCAGAATATATATTCTTCTTAATGCTTGTGGAACATTCTCCAGAATAAATCATATGAAAATTCACAAAACAAGTCTTAGCAAATTTAATAAGACTGAAATCATACAAAGTGTTTTTTCTGATCTCAATGGTTTAAAACTAGAAATCAATAACAGGAGGAAAGCTGGAAAATTCACAAATATGTGGAAATTAACACACTACTGAATGACCAAAGGGCCAAAGAAGAAATAAAAAGGAAAGCCAAAAAGATACCTTGAAACCAAATGAAAATGGAAGTACAACATATCAGAATCTAAGAGGTGCTGGATAAGCAGTTCTAAGAGGGGAATTTATAGTGATAAACACCTACATTAAGAAAGATCTTAAATAAACAACCTAACTCTACACCTCAAAGAACAAGAAAAAAGAAAATACGAAGTCCAGAGTTAACATAAGGAAGGAAATAACAAAGATCAGAGTGGAAATAAATGAGAGACCATGAAAACAATAGAAAAGATTAATGAAAATAAGAGCTGGTTTTTTGAAAAGATAAACAAAATTGACAAACCTTTAGCCAGGCTAATTCAGAAAAAAAGAGAGAAGACAAATAAATAAAATCAGAAATGAAAGAGGAGACATTGCAACAGACACCACAGAAATACAAAGGATCATAAGAGATGACTATGAACAATTATAAGCCAACAACCTGGATAACCTAGAAGAAATGGATACATTTCTAGAATCATACAACTCAAAAAGACTGAATCATGAAGAAATTAAAAATATGAACAGACCAATAATGAGTAAAGTAATTGAATTGGTAATCAAAAACTTCCCAACACAGAAAAGCCCAGAACCAGATGGTTTCACTGGTGAATTCTACCAAACATTATAGAAGAATTAATGCCAATCCTTCTCACAGTCTTCCAAAAAACAAACTGAAGAGAAGGGACAACTCTCAAACTTATTTTAAGAGGCCAGCATTACCCTGATACTAAAGCCAGATGTGGATACTACAATAAAAGAAAACTACAGACCAATATCCCTGATGAATATAGATGTAAAAATCCTCAGTAAAATACTAGCAAACTGAGTCCAATAGCACATTAAAAGAATTATACACCATGATCAAATGGGATTTCTCCATGGGATGCAAGGATGGTTCAACATACAAAAATTAATAAATGTGATACACCACATTAATAGAATGAATGATAAAAATCATACAATCATCTCAATCGATGCATGAAAAGCATTAAAAATATAGCATCCTTTCATGATGAAAATGCTCAACAAATTGAATGTAGAAGGAACATACCTCAACATAACAAAAACCATATGATAAACCCACAGCCAACATCACAACACCATACTCAGCAGTGAAATGTTGCAAGCTTTTCCTCTAAGATCAGGAAAAAAACAAGGGTGTCCATTCTCACCATTCCTATTCACCATAGTACTGGAAGTCCTAGCCAGAGGAATTAGACGAGACAAAGAAATAAAAGGCATTCAAATAAGAAAGGAAGAAGTAAAATTGTCCTTGTTTGTAGATGATACCATTTTACATATAGAAAATCCTAAAGACTACACCAAAATCTGTTAGAACTAATGAACAAATTCCGTGTAGTTGCAGGATATAAAATCAACAAACACAAAAAATTAATTGTTTTTATACACTAACAACAAAACCTCTGAAAAGGAAAAAAATAAAATAATTCCACTCATAATAGCATCAAAAACAATATAATACTTAGGAATATTTTTAACCAAGGAGGTGAAAGAACTGTACACTAAAAGCTACAAGAATTTGATGAAAGAAATTGAAAAAGACACAAACAAATGGAAAGACATTCCGTGTTCATTGATCAGAAGGATAATATTGTTTAAATGTCCATACTACCCAAAGCCATCTATATATTCAATGAAATTTCTATCAAAATTCCAAGAGCATTTTTCACAGAAATAGAAAAAACAATTCTACAATTTGTATGGAGCCACAAAATATCCTGAATAGCAAAAGCAATCCTGAGAAAGAAGAACAAAGCTGGAGACATCATACTTCCTGATTTCAAACTATACTACAAAGCTATAGTAATCAAAACAGTACAGTACTGGTATAAAAATAGACACATAGACCAATGGAACAGAATTGAAAGCCCAGAAATAAACCCTTGCATATACATTCAACTAAAATTTGACGAGGGAGCTCAGGATATTCAATGGAGAAAGGACAGTCTCTTCAATAAATGGTGCTGGGAAGACTGGATAGCCACATGCAGAAGAATGAAATTGGACTCCTATCTTACACCACTCACAAAAATGAACTTGAAGTGAATTAAAGACTTAAAAATAAACTTCTAAAAGAAATCATAGAGAAAAATTTCCTTGACTTTGGTCTTGGCAACAAGTTTCTGGATATGACACCAAAAGCACAAGTGACAAAAGCAGAAATAAACAAGTGGGACTGTATCAAAGCTTAAAAGCTTCTGCGCAGCAAAAGAAACAATCAACAAAATGAAAAGACAACCTACAGAATGGGAGAAAATATTTGCAAATCATATATCTGATAAAGTGTTAATTTCCAAAAATATGCAAAGAATTCATACAACTCAATAACAAACAACACAAACAAACATTAAAAAATGGCAGAGGAATTGAATAGACATTTTTCCAAAGAACATATATGAATGGCCAACAGGAACAGGAAAAGGATCTTTACATCATTAATCATCAGGGAAATGCAAATCAAAACCACAATGAGGTATCACCTCACATCTGTTAGAATGGCCATCATCAAAAAGACAAGAGAGCAATTATTGGCAAAGACATGGAGTAAAGGGAACCCTTGTGCACCGCTGGTGGGAATGTTAATTGATATAATCACTATGGAAAGCAGTATGTAGGTTCCTCAAAAAATTAAAGATAGAACTACCATATGATCCAGCAATCTCACTTCTGGGTACATATCCAAAGGAAATGAAAATAGAATTTAGAAAAGATGGCTGTGTTCCCCCATGATTATTGCAGCATTATTCACAATAGCCAAGATATGGAAATGACCTAAGTGTCCCAACGGGTGAATGGATAAAGAAGATGCAATGGGATTTTATTCAGCCGTAAAAAAGGAGATATTGCCGTTTGTGATAACTTGGAGGAAACTTGAGAGCATCACGCTAAATGAAATGTCAGAAAGGGGAAAGAAATACTGTATGATATCACTCATATGTGGAATCTAAAAAAGCCAAACTCAGAGAAAAGAGAGTAAAGTGGTGGTTACCAGCACCTGGGAGTGTGGGAAATGGGGAGATATTGTTTAATGGGTACAAACCCCCAGTTCTGGGGATCTAATGTACTGTATGGTGATTATTGCCAGTAATGCTGTATTATATACTTGAAAATTGCTAAACAGTAGATCTTAAATGTTCTCGCCATAAAAAAAGAAATGGTAATCATGTGATTTGATGAGGTGTTGGCTAACACTATGGTGATAATCATTTTGCTAACTTTTAACTGTATAAAATCAACCCATGTAACTTAAACTTACACAAAGTGCTGTCTATTTAATCTTAATGAAGCTGTCAAATACGTAAATAAATAAAAGAAATATGCAACTCTTAGGGTTTGAATGATGTAATATGATGGTCTGGGCTGGAGGAAGTGCTAGATATCTGGATTTTATTTGTACTCCTAAATTTCCCCAGACTCGGGTAGCATTTAGCTTACTATCCAACTGTACATACATCTTAGCGATGTACAAGGCAGAAGTAAAAAAGAGAGTGGTGATGGGAAGGTAATATCTTTAATGGAAAAGGGAAAGAAGTCTGCATCCTTTGTCCTCAAATTTATTCTATGAATAAATAAGAGCAATACCTGTGTTAAGGTACTATAGCCCCACTGCATCACTTCACCTTAAGGAAAACAATCTATTACATACTTAACAGTTTGTTAGACTACATCCTCCTGGTCGACCGAGTAATCTTGAAAAAATTATTTATGTACGTGGAGAGGTGAAAAGCTCCTACCTCCTTTGACCTAAAAGAAAGTTTAAAGTTGATGTTAGGAAATTAATTTTTTTTGAGTGATGCTTAATTCTAGCTAAATTATGCATATATTTAGATACAACTTTGCCAATTTCACTGACAGTATTTTTCCAAGTAAGATCTCAGGAGGAAAGAAACAAGACTGAAAGAATTTCGTCTTCTGGAAGACCCATAAATGTCTTCCATTTATGGGGACAGGTATCTGTTCCTGTTTTGTTGATTCAGTTTTGCAGTGTGCCAGATAAACTCAGTGACAAGGGGATATAATTTGAGAATAATGTTGCCCAACACGTGATTTGTATGGCACACTTCATTGATTCTGCCCTGTACTTACATAATCACACTTTTACGCTGATTGAGTCTCTATGTTTAATACTCAGGGTGTACACTTTGCTACCTTTTCTGCATCCTTTGTTAACAAACAGTTACACCATGCTGATCCAATTTCATATTTCAGAAATCCAGCTGCACAGTTGATGATGGAGCTACATAACTTATTAGCTTAGCTGAATGCATAAACAAGCATCTAATCAATAATAAGTTTGCATATTTTAATGGAACCAGTGCAATGATTGTGATAATCAAAAAATACATATCAAACAAATTTATATTCTTATTTTATTCTAAGGAGTGAGTTAGCGCTATTTAGGCTGGTATTTTCAAAGGAAATAGATATTTGTGAATGTAAAAAGAGAGAAATGCCAGCATTTTTCTTATGCAATTTTTGTTGTTTGCTCCTCCTTCCCCCCCAAAAAAAAGTCTTCAGAAATTAAGAGTTGTCTTCTTTTAACACAGAAGCTCTGGTTACCAGATGGGCAGCAGAACAATCCCCAAACCAATCCAACCATGAATTTGTCAAGCATAGCATCTAGGGACCTTCTAGAAGAACATGATTGACAGAGACTCAGGGATGTAGACTCCTTGGTTCGCACTGCTGCATACTTGGACCGTGGCTGATTGATTTCCAAATGAGAGGGTCAGTTGTATGGTTCAGAAATAGTTTCTTCACCAAACATGTTGACGCAACCAGTTTTCAAAGTATTACCTCAAAACTCTCAGGATGATTGGCTTAAAGAGGGTTTTAAATCCTGGAATCTAATTCAACAAGCCTCTATTAAATAGTACTATGTACTGAAGATTATTTTAGATATTGGAGGTTGGGTTGGGATCTTGGTACCTATCTTCAAGGACCTTATAATTTAAGAATATTTTTAGGAAAACAAATGGATCCTTACATAGCAAATAAAATGAAGAATGATAGGCACTAGAAAATAACCCAGGGTTATAGAAAGCAAAGGAAGGGGAAATTCACTGTGACAGAGTTTGAAGGAAAAGGTAGAATTGGAGCGGGCCTTGAAGGATAGAAAGGATGCTGACATGGAGCATTGATAATGACAAGCATTCCAGGCAGAGTGGTATTCTTCACATTTCTTGAACAGTACAGTCCTTTTCCGCTGAAACCAGAAGAAAGTTTTGTCAAGGTTAAATGTTGTTCATTTAGAGATACCTTCATTTTTTCACTTTTAAGAAAAGTAAGCTGACTACTGCTAGAAATTAGAGTTTTGACATATTCACTGTTTTTAAGATGGTAGTTGGAGGGCATTGCTGCCCATATTGTGTGCTTGGATAACTCCAGCTCAAACTGAGAACTGGGCCTCAGCCATGTAGGCAAAAACAGAATAAATGAGGCAGATGTTTTACGGACTTATGCTCTTTTGAATCTCCTCCATGCAGAGTGGAGATGTTGTTGCCTGAAATTATTTACGTACAGCATTTGTTGCCTCTGTAATTCACTTACCACCACCAGATATGCAATTATTTTAGCTCCGAGCCACTTGCATCTTAGTCAGTTCTACTGTCTAAAATTATGTTGGCTTTTATTTGAAGAGCTAAGATTGAAACTGTCACTTGGGGCCATTCCAAAACTTTACTAATTGTGCACTTCAAGTAGAGCAATATTTGAATTAATTTTCCTCTTGAATTTTAAGAAAAATGATTACTCATGTCATGATTTTCATTTATAATTATCATTTTACACGAAGGAAAATTGGGAATTGGTTGGCCTGAAAGGCTTCACAGCTTGTTCTGCTCCTGGGCCTTGAATGACAACTTTCATTTATCTAGATGCCTTCTTTCTTGATGACTTTCCTGAGGATTCGATCAACTTCAGCTTGTACTGTAATCCTCATAAGCAAGCACCGTGTTGACTTTCCTATTGTTCAGGGCACCACGGCTTAGAAAATAACATAACTCTTCAGTGATTTATGTCTTTTTTACACTAAATGTGGCCCTAAGAGACTCCATCCACCATTCATGACTGTATAGGAAACTTCTAGAGAGTAGTTTATTCACCTCAGAGCTAAGCAAGGTGACCCTACTAGGTTTAGGTCAGGTGATAGATACTCAGCATAGGTTTAAAATAGACATGACGAGAAGGAAGCTGGGCAGTTCTCATTTCAAATATTAGGACAGAGCCTTGATGTTCACTGGAAACACAGAATGGTTTTGAAGACTCAGGGATGAAGAGCCTAGAATTCTTTGCATGTTGGGCTATTTTCCAAGGTAAATGACCTGTGGCATGTACCCATTACATTGTTCATCTCACTAGCTGTTCCTGTTTTCTTTACAACTGAGTGTGGATGGGACATATTCTTCACGTTAGGTGGCTAGACCTAGTGCTGACTCGGAAAAGGCAGAGGATCAGGATGCAAATCTTCATTCTATGCCTAACTTTGCCTGCCTTTTTGTCTCCTTTCAGTTCTTCTCAAACTCTAAGTTCTTTCCTGCCTCAAAGGATCACACACTACTCTCTCTCCATCCTTTTCCTGCTCAACTCTTTGTCACCCTCCAGATCTTACCTATAAAAGTCACATCTTTGTGGGAATCTTCTCTGACATCCAGAGGCGATTGGGCCCACTTTCTATTATCCAGAGCACCCTGGTGTTCTCCTTCATAGTATTGACTGAAAATGGTAATGAATAATTTATTTTTTAATTATCTTTTAAAGTCTCTCCCCTCAGATGTAAACTCCTTGAAAGCAGGGACCGTGCTAGTCTCTGATCTTGCTCTACCCCCACTCACAGCACAGTGGCTTACACATGGAAACCCCTCAATACCTATTTGTTGAATGCATAGCACAGATTGAAAGTTGAAAAAACATATACACAGAAGCATAGATATCAATCTCTTTGTTTCAAAAGTCTTATCTCACAATTTATTTTCACTGTTTTTCTCAATACTGGGAAAGTATTAAGAGCTCTAAGGCAGGTGAAGCAGTTGGTTTACTGGAAAGTGTAGTCTTGGCTGTTGTCAGACTTTGATGTGAGTCTTGTCTCTTCTGCTCAAATTAAGTGATGGTAAGAAATATACTTCATATCCTTTTACTTACTTTTGTTGCATTTCTAAAATGGAAATAGGTCTTTTAGTTGCATTGTCCTTACATCCATGGGGACATTAATGCCTATATTGTTGTGTTACAACGAGAGCATAGTAGGATCTGAGAGAATGCTAGTTGACTTCCTTCCCACACTCTCCCTTTCATCCCAAAGCACTTTTGGTGTGAGACAAGTTAAATGACATTTAATATTTTATCTTGGTCTTTTAAAAAGCACAAAAAACATCTAAAGGCATCACTTTACAAATCAGAAAGAGTATTTGTATTTCCTGAATGGTGGCCTGTTTAACAAGAAGACTTGGAACTAACTAACTAATTTCTTTTGAGAGTTATCAAATATTAAAATGATGGATTACGCTGAACCATCTCATCAAGAGCTGACAAGGGGAAGCAAAATATTTTGAAATCAATGTCATAAACTATTTATAGCCTTGACTGAATAAAGGAAACCATTTTTAGGTTTCTGGTCAAATGAGATTTTATGACCTTTGCAAAAGAATACTGTGTCTATGGCCAGTTACTAATTCAATAATTATTTAGCACCTACTATGTGGCAGTCATTGCACATGCAATGTTGTATAAAACTATAGGTCCTCAATTAGCTATGATGCTAAATAGAGCATGATGATCAAAACAACAGAGGTGCAAAGAGACAAGTTGTGTACTGGAAGAGGGACTGGAAAAATGGATCTAATTTTGCCATGTGGAGTAAGTAAACTTTATGGAGATGAAGTAGCCTGCATGGAAGCCAGGAGGTAAGATAGTGAAGAATTTTTCCTGAATCAGTGTATGGATATATTAGTCAGGGTTCTCCAGAGAAATGGAACCAATGGGAGACACATATAGGAAGAGAATTATTATAAGGGATTGGCTCATGCAATTATGGAGACTGAGAAGTCTCCTGATCTGCCATCTGCAAGCTGAAGACCCAGAAAAGACAGTGGTGTAATTCAGTTCAAGTCCAAAGGCCTGAAAACAAGGAAAGACAATAGTGTAGATTCCATTCTGAGTCTGAAGGCCCGAGAACCAGGAGTGCTGAGGGTAGGAGAAGATTGATAGCCCAGCTCAAGTAATCAGGCAGGAAGAAAAACAGGTGAATTCCTCTTTCCTCCATCTTTTGTTCTGTTCAGGTCCTCAATAGATTGGATGATGCCCAACCATATTGAGGAAGGCAATCTACTTTACCGAGTGCACTGATTCAAATTCTGATGTCATCCAGAAACACCCTCACAGACATACCCAGAAATAATGTTTAATTTGGGCACACTGCGGCCAGTGAAGCTGACACATAAGATTAACTATCACACTGGAAGAGTTTGGCTGGAATGTGGGTGCTTTAAATAGCGCAACTGAGTTCTGGTCAACATTTATAGGGCATCTATTATGGAGAGTATGGAGATTATTAAGTCAGTGAGCTTACCTTCCAAGAACTCACAGACTAGTGGAGGGTGGAGTAGCGATAGGAGATGGATAGAGGAGATGTAAAAACAAATAAGAGAAATGCAGTTTCTTTGAGTTAAATGTGATAACAGAATTACGTACAGAATAATGATGAAGAAAGAGCAATTAAGTCTGTCTGGGGACTGTGTGTGCGTTGTATGTGTAAAGGCTTTACAAGCATACCTCAGAGATATTCTGGGTTTGGTTCCAGACCACTGCAATAAAGCAAATCTCACAATAAAAGGAATCACATGAATTCTTTGGTTTCCCAGTGCATATAAAACTTACGTTTATACTATACTGTAGTCTATTAAGGGTGCAATAGCATTATGTCTGAAAACACAATGTATATACCTTAATTAAAAATACTTTATTGCTAAAAAATGTTGACCGGCATCTGAGCCTTCAGCGAATTGTAATCTTTTTGCTGGTGGAGGCTCTTGCCTTGATGTTGTTGGCTGCTGACTGGTCAGGGTGGTGGTTGCTGAAGGTTGGGGTGGCTGTGGCAATCTCTTAAAGCAAGACAACAATGAAGTTTGCCACACTGATTGACTCTTGTTTTCATAAACAATTTCTCTGTAGCATGCGATGCTGTTTGATAGCGTTTTACCCACAGAAGGACTTCTTTCAAAATTGGAGTCAATTCTCTCAAAATCTGCTGCTACTTTATCAATGAAGTTTAAGTAATATTCTAAGTCTTTTGTTGTCATTTCAACAACCTTCAGAGCATCTTCACCAGGAGTAGACTCGATCTCAAGAAACTACTTTCTTTGTTCATCCATAAGAAGCAACTCCTCATCGTTAAAGTTTGATCATGAGATGGCAGCAATTCAGTCACATCTTTCAGGCTCCACTTCTAATTCAAGTTCTCTTGCTATTTTCAACACATATAGATTTACTTCCTCCACTGAAGTTTTGAACCCCTCAGAGTCACCCATGAGGGCTGGAATCAACGTCTACCAAACTCTTGCTAATGTTGATACTTTGACCTCTTCCCATGAATTGCAAATGTTCTTAATGGCATCTAGAATGTTGAATCTTTTCCAGAAGATTTTCAACTGACTTTGCCCAGAATCATTAGAGGAATCACTATCTATGGCAGCTATAGCCTTACAAAATGTATTTCCTTTTTTTTTTTTAAAGATTTTATTTTTTTCCTTTTTCTCCCCAAAGCCCCCCAGTACATAGTTGTAGATTCTTCGTTGTGGGTCCTTCTAGTTGTGGCATGTGGGACGCCGCCTCAGTGTGGCTTGATGAGCAGTGCCATGTCCGCGCCCAGGATTCGAACCAACGAAACACTGGGCCGCCTGCAGCGGAGCGCGCGAACTCAACCACTCGGCCACGGGGCCAGCCCCACAAAATGTATTTCTTAAATAATAAGACTTCAAAGTTGAAATTACTTCTTGAGCCATGAGCTGCAGAACGGATGTTGTGTTAGCAGGAACGAAAACACCATTAATCTCGTTGTACATCTCCATCAGAGCTCTTGGCTGACCAAGTGCATTGTCAATGAGCAGTCATATTTTGAAAGAAATATTTTTTCTGAGCAGTAGGTCTCAACAGTTGTCTTAAAATATTCAGTAAACTATGTTGTAAACAGATGTGCTGTCATCCAGGCTTTATTGTCCCGTTTATAGAGCAAAGGCAGAGTAGATTTAGCACAATCTTTAAGGGCTCTAGGATTTTCAGAATGGTAAATGAATATTGGCTTCCACTTAAAGTCAGCAGCTGCAAAAGCCCCTAACAAGAGAGTCAGCATGTCCTTTGAAACTTTGAAGCCAGGCATTGACTTCTCCTTTCTAGCTATGAAGGTCCTAGATGGCATCTTCTTCCAATAGAAGCCAATTTCATCTACATTGAAAATCTCTTTTGTAGTGTAATCACCATCATTAATGATCTTAGCCAGATCTTCTGGATAACTTGTTGCAGCTTCTACATCAGCACTTGCTGCTTCACCTTTCACTTTTATGTTATGGAGACAATTTCTCTCCTTAAACCTCATGAACCACCCTCTACTAGCTTCAAATTTTTCCTCTGCAGCTTCCTCACCTCTCTCAGCTTTCACAAAATCCAAGAGAGTTAGGGCCTTGCTCTGGATTAGGCTTTGGCTTGAGGTAATGTTGAGGCTGGTTTGATTTTCTACCCAGACCACTAAAACTTTCTCCATATCCACAATAACGCTTTTTCTCTGTCTTATCATTTGTGTGTTCACTGGAGTAGCACTTTTAATTTCCTTCAACAACCTTTCCTTTGAATTCACAACTTGGCTAACTGTTTGGTGCAAGAGGCCTAGCTTTTGGCCTGTCTCAGCTTTCGATATGCCTTCCTCAGTAAACTTCATCATTTCTAGGTTTGATTTAAAGTGAGGGATGTGTGACTCTTCCTTTCACCTGAACACTTAGAGGCCATTGCAGGGCTGCTAACTGGCCTAATTTCAATATTGTTGTGTCTCATGGAATAGGGAAGCTCAAGGAGAGGGCGAGAGATGAGGGAATGGCCGGTCGGTGGAGCAGTTAGATCACACGCAAGATTTACCAATTAAATTCACCACCTTATATGGGCACAGTTTGTGGCACTCCAAAGCAATTACAACAGTAACATCAAAATCACTAATCATAACGAACCTAGGGGTGCATATGCTACTTTGGATTGTTTTTGTATATACCCAGTAGTAGGATTGCTAGGTCATACAGGGTGAAGGGGAGCACTTATGTGGTGACAGTCAAGAAATAATGTACAACTGACATCTCACATTGATGTAAACTATTATGAACTCAATAAGAAAAGTCACTGATCACAGATCACCATAACAAATATAATAATAAATGAAAAAGTTTGAAATATTGTAAGAATTACCAAAATGTGACCCAGACATGAACTGAGCAAATGCTGTTGGAAAAATGGCGCTAATAGACTTGCTTGACACAGGTTTGCCACAAACCTTCCATTTGTAAAAAATGCCATATCTGTGAAGTGCATTAAAGTGAAGCACAATAAAACCAAGTATACCTGTATAGTGTTGGTACAGGGCACTGGGGTGGGGTTTTGAAAAATGGGCATTCACCAGGCAGACAGGTTCTGAGTAAAGGCAGGGAGGCTTGCAACAGCATGAGAGATACAAAAAACTATCATCAATTGAGTATTACTGGAACAACAGGGAGAAGTAAGAGATGAGAGTGGACAAGCAGGTAGAAGTTAGGTTCGGAACAATTGTAAGCTGTCTTGAGCATTTTGGAGTGAAAACCAAGAGTAATGAGAAATTGAAGCTTTTAAAGCAGAGAAGTGGATTTCAGACTTGAACTTTACGAAGATCTTTCCAGCTGCTCTGTAGAACAATGGTTCTTGAGTGTTTTTTCAGAATAACCTGGGAACATTGTGAAATGCAGATTCTTGGACTCTACCCCCAGAGAAGGGAGTATGAAGCTCACGCATGTGCATTTTAAGAACTCTCAGAACATTTTTCAGATAAAAGTGGTCCTCATATGGATTTGGTGGTGGTTATGGGAGTTGGGGGCAATTTCAGAGTCAGGGAGACCAGGTAGGATGGTATCATTCAAGGTAGTAGGATCACCACCTCTATATTGAGGTTCAGAGATATAACTCTCTTTCTGAATATTGAATAGAACAATATAGGGGCCTCAGAGAGGGCCAAAGTACTTGATACATTATTAATATATAGCTTCTAGCACAAATAAGACAAGATTCAATTATGAGCGATGGCTGTGGCACAAGGTTAAGGGTGCACTCACAATAAGGTACCTTGCTGAGATGTCCCAGTCTTGTTTACATTCCCCTGCTTGAGGTCAGACTTCATTTGCAATGGCTGAGTCTGTAGGTACAGAAGCTGGTGACCCAAGTTGTTGGGAGAAGAGGCCTGAAGAAGCCGGGAGCCAGTCAGAGTTCTCTAGGGATAAATGAAAGTGTTGCCAAGCAGGAATACAGGCTCAGTTGGGGAGCTGTGGTTCAACAGCATGAATTTTTCAACTATTTCCAGCCATGAAAGATTCATTCTTCAGGAAAAACAAAGCTACTAAGCACAACACACCAAGTTAACTTACCATGTTTTAGTCATTCAATAAATCACCACTCACAATTGACTACAGTCATAACAACAACAAAGGTGCCAGGTATGGCGCACAAAGCTATTGAATTTGTGTGAAAGAGGGAAGAGAGAAAATTAGAACACATTTAATCATAGGTTCATAGTCTACTGTCACCAAGTCGGTTTTTCATAGATGCTGCAGCAGTAAAGCCTTTAACACATTTTTTCCCTCTGATTTGGAGAAATATTCTAGTACTATTCATAGTCTATTAGAACTAGTGTTTCAAGAAAATTTGCCATTACTGTGGCAAATTTTTTAATTGGATAAATGTAGCTATCACTGCATTTGACAAGATAAAATAATCACCAGTACCCCACTACCATAACTAATTAGTGTGTTTTGTTTTTGCATGTTCACTTTCCGTCTTTGTCTGCTGACAAATATCTGTATTTTAGTAGTTATGGTGCACTCACCGTTTTGAATTTTGCTTCTGTATTGCTTTCCTAGAGCTGTCATGACAAAATACCACAAACTAGGTGGTTTAAACAACAGATTTATCTTCTAACAGTTCTAGAGGCTAGAAGTGCAAGACCAAGGTACAGGCAGGGTTGGTTCCTTCTGAGATCCATGAGGGAATGATCTAGTCCAGGCCTCTCTCCACAGCTCACAGAAGGCCACCTTCTCCCTGTGTCTTCACATCGTCTTTTCTCTGTACATGTCTGTGTCCAAATTACATTGTCTTATAAGGACACCAGTGATATTGAATTAGGGCCCAACCTAAAGACATCATTTTACCTTAATTGCCTCCTTAAAGACCCTATCTCCAAATACGGTTACATTCTGAGGTACTAGGGTTTAGGACGTCAACATACAAATTTGGGGATGGGAGGACACAATGCAGCCCATAACAGATTCTTTTTTTTCCCAGTCTTTTTTTTCTGGCTGTTTTCTTTTAATATGTGAAACCCTTTTCTCTTTTGTTGCCACCTCTGTAGGATGCATGTTTGGATTGGGGAGCAGAGGGTTCCATTAGGTTGATACGCTGGAATGTTCTTAACCAGTTCTTCAATGTTAGACATTTTAGGTTGTTTCCAGTTTTGCTGATGTTATAGATATTGCTTCATTAAGCATCTTTGTGCATATGGCTTTTTTGCTTCTCCTCAGTTATATCCTTAGGATGAATCCCCAAGAGTGGCATTACTGGGTCATTTTTATGGCTTTTGCTATGTATTGTCATATTGCTTTTCAAATGGGTTATGTCAATTTATACAGCTACCAGTGGTATTTGAATATATAGCTTTGCTACAGTATTGGCATTTGGTGTTATGGTTTAAATGTATTAATTTAATAGTTGTAGAATGTTACAGCATGGCTGTTTAATTTTCATTCTTTAAATTACTACCAAAGTTGTTCACTGCTGGTTTTCTGTCACAAATTAGAATGGTTCATATAAAATATCAGAAAACCTTTATCCAATCAAATTCAAATTAATTTATTCATTAACAAATTATTTTAGTGCACTTTTGATGAGTATTTGCTCTGTGCCAGGTGCTATGTTAAGGGTAAAAGATACAAAGAAAAATAGAAATCTTGTGTCTAGAATAGGAGGCACATGTTGGCCCTTACTGTCACTTACAGGTTTTAAGGAAAAGAGAAACTTAACAGGTGTCAAAAACTGACACAGTAAAGTTAAAATTGATCAGTCCCGTCTGTCAGGATCCCACTAGAAAGAGATGACACATTAGAAAAGAATATTTGAAGAGAAATTAATGAAAGAACTAAAGGCAAGGCAACCAATAAGGAAGAGTGAAGTGTCATAGACTTTAGTAATGGTGGATGCCTTGGA
Source organism: Equus asinus (assembly GCF_041296235.1). Taxonomy (NCBI): domain Eukaryota; kingdom Metazoa; phylum Chordata; class Mammalia; order Perissodactyla; family Equidae; genus Equus; species Equus asinus. Next base: position 128,579,418 of record NC_091820.1, read on the forward strand.
GGCCATTATCACCCCTAGCTCTAAAGGGACAATGGAAGGCAACCATCGTTGGAACAGAGTGAGAACTATAGAAGAGGGGCCATCATACAGCAGCTCTAGCCTTAGGTAGTGGAATACAGCCACTGCCCAACAGTACCCCCTGCCAACTCTCCCTCCTACCTTTCTCCAGTATTCTGCTAGAGCTTCCCAGGGACTGAACCCAAATGGAAGCCAGAGAATAAGTTAGCCTAGATGAGTCACCCAATGATGTCAGTCTGCTAGGGCTTAAAGAAGCACAGAGAAAGGCAGAAAATTGATCCTGATGGGCAAATAGAGAATATCTATCTCGGCCCACTCTCCTTCCACCCAAAAAAGGAATAAAACTATTTCATATCCAAACAGGTAAGTTTGGAATATCTACTCAGAATGTGATCTAAAAAGCTTGCTTGAAACTAATGATGTACAGCGTCACTTGGGGCAGATTCCTTTAATGCTACAAGCCACCAGTAAGTTTGCTGCTGCTAAAGAAATGTTCTTGAGGCTGGCCTGGTGGCATAGTGGTTAAGTTTGCACACTCCACTTCGGTGGCCTGGGGTTCACAGGTTGGCATCCTGGGCACAGACCTAGCACTGCTCTTCAAGCCATGCTATGGTGGCATCCCACATAAAATAGAAGAGTATTGGCACAGATGTTAGCTCAGTGGCAACCTTCCTCAAGCAAAAAGAGGGAGATTGGCAACAGATGTTAGCTCAGGGCCAATCTTCCTCATAAAAAAAAAAGAGAGATGTTCTTATTTGGCAAGAAGTGAAAATGGTATGAGAGAGAAGTTTAATCAGATCTGGGGCTGCTTCTGACTCAGGTGGGCATCTTGACAATGTAATGCCAAGTTGGGATAATTCAGGTCTTTTAATTAGAAAGTTACAGTCCCATCCAGGTTACCCTAAACCATGGGGTTATTGTAAGTTACCATAGCAACTGTGCTCTGGTGCTCTGTTGCTCTGGGCCACCAAGGTGTCAGTATTCCTGCAGGGCTCTCTCTCTCATGGCGTCTTGACTTCTTCCTCTTCAATTTGAAATATTTTCCTCTGCAACCAACAAGAAAATTATCTTATTATCCAATCAATTTCTGGCTGCAAAGAGTTTGTATTGGTACAAAGTACTCAGACCTAAGTGAAAAACCAGAAAACTTTCCTATTAGAAACAAATCTCTCCCATAGTCACACCAGTAAAGATTAATTGCCCTTTCCTATGGGCTTCTGTAACATTTTTTAGAAGTTTATTGAGGTTTAATGGACGTACAATATTCCATACATGTTTAAAGTGCAAAAGATGATGATTTTTGACTTGTTCACACTCATAAAATCATATTATAATCAAGACAATGAATATTGACATCAACATAAAAGGTTTTCTCTGTTATGCTGTAGAGGGATATATGACGAAGATCCTGCCCTGAAGAAAATTAATGTCAAGTGCAAGACATGTAAAGAACTCACTTTAGGGTCAGCCCCAGTGGCCTACTGGTTAAGTTCAGCACACACCACTTTGGCAGCCCAAGTCTGGTTCCCAGGTGTGGATCTACACCACCCGTCTGTCAGTAGCCATGCTGTGATGGCGGCTCACATACAAAAAGAGGAAGGAAGATTGGGAGTGGATATTAGCTCAGGGTGAATCTTCCTCAGCAAAACAACAACAACAACAACAACTCACTTTAGATGGGCTTGGCAGACTGAAATAAGAATTAGACATTGAACTGTGTACAGTGCACTGTGCCTTTCTGTTCAAGATTTTAAAATCCTTACTTGGTTTGGATCCTGTGCTCACTCCTGGATCATCAACATGGCCAAGGGATCAGGATCCCATAGTATTAACATGACTACTGGTGGTCTATCACCCCTGCATTTTGGGACCATTCTCAGAAGAAGGAGAATTGTAAGTTGGGGCGCCACTCCAAGAGGTGTTTACTATAGGTTATAGAGGTTAGGAGACTTATCAAACATCAAACAAAATATGAACCTTAGTTCCCTCTTTTCCACTCTGACATACCATTGAACCTTCTGTCTGGTAGGAATTTTAACTAATAGCGATTTGTCTTTCTCTAGGAATTTGAAAACTCTATTTTTAACCATCAAGTGTATATCTCTAAATTAGCTGCCCTTAATTTCTCATCTTTCATTTTTGAACTTGTCTACTTCCAAATTAGTGCCACAAAATTTTGCATGTTTACTCAGTTCCAACCCTTAATGGAAACACACACACATACAGCCTGCCTCACTCCAGGATTCTCTGTATATCTGGGGTTTTTTTAAAGAGGCAATTACCTATGGTTAATTGTGGACATGATATAACAACTTTGTGGGTGGAGGATCCAGTTTGTATCAGCCTCTATTGGTTCTGAGAACCAGGAACAGAGAAAGCAGATTCTGGAGCTATTCCTATTTTGCTTCCTAAACATGATTAAAGGAAAAAAAATTTTAAAAACTGAGAATGGAATGAACTAAATTTTGTCTAGTCCGGAGATTATGAAGATCAGAGTCATTTTATTTATGGTTTTGAAGGGCATGAAAAATTTCTTTGAAAGCAATAGGAATGAGTTGCTCTCTTTCCAGCAAAACATCATGATACAAGGAACTGAACTTACGTCAAAGCAAGAAAAGTGTTCCTTAGTTATAAGAAGGAACTTTTTGCTTATTGGTGTGTTAAGTTGCAAGAATGGGTAACTGAGGGTTATGTGGCATTTCTGCTTCCTGGAGAACTCTAGAGAGGGGTAAATAATGTGACATTGTAATAAATTGTACTGATCCTACATTGTACCAAAGCCAAAGAAAACAGGTATTCTCTCAAGCTTTTTACAACTCTTCAACTTTACTATTCCTCTGATGGTCTCCAAATGCTGCTCCACTAGCAGCATGGATCACCTAAAGACTTCTTTGGACACAGAGACCTTGTAGGCTCTTTTCCAGGTCTTTTGTAGTTTAGTTGTATCTCAAGTCAAATAAACATTCACTCAATGGATATTATTTGTATTCATTTATTTGTACAATGCATAAAAATTATAGATATTTTCAGATCCACTTTTATATCATTTGTTGGGCTTAATTAACTGAAGGTTTGAACAAATACTAGCATTTTCTTTCAAAGCTCTCCACCCTGGTGACTGCAATAATTATTAATAGCAATGAGGGACTTCAATAATGAAGATACTGGTTTAACAATAACTCAGAGATCTTTAGGGAGACTCAGAGAGTCCACAGAGGCTCTCTCCTCCTCTCCCCAAAATCATAAAAATGATGCTAGGAAAGGAATTGGAGTGTAAAGAAATTTAAATTATCCTCTGGTGAAAAGCAGAGATATAATTGTGGGTAGGCCTTGGGTTGGAGTTTCTACAATGCCCTGCCCCTGATCAAAAAAATTACAAAGTATAATAAAACCAGTTTGTTTGAGGAACAAGAGGCCTCCCCCCAGCCCCACCATATTCAGATGTCTTCCAGAAGACTTGACCAGCCTGTGGGAACAAAGTATTTGACCTCTGAGACACCATCCTAGCAGTATATGAAGGAGCTTGTTAATTTTAAGGCCCATGCCACACATCGAAGGGAAACGAAAATGGCAGCTGCTAACAAAGCAGTCTGAAGGGAGGCTACCATGTGGCCTTTAGAAAGGTAACATTTGGTAGAGCTTGGTTAGACTGTGAGATCCTCAAGGGCAGAGAAGTTATTTGGTTTCCCTACCCAGAGAAGATTATGAGAATGCAACATAATGGTTAAATTATAGACTGAGCAAAGCCTAATTTGTGAGATAAGGTTCTAGCTAAAAAGGATGTACTTGTGTTTTCCAAAGGCAAACGGCTTCATTCACCCCTTGCTTACTAAGGACTTACTTCTGTGCTGTGCACTGTGCTAAGAGCTAGGGATTTAGTCCTGATTAAGACATTATTCCTGTCCTAGAAAGTCTCTCACACTTAGGGACGGGGGTCGGTTCCTGACTAGTAAACAGGCTATTAAAATGCAGCTAGTTAGGCATTGTGATATGGGAAATATGGGGGGCTGTGGGATGGAGTGAAGAGGAGAGGCAGGCACTTTGCCAGGACTGGGCAGGGGAAATGAAGGTGGACATGGATTCTAGAGTATCTGCTATTATGTATGCTCCATGCCACAAGCCTCTCTGTTAGAATGACTAAGAAGTATTGAATGAATTTTAATTTTTCTCAATGTTCCAATTCTTTTTTTATATTTAAGTTAAAATTATTTTTTTGCAATGCACCAAAGAAAGGCATATTTTTCAAATTTCTTATTCAATAGGTAATTTCCTACATGAATGAGATGGTGTCAAATGGAACACATTCATTCATTCAAAAAATTACATGTTAATGCCTTGAGAAGACTTTGAGCAAGAATTCACCAGACAGAACTTGGAAAATACTCCCCCGAGGCCGGATGAGCTGCCCTTGCCAAGGCGAAGGACAGGTAATTTGCCATGACTAATTGAAAAACATAAAGAACATTAATATGAAAAATGAAAGCATAATCCATGGTATAACAGGCAGTGAAACCATTCGCATAATTGATTACTCTTCAAGGTAACATGTTCTTTCTCTCAGGAATCTTTTTTCTGGCATGGTCTGTTTTAAAAGCCTGCTAGAGTGACATCACTTGAAAGGTCATGGAAGCAGCTGTCTCTATCCTAGTGGTCCAGAGAGTGATAGTGGGATGTTGATAATTTGTGGAAAGAATTTTTAAAATATTTAGAGACCTTTGTGATACTATACACTCTGTCTGAACATCCTGAGACATAATATCAAGAAACAATGATTGTAATATTAGTGACTTTTAATTTGAAAATTAGTGGCAGGCTATCAGGGCATCTAGGGTTCAATCCTAGCTCCACTGTGTACTAGCTGTGTGAACTTGGACAAGTCACTTATCTGCACCTGATTCTCAGTTTCTTTATTAGTAAAATGGGGGTAATAGTATCTTCTCTGCTTATCTTGTAAGGTTGAGAAAAAAACAAATAAGAGAGCACTGGTGAAAGCTTTTAAAGACCATAAAGATTAAACATAAAAGGATTATTAGGAAAATTCTGAATAATTTCTTTGTTGTTAGGTTATATCATACCAGGCTATCAAAATGAATTGTTTTTCATATACTGTTCTTATTGAAGTTCAAAGCAGAATAGAGTAAATGGTGTCAGTTTATAATATTTTGATTTTCTAAAGGTAGGTAGTTCCATGGAAATTCTAAGTCGGCAGTGGGAGCTTCTGGAATGTTTATTTCCACTCATGGCTTTGGGCAATAAAACGTAGAAGGGGATACAGGGCAGAATTAGGAGAACACACTAGCCATTATGTGCTGATAGGACAAGGGTGACTACCTTGTTTTCAGTGTGCTGTGGGCTGTGATAGCATATTAGTGACTGGCTTGTGTCCTTAACTCACCCTTTGCAACCACAGAGAGACAATCTACCTGAAGTCTAGAAGGTGGCATATTGTAATGGTTAAGAACAAGAGATTTGGGGACAGGTAAACCTAGCTTTAGATCCTGGTTCTGCTATTTAATAGCTGTGTGATCCAGAGCAAGTTACATGAACTCACTGAGCCTGAGTTTCCACATCATTAAAATGGAGATGACACTAGTACATAACTCATTTAGGACTGTTGGAAGGACTGAATGAGTTAATGTATGTAAAGAGACTGAACCCTTTGGTATTCAACAAATATTAACTATTTTTATTAGTCAGCCCTCAACAGCTGGGATGGAAAGGAACATTAGGAGGTTGTTTCAGATGCGAACCATCACAGAGCGTTATGGAGATAAGAGTAACGGAGGTACAAGGAAAAAGAGAAACAGTGATTCAAAGCATAGCTCTGGCATCATAGCGTCTAGGTTCAGATCCCAGCTTCTTGAGCTTTGTGTGAACTTAGACAGTTACCTCTCCGAGCTTCACCTTGAATCATAGGGATCACATTAATGGCTTTTTCACAGGGTTGTTTCCAAGGATCCATGATGTGATTCTTATGAAATGCTGAAAAGGATTGTCCCAATCACGTTTCTGTTATAATTACTATCCTAAGTGACCTTCTGTCCTTCTACCTTCTTCACCCCTGGGCAGAACTGTGAATTCCTCGACAGTCATACCTCATGAGTTGAGCCCAACTGAGTTGGAATTAGTGCCGAAGTGCGTGTAGATTAGTATTCTCCTTTGTACTGTCCTTGAAGGATAGGGCTGCTAACAAAGGAAAGATGTCATACATATATGGGCAATCAATCAAAGGTGCCAAAGCAATTTAGCGGAGGGAAAAAGAGTCTTTTCAACAAATAGTACTGGATCAACTGGATATCAATACAGAGAAAAAGTGAACACCAACTTTTACCTTACGCCGTACATAAAAATCAACTAGATATGGATAATGAATGCAAATGGATTCTAAATGGACCTAAATGTAAAACACTAAACCCTAAAATGTCTAGAAGAAAACATAGGAGAGAACTTTTTTAACTTTGGAGTTGGCAAAATGTCATGTAACCGCCAAAGGGAGTCTTCTATTCGCCGCAAGACAAGCCAACAGTCAGGAGGCAAGGTGGTAATAGAGGAAGGGTCTTTTTATTACAGCTTGCCAGCAAGGGGGAAGATGGTTGACTTGTGTCCTAAAGAACTATCTTAAAACTACAAAATTTTGAAGCAGTTATATAGGGCAAATGGGCTGAAGGGGGGGGGGGTCTCAGGATGTTGACATCTGGAGTGGTAGTCCTTGCGACTACATAGCATCCCTTTCTCTCTTCACCGGTGACAGATGTCAGCAGAGGTTTTTTCCCAAAGGTCGCTACATCCCTGGAAAAGCTGAAAGAACAAAGATATTGCCTTATCAGAATAGGGAGGTCTATGTATAAGCCAAGACTACAAAAATAGCAGAGCAAGCAGATGTGTACTTCTCTAAACTACGTGCAAACTAGAGCATTGCTAACAAGGAAAAGGGGGAGTCTTGATACAGTCCCAACATAGTTCCCCTCTATAAGATGGCTTCCATTATGCTAACCTATGTTAACCACCGGCTGTATTTATCTCAGCTATTTAGGTGGCACTAGCAGTCATAGAACACAAAAGGCACAAAAGCATAAAAAATAATAAATTTGATGTTATCAAAATTAAAAACTTTTGCTGTTTGAAAGATATTGTTGAGAAAATGAAAAGGCAAACCTTATAATAAGAGAAAAGAGTCACAGCACTTACATCAGACAAAGCTCTTGTATCCAGAATGTATAAATCCCTCTTGCAATTCATTAATAAGAAAACAACCAACCAATAAAAATGGGCAAAATATTTGTACAGATATTTCACAAAAGAAGATGCCCATGAACGGCCATCAAATGAATGGCCACAAATGAATGATGTAACCAAGGCTGAATTTAAGAGGGGTATTGTCCGGGCTCCATAACACACTACTAGTTATGCTGATAATTGAGGGCGTGGGGTAGGGAGAGAGGGCAGCCTTACTTCTTCTCACCACCTCTTCCTATACATTTCTCCATTTTTTCCTTTCCTTTAGCATCTTCTTATCCCCTTCTCCTGAGGAGAAAAGGCTTAGGATGGCTTAAGTCCGGTGGTCTATATTTGTCCCAATGTTATACAGCTAGTTCTAGGTGGATCCAGAAGCCAAAGTCAGGCTTCCTGACTCCCTGGATGCAGACTTCTTCGTGGGCCAATGAAGGGAGTGAAGCCTGGGGTGCCGTGGGCTTGGCTGGTTTCCCTTTCTCCTCACCTTCAGATTTGAGTTGTGTGGTACTTTAACACTGGCAGCGCAGCAGAAGCAGAGCTATGTTCACATTTGAGATATGTTTTCAAATCAGATATGCAGTGTCACTTGCTGAGATCTGGTAGGTTTTTCTATTCTACCCTGAGTGGCACAATTACACCTCATCATTTTGAGCAAAAATGGGTTATCAGCATTGGTTTTTGGCTCCCAGAGTCAAGGTATAAATTTATATTGCTGTAAACAGTTATGATTTCAAGGTGATGTTCTCAGCTATTTGTAAAGTTTTGTGAAATGATCCTCCCCTTGCCAGTCTGAAAAAAAGTGTTTCCACAGAACTTCCCAGAATCATCTGCCACTAACTAGCTCTGGGAAGTTGGGCAGTCACATCCCTCTCTGGGCCTCAGTTTCCTCATGAGTAAGATTGGGAATTGAGCTGGTTGATCTCTGCGGGCCTTTCAGCTTGACATTTTCTACATTCTCTATTCCTATGATTCTAAGTCATCCACTTTAACATTGAAATTCTAACAACACACATTTAGATGTATTTTTGCTGTCGACTTGCAGTCTCTGGGATTCCTCTGTCTTGTTTATTGCTTTCTTGGAGCTGCCTTGCATAATTTGCCTACTTATGATCTTGCTGTTTCCTACAGATGGTGTCATGTTTGAAAGGTGAAGGCGAGCATTCAGTGCAGGAGCCCAGCCACAGGCCCCTCCCTTTCTGACAGTAAAGCTGTGTGTTTCTCCTGTTTCTTGTCCTCTGCCCCTCTTCCAGTTTGTTCCATTGCTACATTTGGGTTTTATGATTACATCTGCAATAGCAGGCACAGATGTTTTTCTCATTCAGTTGTATGGTTAATGGTGAAATGGATTTTTCGAGCAGATGCTCGCGTGTGGGTACTATTCTTTTCTCTCCTGACACATTCTCTACACAAATAGCAGATTGTATGCCTGGTGTGCTTTGAGCCTAGCAAGAGGAGAATTCAAGCTGAATAACACTGGGCTGGTTTTCAAGCTCCTGAAAAAATAAGGGGGGCACTAAACTTGACGAACTCTTAATAGCGCTCCCACAGTCCAGATTCAGACCTGCATCTCCAGCATTTGCCAGTTGAGAGTAAACATTCGTCCTTTGAAGGACTGCCTTATGAAGGGAAACAACATCAGGTTCAATTTTAAAAGAGCTGGACTCAATTGCCCTGTTACTGTGCTTTCTGAGAGTCAAGGCATGTTATTTAACCTCTGTTTCTTCATCTGTGAGATGGGACTGATAATACAAAGCTGGTGTGCATCAGTGAGAGAATTGCCAAATAGCAGAGGTCCCTGCTTAAGTCTAATCTGTGTCGACTGCTGGGCATATATGGCTAATTGGAGCTGACTGATCGGAAGTCTATCTGCACAAAGGACTGAGAAATGTCCAATGAGGGAGGCAGATCTGTGGATGGGTTAAGAGTTTGGGCTTAACCCAAATTTCAATAGTACCAGGGTTTCTCAACTTTTGCATTATTGCAACTTTGGGCCAGATAATTGTTTATTGTGATGGCTGTCCTGTGCATTGTAGGATGTTTAGCAGCATCCCTGGCCTCAACCCAATAGTGCACTTCCCCCGATTTTTGACGGCTAAAATTGCTTCCAGATATTGCCAAATGTACCCTGGAGGGAGGGATCCCATTGAGGACAATTGCCTTAGAGTCACCTAGTCTTGGCTTAAAATTTTAGCTTAACATTTACCCAAGATCATGAAGCTAGTAACTGCTTCTCTGTGCTTCAGTTTTCTCATCTGTAAAATGGGGGTATTATCTACTTTACAGAATGGATTGTTGAGAGGATTAAAAGAACAGGTGTGTACAAACCTTGGCACGTAGTAACACACTACCTCCCTACCACCATAAGGTCTTTGCTTGTTCCTTTACCCTTACCTAAGATACACTCTTTTGCTAGCCCCACCTCTGTCTTATTAATGCCAACTCATCCTTCAATTCTCAGCTAAAGCACTATTTCCACAGGGAAGCCTTTCTTGATCCCTCAGACTATATCAGAGTTCATAGCATTCACAACACTTATTTTGTTGATGTTATACATTATAAGACTTGGGCAATCATTTCATTACTGTCTGTCGGACTACTAGACTGTTAACTTCATGAGGGGAGGTGCTGTGTCTCTCTTATTCACTGGTGCAGTGCCGGAGCTAAGGACAGCACCTAGAACAGAGCATGCATTTAATAAAATAGTTTTAAGAGAAAGGAGGAAGGAAGAAATGAAGGGATCAATGCAACATAGCAAATATCATTATACTTTAATTCTTCTAAGAAATTATAGGCAGCCAATCAGCCCCATAAGAAGACTACAGTGACAAGAGGAGCAGTGGTTTTAAGGAAAGTCTATCACTGAAAACTCTCTTCAGCTTAGTCCGTATAGACATTGTGCGGTTTGGTGAGCCCAATAAGTGGAATTTGAGTTTGGAACCAAAAGAGTCAGAGAGAGGGAGATCAACAATATCTTCTTTATTCCTAAAAACAGCTGGGTCTGGAGAACATGGTTTAGGTGTGCAGCAAAAATTAACTTCCTAATCATCCTAGAATTAGCCAGACTTACCTAGTCATGGGTAGCACCAAACAAATGCAGCACACCGCCTCTAATGGAGACCTGCATCTGTAAAACTTACGGTGTGCAGAACTAAGACTATTTGCTTCCTGACAGCAGGCTTGTCCCAAGGGGAGAAGCAAGAAGTGTTGAGCTGAGTGAAGACTTTCCTCCTTCTGTGGAGAAAGCCCAGGGTGTTACTCCATGTAGGTCCCTCCATTTAGGAACATGATGCCATGGGAAAGGACATCACTCTACCTCCACTCTTGCCAATAGATTTATGTCTGGGTCCAAAGGAAATGGAGAACTGGGGGCAAACCCTGACATGGGTATTTTGTTAAAGAGTCTGTAATCTATTGGGACCCAAGCAGTGTTGCTCTGGGACTTCTCTAACTAATTATGGTACAAAAAGGTAGAGAGGTGATCTTCTCCATTTTGTCACAGAACTCTGAAGCTTTGGCATCTTGAGGGCTCCGGTGGATTGATCTCATCAGTTGTTTTTGGGTGAGACGGTAGCCCCCATGGAAATAGCGGTGGGTCCCGCCAAAGGTGGACATTCTTAGTGGATAAAGCAGTACTCAGTGTAGAGCTTCTGGATCAGGAGAAGAGGCCATGCTTAGTTGGCAATTTTCAGAGGCTGGTAATACAAGGACCAAGGAAGTAATGAATGCACTCATTTTAAACCTGGGCTATGTAAATCAGGAAAATTTGTAGCTGGGTACAAAAGCTTTGTAAACGGTAAATCTATCCATATTTGAAGGGTTATTAATTTTTTTCCTTTTTATAGTTTCATTTGTTACAATTCTAACCTAATATGCTTTTAGGACCTCAGGTATTCATGATAGTTTGGTGCCCATTTGCCGTGATGTGGCTACTTTTCAGGATCAAGACAGATAGGTAGGTATCGTGGCTTGAGAGCAAAATAAAATGATCCATGCTAGTACCCAGTTAAACCTTGGTTTTCCTATATAGTAAGATAGAGCAAAATAAGTATTCATTAATTTATTCATTAAACTTCGATTTACTACTTAGCCTGTGGGAGGTTTGCTTTTACCAATTTTAAATTGGGAATAATACCAATATGGCCTTCATAGGATTGCAATGTGGATTTAAATGAGGTAATGAATGCAAGGTACTCAGTGCAGTGTCAAGCACAGGTTTGTTTGTTTGTTTTAATTCATAACACTTATCATTATCATTATGTCATACAATATATTTGCATATGGTCTGCTTTCCTTTATCAAAATGTAAGCTCTATGAGGGCAGGGACTTGATCTTTGTCTTGCATCTGCAGAACCTAGCAGAGTAGAGGTGATTAATAATTATTAGTTGAATGACTTAATTCTCAATAATATTTTCCCTAAACTCCAGAATCATGTTTACTATTTTCTAATCTTCATTTCTACTTGAAGGACCAATAGACATCTTAAACTTATGTCCAAAACTGAACCCTTAATTCCCAATGTGCCCCAATTCCCTCAATGACAAACAGGCTTCTCTTTATATTCTTTATTTTAGTAAATAGCAACTTCATTTTTTCAGTTGCTCTGACCAACAAATTTGGAATCATCCTGAAGTCCTCTCTTTTTCTAATGTCTCATTTCTAATCCATCAGCAAGTTCTATTCCCTCTATTTTCAAAATATATCCAGAATATAACCATTTCTTAGAGCATCTACTGCTACCCACCTAGTCCAAGTCAGCATCATTTCTAGTTCCAAGTCAGCATAATCTCTTGCCAGAAAATTGCTTTTATGATTATCACCTAATTCTATTCTCCTTACTATATATTTGCCTTTTAAAAGATAAATATGACCACATCATGTCTCTGCTCAAATGTTCTAAAAACTTCCCAAACCACTTTACTTAAAATACCACCTGAGGAGTGATGTCAGCATCATGGAGGAGTGAGTTGCTCCTTTTGTCTCTCCCCTCTAAGTTATAACCAGTAAGACATCCATAGATCAAGAGAGAATCCTCTGCACAGCACACCAAAATGCCTGAGAGATCCATATATCCATACATCTATGCATCTGGAGGTGGATGAGCTGGACCTCATGGAGGTGGCAGAACCAGTGGAACAGCAGTGATGGCTCCCAAGACCAGAGGCTCTGGGAACTGCAGCAACATCCACGACTAGAGACAGGATATGTGACTGGAAGCTTGAGGAACCACAGCAATGCCCACGAATGGAGGCCCGAGGAATTGAGGCAGCACCTGTAACTGGAGGCTCCAGGGACAGTAGCAGTGCACATGACCCAGCCCCTTCTCTTGGTAGCAGCAGTGGCACCTGTGACTCCAGCCCTCCCCGCAGAGGGAGCTGCATCCAAAACCCTGGAGGCCCTGGCAGCAGCAGCAGTGCCCATGACCTGAAATTCCAGGAACTGTGGCAGTGCCCAAAATGAGAGGCTTCAGGAACTTCGGTGACACCCAAGGCTGGAGGCTCCAGGAACTGTGGTGGCGTTTGTGACACAGCCCCTCCTCCAACAGCAGTGGTGGCACCAGCAACCTGAGACTCCAGGACACACAGCAGCACCCAAGACCAGAGGTTTCAGGAACCACTGTGGCAGCCATGACCCAGAAACCCCCCTTCCTGTGGTTGTGGAAGCAGAGTCTGTGACTTCTGGTCTGCCTGGCAGTGGTGGTGATGCCCATAAACCTAGTGTCCCTGGCAGTGGCAGTGCCAGATACCCTAGAAAACTCTGGAGCAGCAGCAGAGGTGGAGTCTGTGACTCTGGCCACCTGACCACAGTGGTGTCCAAGGCCATGGAGAGCTGGGTAGCTGGAGCAGCAGAGCCTGTAACCCTGATCCCCCTCCAGCTTCACTGGTGCCCACAATGCCTGCCCCCTCCCTCACAGCAGTGGTGCCTGCAGATCCAAAAACCCCGGACACAGTGGAGGTGCCTGTGATCCCAGCTCCTGTCAGTCCCCCTTCCCCTGCTGTAGTGGGGGAACCTATGATCCAGGGGCCCCTGAAAGCAGTAGAGTCACTTGCCAGCTCAGTGACCCTGGTGGTGATACCTGCCACCACACTGACATTGACAGCAGCAAGGCACCAGCAACCTCAGAGACACAAGGAGAATGACAAGGGCACTGATGACATCTTTGGCAGAGGCAGTGTAGGGTGGAAAGTGCTGGCTCTAAAATACAACCAGAAGCAGCTCAGAATCAAATTAAAGAAAGCTTTACTTAAATAAGAAAGGTGTTCACTACTACAAATGTGCCAGCAGAGAAACAACTCAGGAAGCACCATGAAAAATTATGGAACACCATATCACAAGAAGAAAATGACAATTCTCCAGAAACCAAAATTGAAGTCGTGGAATATTACAATCTGATAGAGAATTTAAATAGCTGTCATGAGGAAATTCAGTGAGCTACAAGAAACCTCAGAAAGACAGTTCAAAGAGTTCACGATTAAAATTAATAAACAGAAGAAGAATTTCACCAAGGAGATTGAAATGGTGAAAAAGGACCTAACAGAAAACATAGAGCTGAAGAACTCAATAAATGAGATGAAGATTATAATATAAAGCACTGAAAATAGAGCAGACCATAAGGAAGAGAGAAATTGTGATCTTGAAGACAGAAATCTAGAAATGAATCAGGTGGAAGAGGAGAGAGAACCAAGTTTTTTTAAAATGGAGAAATTCTATGAGAAATGTCCTACTCAATTAGGAAAAGCAACATAAAGATAATGGGTATCCCAGAAGGAGAAGAGAAGGAGAAAGGAGTAGAGGGCTTACTTGAAGAAATAACAGCTGAGAACTTCACAAATCTGGGAAAAAAACTGGATATACAAGTATGTGAAGCTAATAGAACAGCTAATTATCTCAACATAAAAAGGCCTTTTCCAAGACAAATTATATTCAAACTGTCAAAAGTCAATGACAAAGAAAGATTTTTAAATACAACCAGGGTAAATTATACAGTAACCTACAAAGCAACCCTATTAGGCTATGAGCAGATTTCTCAGCAGAAACTGTACAGGGCATGAGAGAGTAGAATGACATATTCAAAATATTGAAAGATAAAAACAATCAGCTAAGAATACTCTATCCAGCAGTTATCCTTCAGATATGAAGGAGAAATAATTTCCCAGACAAACAAAAGCTGAGGGAGCTCACCACTACTAAATCTGCCTTATAAGAAGTGTTGAGAGAAGCTCTACTACCAGAAATGAAAAGGCAAAATTACACAAAACTTTGAGTAAGATGATAAATACACAGAAGGAATCAGAAAACTGTGATGCTATTACAGAATAGGGTGTTAAGCAATTAATTATAGCATAAATTAATTAAAGGGGGAACAAAAGCATTAAAAATGACCAAAGCTGCTTCAATATGGTAATGGACTTACAACATAAAAAGGCATAATTTATTACAAGAATACAAAAGTGGAAGAAGAAAAGGACAGAACTTCTATAGGCAAATGAAGATATGCCACTATCGGCAGAAAAAGGACTATTTTATGTATGAGACATTGTACGCAAACCTCATGATAACCACAAAACAAAAATCTAAAGCAGAGACACAAAACATAAAACAAGAGGTAACATCATAGAAAACATCGTAGAAAACATCATAGAAAACCACTAAACTAAAATGCCAGACAGAAATGCAAAGGAAAAGAAACATTTGAGATATTGAAAACAAAAGATAAAATGGCAGTAGTAAGTCCTCATATATCAATAATCACCCTAAATGTAAATGGATTTAATTCACCAATCAAAAGGCACACAGTGGCTGGATGGATTTTAAAAAAAGACTCAATTATATGCTGCCTTCAGAAGACTCAGTGCCAAAGACAAACATAGGCTCAAAGAGAAGGAGTGGAAGGTGAGACTCCAAGAAAATGGCAATCAAAAGAAAGTGGATGTAGCTATGCTTTTTAAAGACAAAATAGACTTCAAGACAAAAAAGATAGCAAGAGACAAAGATGGACATTATATGATGATAAAGGAGATAATCCATCAAGAAGACAATTAAAACATGGGCAGAGGTTCTGAATAGACATTTTTCCAAAGAAGACATACAGATGGCCAACAGGCACATGAAAAGATGTTCAGCATCACTAATTATCAGGGAAATGCAAATCAAAACCACAGTGAGATATCACCTCACATCTGTCAGAGTGGCTTATTATTAAAAAGACAAGAAATAACAAGTGTTGGAGAGGATGTGCAGAAAAGGGAAGCCTCATGCACTGCTGGTGAGAATGTAAATTGATACAGTCACTATGGAAAACCATGTGGAGATTGTTCAAAAAATTAAGAATAGAACTAGCATATGATCCAGCTATTCCACTTCTGGGTATTTATCTGAAGAATACAAAAACACTAATTTGAAAGGATATATGCATACCTATGTTCATTGCAGCATTACTTACAATAGCCAAGATATAGAAACAAGCAAAGTGCCCACTGACTGACGAATGGATAAAAAAGATGTGGTGTATATGTACAATGGAATACTACTCTGCCATAAAAAAGATGAAGTCTTGCAATTTGTAACAACATGGATGGACCTTGAGGGTATTATGCCAAGTGAAATAAGTCAGATGGAGAAATACAAATATTGTATGATTTCACTCATATATGGAATATAAAAAACAAAAGAAAACAAACTCATAGAAGCAGACAACAGATTGGCAGTTACCAGAGAGGAAGGGTGTGGGGGCAGGGGGAAAGGGGAAAGGGGATCAATTATATGGTGGCTGATGGAAACTGGAATTTTGGTGGTGAGCATGCTATAGTATATACAGATGTCAAATTATAATATTGTACACCTGAAATCTATACAATGTCATAAATCAAGGTTATAGCAATAAAAGCACACACACATAAAAGAATTTGAAACCAAAAAAATATTACCACTCCTGTACTTTATTTCTTTGCCCTACTCAATTTATCATCATAGTATCTATCACTACTTGATTTTATATCATCTTTTTGGTTATCTATTGGTAGCGAGTAGAATATAAACTCCTAATAGCCTTTGGGTTTTTCTCCATGTATTTCCTCCAATCTAGAACAATGTATGGCAATAATGATAATCGGTCTATCATGTGTGGGAGTGTGTGTCTATGTGAATGTGTGGCTATATCAGTGTGAAATTTTGTATGAGTGTGAGTGCATATGAATTGTGTGAGTGTATGTAGTAGTGTATATGAAAGCATGTGAGTGTGAGAATGTGAGTGTGTATGTGAGAGTGTATGAGCATTTTAGTGTTAGAGAACATGTAAGAGAATTTGTGAATGAATGTGTTTGAATGTGGGAATGTGTGTATGAGTGTGTAAGAATTGTGAAGATGTATGTGACTGAATGTGTGAGTTTGTGTGCCAGAGAGAGTGTGTGTTTGTCAGTGTGTGAGAAAGAGTGTGATGGTGTGTGTATATGTGCATAAGTGTGTGAGGTTATTTATGAATGTGAATGAGTATTTACAAGCGTGTGACCGTGTGTGCATGTGTGTGTGAATATCTCTGGCTCTGAATTCTCCCCACACCTTTTTGCAGTCCTTTCATACCTCAAACTCACTGAGTCAAGGAAGATTTGTCATTGTTTCTCAAAATATTCTCCTCCCCCTCTGTTTCCCGTCTCAGGAAAGGCAACACCAGCCATCCAGTCAACTAAGCCAAAGATATGGGAATCATGCTCAAGTCATTTCCCTTCCTTAACCTCACATCACTAAAGTTCAAATCAATTCCCTCTTTTTCATTTCTCCTAAGAAGTTCTGAGTTGAGACCCTCATCTTATATCATCCTCAAAAGCCTCCTGGTTAGACTCCCGGTTTCTTGTCTTGAAACACTGCCTTAGGCCATTCCAGAAGAACTCATGGAAGTGCTGGAATATTTGTAAGAGGCTCAATACATATTTCTCAGTGACAATGTGGAGGTAATTTCCGTATTGGTTAGAAGATTCTCTGTAGTATGCTCTGAGGTCCTTTCCAACACTTGAAAATCTATATAATTCTTTGCCCCAATCCCACTAGGAACTATCACTACAAAAGGGTCCATCATCAATATGATCTTTGATAACATCTCTTTATCACACATCCCACAGCCCATTCCTTAGGAAATCTTGGTTCTCTGTGAGGAAAGAGTTAACACAGCAGATCTGGTTGCTTATTCCTTGCATGCCCAAGGGAATTGGAACCATGATTGACCCTTGGTAATTCCTGGAAATGCAACCCTCAGAATGTTCCTTATGTCAGTGATTAATGATTCTACTGTGTTCACCTGGAGCAATGGAGTGTGCTGTACCAGCTTGTCAGGTTGCTTTGCATAAACATGAAGATTAATTATGTGCACCTAGTTTCATTGTTAGGCATTCTGAGTTTCCATTGCCATGGCTGGTTATGTAGCATGATGTGCCTATGTGACCAGCTCTTAATAGAAACCTCATACCCAAAGACTCAAATGGGCTTCCCTGGACCAGTACATTCCACACCTGTCCCTGTAATTTGCTGCTAGACAGAAAGCATGTCCTGTGTGTCCCCAGATGGGGAAGGACTTGGAAGCCTATGTTTAGCCTCTCTGGACTTCGCCCAATGCACATCTTTTCCTGTTGCTTTTGCCTTGTATCCTTTGCTGTAATGAACCTTACCATTTGTATTAAACCACTATTGAGTCTTGTGATTCCTTGTAGTGAATGAACAAACTTGAAGGTGGTCTTGGGGCCCCCAAAACACTCTTCTTTCAAAATATATCCAGAATTTAACCACTTCATACCATGTTTGTTGGTCCCACTCTGGTCTAAACTATCATCATCTTTCATCTGAGATAACACAATACAGTTGTCCCTTGGTATCCAGGGATTTTGCATTCAAGGATTTAACCAACCACGCATGGAAAATCCTATGATGGTTGTGACTGTACTGAACATGTACAGAAAAACAGCTTTTCTTGTTATTATTCCCTAAACAATACAGTATAACAACTATTTACACAGCATTTACATTGTATTAGGTATTATAAGTAGTCTAGAGGTGATTTAAAGTATAGGGTATGATGTGCATAGGTAATATGCAAATGCTACACCATTTTGTATAAAGGACTTGAGCATCCACAGATTTTGGTATCCCTGGGGATCCTGGAACAAATTCCCCAAGGATATCAAGGGACAACTGTGCTGATTCCATCCTTACTTCCATATAGCCAGTTTTCTAGAGAGCAGTCTAGAGAGCAGAGTGATCTTCAAAAAATGTAAGTCTTATTCCATCACTCCCCTATTCAATACCTTCCAATGACTTTCCACGATATAACAGATTAAAGGTCATGCTCCTTATCCTAGCCTATGTAGGGGAGGAAGACATTTCCTCTACCCACTCTGGGTTCTTCTGGCTGGAAAACAAATTAAATTCACATGAGACAGAATAACGGGAGAAAAGTAAACAGGATCAGGCAAACTGAGCAACTCCCAAAATGGCTGAAGCCACCACCTTAAATATCATCTTCAGCTAAAGGCAAAGGAGGATGTTAGGAGGAGGGAGTTGATCATGGGAGATTACCACACAAGTACAGTAAACAAGAGTCAGGTTATTATGCAGACTTGAGTCTTTGCCTTCCACATTGGTAAGAGTTTCTAGAGATAAGTTCATCCCTCCTTCCTGGTACAGAGAGGGAGACATCTTTACAGATGGAGATTTCCTTTACAATGTTAATGTCTCTTAACAAAGGGTGAGTACATTCTACTTTTCAGAGGTTCTTTCCTGTCTGCAGTTTTTAAGAGTAAACAGCCCAAAATAATCCTCATGCTAAAGAGGCATATCTTGGGGTGGCCAATTCCAGTCCTCCACATCTATAAAGCCTAACATGATCTGGCTTCCTGACATCTCTCTGAAGTCATCTCTTACCACTCTTCCATTGATCATTTTGCTCCTCTCTGTTTCTAGAACACCTCAAGTTCATTGATTCTGGAAGAACCTGTTCTCTGTGTCTGGAAAGATCTAGCTCTAGCTCTTCATCTGCATCGTTCTGTGGCTGGCTTCTTTTGGTCATTCAGATCTCAGCTCAGATGTGACCTCCACAGACCACCCTAGTTTTTAGCCCTTTCCCCCAGTTACTTTTATCACACAGCCCTCTTTTCTATCATTATTTTATTGATGCCACTTTTAAATGTCTGAAATGATCTTGTTTTTATAACACAATCCCCTTGAAGACAAAGACTTTGTCTTTCTCATTTACTGTTGTTTCCCCAGTGCCTAGAGCAGTGCCTGACTCATAGTAGTAGGCATTCAGTAAATATGTGTTGATTGAATGAATGAAATGTAGAACAACTTGCAGCTTTAAGGAAAGAACCTATTGGGAGAGTTTTGTGTATGTGTGTATGTGTGTGCTTGTATGTCTTCTGAAACATGCTGGAAAAACCTTAGGTAGGCAGTATGTGTACAAGGGATAGGAAATTTCTGATACAATGAAAGCTCCATCATCTATATTATTCATTGTTGTTTCCTTGGTTCCTGGAACAGAGCCTGGGTTATAGTAGGTGTTCAATAAAGATTTGTCAAACAAATCAATGGTGCCTGACACAAAGTGTGCATCACAAGTATTTGGAGAAAAAATTTAAAAGTTAAGACATAGCACAAAATACCTAGGTGAATTGTTTATGTCTTTCTGCTTCCCAGGTTCCACATTTTTCCTCCCCTCAATAAAATATATTTATTTGTTCATTCATTTCATCAATATTTATTGAAGGTCCAATTTGTACCAGTGATATTGTAATATAACTAATTATTCAAACTAACTTATTGAAAGCGGTGCTAGAATTTCTTTAATAGTCGAGTGCATTTTATGTCTTTGTCAACTGGGCAGTAAGAAAATTGGTGGAAGATCAGCATCACATTATATCATGCAGTATGATAGATTTTGACTCCACATCTAAAGATTTATACATGGGGAGAGAATTAAAGGGATGAAGCAGAATAAAAGATTTAATAATGGTACAGACGGAACTTCTTTTTTTGCATCTAACCCTAATGCCCATGTCTACTGCTGGGATTTTAAGAAAGTGTTTCTATGAAGTTCAATGTACTTTAATAAATTTCACAAAACGATTAACTGCCCTGGTCAAATAGGTGGTTCTGCAACTCTGATAGCATTATTTGGATTCTTGCTTTTTGGGTAAAACTTTAAAGGTCAATTATCTTGGCTCAGAAAGACAAATTATTTCAAGTGTTTTCAGAGAATGAGGTTTTTGCAATGTCTAGGAAACTAAGGGGTGCTATAATGAGTACCTGTGTACATATATCCATTTATGCTGGTGGGGTAAATTCCTACAAGTAAAAGACCTGGATCAAAAGGCATGCACTCTTAAAATGTTCATAGTCACTGTCAAATTACTTACCCAAATGGTTAGGGCAAATTTATACTCCTGCCAGCATCTGTGAGATATTGCCCTTTTCCTGTACCCTCTTGTAGTAGGTATCATTAAATCTTCTAATTTTTCCACTCTAATTTTCAAAAAATCATATTTCTTTGATATTTCAATTTTCATTTCCTTGGCAACTGCTGAGGTTTGCACATATTTTCATATGTTTATTGATTATTTTTAACCCTGTGAATATTGTATTCATAGTCTTTGCCTATTTTATATTGTATTACTTATATTTTGTGTAATAAAGTATTAATTATTGATTTGTAAGATTTTTGTGTATTAGAGATGTGAATGTTTTGTCTGTTATATTTTTAAAATGTTTTGTCTTCATTTTTGTCATTTAAATTTATTTATAGAATCTTTTGATGTATAGAAGATTTTAAGATTTATGTGGTTAAAGTGGATAAGTTTTATTTTACCCCTTCCAGATTTCTTGTCTTGTTAGGAAATCCTTACCCATACTGTTTACAAAATTTTATTCTCTTACTACCTCTAATCTTTTCCGTTTCATTTTTAATCATTCCAAAATATATGTAGGTACGAATCTAAATTTATTTTCTTCCAAATATATTCCAATGGACCCAATTAGATTTATGGAATAATCCTTCATTCCCGCACCTTTTGATTGCCCCCATTTTAATATATCTCATCCCTGGATATACTTGGATCTGTTCCTCGACTCTTTGCTGTTCTACTCATCCATTTGTCTATTCTTTTTTGAACACCATAGCTTGTTTGATTACAGTGGCTTTACAATATATTTTGAAATCTGATAGGTCAAGTCCCTCCACAGTATTTTTCTTCAAAATTTCTTGTAACTTCTTGCATTTCTTCTGTCATAATAACTTTAAATTTATTTTTTATTATTGCAAAAATAATCCACTTGGATTTTGATTGAAAATGAATTAATATACTAAGTAACTCGATTGCCCAGTATTGCAATTATCAACTATCTCTTTAACCTTGGAGATTGTTATTCAGGTGGGAAAATCATCTTGATTGCAAGTAAAAATCTGTAATTCAGAATGTCTGATCCTGTTATTTGCTGCTCACATGTTTTCTTTATCTGTAGCCTCCTACGTGTCATTATGATACCAGCTCAACACAAGGTTGACATAAGGGAAGCCATATTGTAGAAAAGAAAGTATATTGTAACTTTGAATAAGCTCTGATTAACTAACCCAGCTGGATATGCATCCTGCAGGTGATATGCATGCTCTGTAGATTTTATGGCCCCTCCCAGATGTGATAAGTTGATAACTTTGCTCTTTGGAGTTCCTTAGGAATGTGATGACCCCAGGGCAGAGAGTCTATGTTGATAGTTATCATCTATGACAACTGAAAGATCTGGTGTGGTGACTCTGACTATTCCTTATAATTAAATTGAGGGTCAAATGTGTTTCTAAACTGTCTGTGTCAGTAACTCAACAACTCCCTCTCCAGAGTCACGGTGGCAACACATGAGTGACTCTGTTTCATTCAATGGTCCCCCTATGCCCATGCCTTTCAGCAGGAAGTAGCCAGACAGACAACGACTCTGTTCCCATTACCAGCATATGATTATGCCGGGTTACAACCGACAGTGGGTAGTTGTTGGTGCCTCTCAAGTAAACAGTAATCTTTACTATACATATTAAAGATTTTGCTTTTGTTATCTTTAAATCAGGGTATAGGGCATTGCTCCAGTCTCTGATGCATATCCAGTAAAACAAGATTATCAGGAACTAAGACCTGATGTCTGCCCCACCTGGAGGGCAGCCGCCTCCCCAACTTGGAAACCAGCCGGTATATAACTGGCCTATAGTCTTTGTTCTGTAAGATGGTTCTTTCAGACATTAGTCAGCCATCTGCCCCCTTGCTAGCAAGCTGTAATAAAATCCTTTCTTTCTTACCACCTTGCCTCTCGACTATTGGCATGTCTTGCAGTGGGAAGACGACCCCCCTTGGGTGGTAACTATTACTGATGAGTAGCTACATGGATATCTTGTCCTTCAATGTCAACTGCTCTGGGGGGTACTGGGCTTATTCCTGAAGGTCTCCAAAATGATTTTCATTTAAGCCGCATGTCTATATTTTATATTATGCCATATTAAACATATTCTATTATATTTTTGAAAATTCAATCCAAACAACAGAAACTTAATTTAGATTTAGGGATATATTACATCTTTAAAGTATTGTCTCCCTTTCCAAGGACTGTGGTGTATCTATCCATTTGTTCAGGTACTTTTATATGGTTTCAATATGTTCTTATAATTTTTCATTATAACATTTATTACTTGGTATTTTATAAATTTTTTCACAGTTGTGAATAAACTTTCTTTTTCTTTCCATTTCAATTTCTAATTGCATATTGTCAATATAAAACAAAGCTCATCTTATTTCTAGCCAACTTCCTAAATTTTCTTATCCTGATAGCTGGTTTACTTGGTGTTTTTTTTAAAATTTTTTTAGGTACATAATCTTAACATCTTCAAAAATATTAATTTTGTCTTTTGTTCCAAAATGTATACTGCATATTTAATTTTACTGTCTTATTGTATTAATTATTAATTCCAACAATTATAGATAGAGGAAAATATTTTTTATACTAATGCTCAACAGTTATAGAGAAAGTCTGAATATTAAGCAGCCATTAACAATGACATTTTTGGAGAATACTTAATGACATGGAAAATGCTCCTCATGTATTAATTTTTTAAAGACAAAATTATTTTTGAAATATGATCTAGCTTTAAAGCATGCATGCACACACACACACACACACACTCATACATTCACATTAAAAATTGTAAAAAAGCCTGAGTGAATATATGTCAATATGGAAACTGTATTATCATGGGATGATAGAATTTTCCCTTTTCTTTATATTTTTAGATATTTTACAACTTCCATGAGCATATATAGTTCTTATGATCAGAATAAAACTATAAATGTTGTTAAGAGCAGGATAGAGATTTTTAGGGGAAGTGCTACCAGACAGTGAGAGGGGACTCCTTACCTGACCTGCAAAGTCTAGCTGTTAAGTTACAAAATATTAACTGCAAAGAATTTTTAATATGGCAGCTGCTCAACATCTTGCCTTTATGTTTCTATGACTCTAGATGCTATCTTTGCAGATTTGTAGAATGCCGGTACTGCAACTCTCCTTTAGTGCAAAGTGGCTCTGCCAATGCCATCTGCAAAATGCATTTTCTGCAAAATGTATTTACAAAATGGCTACTTCATTGGACATAGGTAGAGGAAAGAATCTCTACTGAGAGCTGCCTAGAAGACTCTCCCCCGTTACTTAGAGTCCCTTTCCCCCTTAGAGATCCTTTTCTGCTTTCTTTAGCATCAGTCATCTCCTTAGTTGACAGAGTTCCAGTTAAAACTTATCCCTTTGCAGGTTTGCTGGTGCTTTACTCTATTTCATACAGGTTATAAAAGTCATTGTAACTTTCGTACTCAAGTAGAATTAAAGAAATTTCAGTCTTGTCTTTTATAGCCTTTGCCCACTCTTCCTATAGAGATTTTATTTCAGAAAGATGTTCACCTGAATTTGGTATTAGCTGTGAGTCAGCCAACCTAAGCCACAGGAGCATCGTAAATCCTGAGGATGGAGGCTCCGTAGGCTTTGTTGTCTGTGGCCTTTGATTTCTTTCCCTCCTGGTGGGAATAGAGTGGAGGGCAATGGAGGTTAAGGAAACCACATAGAGTAGAGGCTGTCAAAGGCCCATTGGGTGACATCTAAGACAAGAATTCCAAAGCTCACCAAGTTTGAAAGTATAAACTTTCCTTCAAACACTTAGAATATGGATATATCCCTTAAGTCATGTGGTTTTATGTTAGGAAGCCCAAATTGTTTTATCTTTTTAAAGGAGATTTTCATGTCAATGTTAATTCTGTATTTAAATGGATTGCTATATACTGTGCCCTTGGTTTGAGCAAATCAGAAACATCTCACATTTTGATCTATATTTGAAGATCTGGATGATATTTTCTTCCTTTCTTTTATTTCCTAACAGAGATGCTGCTATTGAAAACAAATTGTTGCTTTGTCAAAGCCCATATTCTGTTATTCAGTGTTATTTATGCAGAGTCTAATAAAACATTATGCTACTAATCAAAGGTGATAGATACAAAGCATTGTTTTGTCTTCTGGCATTATGGATTATGCTAATGGCCATCTGCCCATAATTGATATTTTGTTCTTCAGTCACAGAAAAATAAACAGAATCAGCTATTAAAGACAACTATTTTGTTGTGATAGATGCTTTTGCAGTTGTCTTTTATTCTCCATTATGTTTTTCATAATTTCTTAGTTAATTATTTAGTAGTGTAATACTTTTATGGCACTAGGACTGTCACTGTATTCCAAATGGAGATTTGAAATATATTGTATATACACAATGATGTCATCCCTAATATGCTCACTGTGCAGTTGGGAAAGAACAATCAAGCCAATAACATTTAAGACATATTGGGGCTAATATGTTTTCTTTTGTTTTCACATATGTTGGAGGGTAACTCACACTTTAGTTTTCTGTAGAGTAAGAATTAGTAATAAAAATAATCAATCCAGAAAAATGCAGACTTGATGGTTATAGTGGAAAACCAATTAAGCCAAAGTCTCCTTGGATTTTGCACAAGCAGCACTAAATTAAAGGGAAACGCATTTCTTAAGGAATTCATCTGCAATTTCACTCTCCATTACAATCAAAAGCTCCCTTTTGCAGTTGAGCCTGGAAGTAGATGTGAATATATGCAGTCAAAAAACTCTTTATGGTGTGTGTAAGGGGAACTCCATTAAATACCACTAAATACTAGGAGGAAAAACAAAAGAAGTTGAAGATGTGGTACTTGCCCTAGAAAAATTTATAATCCAATTGGGAGCTGTACTCTACAACTTAGGAACATTTGTAAGCAAGGCATTCAGGGTGAATTGATATAGCCTTTAAGTGCTGGAAGGTAAGGACTTGTATAATAAGATTGCCCACAGAAATTGCTCACTATTTTGAAAGGTCTACGGTATCTAATAAGAGAAGTTAAAATCTTTCCTGAAATCTCTGGAATCTGCATGCACAGATGAAACAGATGTCATCTGAAAGTTATGGTATTGTGTCCCAGTAGCAAAAAGCCCTGCACTGATTGCCGAAATGGCATCACTGGTGATTCATGTCTTTGAATTAAGCACTCCATGCCCCATGAAATAGGTATGATTAGTATCCTAAGAGGCAAAGTGTTATGGTTTGGTTGCCATAGTAAATGGCAGAACATGTATCTGTATACACAATTTCTAATTACAAACACCATACTCTTCTCTGAACCTCAAAAGGAGAGGGATGGGACATAACATCTGCTCATTTTTCTGTTGGGTTGTCTTTTTATCATTGATTCCTAATTTATCACTGTATGTTGTATAGTAACCTTTTGGTTTTCATGTATATGCAAATGTTTTCTCCCTTCTGTATTTTTTTGTTGTTGGTGTTACTTTATTATGGTACCTTTTGCTTACCTAAGTTTTTAATAATATTTTGTCAAATAGAAGAACTTTTTCCTTATATATTAATGCATATGTTTGATTTAATGTTTAGGAAGGTCTTCTCTACTCCAAGATTACCCAAATAGCCTCATTTGGTTTTTTCTCTTTCTTTCATAGTTTTAATTTTTATATTTACATTGTCAATTTATGTGGATTTTTTTGTTGATGTATGATGTGAGTAGAGAGTCTAACTTTGTTTCATTCTTTTTCCCCCTAGATAGGTAGCCCATTGTCTCCCAATTATTTATTCAATGGTGATGTAAAATGAAACCTTTATCACATACTGAATTAAAATACATACATTATGGGGCTGGCCCTGTTGCTGAGTGGTTAAAGTTATGTGTGCTCCATGTCAGTGGCCAGGACTTCAGAGGTTCGGATCCCAGGTGTGGACTTACTCCACTCATCAGCCATGCTGTGGAGGCATCCCACATACAACGTAGAGGAGGCTGGCATAGATTTTAGCTCAGGGACCATCTTCCTCAAGCAAAACAATAGGAGGATTGGTAGTGGATGTTAGCTCAGGGCAAATCTTCCTCACAAAATAATTATGTATATATACATTGTTTTTTGTTTCTGGAATTCTTTTTTGTTTAATTGATATATTTATCTATTCTGTTCAGTGCCAGGATTGCACTATTTTTATTGCTCTAGTTTTATAGTTGATTTTTATATTTGCAGGGCAAGATTCCTTCAACATATTTTCTCTTTCACAAGACATTTAGAATCAACCCGTCAAGTTTCAAAAGAAATTTTCCCTGGAATTTTGATTCCAGGTGAATTGAATTGAATTGATGGCTGAATTGGAGGGGGTTATTTTTATAATTTAGAGTATTCCCGTATAGGAACATGGTCTATCTCCACATTCATGCTTGTCTATATACTTCTATCATGTATTATGGTTTTTTGTTTTCATAAAAGTTCTACACAATTGCATTTGAAGTCATTTTAACCATCTTTTCCATGTATTTATGTCTTTTTCCAATTTATTTTGCCCTCAGCCAAGTGTACTCAAGAGGAATCTGTGAAGCTCTGAATGTCTACCAATCCCCACGACACCATTCTCATGATTCGTTCCTTATGAATAGCAACCACACGAGTCCCACACCTTGAGCACAATCAACCAGGGACTGGAATCAGTGATATATAGAAGAACTTTGCCCATTAGGATTACTCTCTCTTAGTTAAACTAATTTAATCTTCTCTCTAGTGGGGAATTTTATTTTGGATATAGAAAAAGTTAGTGATTGTTGGGCAGAAACTGGATGAGATAAAACAAGAAGGAGGAGAATGAGACAGTAGAATCCATGATTATTCAGAGGCCATGAGATAAGAGAAGAGAGTACACAGATGACAGTGGGTAGTAGGTGAAGTAGAGCAAATGGAAGCAGATAAAGGGAAACGCTGAGTCAGGAATACAGTAGAGCTGCTAAAATAGCAATGAACATCTGTTGGTGAGGGGGTGGGAATAAGACTGGGTCCCTGCTTGTCGTATCTTGAGTAATATTCCAGCTCTCCAAGGGCTGCTATTGAGACTTTTTTCTGTCCTCCACGTCTCTGTGTATTTTTCCAATTAGCACTTTTGAACTCAGTCAACCTGAACACATCTCTGTTCCTTGCAAACTGAAAGATCCCAATAACATATTGCGATATCTGAATTTGAGAACCTCCTCCTGAATTCCATTCCAAATTGTTCCTCCTTGCTTCTCTATCCCCTGTGAAAGAAAGCTCCTAGTTCAGATTCCATGTCCTTATAAGTACAGGAAAAGAATGGAGGGTTGCTTGGGGAGGTTTTTTTTTTTTTTTTTAAAGATTTTATTATTTTTTCTTTTTCTCCCCAAAGCCCCCCAGTACGTAGTTGTATATTCTTCGTTGTGGGTCCTTCTAGTTGTGGCATGTGGGACGCTGCTTCAGCGTGGTTTGATGAGCAGTGCCATGTCTGCGCCCAGGATTCGAACCAACGAAACACTGGGCCACCTGCAGCGGAGCGCGCGAACTTAACCACTCGGCCACGGGGCCAGCCCCCGGGAGGTTTTTAACTATCAAACAGAGGATGTTAGAATTGGTTTCCAAGAGTTGTCTATGTGATTTCTCCAATTCTTCCCTTTCCATTCTTTCTTTCTTTCTTTCTTTCTTTTTTTTGAGGAAGATTAGCCCTGAGCTAACATCCATGCCCATCTTCTGCCATCCACTTCCAATCCTCCTCTTTTTGCCAAGGAAGACCAGCCCTGAGCTAACATCCATGCCCATCTTCCTCTAGTTTATACGTGGGACGCCTACCACAGCATGGCTTTTGCCAAGCTGTGCCATGTCTGCACCGGGGATCCAAACCGGCTAACCCCGGGTCACCAAGAAGCGAGATGTGCGAACTTAACCGCTGCAGCGCTGGGCCAGCCCCCCCATTCTTTCTTGAAATCACTCCAGCCAGGATTTGACTCCACCATTCTACCACAACTACTTTTGTGTAGGCCAAGAATCACCTCCACATTGCTAAATCCAGTATTCAATCCTCCTTCCTCAACTTATTTAACCTTTAGCAGCATTTGAAGTAGTTGATGACTCCCTCTTTCTTGAAACACTTCCTTCATTTGGCTGCTGACATCACACTCCTGATTTTTCTTTTGCTCCACTGGTCACTCCTTTTCAGTCTCCTTTGCTAATTCATCCTCATCTCCCCAAACTTTTAATGTTGCAGTGCCATATGGCTCAGTCTTTGAGCCTTTTCTCTGTCTACGTTCACATCCTAGGTGATCTCATGCAGCCTCAGTCCTTTACATAATACCTATAAGCTGATGATTTCCAAATTTATATCATTCCCTTCAAGCTCTCCTTTCAGCTCCAAAGCCATATGTCCAATTGCTTAATCAACATCTCCACTTGGCTCATAAGTACCTCAATCTTTTTATGTCCACTGCTGAACTACTGCTCTTCTTCCATCTTCCCCTCGTAAAACTGCTGTTTCTTCAATCTTTTCCATATTAGTTAACGGTGATTCTATTGTTGTAGTTTCTCAGTCCAATATTCTTGGAGTCATCTTCGATTTGTCTTTTTCCTTTCACATTCCAAATCCATGCACAAATGCTCTCAGTAATATCTTTAACATACGTCCAGAATCTATCCACTTCTTACCACTCCCATTGCTACAAACCTGATCCAAGCCATCATCTTCTCTTGACTATTCTAGTAGCTTCCCTATTTCCAAACTTGGCCCCCTAAGTCTATTCTTAACACATCAATCAGAGTGATTTTGCTGAAATAGAAATCAGATCCTGTCACTCTTCTGCTAGAACATAATTTTTCACTCCATATTTCTCTCAGAGTAAAAAAATTTAAATTTTGCAAACTTCCCATTTGACACTCTCCATCTGACACTCCTTATTCTCCTTCCTTGTTATACTTTTCTCTGTAACACTGATCTTTCTAACATACTATTTGTTTTACTTGTTTATATTGTTTCTTTCCTGCCTTTTCTTACTAGACTATGCAAATTTTTTCTTTCTCATTCACAATTTCAATATCTAGAATGGTACCTAAAACACAGTGAATGCTCAATAAGTATTTTCTAAATGGATTAGGTAAATAATTGATCTCCCCTGACACTAAGACAAGGAGTCACCTGAATACAAATAAAAGGACTTAAATATTGGGAAACCTTTCCTATACCCCATCACATAGCAGCTAAATCTTTGTTAGGTGCCTCCCCGATGTATTTCCACAGCAAGCTGTGATTCCCCTATCAGAACCCTGTTTGTACTATGTTGTAATTATCTATTTATTGGTCTACACACTAGACAGTAAGCTCCTACATGGCAGAGATGGCTTAACATTCATGTATCTATCTTTTGCATTGATTGAGCACAGAGCCTGCCAACAATAGGTACTTAGTACTGTTTGTTGAATATGCGGATAAATCCATGAATAAAGGTTCTTGTCAGTCCTGGAGACTGCCTTACCCAGCATGTTGTTAATATTGACATTGTCTTCTTCCTGGAAGAATGAGATGTCTTTCCAGCCATGCTTTTGCCGGAAGTATACTTCTGGTTCAGATCCCTCCCAAAAGCAACCTATATTGGCTGACGCTAAAGAGGCAGGCTGACTAAAGCTGCCAAAGCCACAGTGAGTGATGGCCTTCTTTTTCCCCCAGGAAGACTGGATGAGACTAAAAGCCCCAAGAATCCCTAAGAGCTAAACCTTAAGAAGTGAACAAACATTGAATGTGAAAAGTGTATTTTGAGTCTCAGCACACCTAAAAACTCCCCTCCTTTGGGCCAGCCATGATGGCCTAGTGGTTAAGTTCGGTGCACTCCACTTTAGTGGCCCAGGTTTGGTTCCCAAGTGCGGACCTACACTACTCCTCAGTGGCCATGCTGTGGCAGCAGCTCACATACAAAAAGAGGAAGATTGGCAACAGATGTTAGCTCGGGGCAAATCTTCCTCAGCAAAAACAAAAGAAAACAAAAAAAACTGCCCTCCCTCTGAGGTATTATCTGGCCCTCTACTTATAAACTATGGGTTTTCCTAGGTGAGCATGATTTGAGCTCTGAAACAGCAGCTCATTCCAATCATTGGTCAAAGATAACCACTGTTCCTTTCTTAGTTTTTCCTCTACCCTCAAAAGTTATGCTGTACTAGCAATGGCTCAGGCTTTATAAAACTGTTGGTTTTATGAAATAAGGTAAAGCAGCATAAAATCAATTTTGCTGTTCAGCTGGTTTCAAAAATACCTTCCTATGCCATGATGGCATTCTCACAGGTGTCCCTGTCAACCTTGATTGAATCACCTTAGTAACTAAGTACTATGTAATATGATGCTTTATGTATCTGAATTAAAACTGTGGAGAAATAGAGATTTTCGGGTGATTCACAGTTATTGTTCAGTTTTGTTTTCTACAAAGTTCTATTTCTTCTAGGACAGGATTTAGCACCTTTTGTCATTTTTTCCTTTTTAATAGCTTTTAAAGGAAATGTATTAAAGCAGGTGAAGCATGAAACCAATAGAAAAAGGGCTAGCGACCAATTGGATACTATCCCTCAACTCTGCACCATAACACTTTCTCCATTTCTAAACAATGAAACGATAAGACAGGAAATGCAAGACGGTAGCATGTTGTTTTGCCCACTTCCCACCTTTGACAGTGCAAATGTGGCAGAAGCATTTAAAACTTGACCTATTATCAAGAAACCCTCTGCTTATCAGTTAGCACCTTAATTATCAGCTGATTGGTAACTTATATTTAAATTTTCAGTGAAACTTTTGTCAAGGATAAAAGGTAGTCAACAAGAATGGGTTCTCCTTCCCTGCCTGCCAAAAAAAGGGGATAATTATTTCTTATTCTAAGCATTTACATGAGGAAACTTGGACTATTTCCTTATAAAAAGCACATTTTGCATTTGTGAAATAATTAGGCAGAAGAGTGTAAGGTGAAACTAATCTTTCTTGATCCTTTTTTCTATTATAAATCCTTGTACATAATAAGTACTCAATAAATGCTTTTTGAATTCGTGTCTAAGCCCACACTCTCATACTTAAGTTAGTGGCAACCCACTCATTTTATTTGGGAGCAAATTGAGATCCAATAAGTAGCCATGCAGCAAGGCCAGGCTTCCCTATTCCCAATGCAGTCTTTTTCCCAGTAAGCACTCTGCTGTCATGAAGTAGGAATCATTTTAAATACCCTGCTGCTCAAGCCCAAGATTCTTTGGGACAGCAAGCTCCAAGGAGCCCTGTGACAGCTGGTATCTAGATGTAATTTTTAACTTTTTCATTTTTATAGATCAGCAAATTAAAGTACATGCAATATTGAAGGAAAATTCCAAAGAGCAGTCATCTATCTGATGGGTAATTTATTAGCCTATTTTTATACCACACTTAGGATTATTAATTATATTGCAACTATAAACATTGTTCTACTCATTCTATTTTGATGTTCTGTGAGCTACTCAAAGTTAAGGACAATATTCCACTCTTGGTACTTGTGACTGGCACTCTGGCTCAAGGAAGTTTCTCCCTAAATATAGAATTAATTAATTAGTATTAACAAAAATAATTACCTTAATGGCCTCAGAGCGACATAGATACACACTGAAACACACACATGCACATACACATACACATAAAATTCAAGAATAGTCACTAAACCAACAGCAGTAAGAATTGATATCTACTTTAAAGTAAAATTTGTTGAAAATCTTAAGAGTATATGGTGGGTCAAATCAGACCAAAAGGCGACTAACCCAATTCATACCCTTGCAGCCACTTCCTGGCTCAAGAGTTAGTCCCAGACATTGATCATTCCACATTCTTCAACACTCATGTCTTCACCACCATACTCTGCCTTAAGGCTACTGGACCTATCTCCTAGGCTTTTATCCCTAATATGTCAGTTACCCTAAGAAACCCCATATTCCTAGGGTTCATCTCCTCCAGTCTAAATTCCATATAATTCTGTACTACCACCTTCATCCTGTCCATTTCTCCAGCCTTTCCCTGACCTGAAAACCTTCCACAGTGCCCTCTAAAATTCACTATTTTCATCATCAGCAAAACCCACTGTAATCTTAATCTCTTTTCTGAAATTTCCCTTTCCCCCTGCTCTAACTAAACTCTAGATCTCCTCTGAGGACATTGCTTCTCCTGCTGTCTTCTCACACTGTGCCTCATTTTTCTCCCACTGTCTCTTTAACACTACACCTGGAGGTCAAATAACTGTCCACTTTGATTTCTCATTACTATTTCCAGGCCATTCTGCCTTCCTCCTCCCTAAACACTTTCAGGGTTTGTGTGTGTGTGTGTGTATGAGGAAGATTTTCCCTGAGCTAACATCTGTGCCAATCTTCCTCTAGTTTGTATGTGGGATGCCTGCACAACATGGCTGATGAGTGGAGTAGGTCTGCACTTGGGATCTGAACCTGTGAACCCGGGTCGCCAAAGTGGAATGCACAGAACTTTAACCACTCAGCCATGGGACCAGTCCCCTAAACACTGACGGTTTTGATTCTTATGTCATCAGGTTAAATTACTCACTGTGCCTCATTATTGTGATTCCTAATGGCCCTTGGGCCATTCCCCAATCATTTCCCAAAGATGTTATTTCCTGGTGCATTGACATTTTCTCTAAAACTGCTCCTGTCTTAGTTCTTAGCAATTTCATAATAGACTTGATACTCCAACATTCCAATGTCTCAATTCCTTGAACCCTTCTCCTCCAATGATTTTGTCTTCACTCTCATTTAGATACTTGTTCCCACGGTCATAACTTTGATTTTAACATAACTAATGATCAGCCCTTCCATAATCTCAATTTGAATCATCACTCTCCGTACACTACCTTCTATTTGTCCATCTGATTTCTTCTCTTACACCAACTCAAATAATTCTTCAACTCATCTGGACGTGAGTGGTTCTACCACCTTTGCCACTGTCCTTTAACCCTCATGTCCTCTCTTACATCTTTGATTAGATTAAATTCCAGGGCCAAACATTAAAATCTCTCCTTTGCATACACTCTCAACTCCTTTGCCCCTCTCTTGCTTTGTTGTGCTGTCTTGGAAAAACAATAACCTGGTTAAATCCAACTCTCTTCCTATTGTACACCAGTACCTATGCAACTGAATGTGGCTGGATAAAACCACACAGCCATGTTTATTGGAATTACTTTAAATTCATGCCTAGTAATCTCAAGAGGATATTTAATGTAATCTACATACTCTCTCACTCTCCAGTATTCATACTCCACACTATGTCCTCTCTCTTTAAATCTCTAAAAGTGCCTACCCCAACTTTACTATTGGCAGATGAGCTTGCTTACTCTATCACTGAGAAATTTGCAGTGATCAGAAGAGAATTTCCAGATAGTCACAGCATCGCATCTACTCACCTACCCGTAGCGGCCCTCACATACTCTACCTTCCTACCTTATAACTATAGATCAGCTATTCATAGTATATCTCAAGCCACTTCCTCTGATCCATGCATTAGTTCTCATTTCTTCTCACTTACCCTAGACATTGCTCCAGCAATTCTCCTTGCTCTGTCCTACATTATCATTTTTCTCCACCCTACTAGATTATGCCCATCAGCATACAAACATGCTGTTATTCCTCCTGTCTTTAAAAAATAATCTTGGCTGCATTTTTTTCTCCAGGCACCATCTCATTTCTTTTTTACCCTTTGCAGCAAAGCTCCTTGAGTTTTCTCTGTTTGCTATATCCAATTCTTTTCCCTCCATTCTCTCTTCAACATATTCAAATTTGGCTTTCATTCTCACCATTTCATACTAAACTGCTTTTCTCATAGTCACCTATGGTGACCACATTGCTATAACCAATGGTCAAGTCTCAGTTCTCACCCACTAGCAGCATTTGGCATAAGGCTCCTTAAGGAGCTTTTGGCTTAAATATCTGGCATCTATGATATTTTTTCATTCTTTTCCTTTCAACAGACAAGCTTTTACTTCTCAGTCTCCTTTGCCATCTTCTCCTTTTCTTCTTAACCTTTAAAATAGGAATAATCAGGGGTACTTACTCATACCTCTTCTCTAAAATATTTACTCCCTTGGCGATTTCATCCAATCTCATGTCTTTATATACATCTATATGCTAGTGACTCCCAAATCTATATCTCCATCTTGGACCTCTCTCCTACACTCTAGAAGTGTATATGCAAATGCCCGTTTGACATTTCCATTTGGATGTCTAATAGATATCTCAAATTCAGGGTTTCAAAACAAGAGCTCTTGATCTTCCCATGCTAAAGCCTGTTCCTAGAGTAGTTTTGTCTCTCCCAGTTAATGGCAAATTCTTTGGCTATACCTTAAAACATATCCAGAATCTTCCTACTTTTGATCCCCTCTACCAGTGTACTCTTAGACCCAGAGAATTTGTGCCTTTTCTCTTGGCTCACTTCTTTAGAAGGCCCTGCATATCCCAAACTACAAAAATAGATTTATTAAAGAACACATTGATGAGAATTTTTAGGCTGCTTAATTTTAAATGAGGATTTTTAGGCTGGTTACTTTTAAAACTACAGATGAGAGGCAGGCTCCAAGGAGTAGAATTTGCTTGTCCCTTTGTTGGGAAACATTTACATTTCTAAGGGAAACCTCTACCTGTGAAGATGCCTCCCTCTCTGTGCCAGGAAGAAGGGGGATGGCCTTATCTCTAGAAACTCTTAATCAATGCCAGAGGCAAGAACTTAAGTTGGTTACTGTCTGGCAACCTCATGTAACTGACATCCCCCCCCCCAAATCCTCCTTTGTTTTTAGCTGAGGATAAAATTCAAGCGGTGACTTCTGCCATTTACTCAATCTGGTTTGATTCTTATCTAAAAGTTGTGGGACCACCAAATGGCAGGACCCTACAGGCACTGATACCATTTTAACTTTTTTACATATTCTTTGTCTTGTAAAGAGATAACTCACATACCTATGCCTTAAATTAAGCCTTACTCTCCACCCAACTTTGCAGCAGCAGAAGCAGCAGCAGAAACGGCAGCAGCAACATGCCGGCAGCAGCTCTGCCTGCCCATGGGTTTTGCGCCCATGCCAGCGGCGGCAGCAGTGGCTCCTCCTGCCCGTGGGCCCTGTCCCCATGCAGCAGCCTGACTGCCCATGGGTCCTGTCCCCATGCTATTCTATTCTCTAAATAAAAGAGCACTACTGCCAGACCTTAAGAGTCTAAGAAATCTTTCTTTCGACTCCTTGGCTCACCGACCCCGCATCAACATGGGCACTTTTATTACATGAGAATAAACATTCAGCATTGGCAAAATATGATCTGTAACCCTAAATGTCCATTTTCCTGACAAATGTCATTCAGGCGCCAGAGAAACACTTGCATTTCTTGCTCTGTATTCTTGAAAAAATAAATGATGTATACAAGTGATCTGAAGGCTCAAGTTTCTGTGGCTTCTGAAGCCGACGATGGACACTGCATTAGAGCGTGGGGAGGATCTGAGAGGCAGAAGCTTCTAAAAAATGGAAAGAACAAATTAACTTCTCAAATCCTTTCTCTCAAATAGCATAAATGCAGTAGAATCTTTAACAAGAAAATACTGTTTCCCAGCAGTGCTAAGTGTCCACCAACAGAACACTGAGACACAAACAATAATATACAAGTTCAGTCATATTTGATATTTTCCCAACTTTCAGCAATATAAAAAGCATATATTTTTTTAAATTGTCAATATGAAGGCGTATTCGTAAGATAGGAAGACAGAATATATTGTATTTAACACGTGTAGGCTTCCATTTAAACTCTTTCCCTGAGAGCCAAACATTTTAGGGGTGGGCCTGTCTAATACTGTTTCCACCAAGGTCAAAGCCGCCTTCATCTCTTCATATATTGAAGTATATGGGGTAAATATTCAGGTTCAAAATGCTGTAGGGGAGGAGGACATTTCCTCTCCCCAAATGGGGGTTCGTCTAGCTGGAGAACGAATTAAATTCACATGAGACAGAATAGCAAGAGAAAATTAAACAAAGCTTTATGAGGAACCATGGCCCGGGGCCTTTCTTCCCGAAGGAAGAAAGGGCACCGAAGAAGTGGGGTGTACATAGTGGATATATAGCCCCCAAACGGGGTGTTTCACATGTGATTGAAAAGTCCCTTTTACAATAGTCACGAGGCTGCTCTGTCAGCACAGCGCTTGATGGAAATGGCAGATAGGTCTGCTGTCTCAGTGAGCGCCGCAGGGTGGCAGGTGTGTTGCCTTGGGCTGGGGGGCGGGTCACAGATGAGCGCCGCAATCGGTTCCCAGCCTAAAGAAAGATGCTTAATCTTTAAGGAGATGTCAACGTTGGGAGGGGGAGGGAAGTCAGTTACAGGAGGTTACCAGACTAGCACAATAAAATGCAGATTTTAAGTCCTTGCCTTTGGTATTGATTAAGAGTTTTTAGAGAGAAGGTCATCGCCTTTCTTCTTCCTGGTACAGAGAGGGAGGCACCTTTTACAGATAGAGATTTACCTTACAAATGTAAACGTGTCCTAACAAAGGGCAAGTTCCATTCCTCAGAGCTTCCTTCCCTGTCCCAGTTTATCAAAAGCAATCAGCCTCAAATAATCCTGATGCCAAAGAGACATATCTTGGGGTGGCCAATTCCAGGTCCCCACAATGCCTTCTGCTTGAACTAAGGAAGTCTGACGTATGGCCTATCAAACATGCATTGTACATCTGCTTTAACCATTAAAGTAAAGAATGCAGACTTCCCCTCCTACCCCCATCACCCTTGTGGGGACCTGGAAATGGCCACCCCAAGATATGTCTCTTTGGCATGAGGATTATTTGAGGCTGGTTTCTTTGCAGACAGGAAAGCAACTGAAAAGTAGAATTTGCTTACCCTTTTGTTAAGAGACATTTGCATTGTAAAGGAAATCATCTGTAAAGATATCTGTGCCTGGAAGAACTGGAATGGCCTTATCTCTAGAAACTCCTGTCGAGACAGAATGCAAGGACTTAAATCTGCGTAATAATCTTATTCCTGTTTCTGGTAACCTCCTGTAACGGACTCCCCCCACCCCAACATCTTCCTTTGTCTTTAGATATTTAAGGTGGGGGCTTCAGCCATTTTGACGAGTTGCTCATCTTGCCTGACCTCTCTCATGTATACGTGTTATAAAGCTTTGTTTAATTTTCTCCTGCTATTCTGTCTCATGTGAATTTAATTCATTCTCTGGCCAGACAAACCCACATTAGGTAGAGGAAAAGTCTTTCCCCCCTACACCCTATTGGTAGTGCCTGTATTTGTCCCTTTCCCAACATCAGGATCATTTTGACTTGCTAATTTGAAACTGAATACCTCTTTGAAACTTTGATGAATATGTATCCTGGCATGTTTAATGTATGTTCTTTGTTCTAAAAAGGTATAAGAGTGTACTGAAAACTGTGCTTCTCCGCAATACATTCTTCCTTTCTGGAAAAGGCATTCTAGGATTATAATCCTTACTTTGGCTCAAGTAAAACTCACCTTGTCTCTCTTATCTTTGGAATAGTTATTAGCTATTTTGCCTCCACAATATCATCTATTCTTAACACAGCAGTCAGATTGATTCTGTTGAAATGTAAATCAAATTGAATCATTCCTATTTTAAAATCCTTTGAGGATTCCTCATACCTTCAAAGCCAATCTTACAATGGCCTACCCTCCCTCACTATCTCTCTGCTTCATCTCCTATTGCTATTCTTAGTTTACTGCCTTCCATTCTCCTTAGCCTCCTTACCCTATTATGAAAAGCACACTTCTGCCTCAGGGCTCTTCAATGGTTATTCCCTCTTCCTGGAATGACTCTTCACCTGCACATACATGGCTCATTTCCTCTTCTCCATCAAGGTGTTGCTCAGAACTCACTTTCTTAAATGCAGCCCATTTAAAATTCCAGGCTGTCCCCAAGCAGTCATAATTCCCATGGTGCTTTTATCAGTCTACATAATACTATAGAAATAAATATTAGTTGGATAAGTGAATGGATCCTTCACACTTTAGCCAAAACAGCATTTATATGACTCAAAAATAACTATAATTTCCTTGCTTACAACCCTTCCGTGGTTCCTCATTACTCTTAGGGTAAAATCCAAACTTTTAAAGGCTACTCAGAGGTTCTATGTTATTATGAGGCTTATAAGGCTTTGAACTATCTGTTTACTTCTCCATTTTCATTTCTTTTCTTTCTCCTTACATGTTCCCCAGCAACCAAACTAACTCGGTTTATGGCATAGCCCAGTCAAATTTTCTCATATCCTACCCTGCACCATATCAAGATCTCCTTCAGATGTTGACACATGAGCTTCTGTCTGCCTGAATTCCCCACTCTACCCAACAAGTGCGCACACTCCCACATATGCACAGCCTATTAACTCCAATCATCCTTCAGAGATCTTAGCTCTGACGATGCTTCTGAAAAGTTGTCTCTGACTCACTTGGAATGTATTAGGTCATAGGGTTCCCATAACTTCTGAACTTCCCCATCAAAACACTTACCATACTTTATTGTTATGCTAGTTTAGGTACCTGTTTCCCCAAGTGGATTTTGAGGTTCCTGAGAACAGGGACCCTGACAGCCATATCCTCAGTGCTTAGCACAGTGTCTGACAATAAGCAGTGTTTTAGTGTTTGTGTACTTTTCTAAGCACTAACTACATATTAAGTGATTAATCTTAACAAAAAAACTCTAAAAGGTATTATTACCCTCCAATTTACAGACGAAAAGAGTAAGGCACAGAGATTAAGCAAATTTCCTAAGGTCACAAAGCAGTAATTGCTTGATCCAGAATTTGAATTTAGCCTGACTACCTAGCTCCAGAGCTCTTGTTTCAAACCATTGTGTTATATTGCCTCTGGAGCAGGGTAAATGTTAATAGTGAAAGACACATTTGCTAAATGAATGTACAAAGGATAGGGCACACATAGGCTCAGTGGATGATGTTAAATGAAAGACAACCTCTCCAAGAAAGGCTAAAAAGACCCCTGTGCTGGTAGGCAATGACTCTGCACCCATTGAAAACACAGACTGCCTCTCAAGGGTGACCCACAGTACCCTGATTTTTCTCCATGATCATTATGACTAGCTGAGTGTGTCATGTTCTTCTTTCCTGGAAGAACTGCCCATCTTTGCTGGTAGAGTATTTTTAAGGAAACCTTCCTATTCCTGACACAGTATCTGTATCTGAAAGCAGCAAGACCATCATTCCAAAACAGAAAAAAAAAAAAACTGGTCATGAACCTTAAAAAACATGAATGAGATAAGTTTGAGAGATAAAAGGGTATCTTTCTTCTTAGCAAAGTTAAAATTTTTTAAAAATCATACTACTTTTAGCTGAATAAACAGTATGTTAAAAGGGTTATGAGTAGTCTGCTCACTGATTGTTAATACCTTACCAATCTTTATCTTGTTCATTGTGTTTTTTATACATCTCATTTACTTAGAAGAACCTTGTCCAAATAAGGTAGAAAAATATTCTTGAAATGTTTGGCAGACCACAAGTACAGAATATTTGAAAGAAAATGTCATGTTGTGCCCACCTGGGTATATTTTTATATATCTTTTTTCCTTCTGAGTGGACCAATGTGGACTCCACCTGTCTTCAGTAGCTGTTTGAAGAGACTAAAACAGGTTTAGACACCACTATATCTCTCTACCATCAGACAACCTAGGGAATTGGTTGAGAAAGGCAAGACTGAGCGTGTGCTGAAAGGTATTCACTAGAGGATAGATGGGAGTTTTAGAAAACAGACTGATCTCAACAGCCTATCTCTTACAGAAATCATTCACTGTAGGTTACTTAGGAAAGACAATAAGTTTTTCTGTAAGGAAGGATTATATTTTAGATTGTAGAGTAACTTGATGGGAGGGAGAACTTTCACACCCTTGTTAATTCACTGACAGATGGTGCTAATTGTCTGTACAAGCAATTGATTTAGTGACAGAATATGCCAGAATAGCTATACAGTGGTGTCCCCTTATCCACAGTTTCAATTTCTGTGGTTTCAGTTACTTGAGGTCAACCACAGTCCGAAAAGATTAAATAAAAAATTCCATAAATAAACGATTCACAAGGTTTAAATTGCAGGTCGTTCTGAACAGCATGATGAAATCTCTCACCAATCCTCTCTGTCGCATCTGGGATGTGAAATCATCCCTTTGTCCAGTGGATCCACACTGTACACACTACCTGCCCCATTAGTCACTTAGTAGCTGTCTCGGTTATCGCATCTACTGTTGTGGTATCACAGTGTTTATGTTCAAGTCACCCTTATTGTACTTAAATAATGGACCTAAAGTGCAAGAGGAGTGATGCTGGTAATTTATACATGCCAAAGTGAAGCCATAAAGTACTTCCTTTAAGTGAAAAGGTGAAAGTTCTCAACTTAATAAGAAAAAAGTTCATATGCTAAGGTTGCTAAGATCTACAGTAACTTTTATTACAGTATATTGTATATTGTTACATATATATTACAGTATATTGCTATATTAGTTCTGTTTTTATTAGTTATTGTTAATTTCTTACTGTACTGAATTTATGAATTAAACTTTATCATATGTATGTATAGGAAAAAAGATTGTATATATAGGATTCCATACTATCTGTGGTTTCAGACATCCACTGGGAGTCTTGAAACATATCCCCTGTGGGTAAGGATGGACTACTGTATAGCTTAGCTGAAAGTCTCCAGAATAGAGCTAGCCTCACTCTCCAGAGGTGGAGCGTAGAAACGCCAACCTAAGAAATTAGCAG
The DNA here is from genome assembly GCF_041296235.1 of Equus asinus. Taxonomy (NCBI): domain Eukaryota; kingdom Metazoa; phylum Chordata; class Mammalia; order Perissodactyla; family Equidae; genus Equus; species Equus asinus. Next base: position 128,620,848 of record NC_091820.1, read on the forward strand.
AAGATTGGGGGTGAGCTGTTACTATCCCTCGACATGGGCAAACATGAAACCATACTGAAAGGATATGCCTCCAGCCCAGGTGACCCACAATTTCACCATACAAAGCTCTACAGAAAGTAACACATAATCCAAAATTTAAAAGCACAGAGGAAATGAGCCATCATGACTGAGAATCAGAAGACATCACAAAATAGAGGCTTCCTTCATTCCCCCATCCACTCAGTAGATTTTAAAATAATCTGAGACTATAAAATAAATATGTTCACGTTAATTAAAGATCTAGTTGGAATAAAAACCATAATAAATAACAAGACAATATGGAAAAGGAAAGGAATGAGGATTGCTGAAAAAGAACCAAATAGTACTTCCAGAAATGAATAATATGATCTTTGAACTTAAAATCACTACATATTGGACACAGCTGTATATAAATTGTTTAGAACTTGTAAACTAGAAGATAGACATTTAAAGATTATCCAGAGTTCACTTCAGAGAGAGACAGAGTTAGAAAATGTGAAAGAAAGAAATATCAGGAGACATGGAGGATAGAGTGAGACATTTCAATATATATCTAATAGACGTTCCAGAAAGAGAAAATAGAGAGACTAGGGATGAGGCAATATCCAAGTACTTTTCTAGAATTTATGAATATGAATCATCAGACTCTGAAAGTATAATGAATCACAAGAGGATAAATAAAACTGAGACTACTTGTAGACATACAGTAGTGAAACTGCAGACCAACCACGAGGGAAACATATTAAGAGCAATCAGAGGAGGGAAGGTTACCTACAAAGAAATGACAGACCATTAGATGGGTGTCAGCTTCTCAAAAGTAGTAATAGAAGCCAGAAGACAATGAAATCATTACTTCAGGTAATAGAAGAAAGTAAATGTCAATCTAGCATTCTATAACTAGCAAATTTGTAATGTATAAATTAACATACTTTCAAAGAAATGAAGAATAAGAGTTCACCTGTCATAGGCATTTGCTGAAATAACTATTAATGGAACTACTTCATAATTATAGAAATTTAACTCAGAAGGAAAGAGTGAGATCTGAGAAGTAATGGTGAAAAAGAAAGTGATAAATATATGGGTAATTTAAGCGCGGACTGCAAAAAGCAACAACTGTGGCTAATTTCAGAAGAGTTTAAAACCAAATGGAATTAAAATACTAGATATCTAACAACGAAAGAAAATGATCTCTGTAAAAGTGTTCTAAGTTTTTGAATTTTCCAAAAGGAGGGAAGAGATACTGTTCAAATTTACACTTTATGTCACTTGTTTAAAATCTTAAGGCTAACAACTAAAATAATAGAAATAAAATGTGTTCTTTATATAGCAGTAGAAGGGGAAAAGGTAAACAAAGAAGAAAGGATTAGTAAATAAAATTCAGGAGAGGAGAGAGGTAAACTAAAGCAAAAGAAGAGTATAGAAAGAAAAATTGCAAAAGGAAAATGATAGAAATAAATTCAAACATATCTGTAATCACAATGAATATAAATGTCTATAATTGCCATTTAAAATCAAATTCTTATATTGCATATAAAAACATTTAGCCATATGCTGTTTATAAGAGATATGCCTACATTGCAAAGACCTAGAGAGGCTAAAGATAAAGGAATAGAAGAAAATGCACCAGGATTAATATGCCCTGGATATATCACTATCAAGTGAAATAGATTTAAAAGCAAAAAAAGTATTATTAGCAATAACAGTGCTAAGAGATATACTGAAGATATGTTATTGGAGATTTATAATCACTTAATACACAGCATAAAAATATGTAACACCAAAAATATCAGAACTACAAAGTGAAAAATCACAAATCCACCATCATGGTGGGAGATTTTAATTCTTATCTCTCAGTAACTAATGTATCAAGCTGTAAAAGTGTTAAGACTATAGGATATTTGTACAGCAAAATCAGTAAGTTTTATCTGGTGAACATATATAGAATCTCACACAGCAATTAAAGAATTATTTTTTTCCAGAGCACAAATGGAACATTTATTAAAAAAATTAAACTTCTTTGTTGGTGATAAGAACACTTAAGTTCTACCTTCTTAGTGGATTTCAAGTATTCAACACAGTATTGTTAACTATATCAACACTGCTGTGCTTTAGATCTCCAGAACTTATTCATCTTGCATAGCTGAAACTTTGTATTCCTGGACCAACATTTCCCCATTTTCCCCTCCTCCCAGCCCCTAGCAACCACCATCCTACTCTCTGCTTCTATGAGTTTGACTATTTTTAGATTCCACATATAAGTGAGATCATGCAGTACTAGATTATTTTGCTTAGCATAATGTTCAGGTTCATCCAATCAAAGAGATATATAACTAAATAAAGGAAAATAGTAACTAGGGGATATGGTGGGTATGTTAATTGGCTTGCTTGTGGTGATTTCACAATGTATACATATATCAAAACACCAAGTTTGATACTTTAAATATGTACAATGTTTATTTGTCAATTATAACTTGATAAAAATGGGAAAATTACATTATGTAAAAATAAATGAAATTCTGTAAAGAAAAAACATTAGCCATTTTTAGCCCAGAAAAAAAAGTTAACAAATGCCAAACAATATCATATAGATCAGAGTTTGTTTTGTTTATGAAATGAAATAACAGAAATAAATAAAAGATAACTAACTCCCAATATATTTAGAAATATTAAAATATATTTTTAATAATTCATGGAACAAAGACAAAGCTATAATAGTAACTGAATCATATTTTGAACTGAATGACAATGAAAATACTTCATATCAAGAGATGTGAGATGTAACCAAAGAAGTAACAAGAGGGAAATTTATAGACTCAAATATATCTATATGTGCATGTATAGGTATATGTATGTATGTATATCAGAAAAGAGGAAAAGCTTCAAATTAGTGAGCAACACATGCAACTCAAGCAATTAGAAAAAGAATAGCAGAATAAAACAAAAGAAAGTAAAAAAGAAGGAAATAAATATAAAAACAGAAATAAAGGAAAAAGAAAATGAAACAGAGAGGAGTAACAAAAAGTTGTTTTTTTTTTTTTTCTTAAAAAGTCAAATACGATAGATAAAACTCTGGAAGTATGGACCAAAAATAAAGACAAAAGGGCCAAATAAACAATACCAAGAGTGAAAATTTGAACACACCACCAGGTAGATCAGAAGATTTAAAAAGCATAAGGGAATACTATGAACAACTTTAGGCCAACATACATTTAAAGGTGTGAGAAATGGAAAATTTCCAAGAAAAACAAGACTCCTCAAAGTATTTCACCAAAACATTAAAAACTTGAATAAACCTATAACCACTAACGAAATTGAATCAGTAAATAAAAATCTACCTGTGACAACTACACCAAGCACACATAAACCTATATGCACACATCCCATGCAGTTATACAGTCAAGTTCTGTCAATCTTTTAGGGAAGAAATAATCCTATATTCTACAACCTGTTCTCAAAGCCCAGCCTCAGTGAGATTGAAAAACATCTCAGAAGTTTACAATGTTCAATGGCCAAGTTCGAGAACCATTGAGCTGGCCCCACTTCATTTTGCAGCTGAGGAAAGTGGGACATAGCCAGGTAAAGTGACTCAGCTCACAGAGCCAGTTATGTTCCCTGAACTGAGGCTGGTGTTTTTATTGGTGCAGGAAGATTTCACGGAAATCTCTCTTGGATATTTTTCTTATTTGGAACTGCAAATCCTACATTTTTCATTCCTCTTCTTCTTTGAAAATGGTTATCAGTAGTAGAAAGTTGTACTTTTGATGAGCCCATAATAGGAAGTAATGGGTGATTATTGAACGCCATTTCGTGTTGGAGGAGATTTGAAATTGAAATTGAATTCTTCAGGAGAGAAAGGAGCAGACAATAAACGTCTCACCTGAAATGACTCAACATCAGGTTTTCACAACATAGAAAAGTGAGAGAGGTACTTTTTGCTCAATTTTCTGTAAACCTAAAACTACTCTAAAATATAAAGTCTATTAATTTACAATAGTGATAGACAATATCCTCTTGCCTCTTAAGAGAGGACTTTCTTTTGTGGTTTACGCAAAGGGCCATAGGTATCAGAGCCTAGAACTTTCTTGGCCTTTAGTTCCTCACTGTTGCTCAGTATTAGAAGACTAGATAGGGAGGGAGTAGCTATCATATGCTAACTGGTTCAGAGAGTGTCCAATCAGATAGAAATATTTTAATAAATTTATCAGCCACAGCTACAAGCATAACGAACAGCAGTCAAAGTGTATTAGTAAGGATTATGATTCATTTTTGGCAAAGTTGGCTTAGTTCCAGCTCAACTAAGTAGTTCAGATTATACTTCTGATGGGTAATAGGCATGCCATTTACATTATGAATGCTTCTAGAATAGCCAGAAATTATAATAAACAGTTATAATTTCTAAAGAAATTATATATATATATATAACTTTTACTATGACAAAAATCAGATGGAAGGCCAACATCCAAAAGTGATACTTAAAAACATATAAGATGCCTGAAAACATCCAACATTTCTGTGTCAAAACCAACCTACCCAAGAAACAAGCATAGTATGTCAGAAGAAACACTCTTTTTAACCCACACTCAAATAACAATGATAGTAGTAAACATCCATTGAATGCTTGCTATACATGAACGACTTTAAAATACATTATCTTATGTAATATACATAATATTTTTTTAAGTTTGGTAATATTATCTACGTTTTTCTGAAGGGGAAGCTGTAGTAATGTGGTCAGGTGACTTTCCTAAAACCACATGCCATAGCCAGCGCTCTAAGTTAAATCTGCACATTATTATTCCCAGTGTTCCTACCATTACTCTACTGTTGCCACCCTTTATAAGCTCTTAAAGGTTGGAGCCAAGAGATGCTTCTGAAGCAATTTCTCCAAGCTCATGGCAAGTTTGGATGAGTGGGCCCCTCTTCTTTCACTCTGAGTTTGTGCCTTCCCACTGGCATTTCTCTCTTCCTTCTGTTCTTATTATACCCTAAGTCAAGAGAAAGCTAAACCCACTTTCTTTCTGACTAAAGAATAAACAACAAAAATATTTTTAAAAACCTGTCTTCTGGGGCCAGCTCGGTGGCACAGCAGTTAAGTGTGCACGTTCCTTGGTGGCATGGGGTTCGCCGGTTCGGATTGCGGGTGTGGACATGGCACCGCTTGGCAAGCCAGGCTGTGGCAGGCTTCCCACATATAAAGTTGAGGAAGATGAGCATGGATATTAGCTCAGGGCCAGTCTTCCTCAGCAAAAAGGGGAGCATTAGCAGCAGATGTTAGCTCAGGGCTAATCTTCCTCAAAAAAAAACACCTGTCTTCTTTTTTTGCTCCTTTTCATGAAGGTATGACAAACTGGGGTTTTCAAAATAAACAAACTAAAACTAGAGGGAAAGAAAAGTGATAACTAAAAGAAAAGAAGGGTCAGAAAAATCATTGTATCTCAAGTACAGTTTTCTGATCCAAATAGATACGGATATGGTCCACATGTAAAATAACCTTGTCCAGAAAAGTCTCCCATTTCATTCTGAAGGTCCTTTCACATAGATCTTGAGTAGATTGGAAGCGAAGCGATCATAATGTTGATGGTCTAGCCCCACGTGCATAAATCACCCCTATACTTTTCCTGGTACATAGAAGCAAAGTCAGAAAGCCTGAAACTCAAAACCACCCTCCAATCACCTTCGCTTGGTCCTGTGGTTATCTCCTCACAAATCCCTACAACTCCTCACTCAGTTAGTTACTTTCACCCGCTACCTGTGTTAATGGAACAAGTCTACAAACTCTAGGCCTTGAATTTAGTGACCTCCAAGGTCCTTTCCAGATCTGAAACTATAGGCTTCCAGTATTTGTCTTTCTATGACTGATTTATCAACCCTAACATAATGTCCTCAAAGTCCATCCATGTTGTCACAAATGGCAGGATTTCCTTCTTTCTCATGGCTGAATAATATTCCAGTGTGTGTGTGTGTGTGTGTGTGTGTGTATACACCGCATCACTTAGGTTGTATGCTATCACTTCTCTGTGGAATCTAGAAAAGCCAAAGTCATAAAAACAGAGAGTAAAATAGTGGTTTCCAGGAGGTGGGGGAATAGATGAGATGTTGTTTAAGGGTACAAACTTGAAACTAGTAGACAAATAAGTCCTGGAGATCTAGTATACAGCATAGTGAATATAGTCAACAATAATGCATTATAATCATCAAACTTGCTAAGAGACTAGAACTTAATTATTCCCACCACAACAAAGGAATGTGTGATGTGATAGAGGTGCTAACTATCCTTAGAATGAGAATCATATTACAATATATAAAAATAAGAAATCAACATATACACCTTAAATTTACAAAAGGTTATGTGTCAAATATATTTCAATAAAAAAATTACAGGTTTCCTTGAGATAATGAGGCAATGCATTTCCAAATCATTTGAATGCCTGAGACCACTCCTTCCTTAGAACGCCAGTAAAACACGGTTCTAACTTAAATGCCTTCGTCCTCATTTCTTGCTAGTGTTCTAGTTAAGTCCCAAAGTTCCTTTTGCCTTGGAGCTGCTCTAATCAGATAGTAGGTCTCATCACAACAGAATTAACACACACGTTTTGTCTTGAAACTATCGGTCATAAATGGGCTTCCGTAGAGTGCTATTATGTTTTCAGAGTTAGGTAGTGGAGTTGATTAATTAAAAGTTAACAGTAACGCAAACTTTAATTTTACCTTCAATGTATCCATCCTATTTTCTCTGCAAGCATAGGGACTTGCTATTGGAAAGTTATGATTTATCGTTGTCGGCAGTGGTTTCTTCAGAAAGTATGATAAGGGTTAGCGTTACTTTGAAAAATCATTATCAGTTTCTGCTACTTTCATATTTTATCTCTTCGTTTATAATGAACTTCTATTCTGAAGAATCACTTAAGGCAGTTGTTCACTGAAACAATGTGCATATCTAGTTTAATTTGTTATATGAACAAGTAGTGCTAAATTTCTCTATATTGTAATTTTGTTTTACTTTGCTCACAAAAGGAGGCCAGCTAACTCAAGGGTTTACTGGCCATTCCTTTTGGAATAGTAAGACTGGGCTTTTCAATACGGAGAATCTGAGCGCTTTTGGCTTTATTTTGGTCATTTCTTCCTCTAAAGTATGATTTTCTATTGCCTTTGAGGACAAGCAAAACAGCAGCTCCTAAATGAAAGGAGAAACCATATCGCACAGGAGATTAGCTTAAACCCTAGAGTGTTATCTCTACTTTCTGCCATATCTAAAGCTTGTGTTGATTATTTCTACGAGTCACTACGGGGCAGCCAAAATAAATCTATCCAAAACTAGCATAGAAATTACCAGGTTTTCACTGGTGTGAAAAATCTCTAAATGTGGACAGTAATATTCCTCCCACCTCCACTCTGCCTCAGGACATAGTCTAGTGTCTTGTAACGAAAAGCAATTGATATAAAAAATTCTCATTTCAAATGCAAAGGTTCACAGATTGGGAGATCTTATAAGACAGAGTAGAGAACAATTAAAGTACAAAAGATGATCGCCGATAATGCATGTTTAAATCAATAAAATAATGTTTTATTTTCATATTGCTCTCTCGTGGAGGAGACTGGGAGCAGCAAAATGTGACTTAAGGGAGGAGTTAAGGTATAATCTGTTGCTTTGAGAGAAAGCTGGAAGAATTTATATCTGAGAGAACTGCTGTGTAGTTTGGCAACGTGGGGAAGCAAAGTGGGCAATCATATTGTCAGGCAGATAGATGTCAGAGACAGTATGGAAACACTAAGAACCAGACCTGTATGGCAATTGCATCAGAACCATTACAAATGATATAGAATAAAGTGTTTATTATAGGAGTTCTTTGATGTGTGCTATTGTGGGAACTGGTAAAGTGAACTCTATACATCTGTTGTTTCTGAGTCTTGTGTTTGCCCTGAAGATAGCACAGCAGGCAGTTAGGAAGGAAAGATGCATGTAAAATGGAGGAGAGAAAGCACAAACTGCAATCTATAAGGATAAACTAGAACCCATGTCAGTTTCCTACCACCTCTTTGATGATACAGATGAACTGGAAGAGAAGCCAATGCCTTTCAAGAAGCTGAACACAAACCTGGGCCAGAAGTCATAGAAGAAGGAGCTGAAGGGTCTACAAGCCTGACTCTACCGCCTACATCAATAAGGTGATCAGTGACAATGTGCATGGATACTGCATAACTCTACACTAAACTTATGAGAATAGCCATGAGTGCTTCTATATATATATATATACTTTATTGAGATGGTTTACATACCATACAATTTACCCTTTAAAAGTGTACAATTTAATGGGTTTTAGTATATTCACAAGGTTGTGAAACTATCGTCACAATCAATTTTAGAACATTTTCACCCAAAAAGAAACCCTCTAGCAGTCACACCCAACCCCTCATCACCCCAAGCACTAAGCAACCACTAATCTACTTTCTGTATCTATGAATTCGCCTATTATGGACATTTAATATAAATGGAATCATATAATATGTGGTCTTTCGTGCTTTTATAACTGGCTTCTCACTTACCATATTGTTTTCAAGGTTCATCCATGTTGTTGCCTGTATCAGTAATTCATTCCTTTTTATTGCAGAATAATATTCCTTTGTATAGATATGCCTCATTTTATTTATACAATCAGTTGATGGACATTTGCGTTAATTCCATTTTTGGTTATTATAAATAATGCTGCTATGAACAATCGTGTATATGGTTTTCTGTGGACATATGTTTTCATTTCTCATAGGTATATATCTAGGAATAGAGTTGCTGGATCAAATGGTAATTTTGCTGTTAACCATTTGAGAAAATGTCAGACTTATCCAAAGCAGCTACACCATTTTACACCCCCATCAGCAATGAATGACGGTTCCAATTTCTCCACATCCTTAGCAATGCTTGTTACTGTGTTTTATTATTGTTATTAGTATAGCCATCTTAGTTGGTGTGAAGTGGTATTTCATTGTGATTTTGATTTGCATTTCCCTAATGATTAATAGTGTTGAGCATCTTTTCATGTGCTTATTGGCCAATTGTATATCTTTGGAGAAATGTCTATTCAAACCCATTTCTTAGTTGAGATTTTTCTCTTTTTGTTGTTGAGTTGCAGGATTTCTTTATATATTCCGTATATTAGTCACTTATCTAATATATGACTTGCAAAGAGTTTATCTCATTATGTGGATTGTCCACTTATTTTATTGATAGTGTCCTTTGAGGCACACAAGTTTTAAATTTTTTAAAGTAATTTTATTCAGATTATAATGGTTTATACCATTGTGTAATTTCAGGTGTGCATTATTGTTTATCAGTTCCTGAATACACTTCATCGTGCTCACCCCAGTAGTCTAATTTTTATCCATCACCATACATATGTGCCCCTTTGTCCCTTTCTCCCACCCCCCAACCCCCTTCCCCTCTGGTAACCACTAATCTGTTCTCTTTATCCATATACTTGTTATCTTCCACATATAAGTGAAATCAAGCAGTATTTGTCTTTCTCTGTCTGGCTTATTTCACTTAACATCATACCCTTAAGTTCAATCAATGTTGTTGCAAATGGGACAATTTTGGCTTTTTCATGGCTGAGTAGCATTCCATTGTATATATATATACCACATCTTCTTTATCCATCCATCTGTAGAAGGGCACTTGGTTTGCTTCCACATTTTGGCTATTGTGAATAACACTGCAGTGAACATCGGGGTGCATAAATATCTTTGGATCATTGATTTCAAGTTCTCTGGATAAATACCCAGGAGTGGGATAGCTGGATTGTATGGTATTTCTATTTTTAATTTTTTGAGAACTCTCCATACTGTTTTCCATAGTGGCTACACCAGTTTGCACTCCTACCAGCAGTGTATGAGCGTTTCCTTTTCTCCACTTCCTCTCCAACATTTGTTGTTTTTTGTCTTGGTAATTATAGCCATTTTGACTGCTGTAAGGTGATATCTCATTGTAGCTTTGATTTGCATATCCTTAATAATTTGTGATGTTGAGCATCATTTCATGTGTCTGTTGGCCATCTGTATATCTCCCTTAGAAAAATGTCTGTTCATGTCCTCTGCCCATTTTTTTGATTGGGTTGTTTGGGTTTTTTTGTTGAGTTGTATGAGTTCTTTACATATTTTGGAGATCAACTCCTTGTCAGATATGTGACTTGCAAATATTTTCTCCAAGTAGGTGGACTGTCTTTATGTTTTGTTCATTGTTTCCTTTGCTTTGCAGAAGCTTTTTAGTCTGATGTAGTCCCATTTGTCAACTTTTTCTTTTGTTTCCCTTGCCTGAGTAGACATGGTATTTGAAAAGATGTTGCAAAGACCAATGTCAAAGAGCATACTGCCTATGATTTCTTCTGGGAGTTTTATGGTTTTGGTCTTACATTCAAATCTTTAATCCATTTTGAGTTAATTTTTGTGTATGGTGTAAGATTATGGTCTACTTTCATTCTTTTGCACATCGTCCAGTTTTCCCAACATCATTTATTAAAGAGACAGTCCTTTATCCATCGTATGTTCTTGGCTCCTTTGTCGAAGATTAACTGTCCATAGATGTGTGCTTTTGTTTATGGGCTTTCAATTCTGATCCATTGATCTGTTTGTCCGTTTTTGTGCCAGTACCATGCTGTTTTGATTACTATAGCTTTGTAGTATGTTTTCAAGTAAGGGATTGTGATGCCTCCAGATTTGTTCTTTTATTTTCAGGATTGCTTTGGCTATTTGGGGTCTTTTGTTGTTCCATATAAATTTTTGGATTTTTTGTTCTAGTTCTGTGAAGAATGTCATTGGGATTCTGATTGAGATTGCATTGAGTCTATAGATTGCTTTGGATAGTATGGACATTTTAACTATGTTTATTCTTCCAATCCATGAACATGGAGTATCTTTCCGTTGCTTTATAGCTTACTCAATTTCTTTCAATAATGACTTACAGTTTTCAGTGTACACGTATTTCACCTCTTTGGTTAAGTTTATTCCTAGGTATTTTATTATTTTTGTTGCAACTGTAAATGGGATTGTATACTTGATTTCTCTTTCAGCTAGTTCATTGTTGGTGTATAGGAATGCAACTGATTTTTTCAGATTGATTTTGTACTCTGAAATTTTGCTGTAGTTGTTGATTATTTCTAGTAGTTTTCTGGTGGATTTTTTAGGGTTTTCTATATATATAAAATCATGTCATCTGCAAATAGCGAAAGTTTCACTTCTTTCATTCCAATCTAAATTTCTTTTATTTCTTTTTCTTGCCTAATTGCTCTGGCTTATACCTCCAGTGCTATGATGACTAGGAGTGGCAAGAGCGGGCACCTTTGTCTTATTCCTGTTCTCAGAAGGATGGCTTTCAGTTTTTCACCATTAAGTATGATGTTGGCTGAGGGTTTGTCTTATACAGCCTTTATTATGTTGAGGTACTTTCCCTATACACCTATTTTATTGAGAGTTTCAATCATAAATGGATGTAGGACCTTGTCAAATGCTTTGTCTGTCTATTGAGATGATCATGTGATTCTTATTCCTCATTTTGTTAATGTGGTGTATCACACTGATTGATTTGCAGATGTTGAACCATCCCTGCATCCCTGGAATACATCCCACTTGATTGTAGTGTATGATCCTTTTAATGTATTGCTGTATTTGGCTTGCCAATATTTTGTTGAGGGTTTCTGCATCTAAGTTCATCAGTGATATTGGCCTGTAGTTTTCCTTCCTTGTGTGGTCCTTGTCTAGTTTGGGTATCAGAGTAATGTTAGCCTCATAGAATGTGTTAGGAAGCATACAATCTTATTCAATTTTTTGGAATAGTTTGAGAAGTATAGGTTGTAAATCTTCTTTGAATGTTTGGTAGAATTCTCCAGAGAAGCCATCTAGTCTTGGACTTTTGTTTTTTGGGAGGTTTTCGATTACTCTCTCAATCTCTGTACTTGTGATCGGTCTGTTCAGATTCTCTATTTCTTCTTGATTCAGTTTTGGGAGGTTGTTTGAGTCTAGGAATTCATCCCTTTCTTCTAGGTTATCGAATTTGTAGGCATATAATTTTTCATAGTATTCTCTTATAATCCTTTGTATTTCTGCAGTATCTGTTGTGATTTCTTCTCATTCATTTCTAATTTTATTTATTTGAGCCTTCTCCCTTTTTTTCTTTGTGAGTGTGTCTAAGGGCTTGTCAATTTTGTTTATCTTCTCAAAGAACTAGCTCTTAGTTTCATTGATCCTTGTTATTGTTTTTTTAGTCTCTATTTCATTTATTTCTGCTTTGCTTTTTATTATTTCCCTCCTTCTGCTGACTTTGGGCTTTGTTTGTTCTTCTTTTTATAGCTCTGTTACATGCATTTTAAGATTATTTATTTGAGATTTTTCTGGTTTGTTGAGGTGGGCCTGTATTGCTATGAATTTCCCTCTTATGACTGCTTTTGCTGTATCTCATAAGAGTTGATATGTTGTATTTTCATTTTCGTTTATCTCCACCTATTTTTTAATTTCTCCTTTGATTTCTTCAATGATCCAATGGTTGTTCAATAGCATGCTGTTTAGTTTTCACACATTTCTGACTTTCCCAGTTTTTTCCCCAGAAGGTTTTCTAGCTTCACAGCATTGTGGTCAGAAAAGAGGGTTGGGATGATTTCAATCTTCTTAAATTTATTGAGGCTTACCTGGTTTCCCACCATATGGTCCTTCTTTGAGAATGATCCATGTGCACTTGAGAAGAATGTATATTCTGCTGTTTTTGGATGGAATGCTCTTTCTGTATATGTGAAGTCCATCTGATCAAGTGTTTCATTTAAATATGCTATTTCTGTGTTGACATTTTGTCTGGATGATCTGTCCATTGATGTGAGTAGGGTATTGAGGTCCCCTAATATTGTGTTGCTGTTAATTTTTCCCTTCAGGTTTCCTAATAATTGCTTTATGTACTTTGGTGCCCCTGTGTTAGGTGCATATATATTTATAAGTGTTATGTCCTCTTGGTGGAATGTCCATTTTATCATTATGTACTGTCCCTGTTTGTCTCTCATTGTCTTTTTTAACTTGAAGTCTGCTTTGTCTGATAAAATTATGGCAACACCTGCTTTCTTTTGCTGTTGATTATCTTGCGGTATTGTCTTCCATCCCTTCGCTCTAAGCCTATGTTTGCCTTTGGAGCTGAGGTGTGTTTCCTGGAGGCAGCATATTGTTGGGTCTTGTTTCTTAATCCATCTGGCTACTCTGTCTCTTTTGGTTGAAGAATTCAGTCCATTTACACTTAGAGTGATTATTTATACATGAGGGCTTAATACTGCCATTTTATCTCTTGATCTCTGTTTCTTCTATGTTTCTGTTGTTTCTCTTCCTTGGTATTTCTGACTGCCATTTCATTTTGGTGGTTTTCTGAGAGATATTTCCCAGTTTTCCCTCTTTTTGTGAATTGTGGCTCTGCTCTGATTTTTTGTTTTGTGGTTACTGTGAGGATTGTATGAAAGGTATTGGAGATGAGATAGTCCATTTTCTCAAACCCTGCTTCTCCATTAACCTAAGTAGGTTCCTTCCCTTTCCTCTCCTCTTCTGAGTAACTGCTGTTAAACATTGTTCTGTTTTTAATTTTGTGAGTTTGTGGCTAAGTTGAAGTGTTTATCATACTTTTGATACTTTCTTTCCCTTTCTCTTTTTTTTTTTTTGAGGAAGATTAGCCCTGAGCTAAGTACCGCCAGTCCTCCTCTTTTTGCTGAGGAAGCCTGGCCCTGAGCTAACATCCGTGCCCATCTTCCTCTACTTTATACATGCGATGCCTATCACAGCATGGCATGCTAAGCAGTGCCATGTCCACATCTGGGATCTGAACCAGTGAACCCCAGGCTGCTGAGAAGCAGAACATGCAAACATAACTGCTGCACCACAGGGCCAGCCCCACCCTTTCTCTTTTAAGTTGTAGTTGAGTCTTTGCCTCCCTATTTTGGTAGAGAGCAGTAGGTTTCTGATCATGTCTGTCTATTTATCTCCTTGCTCAGAGTTTTGTAGACCTTTGCATTTTGTTGCTGGAGTGAGGGTATCTTTAATTATTTCTAGTAGGGAATTTCTAGTGGTGATGAACTCCCTCAGCTTTTGTTTATCTTGGAAAGCTTTTATTTCTCCATCATATCTGAAGGAAGGTTTCTCTGGATAGACTATTCTTGGCTGAAAGTTTTTGTCTTTCAGTATTCTGAATATATCATTCCATTCTCTCCTAGCTTGTAGGGTTTCTGCTGAGAAATTCACTGAAAGCCTGATAGGGCTTCCTTTGTAGGTTATTTTTTGTGCCTTGCTGCATCTAATATTTTTTCTTTATCATTAGCTTTTTCCATTTTTACTATTATATGCCTTGGAGAATGTCTTTTAGCATTGATGAAGTGCTAAAGTGTTATATTAGCTTCATTTATTTGTAAATCTTGAACCATCCCCAGGTTTGGGAAGTTCTCAGCAATTATTTCTTTGAACAAGCTCTCCATCCTTTCTCTTTCCCTTCTCCCTCTGGAATACCTATAATCCTTATGTTGCTTTTCCTAATTGAGTCGGTTATTTCTTGAAGAATTCTTTCATTTTTTAAAAAATCTTAGTTCTATCTCCTCCTCCAACTGCAGAATTTCGACATTTTTATCTTCTAGCACACTAATTGTTTCCTCTATTATAGCCATTCTATTTCTTGATGATTCTAGATTATTTTTTATTTCATTAATTGTGTTTTTCATATCCAGAATTTCCACTTGATTTTTTTTAATACTTTCAATCTCTTTGGTGAAGAAATTCATTTTATTGCTGAGCTCCTTGAATTTTCCTGCCACTAATATGTCTGGTTCAATATTTATCAATTAGATATACTTTGCTTATTATGATACTGAGAACTTCTGCATGTTTAATTTCATTTTGTTGTCCACTTGGGTCTATCACGGTCTGAGAGAGACAAATTAAAACCTTTACTACTAATATTTTTTCTTTCTCATTTTATTTCCTGCTATTTTTGTCTCATGAAAATTAATGCTACACGGGGGCCGGCTCTGTGGCCGAGTGGTTAAGTTCGCGTGCTCTGCTGCGGCGGCCCAGGATTCGGATCCTGGGCCTGGACATGGTACCGCTTGTCAGGCCACTTTGAGGTGGCGTCCCACATTCCACAACTAGAAGGACCTGCAACTAAGATATACAACTATGTATATGGGGGGTTTGGGGAGATAAAGCAGAAAAATAAAAAAGATTGGCAACAGTTGTTAGCCCAGGTGCCAATCTTTAAAAAAAACAAAAGGAAATTAATGCTACATTATTTGGCACACTGATTTTCATAATTGTAGGATTTTTCTTAAGAATTTCACTTTTATCATTACAACCATCCCACAATTTTTTTCTATTTTAATGTTTTCTGCCCTAAATTCAACATTCCTGATTCTAAAATTACGAACCCTTCTTTACTTTTGCTTGCATTTGCATAGTTTAACTCTTTCTGTCATTTAATATCAATGTTTCTGAGTCACTTGGTTTTAGGTACATTGCGTTTTCCTATATTGTCTTTTCTGGAAGTTATTATCTTTTAATAAGTGAATTTAGCTGACTTTATTTATTGAAATGACAGGTATTTATGGCCCTAGTTTTGTCAAATTTTTTAATGCTATGCTTTCTGTTTTTATTGCCTTTAATACATTTTCTCTCATTTTTTTTGTGTGTATTTGCTCTGATGCTTTGGAAGGATTACATTTTTTGTTTGTTTGTTTTATGAGGAAGATTCACCCTGAGCTAACATCTGTGCCAATCTTCCTATACTGTGCATGTAGGATGCCTCCACAGGATGGCTGATGAGTTGAGTACGTATGCATCTGGGATCTGAACCCATGAACCCCAGGCCACTGAAGTGCGGCACAGGGAACTTTAACCACTAGGCCACAGGGATGTCTCTAGGATTACATTTTTAATCCAGTAGTTTTCCTTTCATTTTAAACAATATATTTAATCCTTTGTTATTTGGGATAGTAGTCATTGCCTTTAATGAACATAGGTGGAATTAGTGTATTTCCACTTTCTCCATCTTTCTCTTCCACTTCTCTACTACTCAAATTTTAGTTACTTATCTTATTTCTCCAAGTGTTTATTATCTTTTAAAATACCTGGATACACATATTACTTTATCAAATTAGAATGATATGATTTGACTTCAGTTATGAAAGATGAACACACTACTACAAAGAACACTAGCCATTTTACTCTAGTCCTTCTCTTCCTTAATTACCTCATTTATACATTATTAGGGTTTAAGGATTTTATATTTTTTGTATGTAATTATAGTCTCTGCATTTGCTTTCAATACTTGAATACAATGCATTCAATACTTACTGTTAGTCTTTTTGCCAGATTTTTCACTCATCTCCTCAGTTTTTCTGAATGCCTTTTATGAATGCAGCATGGTGACTGTATCAGTTTTCCATTGCTGCCATAACAAATTACCACAAACTCAGTGGCTTGAACAACACAGATTGATTATCCTGCAGTTCTGTGTGTCTAAAGTCTGACAAGTTTCTCATTAGGCAAAAATCAATGAGTCAGCAGAGCTGCATTCCTTTCTGGAGGCTCTAAGTGAGAACTGTGTCCTTGTACATCCAAGTTACTGCACTTGTAGGACTGAGGTTTCTGTTTCCTTGTTGGCTGACAGATTGTAGAGGCTACCTGCATACCTTGGCTCCTGGCTCCCTTCCTCCATCTTCAAAGCCAGTAATGGTAGTTTGGAGCCCCTCTCATACTTTGAATCTCTCCTGCATCTCTCTGACTCACTCTTCTGCCTCCCTCTTCCACTTTTCATAAGGGCTCATCTGATTACACTGGGCTAAAGTAGATAATCTAGGATAATCTCCCTATTTTAAGGTAACGTTAATTTTATTTGTGAAGTTTCTTTCACACGTAAGGTAACATATTCATAGGTTCCAGGGATTGGACATCTTTGGGTGGCCATTATAGTTATGCCTACCACAACCATCAAACTATCTTAAGGGTTTTTTTGTAACACACAAGAGAAGCCACAGAACAGTTTCCCAGAATCCCCTTTCCTAAACAGTTCTGGATTAAAGTTTGCCAATGAGAAGCACTTGCATGAGATTTAGAAGGTGGAACAGATCAGTCTATTATACTCTGCTGGCAGTTGCAGTCAGATGCATTGGCAGATGTGAAATTCACAGGAGCTTCCTGGTAAGCTCTTGAGAGACATCTGCTTTGTAGTGGCAGACAGAGACAGATATTGGGAGCTCTCTTGAAATTCTTGAAAATCTCAACAGCTTCCCAGCGTATAAGTAATATGACTTATGATGTGAAACAAGCATCTCTTCTATACCTTGGCAAATTATCATACTCCTTTCTAAGTGGGGGATCATCTCCCAACATTTTATCCTTTGCATTTTCAATATTGTAAAATTTCTCTGAGTTCCTTTAATGTGAAGCGTTTTTTTTTTTTTTTGAGGAAGATTAGCTCTGAACTAACATCCACTGCCAATCCTCTTCTCATTTTTGCTGAGGAAGACTGGCCCTGAGTGAACATCTGTGCCCATCTTCCTCTACTTTATATGTGGGATGCCTACCACAGCGTGGCTTGACAAGTGCTGCATAGGTCTGCACCCAGGATCCAAACCAGCAAACCCTGGGCTGTCGAGATCGAATGTGCAAACTTAACCACTGCACCACTGGGCTGGCCTCTCCTTTAATGTGAAGTGTGTTGCCCAAGTCACTTCCTCTGTGAGATTTTCATCTTTTCCATTACAACCACTTTCTCATTTCACATTTGGTATTCTTTTTTTGTTTCTTTGCTACATTTTCATTTGTTGACCAATTTCACCTTTCTATTATCCATTTTTATAAAATTTCACATGGCTTTATCACTGGGAGGAAAGTACACAACACTATTAGAATACTTTGCTGTCTGTGTTTGAACTGCCTATCAGATATATAGTGAACAATCACTGACGGACTTTAAGAAGTGATCTGATTGGTCATTTGTCTGGATACATATTTGTTATTTACATATGTGGACTGAAGAGTTAGTAGTAGAATTGTACTTTATGCAGTTATTCAATTGATCTACTGTGGTAACTGACATTTGAACCATATTTTTGGGCAGTGGTTTCAATGAACTAAACTTTAGTATGGGCTAGGGTTGCCATAACAAACTACCACAGACTTGTAGCTTAAAGAATGGAAATTTATTTTCTCACAGTTCTAGAGGCTGGAAGTCTAAGATCAAGTATTGGCAGAGTTGGTACCTTCCGAGTCATGAGGGAAGGATCTGTTCCAAGTCTCTCTCCTTGGCTTATAGGTGGCTGCCTCTTCCCTGTGTCTTCACATCATCTTTCCTCTGTATGTGTCTGTGACCACATTTCTTCTCCCTATAAGGACACCAGTCATATTGGATTAAGTCCCACCCTAATGAGCTCTTTTTAACTTAATTACCTCTGTAAATTTCCTATCTTCAAATAAGGTCACATTCTGAGGTGCTGGGGGTTAGGACTTCAACATATGAATGGGGTGGGGGCACAATTCAACCCGCAACATCAGGTAACTGAAATTTGTGCACATACAAATTGTACAAAAAGAGAGTATCTTCTGTTTACCTGAATGGGACCTGAGAGAGATACAGCTAAAATTTGGACTTTAGCAGTATATTCAAAAATCACTCATGAGAAATATCTTTCATCAGTTTCTCCCAAGTGCTAAAAACATTTTGTGTCTTCATACTTGAATGCCAAATTTGTTATGTTTAGACTTGTTCTGTCAGTTTTTCTTTTGTTAAGGTCTCTGAAGATAATACTCCACAGTCTTTTTAAAAAACAATTAGGTACTTTTACATAAACTAGGAGGCATAGATCTTAAGTATTCAGTTGGATGAGTTTTAACAATTGTACTATGTAACCGCCACCACAGTTAAGATATATAACACTTTTGTTACCCTCAAAATTTCCCTTGTGTCTCTTTGCAGTCACTCAGCCTTGCACATCAAGGCCCAGGCAACTTTTGTTCTGATTTCTATCACCACAGAGTAGTTGTGCCTGTTTTTGAACTCCATAGAAATTGAACCACACTGGTATGGCTAGCTTCTTTCACTCAACATAATACTTTTGGGATTCATCTTTGTGTCATGTATAGGAGTAGTTTGCTGAGTGGTATTGATTATAGGGAGGTGCCACAACGTGTTTTATCCATTCTTCTGTTGACAGACATTTGAATTGTTTCCAATGCTTTCTGAGCTCTCTAGTAGAAATTTTTTGTGAACGTATGTTTTTATTCTAGCAACAGAATCTCTAGTCATAGTGTAGATATACGTTTAACTGTAAAAGGAATTACCAAACAGTTCTCTAGAGTGGCCATACCACTTTTCATTCCTACCCGTAGTGTATGAGAATTCCAGTCATTTCACCTTCTGAACAATGTTTGGAATTATGAGTTTTTAAAAAGTTTAGCCATTCTAATAAGTATAAAATAGTATCTTATTGTATTTCCCTCATACTAATGATGTTAAGCACCTTTTCATATACTTATTGGCCATTCCTCTGTCTTCTTTTGCGAAATTAGATTATTCAAGACTTTCGCCCATCAAAAAAATTGAGTTGTTTGCCTTTTGTTTTTAATAAACTTCATTTTTTTACAGCAGTTTTAGGTGCACAGAAAAATTGAGCAGGAAGTATAGCGTTTCCTTATTCCCCCACACCCTCACCCACAAGTTCCTTCTACTGTTAACATCTTGCATTAGTGTGGTATATTTGTTGCAATTGATGAGCCAGTAGCAAGACATTATTATTAATTAAAGTTTATAGTTTACATTAGGGTTCACTCTTTGTGTTGTACATTCTATGGGTATTGAGAAACTTATAATGACATGTATCCATCACTGTATTATCATACAGAATAGTTTCCTTACCTAAAAATCCTTTGTGCTCAGCCTATTCATTCCTACTCCTCTCCAGGCCCCTGGTTGCCACTCGTCTTTTTCTTGTCTCCATAGTTTTGCCTTTTTCAGAATGTCATATAGTTGGAAGCATATAGCATGTCATATTTTCAGATTGGCTTCTTTCATGTAGTAATATTCATTAAAATTCCACCATGTCTTTTCATGGTTTGATAGCTCATTTCTTTTTATCACTGAATAATATTCCATTGTCTGGATGAACCACAGTTTATTTATCCACTTACATATCTTTTTTTTTTTTTCTGCTTTACCTCCCCAAATCCCCCCTGGCACATAGTTGTATATCTTAGCTGTAGGTCCTTCTAGTTGTGGCATGTGGGACGCCACCTCAATGTGGCCTGATGAGCGGGGCCACATCTGCACCCAGGACCCAAACCAGCGAAACCCTGGGCCACCGCAGGAGAGCACGCGAACTTAACCATTCAGCCACAGGGCCGGCCCCTGAAGGACACCTTGATTGCTTCCAACTTTTGGCAATTTTGAATAATGCTGCTATAAATATGCATGTGCAGGTTTTTGTTCAGACATAAATTTTCAACTCATTTCAGTAAATACTAAGCAGTGTAATTGCTGGACAGTATGGTAAAGGTATTTTTAGTTTTGTAAGAAACTGCCAAACTGTCTTCTAAGGGTTGCTTCTCTTTTTATTGTTGATTTTTAGGAGTTTTTAAAATGTATTTAGGTATTCTTATACATATGTTCTATTTATATATTCTAAAATAAATTTATGTATTCTATATATTAGTCTTTAGGGTGTATATATGTTCAGTGGTTTGTCTATTCATTTTCTTAACAGCATCTTTTGATGAGAAATTTATTTTTAAATTTTATGAAGTCTAATTTATAACATTTTTCTTCTATGGCTAGAAGCTTCATAGTTTTAGCTTTTGCTTTAGGTCTGTGATCTATCTCAAACTAGTATTTATATATGGAATGAGATAACGTTTGGGGTTCATCTTTTTCCACACATGGTTATATAGTTGTTCTAGATGTGAAAAATCTATAATACCAATAGCAAATCACATTCCTAACTCCAATATTTTTATTTCTAAAAAACATTCTTCATTAAAGGTAATGAAGGTTCCTTGGAAAAATGGCTGATTCCAAAGCTGGGGCAGGAAAAGTACAAGATGAGTGTGGCATATCTTATTGTTCCACAAGGAAAGTGCTCAAAGATAAGATAAGCATGTGAAAAGGACACAGGAGCCAGCTTAAAAGGGTTCCACCTGAGCAAATCTTGAACATTTAAACATCAACCCGAATAAAGATAGTAATGGATTATAATCCATTGAATGAAAAAGGAATCCAGGGTCCATACTGACAAAAGTAAATATGTGAACAAAAGAGGATGGAAAATCCTCCTTTAGAGCAGAATGCTAACTAATATTAAATATTTCTTAATAAGTACAAAATAATTATCTTAAATTTGGAGTGGGGAAACCTGGAAGAAACTATCTCAACCAGCTGATAAAATTTACCACCACCGGTGATGGAATAAAAGACATTGTGTACCTTCTGATATGATGCACTGAGAAAAACATAAGTGACAATTCTGTGGGATTCCTGCAAAAAATCATAACATGAATCTAATAATGGAGAAATACTTGGAATTGAGGGACATATTACAAAGTTACTAGAAAGTTTGTACTCTTCAAAACTGTCAATGTAATGTCAAGGAAAGACTGAAGTTCTCCAGACTGAAGAAGACTGAAGAGACATGACAACTAAATGTGACACATGATCCAGGATCGGCCCCCTGACTTAAAAATTTCATTTTGGGGGTAGGTGAAGAAAATATTTATGGGGTCAATGGACTAAATAGTAGCATTATATCAATGTTAATCTCCTTGATTTAGACAGTTAGACTGTGGGTTTTGTAGGACAGTGTAGTTGTTTATAGCAAACGTACTCTGAAATAATACGTGGACATGAGACAATTTTTGGAACTAAATGGTTTAGAAAAAAGATAACACACAGACACACACACACACACACACACACACACACACATGAATACTGACTCTGAAAAGATAAGTCAATAATGGTAAAATGCTAACAATTGGTTCAACCTGGGGGAAAATTTGTAGGAATCTGTAAAAATCTTACAAGTTACTTGTACATTTGAAATCATTTCAAGTTTTAAAACAACGGATATTAAGAATTAATGTGTGGAAAGCATTTTACACTTTAAAACTTACTTTCATATCCATTTTCTCATTTGAGACTCACACTAACTCTGTGAAGGGGCATTTTTATTCGCTTTTTACAAATAAAGAAATTGGGTTTCAGAGATGCTCAAGGGCCTTCCCATGATAGAACATGTCAGATATAGAAGCTGGACCAGGTATCTCACCCCTAGTCCAGTCTTCTTTCTACAATTCCTTGCTAACTTTAAAGAGAATGTCTTATGTTTGCCTTGTGCAAGTGACTCATCTCCTCTGGATCTTAACTTTCTCATCTGTAATCTGTAATCTGTTGTCATTAGAAGGCCACTTTGGGGTCTTTCTCTTATGTAATAACATTGCAGCCCTTAGAATGAGCAACTGGCCCTGTTCCCCAGTGATGGAAGAAAAGCACATCATGTACCTTCTGATATGATGCACTGAGAAAAATACAGTGACACTTCTATCATATTTCTGTGAAGTTCTGTGATTCCGTTCTCATTTTGCAGAGACTGGTGTACTTGCAGGAAACAGCATGAGATTTGAGAAAGATGCTGGAGTTACTCTCATAGATCACACACCTCCTCTTATCTAGGGAGGGCCTTTACTCAAAGACCCCATTTCTGTATTGAAGGAAATAGTCACTGAGTGGATAGGAGGAGCCAAGGGACCTGAAGGAGGCTAGTAGGAAAGCCTAGGGAACCTGAGAGGAGAGGATGCTGAGACTCAGCTGAGGGCCAACGGAGGTGCTCTTAGGGCTGAGAAAAATCCTGTTTCCTGTCTCTCAGATGCCCTTGGGGCTGCTGACATCTCCAAGGAGAACCACCATGGTGGCATAGTGATGAAAGGAGGTTTCTGGACATTCAATTGCCTCTCCACTTTGAGAGAGGATCACATATCCACATCTCAGATATAGCATGGATTCTCCTGAGATTGATAGAGAAAATAGAAAATGTTACAAATCAGCCTTCAGAATGTTATAATGGACACTGTTTTTCCCTAAAAAAACCCATGTCTCATCATTATGAGGACAGCATGTTTTGAACTGACAGAAAGCAAGACCAAGATGAAACCTTATTTTATTCCTCCAACTACTTCTTATTCAAGAGTAAACATTTTTTTAACTTAAACTTCAGAGCTAAATTTATAGCTACTAGGATAAAATAAGAGAGGTGAACTAACTACACATTAAATTTAAAATGCAGGCAATACAGTCACTGCGAGACTAGTAAATCACAATTCTCCGGTGAAAAAGAATATGCAATCTGTGTATGGCACTTTGTAGTTTGCCAAATACTTTTATATTTTATCGTTTGGTC
The DNA here is from genome assembly GCF_041296235.1 of Equus asinus. NCBI lineage: Eukaryota > Metazoa > Chordata > Mammalia > Perissodactyla > Equidae > Equus > Equus asinus. The sequence goes on from NC_091820.1 coordinate 128,644,301, forward strand.
TTTGCTGCAGCTTTATGATTTGGGTCCTATTATTATACACATTTATTGAATAGGAGGTTGAAGCTCAGAAGAATTAAGTGACTTGCTTGAGTCACATAGTTAATAAGCAAGAGTATGAGGATCTGAACCCAATTTCAAAAATTCTTTCTTCCCTAATGTTTCCCTGAAATGTGCTTCACTTCTTTTACATATTAGGCATATATAGTCCTTGCAGAAAACATGGTCAGTTTCGATTATATCTTTGTCATACTGTGACACGGCCAGTTCTCATGACAAGTGGCATTGTTGGTGGTAGAAGGCAGCAATACGTGCATGTCTACTTGGATGCAGACACTCACACAATGATACGGATGTGTGCACACACACGCACACTCCTTGGAGTTCCTCACAGGACAGGATTACTTTTCACTTATCTCAATTGTACCTTCAGGATTTTAATTTATGGAGGTGACTGAGTGATTTGGAGAGAGCAATGCCATTGAAAGGAGATTTTTATTACTTATATTTTCTAAGAGGAGGGGGCATGCTGTGCCATGCAGGGCCACAGGGGGAAGCACCAGGTTTTAGTCAGGAGGCAGCAAGGAGTGAGGGGATGACACAGACCAGAGCCTTTTCTGGAGTTTCTGTAGGAAAGGCTAGGCAAGGGAGGGAAAACAGTTTAGGATTAGCTAGTTAAAATAATTCCAGCAGGCTTTGGGCTGTATAATTGTCTAGTACCTGGCCCTGGGTTGATTTAAGTTAGGGAAAATATTGGAGTGTGAGAGTTAGATAAAGGGGATGGTTTTAGAGCAAGGGCTCTGGATGGCAGGGCAGATGTAAACAACTTTGGCCATTAGTTTGGCCCTATAGTTAATGGATACCAAATATACAATACAGAATCTAAGGAAACAGAACAGGACTGTACATTCATAACATCATATCAGTTCTTTTGATATGGAGCTCATGCTTTTATCTGCAACATATCGTAAGTTTCTCCATGTTTCAGTTCTCTACTGCCATGAAATAAACTATCCCAAAACTACGTGGCTTAAAGCAACTGCCATTTTATTTGCTCATGATTCTATTGATTTGGAATTCATGTTTGGCTTAGCTGGATGGTTTTTTGGCTCTCTATGTAGTCAACTAAAGTCATTCACTCAGCTGCATTCAAGGGGCGGGGGGCTCTGCTGGGCTGGAAGGTCCAAGCGGAACTTCATCCTCATCTTTGTTTGCTGCCTTGCTACTCCTCCTCATGACCTCTCTTTCTCTGTGTGGCTAGCTTGAGCTTCCTCCCAGCATGGTGGTCTCAGGGTAGTTAGACTTTCATATGGTGGCTGACTCTCAGTAGGGAGCATTCCAAGTGTCAAAGGAAAAATCTTCAGGTCTTTAAGCCCTTGCATCATAAGTTATAAGTTACATCACATTTTATTTGTCAAATTAAGTCACAGGGCCAGCCCAGATTAAAGGGTCGGAGGAAATCATTTCTATCTCTTGAAGCTTAAGTGGCAAAGAATTTGTAGTTATCTTCAATTCACCACACCTATTCTGTCTCATGAGAAATTTAGTCTAGATCAAAGTAACCGGCCAATTTGAAAGAGAGGTCTACTCTACATTTAAAACAAAACAAGCAAACACAAATTATGACAGGGAACACTCTTAATATCTATAACAACAGATTTATCATGATGCCAGATACTTTCTAAAATGTAAGAAAATGCCAGAAATAAACCAATTTTATAATCTCTTGTATGTTCAAGGTGACTAATTATATTAAAATAACTAGGAATGAGAAAAATGAGAACAAAAATCTAGTGAAACATACGCAGGCAATAAATTCTATATTGCAGCAATATAAAAACATAAAGAATACAGATTACTTAATAATAAGACATTAATTCACAGAAATCATAATTCACTTATAGAAATCTGATTTTCCAGTTCTATATCTTTGGGACTGTGAGTGTATTTGGTACCATCCTTCTCCTGCATCATCTGAGAAACTGAACAGAAATGGGTCTCTTTAGTTCTGAGGCAGGAGTGTATCTGAGAAATTCAGGTGGAGTATTAGGCAATCATTAAGAAAAAGATATAGCTCTGTGTATTCTATTTCTGTGTCTCCTGACACAGAGGGGTTTGGTATATATTTCTTAGCAGAACTATGTCTATTAGGATTCTGTAACTATTATATCTATCTATCTATCTGTCTGTCTGTCTGTCTGTCTATCTATCTATATCTGAAAGTAGACAAATTGAATTTTGGATTTGCAACAATCCTGTTAAGTGAGATTTTGTAGAGAGAAGGAGAGGTATTGGGCATTTTTCCTTTATCTTTTAATACACTGGTATTATTTAATTTCTTTTAAACACAAGAATATATTAATTTAGTACTTAAATAAACACGTAAACATGTTTCAGGGCACTTTGGTAAGCTGGAGAGTATGAAGGCAGAAAGGAGAAAGCTGTACCTTCTCAATCCTCTCTGTAGGCTAGAGGTCTCCACAGCCCTCTGGATGTGGTTACTGTAAAACAATAGCCTCAGGTGCACCTGGTTAAGAAGAAGGAGGGGGAGCGGATCTATGGGCAGAGGCCTGGATCTTAGTGACATCCAACTGACCTTCCCACAAATATCCTCTTCAAAGCTGCTTTCTGCTCCTGGTTGCATAGTCAAGTGCCAGGTTGTTTTACCTAATCTGTACACACTCCTCTGGAGGCTGAAGAATCAAGGGATAGATGTTCTCATGTTTACTTCAAAGGAATTTTACAATCTGGCTGCTAGGTGTATACCAGGTCAGGGTTGGGAGCATGGAAGATGGTGGAAGCGATAAGGACCAGGGATCACTCCCTTGGCCTTGGGCCCACGCTCCTGCCAAATAGTGGGGTCCAAACCACTCTCAGGACATTTTGCACCAGAGTTGTCCCAATAAAGTACCTGAGCTTGATATAAGTCACATGGTGTACTTTGCCTCTGCCCCAAGCATCTTATACAGGTGTAAAGGAACATTCATGGGCCACTCAAGAGGAGAAAGGAAAGTAAGGAAGGTGACGTACAGCCCCAAGCAGGGTGAAGGAAGGGCTGGCAGGTGTTGACATTGGTGGGAGAGCCTCAGGGGCACTGGGAAGCTGGTTAACATGAACATTACAATTCTACAATAGTCTCCCCTTATCCATGGGGGATATGTTCCAAGACTCTCTTAGATGCCTGAAACCGTGGATTGTACTGACGCTTAACATATACTATGTTCTTTTCTATAGATATATACCTATGATAAGGTTTAATTTATAAATTAGGCACAATAAGCGATTAACAATAACTAATAATAAACCAGAACAATTATAATAATATACTGTAATAAAAGTCATGTGAATGTAGTCTCTCTCAAAATATCTTATTGTACTGTACTCGCCCTTCTTCTTCTTGTGATGATGTAAGATGATAAAATGCCTACCTGATGAGATGAAGTGAGGTGAATGTCGTAGGCATTGCAACATAGTGTTAGGCAAAACGGCAGAAGGACAATCATCTGCTTTCTGATGGCGGTTGACTGTGGGTAACTGAAACTGCAGAAGGCAAATCTGCCATAAGGGGGAGCTACTGTATATACTTTGTCTAGTGATACTACTCACCTCTTCCCAACTGCTTCCCCTGTGAGTTACTGATAAGCTGCCTGTCTCTCCTTCCTCCCTCCAAATTGGGAAGTGCCTCCCAAAGTCACTGCTCAGTTCTGTGCACAGCTCCGGCCAGGGCATTTCTTGTTTTCTAGGAACTCAAAACCCCTCAGAGGTGATGCTAGTGGTTGCTTTGTATGGTTTCCTCCCTCACTCCCTCTGCTGTGGGGTTGTAGGAAGAGGACTAAGCCACCGTTGGCCTAATCATCTCCGGGTCTCCATCAGATCTGTCTGATTCATGGAAGTCTGGTGCATGATAATTGTTCAGTGGAAGTGCATCTGCTTTCAGAGAAGCTGAGACTGTGGTACTGCACCACCGACATATTACTCTCCTGGGTTTAGGCAAGTATTTAACTCCAGGGTCTCAGGCTCTGTAGGGCCCTGCTCGAACAGGGCCTATGTGCTTTACAGTAGCCATGTGTCCTTGAGGCTCCTTGTCTGGGCTATGTGTCAGCACTCATGATGATAATGGCCCTGGGCTTGGCCAACCCAGCTGTTTCTTGTGGGAGAGTTAGCGCAAACACCACTGTGGTCTGAGGGAACACGGAGGCCCACTGCGGGGGCGCGGGGGATTGCTCCTTGGAATGCAGGTCACAGAGGGACAGTCCCCATTGGCAAGCATGCAGCCTTTGTTCCTCTGCCTACTTAAGCAGACTTCTCTCAGGGTTGGCAGCGGTGCGCATATCTAAGTCCAGTTTGCCACCCCTGGACTCTCTCCCCGTATGTAAGTCGTAATAAATCTATATGTATTGCCCTCCGTCTCTGGGTCGTTTCTTCAGTCTCTTGGCATGATACCCCGCTGTCTTAGCTTAGCTGGACTTGCGGCCAAACAGGCTCCTAGAGTACCCATCCTCATGTATGGTCTCTGTGTGAGGATCAGTGAGGCACCCCATGTCAATTGACAAATCCAGTGCCTGCCACAGGATGTGTGCTTCTGGGATTAGAACCCTGGGCATCTCTTCCTGTATTAGGGTCTAGACATGGAAAGTGGAGCTGGACATTCACTGCTGCTCCGGTCAGGTCCATCCTCCACCTTGAGCTGTGAATGGGCAGGATAGCCAGAAATGTACCTCTGACATTTCCTGTCCCTTCATTCCACCCACTGAACATTTATGGAACACCTGGTAAACACTTTCAGATGCTGAAGATGAAAGGATGAATGAGACAGGGGCCCTGAGTGGCCTCAAGGGGCTTCTCATCTAGCAGGGGAGCTCATATCACTGGAGAGTCCAACGGCTCATATTCTCTCCTACCTTCTATTTTCCCTGCCCACCCTCTGAGCAATGTGATTCCTCCTCCTCTCCTTACTTGGGTCTTAGCCCTGTTTCTCTCCTCTCTCTCAGCCTCTCACTCCCATGATTGCCCATTCAATTCTATTGTAAAAGGACTGAATAAGGTTTTTAAAAAGTCTTATATTGCCATTTTTGTTACGTCAGTCATCATTTCACAATGGAGACTGATTCATGATCAGAGAGAGAAGATACTGGACAACTTGAAGAGTATTTTTGGACACTTCGTGCAGCTACCACTTCTAATGTTTATTTCAACATCTGCACCCTGAGGTTTTTTTACCCGCCAAACATTTATGGAGCTTCTACTCTGGGCCATGCACTTTCCTAGGCATTAGGGATAGAGCAGCTAACAAAGTGAAGTCTCTGTCCACATAGACTTACATTCTAAAGTGGAAGCAGGCCGATGAACAAAGAGCTCTACATGATGGCTGCTAGTATGACACATGCTATGTAGTGAAATGAAGCAGGGTCAAGGGTTAGAGATTACTGGCAGAGAGCAGTGTCCTCTGATGGATGAGGTGGTCAGGAAAGTCCTCTCTGAAAACAGTGGGAGAAGAAGTCAGGTAGCTAACTGGGGAGAGAGCCTGGTGAGACAGAAAGGGTAGAAAGTGCAGAGTTCCTGAGGCCAGAGCTACATGATGTGTGCGAATCAGCAAGGAGGACAACGTTACTGGAACAGAGAAGGGAATGGGAAGAGGCCTAGGAGATGAGGCGGGGCCTTGTAGGCTATAATCACGATTTTGCTTTTTATTTTGAGTGAGAGAGGAAAACTGTTGGAGGGTTTTGAGCAGGGGAGCGAAGAGATCTAACTTTTGTTCTAAAGGATTCCCGTGCTTACTCTGTGAAGAATACATACATATATACTGCAGGAAGGGAGGTGTGAAAGCTACGACACAATTGGTTGCAGCAGTCTGGGTGAGAAAGGAAGGCCGGGATCAGGGTGGTAGTGGTAGAAGCGACAAGACGTGTCTGAATTGGGGATACATCTTAAAAGCAGAGTCAACAGATTATGTTGGCTCTAAGGTCCTGGACCCAACTCACTTGTCAACAACTATTTGAACAATCACTAAGTAGAAAAACAAAACCATTTAAAAACACAAGTGTTCATTGTTAAAGAATAACAACCCAGTGGCCAAGGGACACTAATTATTAGGACACGAAATAGAGAATCAAAGACAGGCAGGACGCCTGCAAATGGTCATCTGATGATTTTGAAGAACTGTTTATACTTTGCTATTCAGAAAAGTTCTTTAACAGGATAGAGGTATACAATATTACTTGCCAACTAAAGTGAAATTCCTGTTTAAGTATTGTTTTCTCATGGAAGACAGGACCTCTGAGGGTCTTTCATAACTCTGAAAGGATGTGTGACTCCCGCGGTGCGGCCAGCAGTGGTTAATAGTTCTCTGGGTGAATGAGATTTAAATAAGCAAGGAAATGTGTTAACTAAATTTCACGTAATTGAAATCCAGCGGCCGCAGACCCACCAAGGAACACCGAGTTCTGTGAGTCAGCTAGGTTGAACGGTGGGTAACCCTCTAAACTTGAGCAGGTTGGCCCGCTCTGAGAGATGGGTCTTGGCGCTCGCTCGGTCCTGGCTGATGCCGGACCCACACCGGGGCTCTGAAGAGGCGGGGAGGGGGGCTGTTGGCCTTGTTTGCCTTGTTTGCTTTTATCCACAGGCCTGGAGAACTGCGGACCCCCGAGACCCTGCCCACCGCTGCCCCGGCCACGCCCTCCTTGGCCACGTCTCCGAGGCTCTGCCTGCTCCACCCTGGCCACGCCCCCACGCCGCGCTGGTAGCTTCCCTGGCCACGCCCCCTCCTCCTCCCCCGGGCCGCGCCGGCGCGCAGGCCGACCTTGCGGCTTTGTGGGCGGAGCTTGCGCAGCCGCCGGGACCCCTGCGCACGCCGCCCTCCGCGCCTGGCCCCCGCGCGCCTTTGCCGACACGTACTTCCTGCGAGGCCTCCGTGCGCACCTTAGCCGAGCCCCAGCGAGCCGAGCCCAGCATTGCCCTTGCAAGCCATTCGCCATGGTGGACGAGCTGGTGCTGCTGCTGCACGCGCTGCTGATGCGGCACCGCGCCCTGAGCATCGAGAACAGCCAGCTCATGGAACAGTTGCGGCTGCTGGTGTGCGAGAGGGCCACCCTGCTGCGCCAGGTACGTCCGCCGAGTTGCCCGGTGCCCTTCCCCGAAACGTTTAACGGCGAGAGCTCCCGGCTCCCTGAGTTTATCGTGCAGACGGCGTCTTACATGCTCGTCAACGAGAACCGATTCTGCAACGACGCCATGAAGGTGGCATTCCTAATCAGCCTGCTCACCGGGGAAGCCGAGGAGTGGGTGGTGCCCTACATTGAGATGGATAGCCCCATCCTAGGTGATTACCGGGCCTTCCTCGATGAGATGAAACAGTGTTTTGGCTGGGATGACGATGAAGAAGACGACGACGACGACGAAGATGATGATTATTAGGCCCTGAGACCCTCTGGCCTAGGTGGGAGGGCCCTGCACGCCGCCTCCGCCCCCCCAACTCTCGCCCTGCCGGGAGCCGCCGCTCTCCCCCTCGCCTTCCTATCCCCTTCCCTATCCCTGTCCTCCCATTCCTTCCCTCATGCCCCCCCCCCCCCGCCCCCACTGCGTAGTGCTTGTCTTTGTTCCAGGCATCAGTGCTCCAGTTACCTGCTGCTGGGGCTGAGGCCTCGCTCTGAAGCGGGCCATCACCCACTCTGGCCAGCCCCAGGACCCTCCCCTGCTAATTTGGACTGTGTCCTGAGCCCCACCTATAGGTCAGGATCCTGTTACAAACTGGTCAGCCTACTCACAGCCCTGAGTCCAACTGCCAGGCCTACATCTTCCCAGAGACTTAAAGCTGCCACTTCATCATCATCCGCTACGTCCCGGCGACAGACCACCACCTTTGGAGATAAGGGTCAACCTAGAAGATCCCCGAGTTGGCTACACCTCCTCGGACATAGATTTGGACAGCTCACCAACCCTTTAAGGGGGCAGTCTTTCAGCCTGGTTAGTTCCCTACCTGCTCCCAGAGTCCTCTCTTGCCCCACCAAATGGCTGTGGGGTCCTAGAGTGCCTGGCAGCCAGATGGTTGACATTTCTGTTCTCCTATGCACCAATTTTGCACAGCTGTCATTTTTTTTTTCAAAATTGCAGCAGTTCCACAGATGTGTGCATTTGGACAAAAATACTAAAAACAAACAAACAGACAAAATCAGGCACTTGGTCCAGCTCCTCAGTACTACCTGGAAAAAGCACTTGTTCTTTTCAATAAATATCAAGCACTACTGAAAAAAGAAAGGAGTGTCTTTTAATGGTTAAGTGCTGTCATTGGCCTCTACAACTCTCACTTTGAGTCCCATTATTGCCACTGAGATCAGGGCACCTGAGTCAGTTATTCCCCACTGTCATCTCTAGGCTACAGAGGACAGCTACCACAGGACTTTGGTGGGATTCTGCTGCTCCCCTCACCAAAGCATTTCTTAAAGCCCTGGCGAAGGGAGTGTCCTCTGGGGCCTCCAGGGTGGCATGGGTAAGGGGTGACTGAGCAGGTGGCACACCATCCCAAACTGGGACACTTTTGAGAGTGAAAGGGATGCTATTATTAATTAGACTGAGACAACAGGCGTAAATCTGGACATATACGATATTCCTATCTTCCTGAGCCTTTAGGTTCCTTAACACTGCCAGAGAAGTTCTGTCTCTTAATTCTTATTGCCTTTGGGCTGCTGTTGAGTTCACGCTTCAGTTAACAAAGTAGCACATTGTTTTAATGCCCGTCTCAGCTACTTTAACATTAAATCCTGATTCTTTGGTGAGTGCACCCATAATAAATAGAGCCTGATTTTAACATTTTATCCTCCTTGGGCAGACACCTTTAGAGTCCCCACCCATACAAATGCCCCAAGTTAGTGCCTGTAGAAATTGGCACTGTGCCTGGCTATCTCCTGAACTAGACCTTGTTCTGCTATCTGGGCTATGCTGAAATCTCTGTGGGCTGTGAGAGGCCAGAGGCAGTGAGGGAGTGGGCTGGGTGCTGAGAATAATCTGCATAGTTTTGTGAGGCCATTACCCAAGGTTAAGTCATTGCAATGTGTTAAATCGGAGGAGCTTGGTCGGGGGATTTGTGGGGGGCTACCTTTGCCAGCCAGGAATGTTCAGGAGGATTTGAGTTCAGAGTTTTCACTCTCGTCTATATCTGCAAATGTCCTCATTGTACCATGCCTGGAGCCACCCTACTTTAGCACCTCTAATTTAGACAATAAATTTCCTTGTTGTTTAAGACCTTTTGAGGCTGGGCATTCTTTTATTTGTACTGGTAAACCTCAGTGTGGATTAAATGAGATACTAGTCATCATACTGGTCACCTCACAGGCCTGGATTTGATGAGATCACACCCGTGCGGTATTTAGAACTGTCCCTGCTACATGGTGAGCACTCAGTAAACATGGGCCGTTAGTCCCAGGCCTGGGAACCGAAGTCTCGCTTGGGAAACAGGTCTCTTGCTATGAGCTTGGCTTTAGTAGGGAAATGTCGGAACAGGAGCAGAGCAGGCTCAGGGAAAGTAGAAATGAGAGTGTGACAAGATGACCTCATTTACTCTTTGGGATCTGACATGAACTCAGGAAGCCAGTTTACTTCGTGAACAGGCGAAGTCCAGGGCAGGAGTCACTTCTCGAGCCTAGGACAGTTGTTTCTGGAGGGTAGGGACAGGACTGGATATTACTTAGCAAAGGAGGTGGAGGCCCAAAGGGGATGGATGTGGGAAAGCAGTGAGCAAGAGCTGAAAGCTAGATAAAGGATCCAGCAAGACCAAAAATCAGTCATTCAAAATTATCAGTGGTTCAGGTATACTGAAAGGAGTTAGAGATATGGAGTGAGTGAAAGATGGTTCTTGCCCTCATAGTGATTCTAATTTGTTGCTTTGCTTTTATGGTGCCTTGAGTCAGAACTGGGATGAAATCTAGCTGTAGGTAAGGTTCAGAAAGAGAGTCTAGACTGATTAGATCTGGTAGTGACATTTCCAGGGTAGAAATTGAAGACATGAGTAGATGAGATCTATTCCCCACCACCAAACCAAGTGAGCGCATCCTCCGTGGGGAAGGGAGAGATCTCTGGTGTGTGAGGATGCCATGCCAAGGCAGCAGCTGAGGAGCATCCATGAGAGCTAGGCCAAGCATCTTCTGGGATCTGAAATGCACATGTCCTGGACTTGCATGCTTGTGCATGAGCTTGCTCTGAGTGTGTGTGTGTGTGTGTGTTTGTGTGGTGCCCTTTATGGATCACGGAAGAGCAGGTTATGCTGTGAACTGCAGAGAAGGACAGTGTGAGAATCTGTCTACCTTGGGGGCAGATTCTGCAATAAAAGCAGACATATTGACAAGAGCTCTACCCCCTGGGAAAGAATTCATGAAAGTGGCATAAGGCAGAGCAAGAGAGAATGAAGAAGTAGATAAGCATGTCTAAAGATAAGAGCACCACTTAGATGGAAATGATTAAAAGAAGGGGGAACTGCTGAAATAGCAAATGCAAACTTCAGACTCTTGAATTCTTTTTTAGGCATACTGGACTTGAAATGGTCACTGAAGTTTATTCTATCAATGAAATGAAATTAATCACATTAAAGGTCATAATTATTTAGTCATGTTAAATCTACCAATGTATTTTTGGATTTCTCTAATCACTTCAATAAGTAAGCACTGCCATCCATTAATTCTGTGTTGCTGTGTTTTGTAGGGTGGCACATAAAGCTAGAGGCTCATTATGCTCATTGTGTTTGGTTATTTTCTGCTATTACAACATAGTGAACACCTCAGCAATTTGTAAGTAGGCAGACTAGAGGGAGACATCTTGGTGAAATTCGTGGAATATTTATTTTTTAACAAATGAACCTTAAAAACATTTCTAGGTTCTTAAAGCAACTCAAACAAAGGTAATAAAGGACTATCAAGTCAAGATCCTGAGAACGTTTCCTTGATGATGGGCATGGGATAGTTGTATTAAGCATATTTATTATTTGCTTTGAAATATGAATTTTGCTAAAGTAGTGTTAAAAGTGTCTGGTAGTTTGCATTACTGAGTACTTCAAATATATTCCCTGTAGCCTTATGTCCACTTAGTTCTAAAAGTAGATAAAGTAATTACCTGTTGAGTGTCCTTCGACAGTGCTGGTAACCCCCTATTTTCCTTAATGAAAATCTGATCATCCCCCTTGCAATTTTTTTCCTCCTGTCTGAAATGCGTCTGTTAGGATTAGTTCCTTTATCTTCAAATGTTCTATTGTCCAGAAACTTTTTTTTAAACAGTGCAGTTACCCTGGGATAGGTAATCGCTTGCTTGAAGTAATTATGAACAGCATTGTAAGATTCGTTAATGGAGCAGAAGCCCTCCCTGGGATGAGTTGAGGGGTGGTGGTGAGCTGCTGCAAAGGGGGTTTCAGGATGGCCAGATAGGAGCATTTGGGCCCCTCCCTTTCTCCCCTGAGGGGCTGGGGTCTGAACTATGATCAATAAAAAGTGAATTTTTCTTATGATACTATCCACAACATTTGCATACCTCTTCCTCCCCTCTCCCTAAATGACAAACAACTTCATCAGCAAAATTGCAATAATGTAACTCATATTTTAACCCAAGTCCTTATACAGTCAGTTTAATTGGATTGACCAGTCAGTTCAGAGTTAATCCATCACCTCAAGATAAAAAACTCTCACACGACTGTTTATAGGCCTCATTTCAAATCTTTAGTTTTAAAACAAATTTACCAGTAAAAGAAAGTGAAGGGAATTATGTTTCAATGGGAACTGAAATAATTTTGATATTTCTAATTTATCTGTTCCCTAGACACAGATAATTGCACTGCCATACAGAACTTTTAGAACCGCTCACTGGAATGTACACAATTAAATTTTTCACGTATATACAAGTAGAGAGAATAGTATAATGAGCCCTCATAGATCCATCTTAAGATTCAAAACTTACTAACATTTTTAGTTCATCTATCTCTTTTCTTTCTTATAATTTTTATATATTTTATGTATTTTAAATTGAATTCCAGATATCATATCAATTCACTCTTCAGAACTTCAGTATGTTTATGTAACACGTTAGGCTTTAAAAACAATCCATAATATCATCACATGAACTAAAATTAGCAACGACTCCTTAATATTTACTAATCTATATGCAAATATCCCCAGTGTCTTAAAAACTATTTTAAATTTGTTTGAATTAGATTTCAAAAAGTGGTGACACATTGCATCTGGTTTATGTACCTCTTAAATTTCTTTTAATTGATAACAGTTCCCCTCCACCCTTTTTTTCCCTGAAATTTATTTGTTGTGGAAACCAGGTCATTTGTCCTATGGAATTTCCTATATTCTGAATTTGTTTTATTCTTTTTATATCCTTGCCCAGTTTTCTCTAGGGTTGTTGATGTTTCTCAAGTTTTTTAGAAGCTCTCTTTATTTATTAGGGACCTGTGATATATGTTGTAAATATTTATGCCCAGATTGTCATTTGCCTTTTTATTTTCTTTATGATATTATTTCAGGTTGTGAACATGTTTAATATATTTTCCACTATCTCCCCTCATCTCTCTGCTCCCCGGTTTATTTGCTTCCATGCTTTCTCTTAGTGTTTATACCGTTAAATAGTGTATATACCTCTATTATTTTTCAGATACGAATGATCTATTTTGACTCTCAGCCATGAAAGATGAGGAACTCAGCATGTACAGTAATACTATTTTCCTATCAACTTTGTAAGTTACATCGCTTCTATGTTGTCAGTGTTAGTAATTTTACATATTTTTCCTGTGGCCATAATCCCCACAGGTGTTTTAATCTTAATATACCAGATAAATTAATTAAACAATAATGTCCTGTCCAATTTTCATCTAATCTCTTTTGCTTGGTTAGATTTTTTTGGTTGTTTTTTCAAAAAAGCAAAACTCCCAGTAACTATATGCTCTGAGTTTTTGAAGGTGAATAACAATTTTCTTATGGGTAGATTTTGTGGGTCATACTCTCTTTTCTTTCATCGCTTCACTATCTTTTAGCATTGAATGTTATTTGGTAGAAGTCTGAGGCCACCCTAATATTTTTCACTCATAATTGATTTGATATTTTTATTGAGTTCCTAGCGAATTTTTTTCTCTATATTTGAATAGGATATATCTAAGTGCTACTCATTCTTGGTCACTTTTTGTGGAACCTGGTATGAATGTTTAGTATGTAGATTCAAGGCTTGATTCATTTATGCAAAGCTTTCTTATTTCTTTAAATATGTATAATATTTACTGATATTTATTTATGTTGACTCTCCTTTACCTGCCCTGGATATTTTCTATTTTCTTAGACCTTTTAAGTCTCTTGTTAATTTCCACTTCATTCTGCTTACTTTGATCAATCCTGTTTTCTATGGCCTTTACAGTGGTTGCAGGAGTGTCTGTCATTCTTTGTGTTGCTTCCAGTTTGGCTTCATTTCTCTGACAGTTTTGTTTTTCTCCCACGTCTGTGCCGAGTGCTGCCAGCTCGTGTTTTAGCTTCTCTTGACTCCTGCATACTCCTGAATCTCATATCTCTGATTTGTTCTTTTGTTGTGTAGCTATGCTTCCTTTATATCTTTTGAGTTGATGGTGATATGATGTGATATGATAGTGTTATGATGAGTCACACTGTTTCCTGGCAGTAGTTTTCTAGGGAGTGTTATTTGCCATTTTTTCCCCTGTTCCTTCCCTCCTGTTTAAGATCCTTTCAGGATCTTGTCTACTTCCTAGTAATGCTACTCTTCTTCAGTAAGGGTAGTTATAAGTCAGCCTTCTTTCTCTTTCAGTCTAGTTGCAACAGCATATTATCTGGCAGAAATAACTCAATGTTGGTGGCTTGCGTATTGCATACTTCCCATTTTCCAGAGATGAGACAGATTTGACCACCCACCTTTTTTTTTTTTTAACATTTCACAGGTCATTTCAATAGCACTCTCGTATTTTATTGTACCTGAATGTACTTAGATGATTTCTGACATTTTCAGAGTGTACATTCTGTACTTTCTGTTCTGGCGCCTGCTGCTCAGTAGTTCTGATGTCTGAATTACCTGAGATAGTCTATGTGCCTGGGAAGTGTCGAGCTAACTTTTGAGAAGGATTAAATAAGACTCAGCTCTGGGAGTGGGTGAACCTGAAATGTGGGTAACAAAATATGAATGACTTAGAGAGAATGCTTTCTCACTAGAAGGGGTGTGTGTGTGTGTGTGTGTGTGTGTGTTAGTTTCAAAAATAAGATGAATTTAAGTATCGATTTTTGGAGCAACTTTTTATCGCTCTGTTTATCAAGAAGAAAAATGGAAGGGTTTTAGTTATCTGTGGAGAAGAGGAACTGTATATATAGGAGATCTGATCAATGTGTATATGGAAAAAGAAAGAAATCTGTTATTCATTGGAATAGAAGGTGGACAGGATGAAATTAGTGTCAGAAAATGGACCTTAGAAGAGATAGACAAGCGTATATGGAAAGATCAGTTTGTTGTGAGTTGAGAATGGATTGTTCTTGCACAAAGTTTGAGTTCATTAAGAATGTGTTGGTGATCAGAAAGACTTTGATCCCTGTTGTGACTTTGCCATAGATCTACTCTGCCAGCCCCAGGCAATTTACTTGACTTCTCTGATCCTGAACTTCCATGGCTATAGCATAGGAATAATTATATCTCAGGACTAACATGAGAAAAAACTGCCTAGTATCTTATCTGGTAGTCAATAAATGTTAACTCCATTCTTCTTTTCTTCAATAGATATTATTTAGTAAAATAGGGATGTAAGGTTGATTTTTATGGTAGACTTGTGTGTTCTGGTAGAAAGACACTGATATTGGGGGATTTGGAGTGTCAAGAGAAAAGGTGTTCAACATATTAAAATAAACACAGTAGTACCAGAGGGAAATTCACAAGAGTGCATATTAAGAATTAATTAACATGTAAACAGCATTTGACACTTTAAAAATTATTTTCATATTCATTTTCTTATTTGAGACTCACACCAACTCAGTGAAGAAATATTTTTATTTACATTTTACAAATTGGGATATTAAGACACAGAGATGCTCCAGGGCTTGTCCATGATAGCAAATGTCAGAATCTGGGCCAGGAATTCCCACCCCAAGTCCGGTGCTCTTTTTGCAATTTCATACTACCTTTGAAAGTAACGCCTTCTTCAAGTTGCTTATCTCCTGTGCACCTTCGCTTCCTCGTTTGTAATCGGAAGTATTTTCATTAGCTGGCCACTCTGCAGGTCCTTCCCTGATTTAATAACAAAATAGCCCTTAGAATGAGCAACTGGCACTGTCCCCTCCAACTCTGAATTTCTGTATTTCTATCCCCATTTTACTCAAACACTGGAGTACTTGCAGGAAACAGTATAAGATTTGAGAAAGATGCTGGGGTTACTGTTTTTTTTTAACAGGAAAAATTAAAAAAAATAAAAAGCAACTTAAATGTCCATCAAAGGAATAGACTTAGATAAATTAAGACAAATTACATCCCCATATGACCTACTATGCAGGGGTAGAAATAATATATTCTTTGTATTTATGAGAGGAAGTTCTGATAAGAATTGTTAAGCATAAAAGTAATTCACAAATACATGTAAAGTGTCATGACATTTAGAAATACTTAAAGACCTTCATGTGTATGCGTATGTGTGTATACATACACATACGAAAGGAAAAAAAGAACAGAAAGATAAATGCCAGACTTTTAGCAGTGTTTACCCTAGAGAGAGAGTAGCATGAAAGGAGTGTTATTGCTCTATTAGTCTGTATTACTCAGCTTTATTACAATGAGGACTAATGTCATTTAAAATGAATAGAGCTTGCTCTTACTCTGAAAAAGTTAGGTGAAACTGAAAAGTAACTGTTATAATATAGTTCTCTTTTGGAAACAATAATTCATAGTGTAAGAAACATCAACTTATTCACAACTTGTTATAAAATAAAGAAAATTGGTTTTAGAAAATCTGTTGTTACTTTAATTCTACTGAACAATTGCTAATAAAACTCTTTTATGAATGAAAACAACTTATACTCATTTACTTCAGTGGTAGGTCTGGTCAGTGTGGTTAGACACAGGTACTTTCCTATAAGACTCTTTAATTTGTCCCTTCCTTTTCAGTTAATATTTCCTTAGTTCAAACCCTCATTGCTTGCCAGGCCTATTTGAGTGGATTCCTAGATGACCTTTCTTCTTACAGGCTCTCTTCCTTCTAATCAGTTCATCTCATTACTGTTAGTGTTGTCTGTTTGAAACCTGAATCTTATTTACCACTTTTTAAATTAAAAAATCCTTCAGTGATCCTCATATCTTCCAAAAGTAAATTCCTTAACATTTATGTCCAGGTTACTCTTTTTAAAAATTATCTTTTTATTGAGTTATAATTAACATAAAATTCACCCTTTTATGTGTCCCATTCAATATTTTTAGGATATTCACAAAGTTGTGCAACCATTACCATTATCTAATTCCAGATGCATTGTCATCCAGAACATTTTCATCATCTCTAAAAGAAACTCTATAACCGTTAGCAGTTAGTCCTCATTGCCCCGCCCACCTCCTTTCCCCCCATCCCTGGAAACTACTAATTTCTGTCTCTGGATTGCCTGTTCTGCACATTTCATACAAATAGAAACACACAATATATACTTTTGTGACTGACTTATTACCCTTAGTGTAATATTTTCAAGGTTCACCCCTGTTGTATTATGTATCAATATTTCATTACATTTTATGACTGAATAATATTCCATTGTATGGATATACTGCATTTTGTTTTTCCATTCATCAATTGATGGACATTTGTGTTGTCTCCAATTATTGACTGTTATAAATACTACTGTTATGAAAATTCGTGTACAAGTTTTTATTTCAAAACCAGTTTTCAGTTCTCTTAGGTTTATATCTAGGAGTAGAATTGCTAGGTCATATGTAATTCTGTGTTTAACTTTTTGAAGAACTGCCAGATTGTTTTCCAACGTGGCTGTGCTATTTTATATTCCCACCAGTACTATATGGGTTTTATAATTTCTCCACATTTTCAGCAACACCTATTATTGTCCATGGGGTTTTTTTTTTTTAAAGCAGAGCTAGTAAAACAGCCATTTTTCATGTTACTATGCAAATATCTTCTTTTTATTTTTACTTTGCTGAGAAAGATTGGCCCTGAGCTAACATCTCTTACCAATCTTACTCTTTTTTTTTTTGCTTGAGGAAGATTAGCCCTGAGCTAACTTCTGTGCCAGTCTTCCTCCACTTTATATGTGGGTTACCACCTAAGCATGGCTGAGGAGTGGTGTAGGTCCACACCTGGGATCTGAACCCACGAACCTGGGCTGCTGAAACAGAGTGTGCCAAACTTAACCACTACACCATGGGGCCAGCCTGCCATGTTTTTGATTATAGTCATCCTAGTTGATGGGAAGTGGTGTATTATTGTGATTTTGATTTGTGTTTCCCTAATGATTAATGATGGTGAGCATTTTGTTTTGTGCTTATTGGCCATTCGTGTATCCTCTTTTGGAGAAATGTCCATTTTTTAATTGGGCTGTCTTTTTATTGTTGAATTGTAGGGGTCTTATGTATTCTGGATACTACACCTAATTATTATCAGATGTATGATGATGGTTACAAATATTTTCTCCTGTTTAATGGTTGTCTTTTCACTTTTTTGATAGTGTCCTTTGATGCACAATAATGTTTAATTTTGATGAAGTTCAATTTATCTGTTTTCTCTTTGGTTGTTTGTGCTTTTGGTGTCATATTTAAGAAACCATTTCCTAACTTAGGGTCACAACAATTAACACCTATGTTTTCATAGTTTTTATGGCTTATAGCTATATTTTCATAGTTCTCAGAGTTTAAGTTTTAGCTCTTTCATTTTGGTCTTTGACCCATTTTGAATTAATTTTTATATATGGTGTGAGATAGCAGTGTAACTTCCTTGATTTGCATGTAGATATCCAGTTGTCACAGCACCATTTGTTGAAAAGAATATTATTTTGACCCCACTGAATTGGCTTAAAACCCTTATTGAAAATCAATTGACCATAGATGTATAAGTTTATTTCTGGAATCACAATTATATTCCATTGAACTACATGCCTATCCTTATGGTAGTATCAAACTGTCTTGATTATAGTAGTTCTGTAGTAAGTTTTGAAATTGGAGAGCATGAATCCTCCAGCTTTGTTCTTTCAAGATTCTTTTGGCTAGTCTGGATTCCTTGCATTTTAATATAAATCTTACACTCAGATTGTCAGTTTCTTCAAAAAAGACAATTGGGGTTTGATAGGGATTGCATTCAACCTCTAGATCAATTTGGGGAATATTGCCATCTTAATAGTATTGTCTTCCAATCAATGAACATGGGATATCTTTCCATTTAGTTGTCTTCTTTAATATGTTTCAGTGACATTTTGTTGTTTTTATTATACATCTTCCACTCATTTTGTTAAATTTATTCCTTAGTTTCTTATTCTTTTTGCTATTATTCTAAATTGAATTTTTAAAATTTCATTTTCAGATTGTTTGTTGTTAGTGTATGGAAATACACTTGATTTTTGTTTCTTCATCTTGTATCCTGCAACCTTGCTGAACTTGTTTATTAGATCTAATAGTGTGTTTTACTTAGGATTTTCTATATGTGAGATTATGTCATTTGCAAATAGAGATAGTTTTACTTCTTTCTTTCCAGTCTAGATGCTTTTTATTTCTTTTTGTTGCCCAATTTCTCTGGCTAGAACCTCTAGTACAATGTTGAATAGGAAGTGGCCGTTAGCAGACATCCTTGTCTTGTTCTTGATCTTGGAGGGAAAGCTTTCAGTCTTTCACCGTTGAGTATGAGGTTAGCTGTGAGTTTTTCATAGTTGCTCTTTATCAAGTTGTGGAAATTCCCTTCTACTCCTGGTTTGTTGGTTGTTTTTATTATGAAAGGATGTTGGATTTTGTCAATGCTCTTTCTGTATCTATTGAGATGATTATATGGTTTCTGTTAATATGGGGTATTACACTGACTGATTTTTATATGTTGAATCAACCTTGCTTTCCTGGAATAAATCACACTTGTTCATGTAATATAATCCTTTCTACATGTTGCTAGGTTTGGTTTGCTAGTATTTTGTTGAGGATTTTTGTCTATATTTATAAGCTGTAACAGCACATAATTTTTTTCTTGTGATGTCTTTGGTTGTAGTGTAAGGGTAATATTGGCCTTCTAGAATGAGTTGGGAAGTTTTCTGTATACATTGCTTCACATTTGCTTTTTTCACTTAATTCTAAATTTGGAAGAAACTGTATCAATTCATAGATGCCTTCCTCGTTTTTGTGCGACAGCATAATTAACTCTGTTGATTTGCCGTAGTCAATCAGAATTCTCTTATGTATAGGAAATATTTTGTTATTACAGAAGTGAGTTTCACCATTAACAACAATGTACATATTTTGTGTTGTATTTGTGGAGATGTACTTTTACAGTAAGTTCCTGGGAGAAGGATTGCTAGATCCAAGGGTAAGTGCATATGTAGTTTGTCGGATATTTCTAAATTTCCTTCCATAGCAGTTTTGCCATTTCACACACCCAACCAAAATGGATGAGACTGCCTGTTTTCCTGTAGCATTACCAGGATAAGGGCTATTTTGAATTTCTGACTATCTGGCAGATTTTTAAAAATAGTATCTCCATGTAGTTTTAATTTGTACCTAATATTGTGAGTGAAGTATTTTTCATGTGTTGAGGGCTATTTTTCTTTCTTTTTCTATGAAGTATCTGGTCTTGTTTTTTTACCTTTTCTTTCTATCTTGTTTTTCTCCTTTTTCTCATCATTTGGAGCTCTTTATGTGCTTGGGAAATACCCCTTTGTTTATGATAAAAGTTGCTTGGATTTTTCTCTGGGTTTTTCATTTGTCTTTACCTTTTTTTATGGTATTTATTTTCGGCAATGTCAGAATTTTTCATTCTTATGTAGATTCGTCAGTCTTTTCTTTTATTGCTTCTAGATTTTGAGTTATGGTTAGAATTTCCCCATATCCAGGTTATAAAGGAATCCCCCTAATGTTTTCTTTTAATACTTTTATATGGTTTTAATTTTTTAATGATTACATGTCTGCTCTATTTAGTGTTTATTCTAGTGTATGATGTATCCAGTTGATTTATTTTTTCCCAAATGGCTATGCAGGTATCCCGTGCCATTTGTTAGAACATTAATCTTTTTCTTAGTTATGTGAGATGATTATCGTACACAAAATTTTCAAATGTTTTTGTGTCTGTCTGTTGACTTTCTATTCAGTTAAATTAGTCTGAAGGCCCATTCATCTGCCTTTATCGCAATCTTAGTTGTAGAAACTTTAGAGTATGTTTTAATATCTGGTAGCACTAGTCCTCCTTTCATTGCTCTTCTTTTTCAGGGTTCTTGCATGTTTATTTTTCCATGTGAATTTCAGAATCCGCATGTCTAGTTTCAAAAAATAACTTATTATATTTGATGAGATAGCATTAAATTAATATACTGAATTTGGAAGACATCTTCATGAGGTTGAGTTATCCTATCCAAGTAGAAGAAATGCCTTTTCAGTTGTTGAAAGTTACTTTCACGCCTTTCAGGCGTGGAAGACACCTTCATGAGGTTGAGTTATCCTATCCAAGTAGAAGAAATGCCTTTTCAGTTGTTCAAAGTTACTTTCATGCCTTTCAGGCGTGTTTTAATGTTCTCTTATATAGATTTTGAATACTGTCTTCCTAAGTAGCTTCTAAACTGTTTTCTGTGTGTCTGTGTGTTTGTGTGTATATATGTATGTATGTGTGTATATGATATTTTTTGCATGCTAATTTTGCCTTGCCCCAAAACTTTTATTTTACTTAGTTTTTGTATTTATGTTCTTTGTTTTCCCGATATACTGTTATATTATATGCAAAACTTCTTATTTCCCAATTCTCATGCCTCCAATTGTTTTCTCTTGTGAAATTGTGGTGGAGGTAGTGTGAATCCTTCCCTTCTTCTTCTCCTTAGTGACAGTGCTCCTAATGTTTCCCTACGTACATATATATAACACATAGATAGAGATTTAGGTATTGTGTCTATACGATATCATTTTACATCACAGTGTTAAATTTTGTACAGCCTGTTTTCATCATCTATGGAGAAAATCTAATGTTTTTTTCCCTAGATTTATTAAAAGGGTGGATAATGAATTTTCTAATATTAAACCATCCCAGCATTTCTAGAATAAATCTCGTTTGGTCATAATATCTTTTTATTTTTAATGTCTAATTGAAGTCTGCTTGCTACTATAATTAAAAATTTTCTACTGATATTTATGAGATTGGTCTGTAGTTTTCCTATTTGTGTTTTTATCCGGTTTATGTATCAATCTATTTCTTTCATTAACAAAATGAAAGTTTTCCTTTTCCTGTACTGTGGAACAATTTAAGCAGCAGTGAGATTGTCACATCCATTTTCTTCTCTTTTTTTTAAAGACTGGCACCTGAGCTAACATCTGTTGCCAGTCTTCTTTTTTTTTCTTCTCCCCAAAGCCCCCGAGTACATAGTTGTATATTCTAGTTGTGAGTGCCTCTGGTTGTGCTCCATTTTCAATTTGAAATCTATATGAACAAATTGTCACTGCAGGGCTAGTACATCAGAATTCTCCATTTGAAAAAAAAGTGTAATATTTGAAAGTACTTTTGTTAATAAGTGAATAGTTTACCAGAAGTTTAGTAATAGTTATAGTTAATATTTGATAATAGTTAATAGTTTAATAAAATGTTTAATAAATACTTTTGTATTATCTATTTTGATCTTCCTTTCAATTTTATGGATGTATTATACCCATTCTATGGATAAGAAAACCAAGGATCAGAAGGATTAAGTGGCTTGCCCAAGCCACACACTTAGTGAGCAGCGATAGAATGTAAACCTAGATCTACTGTTTCCTGTACTCTATTTGTTCCACACTGCTTCCCTGAAATGTAGTTCACTGTCTTTATGTCAACAGTTGGCCAAAGATTTTAACTCACAAGTCAGTTTGCATGTATATTTAGTAGGGAAAAACATCCTTGTTTTTGATTCCATTTTTGTCATACTATGACACTACCCGTTCTCACTACAAATTGTGTCCTTGGTGATGGAAGACAGCAATTCACGTATGTCCATTTGGGTATCCTGTCTCTCTCCCTCTCTCACCCACACACACTGTTCAGAGGACATCGTGGGAGATTACCTTGAACCATCAGTTCATATAGTTCAAATAGGCTTCTGGCACACAGAGTTGTTATGATTTGGGGAACATGCTTTCAATCATAGTATATCCTTAGTTTACTCCTCTGCCTAATGGAGAGATTAGATTGGCTCTAAGTTACCAGCCATATTAAAGACAAGCCTATTAAAAATAAAAACCAAAGCAAACAAAAATTCCAAATATCTGTAAGAACAGATTTAATGTGATGCTAGATACTTTCTACAATGTATTAAAATTCCAGAAACAAGCATAGTGCGTAATCTCTTGTACCTTATACTTGACTATTTGTGTTAAAGTAATTAGGAAAGGAAAAATATAAGTGTAAAGTAATATAACATATTGCAATCAATAAACTCAATAGTATATTAATATAAAAGTATACACATTTTGGTGAAATGAAGCATTTTCATTTTGATGTGCTTTTATCTTCGGATAAATTTTTACAAAGAATTCTAGCCAGTTAGATAGCATGATTGTCTTTATTTCATCTAATTCTATGGGTACCTGGAGTACTTTGTTAAATTCAGACTCTTTGCCATGGTTGTGCACAGTCTGCTCCCTAACCCCCCACCTCTCCTCTCCAAATTCTTCTTTCCCTTTCTATTCTTCACTCTGAGCTCCAGCTCGACTGGCTTTCTTTAATTTCAGGACTGCCAAAATTTTTTCTTCCACAAGGACGTCCACATGCTGTTTCTCTCCTGGGACAATTTTCCCTACCTCTCTTTACCTAGCTAGCTCCAACATTTTTCTGATCTTACTTTAAATATAATTTTCCCAGAGTGGCCTTACCTGGCCAGTGCCTGCCCCCTTCCCAAATGATACCAGTTTACCCTATTATAAACTCTCAATATGCTATCCTTCCTTGGAGCATTTGTTAAGTAATCATTGATGTGATTGTTGGTGTGTCCTATCAGGATGCAAGCTCCATGAGGTCAGAGTCCTTACTTGTCCTATTCTCCACTATATCTCTAGTACCTAGAACCATATTGAGCACATAGTAGGCACTAGTAAATATCTCTTGTATAAATAGACTAATGAATGAATGAATGAATGATTTTAAACAAGCATTGTGAAAGAGGTTGTTGCATGAGATGATCAGGGTTTGGGGGATATCAGAAAATTCAGGCATCATTACCTTGATAACTGTAACAAGGAAAGAGACTGGCATGAACATACCCTAAGAAGGAAAATAAGCCTTTCTGCAAAAGAAAAATGGCATGGAGCTTTTTTTGTAAAGTGTTTCAACACTTTATGAGCCATTATCATTATTTAATTTACCAAAGAAAAGTAGCAAGCAAGGACAGCTGGAAGTGGAAATCTTTTTGAGGTTTACCAGTGATGTACACGGCTCCTGCTTTCCATATCACTTTATTGTCAATGATACCGTTAAACTCTCTTATGCGCTGCTGGAGATATAAGTGTATTTGAAAAAAATTCGTTATCATGGAAAACGCTGGATTCATGCTGCCACCCTAGGGAAATTAGGAAATGCTACTGATTTAAGTTTGAGGTTAAAGGACACTTTTGGAGAAAGAAAGATAATGGGTTTTTAAAAATGTCAACACAAGAGCCATGTCTATGTACATACAGTAATTGACTCTTTTGAAGTTAATTTTCTTCTTTCATACCTTCCTATTTCCATGTCTTTTTCTTTTTTCTATACTTGCCCCTTCCCTTGACTGATCAGTCAACCATGGAACAGTTAAAGTAGTTTCTATAAGTACACTCAGCCTGTATGCCTTTAGGTCTAAAATTTCTAAAGGTGCAATAAAAAGAACTCTGGATGCAGTATTCCACTCTGCGGTGAGCGTGGTATGTTGCCTCTGGGATAGTGGCTACCCCCATACATGTGAATGGGACAAGAGAACTTGAGAATATTTTACTTAAGTGTTCTTGTCTTTTAACTGTTGTGTAATTAATAATTTTTGGTTATTTCAAAAATTTCTTTTGTCAGAATTTCACATGGGAAAACATAAACATCATTGATAGTAATTTCTAAATTTTCAATTGAAAATTGTGATAGAAATATTTATTCCATATCTAGTATTTGCATGACATTCTGCTCTATGGCTGTTGGTGGTCTGGTTCAAATGTTTGTTTCTTCACTGAAGCCTTCCCAGGTCTTGGCCTCCTTCCCTTGAATACATATATACACACATCAGACTTGATCTTCCCTTTCCTCACACTCCTTTGAACTTAAATTGGATTATTCCAGAAAACCTGAGGGAAATGTTTTGATCAGTTGCATGGTAGTCACCACATTTTTAGGAGTTAGAGAGAGAAGAGGGAAGAGAATGTCTGTTTACTGAGCTTTGCTTTTCCCTTTCTCTAATAATACCAATGCCAGAGCCCTGCCTCTGAGAGGTAGTTTCATGGGCATGTAGTCCTGAAATGAACATAATCCTGAAAAATTTCTTGTCCTTCATGGGAGTCATTTCAGTGAATCATATCTCAATATCCTCTTATATCAAGGCATTGCTAGACAGAATTTGAGAAATACCTATATAATGAAAATAAACTCCTTAAAATCATTGCACAATAGGCCATTGTCAATTATGAGTTCTTTTGATATTTTAAAAATGCCTGCAGATGCACTTGAAAAAGACAGCAATATTCTGAAACTCATTTTGGTTTCTGGCCATACATGTGGCCATACACTATGGGAGAGATTCTCTTGCAGAAATGTCTCTGGAAAGTATACATACAATATATGGCCTTGGTTTTGCTGGCATAATGCTTTGACTGTTGCTGGAGTAGCTTTTACATCCTTGGGATAAATGATTCTCTTTTGCAAAAAGTAACCATTGGAACAGGGGTCCAGTGTCAATGCTGTTAATGGCCCAATGATGACACAGTTCCCATCAAGGATGGAAATGTTTTATTTGTTTATAAATCTTTGTGTATTTCAGGAGGCATATTAAGTCTTTTTGTAGATGCTGAAAGTGAGGTGGACAAAGACTGTTGGAAGTACCCAGGATCACCCTCACAAGCCTGCCTCAGAATTAAGATTAGAATTTAGAATCCCTAGGTTCTTGCTTTTGTCAAGAAATATTGATAAAGGGAAGTGTAGATGGAGGCAGTTTGCAAGAAAGTGGGTGTGTACTGGGTCTTGGTGGACTTGATTCAGTAGGTATGGTTATCAGTCTCTTAGACATTTTAATGTTAGGCATCACTAATGTGGTCCCATGGAGTACTGAACATGATAACATTTCTGAATGTATATATTATGCCAAACTCTTTACTAAGCACAGTATATCACTATCTCTAACCTTTATCACAGTCTTTCAAAATATTATTCTTATTTAACAGGAAATTGAAACTCAGTGTGATATAAATACTTGCCCAAATTTTATAACTAGTGAGTGCCTGAGCAAGGATTCAAACTCAGGTCTGTGTGATCCCAAAGGTACCACCACACCATGACTCTGAATAATCATATGCATCAAGTAAATAGATCATGTAATAGAGGAATGAATATGTGTGGGAAACGGGTGACATTTGACAAGTGAGTGTCTAAGTTTCTGGTGGCTACTGTAACAAATTACTGCAAACTTGGTGATTTATAACAGCATAAATTTGTTCTCTCACAGTTTCTGAGTCCAGAAGTCCAAAATTAAGGTGTCTGTAGGGCTGCACTCCCTCTGGAGACTCAAGGAGAGAGTCTGTTTTCTTTTCTTTTCTGGCTTCTGGTGGCTTGTGGTTGCATCACTCTAATCTCTGCCTCCGTAGTCACATGGCCTCCTCTTCTGTCTGTCAAATCTCCCTCAGCCTCATTCGTATAAGGACAGTTGTCATTGGATTTAGGGATCGCCTGGATAAGCCAGAATGATTTCCTCATCTCAAGATCCTTGACTTGATTACATCTGCACATACCCTTTTTCCAAATAAAGTAACATTCACAGTTTCCGGGACTTAAAATATAGGCCTGCATTTGGGGAGAGGGGTTACCATTCAGCCTCCTACAGTGAGAAATGGATTTCTCTGGTCACATTGAGTTGGACCAGGGTCTTTGCCCCCTTCTTCCCATTTATGACTTCCTGGAGAAGATGGAATTGTTGGAACTCTCTCAAAGGCCTGAGGAGATGGATAGGTCTGATGATAAGTTGAACAGATGAGGAATTCACTGAAGCTGTGTAGCAAAGTTATTCGTATGGGTTCAGACCAGCTAACATGAAATCACTGATAGAAAAGTTGAAAGGTTTTATAGGATGAACTAGTTTTAGAGTGAATTTTCATGAGGTAGACCCTGTCTTCAAGGAACTTATATTCTAAGCAGCATGACCGTTTATTGAATAAAGCATGGGCCTATCACAACAGTTCATCAGATGCTGGATTTTTTTTTTCATGAAAATCCACAGCAAAAAATAAATGTTAAGGGAAGAAATTCTCGTATTGGGAGGAAAACATGAGGAGCAGAATAAAACCGAACAGGCCTGCTCTCAGACAAAATGACCACCCTTCCTCTCTGGCCAGCAGTGATCAGAGTTCCACCACCAATATTTTGATTTGGAGTCATTAGGAATAATCTCATCTTGCCCTTTTATCCTTTGTCTGTCACACAGGTATCTGGTCTCTATCTCCATATTTGCCTTGTAAATCATCATTTTAACCCTATTTCTAGACTCCTGAAAACCATCTGTCCTGCCCCCTGGAAACCAGAGTCAGTGTTCAGTAAAATCTCACTTATTTTCAATAACTTCTTTCAATATTTCATTCACCTCCTTATTCTAACTGAAATCTGACTCTGCCCTAATAACTCTTACTACAGCCTTTTTGAATGGTGGACTTCTTTTCTCTGACATATCCCGGCTACCATTGATCCTGAAGTTAGGATGGGTATTTTCCTTGCTCCTCCTTGCTCATGACAGACTGTTCTCCCTTCCTCCTCCTCTCCCCACCTCAGAATCGTATGTCTTTAGATTATCTATCTCCTGTTACCCCTTGTGATGGTTAATTTTATGTGTCAACTTGACTGGGTCACAAGGTACCCAGATATTTGGTTAAACATTATTCTGGCCATGTCTGTGAAGGTGGTTTTAGATGAGTTTAACATTAAAATTGTTAGACTGAGTAAAGCAGACTGCTTTCCCTAATGTGGGTGGATCTCATTCAATCAGTTGAAGGCCTGAATAGAACAAAAAGGCTGACTTTCCTCAAATAGGACGGAATTCCTCCTGCCTAACTGCCTTCAAGCTGGGACATTTTTTTTTCCTGCCTTTGGACTTGAGCCCGGAACTACACCATCAGCTCTGCTGGTTCTCAGGCCTTCCCACTGGGACTGGAACTACACCATTGGCTCTCCTGGGTCTCTAGCTTGCTGACTGCAGGACTTGGGACTTGTCAGCCAACATAATCACGTGAGCCACTGCCTTATAATAAATCTCCTTAAATCCTATCAGTTGTGTTTCTCTGGAGAACCCTGACTAATACACCCCTCCTTATTACAGTCATCTAGTGACGTCTAGTTTACTCCTCCTCAGTCACTGAAGATGTTTCACCTCATGGCACATAATCACTCTTGTCGATACTATTCTTGTTTTAATTCTTGGTCATTCCAACATCCATGTATATGATCCTTCCGACACCCTGGCCTCTCAGTTCCATGACCTGTTCTTCAGTTTTATTTTCCTCACCAACTTTGCCACTTGTTCCCATGGCTATACCTTACCTTGTTGTTATTAATAACTACCACCCCTCCATAATGTCAATGTCCAGCATCCCACTTGACCACCAACTCACTCTCTCTGGTACCCTGATAACAACAATTATTGTACTCCACTGGGAACACCAGTATAGTGACCCAACTAATTTTTCTCTATCAATTCCCTTCCCCTCCCCAACACAAACATATCCTTACTTCCTTCCACACTGGGCTTAGTCCATGGTCCATTATTGCCGTCAATTCCATTTCCTCTCTCTTGTTAATCATACTCATTTGGCAAAATCCTAAGCCCGGTTAAATTAAACGTGGTTGGAGAAACTCATATAATCATGTTAAGTGGTCTTACTTTTAAATTCAAGATCACCAGCCTCAAGTGGGTCCTTACTGCTGCCTGGAAATTATACTATATTTGCCAATTCCAGTAACACTCTCAATGACTATTTCGTGCCATCTCCCTTTTCAAACTCAAATATCCACTCCTTCCACTTGCTTCCTATTTAACTGAGAAAATAGAAACAAAATAAATTTTCCTCAAGCTACTGTCACATCTTCCTACCAACCAGCTTGTACGTCCACGTACTCAGCCTTCTTTCTGGTTACTATGGATGGACTGTCTGTACTCCTAGCTAAAGCCATCGCCCTTAATCCCATCCCTGCTCACCAACTCCAGGATATCCCTCCCTCAGTTCTCTTCTTCCTTTCCTATATCATTAATTTTTTTCCCATGGTCTTTCTCATAAACATAAACTACTAATGTTCTTCCATCCTAATAAAACAAAACAAAATAGCTCTCTTGATTTCATTTCCTTCTTTGGCTGCTGCCCCATTTCTTTTTTCCCTTTACAGCAAGAGCCCTTGAAAGAGTAGTCTATGCTTCTTGTCTTCAGTTTTTCTCCAACTTGTTCTTAAAGGCTTTCAAGCTTACCACTCCATGCACAATTGATTTTATAAAGGTTACTTTGTGGACTGAGTGGTGTCCCCCCTCCAAATTCATGTGGTGAAGTTCTAAACCCCAGTACCTCAGAATGTGACCTTATTTGGAGATAGGGTCTTTACAGAGGTAATTAAAATGAGGTCACTGGTATAGGCCCTAATTCAATAGGACTGGTGTCCTTATTAAAAAGATGAAATTAGGACACACAGAGAGACACTAGGGGCACGTGTGCACAGAGGAAAGGTCATGTAAAGACACAGAGAGAGTCTACAAGCCAAGGAGAGCGGCCTCAGAAGAAACCAAACCTGCCAGCACCTTGGTCTTGGACTTCTAGCTTCCAGAACTGTGGACAAATAAATCTCTGTTGTTTAAACCACCTGGTCTGTGGTATTTTGTTATGGCAGCCTCACAGACTAACACAGTTACCAATCACATCCATGGGGCGAAGTCCAAGGCCCATTCTCAGTCTTCATGTAACCTGATATATTTACCATTTATAAACAGTATTTGATATAGTTAATCACTTCCTCCTCCTTGATAGAATGTCTTCACTTTGTTTCAAAAATATTATAATCTCTTGATTTTCCTTATACCTCACTGGTTTTTCCTTCTCAGTGTCCTTTGATGACCTTCTCCTCCACTTCCCCAATTCTAAACCTTGGACTACTCCAGGGATCAGTCCTTGGACTCTCTATGCGTTCAGTATTCATCACTCCCATTACTACCCTTCTGGCTCAATATACAGTTTGTAGCCTGGATTACAGCAATATCTTCCTAACTTGACTCCCCACTTCCACATTTGACTATCTACAGTCTTTTCTCCACACAGCAGCCACAGTGATATTTCTAAAGGATTATGTTACTTCTCTCCTCAAAACCGTCCAGTGATTCCTCTCTCCATCGGGATAAGAGCCTTACCGTAAATTCCTCATAATCTTGCACCTGCCTACTTCGCTAACTACTTCTCCTATGACTCTCCCCTTTACTCACGGTACTCGCCTACATTGGCCTCTTTGCTTTTCCTTGTGTATGCCAGACGTGCTCCCACCATAGTATATTTACATTTGCTTCATTTTTGCCTGGAATGGACTTTGCCCAAGTATCTGCATGTCTCTCTCCCTAACCTCATGCAGAACTCGGCTCGAATGTTACCTTCTCAGTTAGGTCTTCCCTGACCATCCTGTGTAAAATTTGAATGCCGCTGGCAGCGATCACTACTCACATTCCCTGCTTTTCCCGGTAGCACTTCCTACTATCTGACATAAATTGTGTTTTACTTACTGTACCTACTTACCACACACATTCAAATGGAAACTCCATGAGGGCATGGATTTTTGTCGGTTTTGTTCGCTATTGTATGCCTAGCTTCTAAGACAGGGCCTGGCACATATTTGGGGTTCCGTGAGTATTTGTTGAATGAAGGAATGATCAAATTCTGTTAGTAGCTCAAAATTCCATCATGTTTCTCTCAATAGCACTGCATGGAAGAGTAAGTTATGAGAAATAAAAAAACTCTCAAGATTATTTAGAATTCAAAGGAAGAAGATGTTGGGAATCATAGTTAAATGTCAAGTCCTACAATTGCTTATTTGTGACTGTGATGCCTCAAAGTTTTTATATTAAAAAATTCACTTGTTTTAATGGCTTCAATTTGGGTGGAAATTTTATAGTTTCTTGACTTTTTCTTACCTACAAAAGGACACTGAACACTATGTGTGTGAAAATTGCACTCTCCAATGAATGAGGAAATAAGAGGGGTCATGCTAAAGGAAAAGACATTAAAATATCACCCGCTGAAACAGGACATTTTACAAGCTGCTTTTTATCGACATGATTTTTCTGCATCCTGTAGAGTGTGAAAGCATTTATTTCGAAGTACACATGGTATTATAATTGCCCAGTGTCCAAATAAAACCTCTCAAAACATAATCGTTACTTAGGAAAGTCCATGAAACCTGCTGTGAAATATGATTATGAAAGGGCCTTTCTTGCTTTTTGGCGAGACATTGTGTTACCAGTAAAACCAACGTCTTAAAAAACTGTTCTTTGTCCTTCTGTGCTGTTTAATTTATCCCATTGTTGTATTTGCTTTATATGATTTAGGCTATTTTCTTCCTCTGTGTTAGTGAGGTGTATTTCCTTTTCCAGCTTTCATGAGGACTTCTTGAATGATTATTTGGCTGAGTACCTAGCATAATGTCTGGCACATTGTAGGCCTCCAATAAATTTTGAATGAATAAAGAGGTACTCATTTTAAAAAATCCAAACTCTTTTGCCTGTTTCTCAAAGAGTAATTTGCAAAGCTGCTGCATCAGAATCACTAGGATGCTTATTTTTTAAAAAATATAAATTCCTGTAGTCCATCCATGATATAGTGAATAGCATGGAGGCAGTAAAATCTGAAAAAAGTTATTTTAATCTGCTACTGTTTGTCACACTGTGTGTGATAGGTGCTATGATAGATGACTAAGATGTTTTCTGTCCTGTGAAAGAACTCACCATCCAAAGAAAAACAGGGAACAGATAACAAATGAATAATTATAGGATGTGTTATTACTGTGAAGGAATAGATATAGTGCTTTGATACAGGATGGCCTACTTTATATTGGGTAGTTAGAAGAATTCTCTCTGGAGGGTGACGTTTAAGTTGAGACACGAAGATATTTAAAACCATAGGCTACTCTTACATTTAGAGGTTGGAAATAGGAGGATGGTGAGGATCCAAACCATGATACTTTGGAGAGTGAAAGGAGGCAGGACAACTATGAGAGGGAGCAGCTCCATGCTGGCACCCTGACAACCTTGCATGTCTTCCCAGAGGCCATGTGGGCAAGACTCAAGGATCATGTATAAATGTGGATAAAAATAGTACCTATTTCATAGATCAATGTGAGGATTAAATAAGCAGTTGGTGCCTAGCAGATAGAAAATGCTGAGTAAATGTTAAATATTGTCTATTATTTTAACTTGGATTTCTTGGATACTAGTGAGTTTGTAGATCTTTTTATATGTTTATTTTCTGTTATCATTTCTTCTTGGAGGAATTTCGTATTCATGTTCTTTGCCAATGTTGTAATGTTGTGTTCGTCTCTTTCTCACTGATTTTCAGAATCTTGCCCTTACTCTCCCTATCTGCAAAATAAAGGAGTTGTATCAGTTTCTCTTTAAAGTCCTTTCTAGTTGGTACCCCTCATATTTCTAAGTGTCTTGAAAGCAGACCCATTTCAGTGAGAAGGAACTGGACCCCTAAGAGTTTTAATAAGCAGTTTGACATTGTAGTTTATGAAAGAGAGAATCTGCACTTGCAGATCTGTTTCTATTGTTAGGCAACATTATAATATTCTACATATTTATCCCCAAGTTGCTCAGGCTTCGCTGCTTAGAAGAAAGTGTTTTGTGAACAACACCTTAAGTTAGCCTAGTCACTTCTTCAAGGCCATCATTTTTTGACTTGAGATTCAGTTGTTTGTCTTTGCAAAGGAGAATATCAGATGGTACACTTAAACTTGACAAATGTAAATTTTCCTCCCAGAATGTCCTGGGTAATTGCTTTGCTGCCACATTTTCTCCTTGTAATTAGTAATGACATTAGTAGCAGTAACCTACATGAGTGAGATGAGCAATGTAAGACCAAGACTAGAAATAATCCTCTTGCTTTGAGTTTAGGTCATAATATATCTTTGGTCCAGTAATAGAGACTGCATATGTTTATTGCTGCTTTTTCCTGCAGATTCTCTATGGGATACATCTTGGCTCTATCAAATATTCCTGGAATTTTAATTAAGACCTCAATCACCTACAGCCATTGACTAAGCTAACTTACAGAGCTGTAGAAGCGTGGATTCAGACAGCTAGGGTTTCCTGGTGAAGACAGGATCTCTGCATTCACAGGGAAGTTAGGACTTGCTATTTACTGAGAGATACATTCCTATTCCTGAAATTGGTGCCATGATACTAGGGTTGTAGTAATTTAACTTTTCTCAGTCTCAGCTCTATCTGACAAATGGGAATAATAATGCCGTGAAGCAGACGTTTTTGTTATTTTGACATAGTTTTTTCGTATTTACACAGCTGAACCTATCAGTTTTTTTTCCTTTATGATGTTGCCTTTGTTTAATATATTGAAGACCATGACTAATCAGATAAATAAGTATTTACACAACCTATCTTTTCTACTTCTTTTATTGTTTTACTTTTTACATTTATCTGTTTAATCTTCTTGAAGTTTATTTTTATGTTTGGTATGAGGCAGGGAACATAATCTCTCTCTTTTCAAACACTTAGGAGATTGTTTCAACATCATTTATTTAAGGAATCCGTCATTCTGCTACCTATTTGTTGTGCCAGTTTCATCATGTACTCCTGTATGTAAACATAGAAACCTAGCTCTGTTTCTTGAATTCTCCATTCTATTCCAATTATTTATCTACCTAATCCTTTATCAGTATTTAACTGTTGAATTGTTGTGGCTTTATAATGCATATTAATGTGAGTCCCCCCTTTTTTGCTTTGCTCAGCTAAACTTATCTATCTATTATATATAAACCTTATGATTATTTTTTTAAGTTCTAAAAACCACATTAACAAATAAATTAGATGTGAGCTTTCACTCCTCCATTTGTTCTCACTACCCATCTAGCGATAAGTCTATCTGTGTATACAGTCTTTTGTGTGTTGTGGAAAAGAGGTAGGTGATTATCCTCTTTAGGTATGTAAGGTGACCATATAATTTAATTTCCAAACCAGGACACTTTTATGAGTGAAAGAGGGTCAGATAAATGTGTAGGGTAGCAGCTTCATGCTGGTGGTCTGACAACCTTGTGTGTCTTCACATAGGCCGCATAGGCAAGACTCAAACACGGTTGGCCTAAGTCTTGGTGGAATGCCTTGTGACCCTCCTAGGAACATGGCAAGATTGGCAGCCTTGTGAGGAGCTGTCACAAGGCATTTTTCCTTTGACTCCCTATCTTGTGAGAGGCTGCCAGAAGGCAGTTTCCAATCTGCCTCGTTGGTTCTGATGAGGCCTGGGAAATTGTGCCTCATTCCACTCTCCTTAGATCACAGCTGCAGACTATAAAACTACTTGGCTAAAGCTAGATGGGCTCCTCAGCAACTGAGCCAACTACTGCTTATTTTGTATGGCCCCTTTCATTTGGTGTTGTCCTGTAAGTCAAGTGATGCATGAAGCTAACACCACGTTGGTCTCGCTTTTCCTGTCTGGGTAAGTAATAGATTGTCTGAATCTACCTGGGTCCATTGTCTGCTTACCAGTAGAATCTGTTAGCCTGCTTCACAAAATGCTAAACCAGCTGAGATTCAGCAACTGTAAGAGTAAAGCGCAACTAAACCATCAAGCCGACATTGTTCTCAACATTGTCCCGTGATGAAAAAGGAGCTCAGTGGTGGTTTGTCGATGAAAGTTTTATGCAGTCAGCAATATCAATAAAATACATCCTCAGTTATGTCTTCTGGTAAGCTCTTAGGCTCTCCATTATTGTGGTGGTGGCCCTGGGGGAAGGCAGTTAATCAGACACACGGTCTATTTAAACTTCAGCCATAATAACATGCTGACTCTAGAACATTTTGGAAAGTACAGAAAACTAAAAAGGCAACTCTTATAAACATTCTTGGTGTATATCTTTCCAGTCTTTTATTATGTGTAATTCGTACATGATTATAATGATGTATTATATATAATTTTGCATCTTCCCTTTTTAAAATTTAATGCTCATAAATGCTTTTATAAGCATTTTAATGACTGCATATGTTTCCATCAAGTGGATTTATCAGCTTTTGTAAATATTCTCCTATTAAGTGAATTGAAGTTATTTTTTATCTTTTTTCTATTTTTTTAATAGTAGCCAATACTTCTGTGATAAACATATCCAGCCCTTAGGATGGATTCCCAGCAGGGAAAGCCATTTTTTTCACGCTCTTGATGCATACTGTCAAATTGCTTTTTAAGGGGTTTGCTGATTTACATTCCCACTAGCATCTGTAGCATCCACTGTCTAGCTCTGAAAGTGCAAAACAAATCCCAGAACCTGATAATCATTTGTGTTAACTTTCTGGGAAGTCGAGGATCATTATGTCTATAAGGAGCAGGCAAATCAATGGAACACTAAATGAATGATTTTTCATAATCCGGTAATGTATTGCATTTTTAGTGAACATTTTTTGAGAGAGAATTTTTCCTGGTTGTTTTTTACTTCTGTTATATGCATAGTGGCTATCAGTAATGGTGGAGGAGTGTCTGGTGTGGATTTGATGATGCCAGATATTACCTAGAATTTCCACAAAGGTGGAATGCACATAGCAGAAGTATGCATCCTATTATTGAACAAAGAAGGATTTCTAGATATCTACAGTGTCTTGATTGTACTATTCAGGACACACAATAGACCAGTGGTTCTTAACCATCATGAGAGTAATGGAATTGTTTGAAGATCTGAAGAAATGTAAGGACTTTTTCCTTAAAATGAACATATGGACATAGATATTACATTTGCAGAAATTTTAAGTTATTGATGATCCTCTTGAAGTCTATTTGTAGATTCTAGATTAAGAACTTCTGGTTTAGGCTGTGATAGCCCATCCCTAAAGATGTGACCCTGTTGATTGCAGGTCTCAGCCTGTTGGTAACTAATGTTGTGGCTGGACTGGCCTTTGTGTTCTTATTATGATTGCAAGATGCCCTCAACAATAACCATCAGGAAACTTTGAAAAAAATGGTTTATTACTTACAAGTCCTGGAAATTACTTGGCACGCCTAGGGACACACAGTGAGGCTGCAGATAGAGAGAGAGTGTGGAGCTAGGGTTCTGCTTTTATGGGGGCCTAAGGATTCTGGGGCTCACTCTTTATTGGTGAATTTGAAACATAAGAGCAGGAATTTAAAGCATGTGAAGTGAACAAACAAGCAGCCAAATTGGTCAGTTATCAAAATCACCCAAGATCTTCAAAATAAAGGAGCCCTGAGGGGTTGGTGAGGCCTGGCTCTTTATCTAGTTCTGTGGCTGGCAATGTGTTTATTCCAGATAGCCATCTTTGAAATGTATGCCTTTTTGAAGTGGATACCTAGGCAAAGTTTAAGTCAGGCACTTCATTACCAAAAGAAAAGCCAACTGGGAGAGCTTACACTACAAGCCCACTAGAATGGAGTGTGGTAGACCAACTTTGCTCCAGCACACACTGAATACGGTGTACTGCCCGTTCTGCTCTCTGGATACCACACTTAGATTAGCAGAAAACCTGTAAAGATATAACAGAGAGTTCTTATATACACCACCCAACCAGTTTCATTTCCTCTGTTATTAACACTTGACATTAGTATGGAACATTTTTCACAATTAATGAGCCAATATTAAGATATTATTATTAATTAAAGTCCATACTTTCTTCAGATTTCCTTTATTGTTACCTAATGTCCTTTTCCTTTTCCAGGAGCCCATCCAGGATCCCACATGACATTTAGTTGTCATGTCTTTTTAGCTTCTTGACTGTAACAGTTTATCAGACTTTCCATGTTTTTTATGACCTTGACAATTTTGAGATGTATTGGTCAAATATCTTTTAGGAAGCCGGTCTAATGGAATTTGTCTGATATTTTTCTCCTGATTAGACTGGGGTTATGGGTTTCAGGAAGGAAGACCACAGAAGCGAATTACCATTCTCATTACATCATAGCAAGAATATGTACTAGCAACGTGAATTATCACTGTTTACATTAGTCTTGATCACCTGGCTAAGGTGGTGTTTGTCATATTTCTCCACTGTGAGGCTATTTCTTTTTCTCCCTTTCCATACTTTCTTCTTTGGTGGGAAGCCACTATGTGCACCGCTACTTAAGGAGTAGGGAGTTAGGCTCCACCTCCTTAAGGGTGGAGTATCTGCATAAGTCTTTTGGAATTCTTCTGCAGGGGAGATTTTTCTATTCTCTTCATTTATTTATTTATGTATTCACTCATTTATTTATATCAGTATGGACTCAGAATTACTTATTTTATACTTTGGTTTATAATCCAATATAACTAGATGATTTTGTCGCTATCTGGAGATATCTAGTATCCCCAAATTTCATAAATTATTTTTAAAGATTTGCATACAGTAAGGTATATTACTGTAGTAATGAAGTTATTTGGGTTTGACAAATGCAATGTCATATATACACAAATATCACACAGAATAGTTGCACCACCCTAAAAATTGCCCTGTGCTTCAGCCATTAAACCTTCTTCTCTTTTGCCCTTTGCAAACCTCTGGCAACCACTGATTTTTTTTACTGTCCCTGTAACTGCGCCTTTCCCAGAATGGCATATAATTTGAATCATACAGTATGTAGCTTTTCTGACTGGCTTCTTTCACATAGCAATATGCTTTCAAGATTCTTCCATGTCTTTTCATGGCTTGATAACTCATTTCTTTTTATTGCAGAATAGCATTGCATTGCATAAATATACCACAGGTTTTTTTTTTTTTAATCCATTCACCTATTAAAGTGCATAATGGTTGCTTCCAGTTTTGGGTGAGTATGAATACAGCTGCTGTAAACATTCACATTCCAGTTTTTGTGTGAACATAGATTTTCAAGTCAATTGAGTAAATACCTAGGAGTATAATTACTGGATCACATGGTAAAATAATGTTTAGCTTTGTAAACAACTGCCAAACTGTCTTCCAAAGTGACAATAGCATTTTGCGTTCACATCAGCAAGGAATGAGAGTTCCTGTTGCTCCACATCCTCACCAGCAATTGGTATTGTGTTTAGTTTTTCTCCGTTCTAGTAGGTATGTGGCGGTATCTCATTGTTGTAATTTGCATTTCCCTAATGAGAAATTGTATTGAGCATCTTTTCATGTGCTTATTTTCTTTGATGAGTTGTTTGTTATGATATTTAGTTCATTATTTAATTAGCCTGTTTGTTTTCTTATTGTTGAGTTTTAAGAGTTAATTATATATTTTGGAAAAAAGTCATTTGTCAGATATGTATTGTCAGATAGGTACTTTGTAACTATTTTCTCTCAGTCTGTGGTTTATCTTTTCAAGCCCTTAATGGTGTTTTTTGCAAGCAGAAGTTTTACATTTTAATAAAATCCAACTTATCAATATTTTTTGTGGATTATGCTTTTGATTTTGCATCTAGAAACTCATCACCTTACCGAAGGTAATGTGAATTTTCTCCTAGATTTCATTTTTATATTAAAAAAAAATAACGTTTCCCTTCTCATCTTTGAGCATAGATCCTGATATTCGTGGTTATTCCTTGTATTACTCTTTGAGAAATTCTGGTATAGAATTTAAAAGCTTGGGCATGAAATTTAGACAGCTATCTCTTCAAGTTCTGGCCCCACTTCACAGCAATAGGATCTTTTCAAGTTCCTTCTCCTCTCTGAGCTTTAGTTTTGTTATTTGTAAAGTGTGTCTATGGTGTCTACAAAGTAGAGTTGCGAAGATTAAATTAGATAAGGCATGTAAAGCACTTAGCGTAGTGCCAGGCATATAGTGTAGATATTGGCTTGGTTATGAATTTTATACAGAAAAATATAATTCTGTTAACTTTAATTTCTTCTTAAAGTCACTGTGAAGAACTTTTCATTTATAAATAATAGTTTCTAAAACTTCTGAATAAAATTTGATGTTAAATTGCATGTTTATTTAATATATTTATTTTCACTTGCTACTTTGAACTAGGTTTTACTTGTAAAGAATTGAATAAGTGTATGTATATTGCATATATAATATAATATGAATTAGATAAGTTGGATTTTACTAAATTTAATATATGTATGTATACATACATTATATATACATATTCACATATATATACACACACATACATACAGGAGGAGAGATAGAGACACAGAGACATAGAGAAACAGACAGAGACAGAGAAAGAGAAACTAATGATAGACTATATATAGTATCTGGTATATGGTAGACCTATTCCTGTTTCCTTGTATACCCAAAGGAATGAATAAAATGGTCAGTATGAAATGCTGCTCCCATTATATGACTTCTTCTAGGTCAAGGTGACTTTCTAATGAAACTCAAAGTGTGTGTAGGAATTAGTGGCTCTATGTCACTATAGGAACTGAGAGCTTGGCTGGCTTCACCAGACATCTTGGGCAAGCTGCTTCTTTCTGGGTTTCAGCTGCTTCTCTTGCTTGGAGAGTATACAAAATCACTTATTATTAATCACAAATATAGCTTCCATTCATTAATGTTCAATGAATCAGACACTACATTAAGCACTTTACCTTCATTATGTCATTTAATCCTCTCACTAACCTCTTTTGGTAAGTGCGATTCTTTTTCTTTTTCTGCCCACCACAGCTTTATTGAGATAGGATTGATATATAACATTGTGTAAGTTTAAGATGTACAACGTGTTGATTTGATCTACTTATATATTGCAAAATCATTACCACCATAGCCTTAGCTAACATTCCCATCACATCACATAATTGTCCTTTCTTTTTTGTGGTAAGAACATTTAAAATATACTCTTAGCAACTTTCAAGTATATAATATAGTAGTATTAACTATAATCACTATTTTATATATTAGATCCTTAGGCCTTATTCATCTTATAACTGGAAGCTTGTACCCTTTGATAAACATCTCCCCATTTCCCCCAACCCCCAGACCCTGGGAGCTACCACTTGACTCTGTTTCTATGAGTTTGGCGTTTTTTAGATTCCACGTATAAATGAGATCATAAATGAGACACAATATTGTCTTTCTCTGTCTGACTTATTTCACTTGGCATGATGCCTTCAAGATTCATCCACGTTGTTGCAAATGGCAGGATTTCCTTCTTTCTCATGGCTTTTCTCTTTCCATTGGGTGTGTGTGTGTGTATGTGTGTGTATATCTATCTATCTATCTATCTATATCTATATATATATGCCACATCTTCTTTATCCATTCATCCATTAACAGACACTTAGATTGTTACCATATCTTGGCTATTGTGAATAAGACTGCAAGGAACATGGGAGTGTAAATATCTCTTCAAGATCCTGTTTTCATTTCCCATGAATATATATGCAGAAGTGGGATTACTGGATCATATGGTAGTTCTCTTTTTAATTTTTTTTAGGAATGTACATATTATTTTCCATAGTGGCTGTACTAATTTACATTTCCACCAACAGTGCATAAAAGTTCCCTTTTCTACACATCTTCGCCAATACTTGTCATCTCTTGTCTTTGTTATGATAGCCATTCTAACAGGTGTGAGGTGATATTTTGTTGTGGTTTTGATTTGTGTTTCCCTGACGATTAGTGATGTAAAGGACCTTTTCATGTACCTGTTGGCTATCTATGTGTCTTCTTTGGAAAAATGTCTATTGAATTCTCTACCCATTTTTTAATTGGATTGTTTGCTTTTTTGCTATTGAGCTGTATGAGTTCTTTAAATATTGTGGATTTTGACGGCCTATTATATATATGATTTGCAAATATTTTCTCCCATTCCATAGGTTGTCCTTCCATTTTGTTGATTATTTCTTTTGCTGTGCAGAAACTCTTTAGTGTGATGCAGTCCTACGTATTTAGTTTTGATTTTGTTACTTGTTCTTTTGGTGTCGTATTCAAAAAATTGTTGCTAACACCAATGTCAAGGAGCTTTTCCCCTCTGTTTTCTTCTAGGAGTTTTAAGGTTTCAGTTCTTATGTTAAATCTTTAATCCCTTTTGAGTTAATTTTTGTGTATGGTGTAAGATAGGGGTCTAATTTCATTCTTCTGCATGTGGTTATCCACTTTTCCCAGGACCATTAATTGAAGAGACTATTCTTTCCCCATTGAGTGTTCTTAGCTTCCTTGTCAAATATTAGTTGATGGTATATGTGAGTATTTATTTCTGCACTCTCTATTCTGTTTCATTGGTCTATGTCTTTTTTTAATGTTTGTATCGTACTGTTTTGATTACTGTAGCTTTGTAGTATAGTTTTAAATCAGGAAAACAATATTGGAACAAAATCAGAAGTTTAACAAAGAGAAAAAACACTAAAACATTAAAAAGAACAGATATTTTAGAGAAGAATACAATGACTGAACTCAAGAATTCATGAGAAAGCTTCAACAGCAGACTTCACCAACCATAAGAAGGAATCAGTGATCTAGCAGACAGATCAGTTGAAATTATCCAATTAGAGGAGCAAAGAGAAAAAAATATTGAAAAGGAATGAAGAAAACCTACAGGACTTAGAAGACACCGTTAAGAGAAACATTGTTTGCATCGTTGGAGTCCCAGAAGGGGAAGAGAGGAAGAACAGGTAGAAAGCTTATCTGCAGAAATAATGGCTGAGCATTCCCTAAATTAGAGGAGAGATCTGGGCATCCAAGTTCATGAAGCTAATAAGTCACTCCAAAATTTCAACCCCAAATGATCTTCTCCAAGACACATTATAATAAAACTGTCTACAATCAAAGACTAAGGGAGAATTTTAAAAGTAGCAAGAGGAAGAAAATTCTCTAATACAAGGGAAATTCCATAAGACTATCAATAGGTTTCTCAGCAGATACCTTGCAGGCCAGGAGAGGTAGAATGCTATATTAAAAGTGCTGAAAGAAAGAAACTGTCACCCAAAGCTGTCTTTCAGAAATGAAGAAGAGATAAATCTTTCCCTAATGAACAAAAGCTGAGGGAGTCCATCACCTCTAGACCTGCCTTATAAGAAATGCTGAGAGGAGCTCTTTAAGCTCAAATGAAAGGATGGTAATTATTAACATGAAAATATATGAAAATATACAACACACGGGTAAAGGTAAGTGTATGGTCAGCTTCAGAATACTCTACTACTGTAATATGGTGGTGTGTTAACTACTTAACACTAGTATAAAGGCTACAGGACAACAATATTAAAACAGCTATAGCTGTAATAATTTCTTAATGAGTACACAATATAGAAAGATGTAAATTGTAATATTAAAAGAATGAAAGGAGGGGGGTAAAAGCATAGAGTTTTTGTATACAATTGAAATTAAATTACAATCAGTGCAAAATAGACTGTTATATCTATAAGAAGTTTTCGGTAAGCCACTTGGTAACCACAAAGCAAAAACCAACAGTAGGTTCACGAAGATAGCTAGAGGGAATCAAAGCATACCACTGTGGAAAACATTCAGTTCACAAACTAAAGCAGCACGGGAGGAATAAAGGAACAAAGGGACTAAAAAACATCCAGAAAACAATTAAAGATAAGGAAATTAGGCTGTGAGAACTAAAGTCTTATTTCCAGAGGTCATATAGCTGATAGATGTCTGAGCCTGGATTTGGACCTAAGATTGTCTGATTCCAGAGCCAATTCTCGTAAGCACTATGTTCATCTGTCTCTCATAGTTCAAATGAAATAGGTATAACAGTTACTGAGAGTCATAAAGTGACATCCAGAAAATTCAAATAAGGCTTAAACGACAGGATATTCTTTCTGGGTAATTGTCGGTAACTATATCTTAGGTTTCTATTTCAAAGTCTCTGTCCTTGGACTGTCCAAGTATTCTTTCGGTTCTCTTGGTAGTGAGTATAATGTGACAACCACCCATCTTTCATGATGATCCTCATTAGACAAATGATCCATGACTGAAAGCAAAGATGATTCTATTTTATATTTTGGAAATGTCTGTAATGGAGATTCCAGTAATTGTGTGACATTTGTCTTTTTAGATATTGCCAAACTAACGAC
The DNA here is from genome assembly GCF_041296235.1 of Equus asinus. Taxonomy (NCBI): domain Eukaryota; kingdom Metazoa; phylum Chordata; class Mammalia; order Perissodactyla; family Equidae; genus Equus; species Equus asinus. The sequence continues at coordinate 128,686,810 of NC_091820.1, forward strand.
TATATGGTTGATGTAATTTTTAAGAAAGTCAGTCGTATAATTTCCCAAAGTAAGTTGGATGCCAAGGCTAAAATGTAAAAGCATCCATGCTTCACTTAAACCTCTGCATATCGTTTTTCTTTGCTAATTTCATATTATATATTTCTTAGCACAATATGTCTTGTCAGCATCTTCAATTTATCTTTGCAATTATTTGTTTGTAATTTGACCTTAACTTCATGTAACATTTGACACATATAAATTCGTTGTGCCTCTGTTATGAAACTCACCGTAGTACACAGTTCTCAATATGTGCCTATTTCACATTATATTAGCACTCCTCAAGGGATGGACTCATGAATTCTTCATCTCTATGTGGTATTTGGTACTAAGCACAAGGCCAGTTGCTTAGTATCTCCATTGAGTTCAACAAATATGTGTTAAGAGGAATAAAGCCACAAAGGACTTGAGGATATTTTAAGTTATAATTTTAAGACATTTCATTGATCTCAAGAAGTTTTCATATTCGGATTTTTGCTTATAAAGAATACATTCAAAGCTGATATACACATTTGATATAGTGATGTCTTGCATAAGATTCCAAGTTGGAATCTTCAGGACTTGTAGATCTCTTACTTGGATTTCACCTGAAAATTTACTATTATCAAGCTCAATTCTTTATCTATCGATAGAACCAAAAGGTTTTTGGAAAGATGCCTCTGGAGTGTGAGTAATCTGAGATTTTACTTTTCACCAAAGTACTTTTTTTAATAAATTGTTCTTAGCTTCTCATTGGGTGTCATATATCACTTATGTTTCTTTTGATATCGTGAACATCTTTATGAAGTAAAATATATTTGAAAGCCATTTTTGAAGCAACTTTTCCTGCAGCATTTTAAACTGGCATTTGTCCTTTCTCATTGATTATTTAGAATTATTGATTTGGCTTGTTTATGACATGCTCCTCAGTGTTAGGAGACTTTATCTTATCTCTCCTTTAGATTTTATTTCCCCTACAGTTTTCTAAAGCTGTTAATTTTCTGCAGGAGCTTTTATGATGCACCTATTCCCAAGGACAGAGCTGCTCAGATAAGATTTAGCAATGCATAGAAAAAACTTTGACCTGTCTGCTGCTCTGGTGGGGAAGTGAAGGATTCACGGAGCACTGAAAGAGAATAAATGAATTGTTGTTATGGATTGCATAATAAAAGCAGATTTGTGCAGCAATTACACTTAATGTTAAATAATATTTACAATGTAGCCATTATGCTGTAGAAGGAATGAGAAGATATATGTGAATACGCAAAATACTGTGAAGTGCTAGTGTATGTGAGGTATGATAATTATCATCATTAAGCTATTTCCTATTCAAACTGCTTTCAAAGGACTTACCACACCTCCTCCCCACCTCAGCCCCCTGACCTCAAATGAAGACAAGACAGACTACAGATTTTGAATTCCATTGATTGGGTTTTTAATATTTTCTCTTCATTCAAGCAGCAACCAGCTTCAGTTCATAAAATTTGTTTATGTTATTCATGTGTTCCTATTAACGTCTACATTATACCTAAATCTGACCCGAACCAGCTCCCAAATGCTAATTTCAGCTTAATGCACCTATACTCTATTAACAGTAGTACTATTCAAAGGACATCTATCTTTTTTTTTTTTTTTTTAATTCTCTTGGTGGGCCACTCTGACATCCCTTCCAGCCCTGCCTTTCCCTAATATGTCTGCTTAAAATTCAGTCATGTCATATTTTATGAATCCAACTTGTCCTCCATGAAAGTATCACCTAGATCCACCCTCCTTGGGGGTAATCATGAACAGCTCCCCTTAATGACCCTTGGAAACAGCTCCCATGTTATCTCGTCTTTTCTCCCCAATGTCTCCCCACCCTCACACTCCAGTCTTCTCTTCTCCAAGCTAAATATCCTCAATTCCTGCCGAACTTTTCCTCCTAGAAATGTTTGATTCCTTTTACGTACAACATTCTGTTGTGCTGACTCTGTCTTCTCCAGTAATGATAGCTGCTGCCAGGTCAGATGACCCCCATCCTACACCAGTAGAACTTGGATCCAAGTGCACATCTCTGTTGGCTTTTGGATCATTGATTTTTGTTTATTTTCCTGTGGAATTGAGGAGACACAGTATTCTGCTCATTCTGTCACCTTAGCTGTTTAGTTGTCTAAAGGTGTTTCATGAAAGTGAATTTTGGAAGATAATATAATAAAAATAAAGTCTACCATATGTCTATCTCTTACTATCTGCTAGTCGCTCTATATATCTTCTTCCGTTTTATCAACATAGTAACTCTTTGAGCCTATTAATTATTATTATTATTAGTCCCTGACAGTGAGTCACATAATGGGCTCTCAATAAATATCTGTTGAACGAAGGAGTGAATCAGTGTTCAAGAGATTAAATAACTTTCCCAAGGTCCCACAAATCTTAAATGACATTCAATGGGACCCTAAGTCTAAACTCATTAAGTGTTACACTGCCTAGTCTGTCTTAAGGAAACCTATGAAGAACGGTAGTCTCCCAAGCACCATATACTTGACACCATAATCTTTTATGTTTATTGTTACCTTGACCTTTATATGATCTCTCATTTGTTAATTTATTCATATATTTGATAAATATTTATTGAACACCTACTGTGTGAGGCATGTTCTAGGCACTGGACATAATGTGGTGAATAAGATAAACAAGGTTTCCTTTAGTACTAGTTTTTCAGAAAATTCTGCTATTTAAACTCAGTCTCCTTAGATGCTGAGGAATATATGGCAATTCCTCATATATTCTATACCATTTATTCTTTTCAGTGTTTTGTGCACAGTGGACACTCAAATGTTTGTTGAATTGCATAGTGATGCCTAGGAAAAATACTAGCATGGGAGCCAAGGTCTGGTTCTTGCATTTACAACCCCCATGACTTCACACAAGTCACTTCATTTTATAAGACCCTCAATTTCCTCATCTCAAAATAGGAATAGTAATCCCTGTTTCACTAAATCATTGAATCTTACTATGAAGATCGATGAGATGATGGGGTATAATTACTTTGTAAGGTTCAAGGCTGCAGATTTTTCTCATTCCTGTTGTAGCTGTTGTTGACTGACTGGATAAGCACTAGCAAGTTATTTTTAGCTTGGGAGTGGAAGAAGTAGCAGAAGATGGGAAATGAGGCTGAGATTAAAGTTAACATATTAGCTTTGAACCTTCTGTCATTCTGGTTGCTTTTTTCTGAGATGTCTTCCAATTTTTTGTCATATTTTCAACATGCTATCCTGATAGTGACTGGCACTAAAAGTTTAAAATGCTAGAATGTGCCTGAAGAAAATGATAGTGTTTGAGACCTTTAAGAGTTATCAAGATTATAGAGAGTTTAGGGCCTTATCTCTTATCCTTGTGCTCCCTCAAAATGTAGAGAGCTGAGGAATATCAGGTAAGAGGAAAAGGACTTGGAAAATACAGATGAATGCCTCCAAACCTTACTAGTATTTAGTGCACACATGGAAAGAGGGAAAGAAAGGCTCTTTTTTTTTATTGAGTTAATGATAGGTTACAATCTTGTGAAATTTCAGTTGTACATTAATGTTTGTCATTCGTGTTGTAGGTGCACCACTTCACCCTTTGTGCCCACCCCCTACCCCACCTTTCCCCTGGTATCCACTAAACTGTTCTCTTAGTCCACATTTTTAAATTCCTCATATGAGTGGAGTCATACACAGATTATCCTTCTCTAGCTGGTTTATTTCACTTAACATAATTCCCTCAAGGTCCATCCATGTTATTGCAAATGGAATGATTTTGTTCTGTTTTGCAGCTGAGTAGTATTCCATTGTATATATGTACCACATCTTCTTTATCCATTCATCTGTTGATGGGCACTTAGGTTGCTTCCATGTCTTGGCTATTGTAAATAATGCTGCAATGAACATTGGGGTACATAGGACTTTTGGGATCGCTGACTTCAAGCTCTTTGGATAAATACCCAGTAGTGGGATGGCTGGATCGTATGGTAGTTCTATTTTTAAGTTTTTGAGGAATCTCCATACTGTTTTCCGTAGTGGCTGCACCAGTTTGCATTCCCACCAGCAGTGTATGAGGGTTCCTTTTTCTCCACAACCTCTCCAACATTTGTTACTATTAGTTTTAGATATTTTTGTCATTCTAATGGGTGTTAGGTGATATCTTAGTGTAGTTTTGATTTGCATTTCCCTGATGATCAGCGATGATGAGCATCTTTTCATGTGCCTATTGAACATCTGTATATCTTCTTTGGAGAAATGTCTCTTCATGTCTCCAGCCCATGTTTTGATTGGGTTGTTTGATTTTTTGTTGTTGAGTTGTGAGAGTTCTTTATATATTATGGATATTAAGCCTTTGTCAGATATGACTTGCAAATATTTTTTCCCAGTTAGTGGGTTGTTTTTTTGTTTCAATCCTGTTTTCATTTGCCTTGAAGAAGCTCTTTAGTCTGATGAAGTCCCATTTGTTTATTCTTTCTATTGTTTCCCTTCTCTGAGAAGACATGGTGTCCGAAAAGATCCTTTTAATACTGATGTCAAAGAGTGTACTGCCTATGTTTTCTTCTAGAAGCCTTATGGTTTCAGATCTCAGCTTTAGGTCTTTGATCCATTTTGAGTTTATTTTGGTGAATGGTGAAAAAGAATGGTCAATTTTCATTCTTTTACATGTGGCTAAGAAAGGCTCTTAACTCTTCATGGGCTTTCTTCTTGGAGAAGTTTCAAGACATTTGTCTTTATTGCATATGCTGATGCTTGTTTGTGATAATTCCTCCAGATACTGGAAGGCTATGGTGATACTGGGATGGGGCTGTAAATAATTTGGCCTCTCTAATCACAGGAGCAGCAAAGATAGGAGAAGATACAGCTTTAAGAGTATTTTTCTCAGTGCCATTATTTTAGAAATAAAGTTCCAGTCTGGTAATTTCTCTTAATGTTGCTAATATCTGCTAAATTTGCATAGTCTTCCCTCCTCTATTTCCAAAGCTTTCAAGTAGGAACATTTTGTAGTGAACAGTTTTTAATATTTTAATAGAAATACAATGGTCATTTTGGAACATTGACAAAGTAGAGAAATTAAGACATCAACATTGGGGAGGAAGAGAACCATTGTGAGCATATCAGTAATGATAATTTACCAAAGTTATAAAACAAAGATACAACATGGAAGGGTGAAAATTACAGGCTGGTAGGAGTTTAGTCACATGGTTTAATAACTCTTCTTGTTTGCATAGCATTATACAATGTGTACAATACCATCTCTTAAATTTTGTTTGTTCCTACCATCAATACTATGAGGTGGCTAAGGCAGTTGATCTTTTTTGTTTATACTCATCCAAATTTCTTTCCCCATTTTTATTTGTTAGAGCAACAATTTTTCTTTGGGGAAATATACTCTCGCCAGTGCATAAGGGATGCAGGGTACTGTGACTCACCCTCCTACCAGAACCACATGGTTCTACAGTGGGAGAGAATAAACGAACACATGATTAGTAATGTTTAGAGAAGGATACAAGTTGTCCTTAGCTCATTGTACGCATCCTTGAATGCAGTTGTGCCTGAGGTCTGCTCTACTCAATAATTTTTAAGATAATGTATTTCCCTTATGTCTCAGTTCAAGTTGAGTTTCTGTTCTTTGCAGCTGAGTGAATCCTGAATAAACAACCCCCAACGTACAGAAGAACAAACTGAGAATCGAGTATTAAGTGTACTTCCCAAGGCCATATACCTAGTGTGTAGAGTTAGGATCCAGATCCAAGCTTCTTGACGCAAAGCCTATGTTTTCTTATTACACAAATATTCTATAGTTCTGGCTCTACCATTAAATACCTGCAGAGCTTTGAATTGCTTAGCAAGACTAAGCCTTAGTTTTCTTCATTTGTAAAATGAAGTAGCTGGATCAGTGATCTCTAGCGTCCTTACCAGCCCTAGTTTTCTCTTATTTTCTAAGTTAAATATTCATTTTTAATTAAAAAAGTAAACCATGAAAAGTTCTCATTGTACAAATTCCAAACATTACATATGCAACTAAAGCAGCTTTGACCACTGAGGTAACCCCTTTCCTTTCCCATCAGTTTGGTGTCTGTCCTTTAGGAATTTTTCTATGTGTTTACATAAATATGGATGTTTCTATAGAAATATTTAGTTTGCTTTGTGTCTATGTGTATTTTAAACTTAAATTGTCTCATACTTTATGCATTTTTGTGCAGCTTACTTTTATCATTTAATTATGAGTCTTATAGACTTTCCAAGTTAGTGCATATAGATCTACTTTCTTCTTTTAATCTTGTCCATGGTATCAGTCTACTATATTTTATTTATCTATAACATATTGATGAGTATATGGATATTTTGCAGTTTTTCATTATTGTAAACAAGGCTGCTATGGACAGCCTGGTCTATATTTGCTTTGTGTCAGTGTTCTAAGACATATACAAGGATTACCAAATTATATTCCTACCAGCAGTGCATGAGGGTTCCTATTTCTCCACATTCTTGCTAGCTCTTAACATCATTAAACTTTAAAAACAATAACAAATCATTGTTTTAAATGTGGGTTTCTGCGATTTGGGGATGGTTGAGCAGCTTTCCATATATTTATGATTTTTTTTCCTCTGTGGATTGCCACATTCTGCAGTTCTAAGTCTCTGGCTATGTGGTTAACCTGGTTAACTATGGTCTTAGTGTTGCATTGTAGACTGCTAATAGTGGTGTGATAATGGGAATTTTCTACCCTCAGAGAATTTTGAGGTTGGATATCATTGGACTGGCTTGTCCACAAAAATGTACTTGGAGAAATGACGTGGAATTACAGAACCTCATAACTGGAAAGAACAGAATTTTAGCTGTCATTTAGCCCTACCCAACCACTGACGTGTAAACTCTGTCTTCAAAATCCTAGCCAAATGAACATAGAGTTAATACTTGAACTCTGCCTCTTGAGGCAGCCCACTCCATCTGTGCACAGTTCTGTTGTTTAGAAGAATCTTTCCTGTATTAAACCAGATATTGTGTTCTTGTAGTTTGTAACCACTGTCTCGAGCCGCACAGAATAGATCTGCCTCCTAGTCTACATGACAGCCTTACTGATATGTGGCGACAGTTTCTATAATGCTCCAAGTCGTCTTTTCTCCATATTAAATATGCTAGCTCCCATATGATCCTTATTTGATGCAGTTTTAAGGTTTTTTTCCCCCACCTTCTTGGCCACTTTTTTTTTTTTGAGGGAGGTTAGCCCTGAGCTAACATCTGCTGCCAATCCTTCTCTTTTTGCTGAGGAAGACTGACACTGAGCTAACATCCATGCCCATCTTCCTCTGCTTTATATGTTGGACACCTGCCACAGCATGGCTTGCCAAATGGTGCCATGTCCGCACCTGGCATCCAAACCAGTGAACCCTGGGCCACCAAAGCGGAATGTGTGAACTTAACTGCTGCGCCACCGGGCCGGCCCCTTGGCCGCTTTTTAATGAACAATTCCTGGTTTATCTTTGCCTCTTTTTAAAAAAGATGTGTCACTGAATTCAATACCTTAGGATGTACTGAATAGCAATAATAGTGAATAGTGATGCTTATAATAGTAGAAGTTAGACTTTATTGAGCATCAAGTACTTTGCCAAGCACTTTACATGTATTAATTCATTTAATCCTTACAACAATGCTAGGAGTTAAGACATTTTTCCCCTCATTTGACCAATGAGGAAACTGAGGCACATGTAAGTTAAGTAATTTACCTAAGGCTACACTTAACAGAGTGGAACTAGAATTTCTCCTATTATTGATATCATATTTCAGTATATGCACCTAAGATCACATTATGTTTTAAAAATTGTTAGTTGATTCATATAAAATTAACTATCAACTAAAAACCCCCAAGTCTTATTTGAATGGACTACTGGTAAACCACTGCTTTCCATCTTATGCAGTAGAGATTTGAAGCCCAGCCTAGGACCTTACATTTGTCTCTGTGAAGCTGCATATGACCTCACTTAGTCTGTTGTAATTGGCAGCCCACAGTGCTATTCAGGGCATCTCCCTCCCATTTTTCACCTGATTCAGTTAGCTGGCTCTCTGGTTGTAGTGATTGACTTCGCACTTGACTCTCTCATCTACAGCACCTACATATTTTTAGCTTAGCTGTACACGGATTAACTACTTACTTTATTTTGCTTTACTTTTCTCTTTGCATGCAGAAAGCAGGTTCCCAGGGTGGAGAGGAATGAGTATTGTTCCAAAGTTTTATGGAGGTCATCTACTCCATTTTTCCTTCCTGCTGGAAGGATCAAAAGCATTTACCAACTTGTCACACGCTTCATATAACAGTCAATGTTGTTTTTGTTCCTTTCATTTTTTTTTTTTATCAGGAATATGTTTGAAAATGACACTGTGCCCAAGACTTGTCAGCTGGGTTTCTGCTTTTCTACTTAAGAAAAACATATATATGTTTTAGTTTATTAGATATAAAATAAAATGCCCCTTCTTATTCTCTTCCTAGGCTTAAATAGAATAATTAGTTCAAAAACAAGTAACTATTTTGGTCACATTTCAGCTATTTTTTCTACTTTGAACTCAAAGCTAGATGGAGTGGTAAAGGGGAAAGATGACGGGATTGGAGATTAGTGGGACTATGGGTAGGAGACCTGGTTTCTACTGTTAGTTCTCTCACTATTTGGTGATATGAGCTGCCAGAAGTCATTTCCTTTCTCTGGGATGTAAAATCTATAAAATGAGGTGACTGGAATCAAATGAGGTAAGACCCTTCACTACTCAAAAACTACCTTGAATTCAATATAATTGTTATAATATAACATAATCTTCCAAAATCTTGAGAGGGCTTTGTGTGGGGGTGCTTTGTAAATCTCTACTCAAGCTTCACAAAAGAATCATTCTGGGGCTTTCTCTAGGAGAAACATTGCCTATTAAAATTTATAGGACAAAACATTCTGAGCATTACTTAGTGCTGTGGCTGACAAAAATAGCAATCACAGTTGGATCATTTTGGAATTATTTTATAGCCAAAGTCCTTGTGTGGCTGACTGTAGGCAAATCAGAGAGGCGCTTTCAATTTTTGGTATTGAAAGGGGAGTCAGGCCTCAGCTCTGTGCTTGTACCCCACAGTGTATCCCCTGGAGGGCAATTCCCAAAGAAGGCTGGGAGCCTCTTGAAATTCACTCACACACCTGCATGATCAGCCACCAACTTATTAAAAAACAAGATTTCTGTGAAAACGCTTATTTGCCTTCTGTGCCTGAAAAAAACATCACGTGAAAAACTTCTGGGAAGTATCTTCAAATCTATTTGTAAATATATTTACAATGATTTTTTAAAAGGCTGAATTGTTTCATTTCTTTAATGTAATGTAGATTTTGAAATGACTTTGTCATTGCCTACTTGTGTAAATGAAGATATTAGTGAAGATAAAACTTATTTACATGGATTTTTAAAATACTACTTTCTTGGATTTTTTTGCCTTATGTTTTATTGTTTGTTTCTGCTCAGAATATATTTTGCCGAGTGGAGAGTTTACTGATGTTGAACGCTTTTGTTTTTTGTTTCTTTCCATTTAGTCTATGGGTACATTTATCAGTTAAACATATACATAACTTAATATAATTAACAATTAAGGCAAATTTCCTTCAATGATTTCTTTGCAAGAGAATCCAATAAATGCCAGCAATGTACAACATAGAAGTGAAAGAATTTGTGTTTATTTGTCCCTGTGATTTCTGGAACAAACTCTTTTTGGAGAGAATGAAACGATCCACTTAACAATACTTAGAATATTTGATCTCCGTAGTTGATATAAATATCTTAATTCTGTTTTTCTCAGAATATTAATTACTTTATAAAGAAGTGGAGAAAGAAATTTATTAAAATTGAACAAATTCAGCAGGAATATATATTCTATTAGTATATTAGTATACTATACTAATATATAGTATGTTAAATGAAGAGTCTAATATTGAATTAAATAGATCAGAACTATTCAACTATCCATTATACTGGGAACTCAGAAGTAAATTGATGGGGTTGAGTGGCATATTAAAGAGTAAATTAAGACATTACAATAATTATGTATAATAGTTATATCTATGGGATATATCTAATTATTACATAACTTTCCCACTCCCCATTCTTTCTTTTTTAATTTAATTTAATTAATTAATTTGTTTTCTTTTTCCCAAGTAATTTTTTTGAGATCATGATGGTTTATAACATTGTGTTATTCCGGGTGTACATTATTATTCATCAATTTCTGAATACAGTTCATTGTGCTCACCCCTAGTAGTCTAATTTTTATGCATCACCATACATATGTGCCCCTTTATCCCTTTTGCCCACCCACCAGTCCGCTTCCCCTCTGGTAACCACTAATCTGTTCTCTTTACCCATGTATTTGTTATCTTCCACATATGAGTGAAATCTTGCAGTATTTATCTTTCTCTGAAAGACTTGTTTCATTTGACATCATACCCTCAAGGTCCATCTATGTTTTTGCAAATGGGACAATTTTGTCTTTTTTATTGCCGGGTAGTATTACATTGTGTGTATATATATACACACACATACATACCACATCTTCTTTATCCATTTGTCCCTTGATGGGCACTTGGGTTGCTTCCACATCTTCGCTGTTGTGGATAATGCTGCAGTGAACATAGTGGTACATAAATCTCTTTGGATCATTAATTCCAAGTTCTTTCAATAAATACCCAGTAGTGGCATAGCTGGATGGTATGGTACTTCTATTTTTGATTTTTTGAGAAATCTCCATGCTGTTTTCCGTAGTGGCTGCACCAGTTTGCATTCCCACCAGCAGTGTATGAGCGTTCCCTTTTCTCCAGAACCTCTCCAACATTTGTTGTTTTTTGTCTTGGTAATTATAGCCATTCTGACCGGTGTGAGGTAATATCTCATTGTAGTTTTGATTTGCATTTCCCTAATAATTCGTGAGGTTGAGCATCTTTTCATGTGTCTGTGGCCATCTGTATATCTTCTTTGGAAAAATGTCTGTTCAGATCCTCTGCCCATTTTTTGATGAGGTTGTTTTGGTTGTTGTTGTTGAGTTGTATGAGTTCTTTATATATTTTGGAGATTAACCCCTTGTGAGAAAAATGATTTGCAAATATTTTCTCGCAGTTGGTGGGTTGTCTTTCCATTTTGTTCATGGTTTCCTTTGCTTTGCAGAAGGTTTTTACTCTCATGTAGTCCCATTTGTTTTTTTTTTTCTTTTGTTTTCCTTGCCTTAGTAGACGTGGTATTTGAAAAGATGTTGCTGTGACCAATGTCAAAGAGTGTACTGCCTATATTTTCTTCTAGGAGTTTTATGGCTTCCGGTCTTGTATTCAAATCTTTAATCCATTTTGAGCTAATTTTTGTGTATGGTACAAGATCATGGTCTACTTTTATTCTTTTTCATGTGGCTGTCCAGTTTTCCCAGCACCATTTATTGAAGAGACTTTCCTTTCTCCACTGTATATTCTGGGCTCCTTTGTTGAAGATTAACTGTCCGTAGATTTGTGGTTTTATTTCTGGGCTTTCAATTCTGTTCCGTTTATGTGTGTCTATTTTTGTGCCAGCACCATGCTGTTTTGATTACTATAGCTTTGTAGTGTATTTTGAAGTCAGGAATTGTGATGCCTCCAGCTTTGTTCTGTTTTCTCAGGATTGCTTTGGCTATTTGGGGTGTTTTGTTGTTCCATATAAATTTTAGGATTCTTTGTTCTATTTCTGTGAAGAATGTCATTGGGTTTCTGATTGAGATTGCATTGAATTTGTAGATTGCTTTAGGTAATATGGACATTTTAGCTATGTTTATTCTTCCGAGCCATAAACATGGAATATCTTTGCATTTCTTTACATCTTCTTCAATTCCTTTCAATACTGTCTTATAGTTTTCAGTGTATAGGTCTTTCACCTCTTTGTCCCCATTCTTTCATAAGTGAATTTTTCACACATCCTTCTCGACGTAAGATGCTGGAGGCAAAAGACTCATTTGTAATCTTCAAAATCTTCTTTGAATTTTTATCAATCTGAGTTGCAAGCTTCCAAGTTTCTCCTTTTCTCTTGTTGGCTGCAATATCTATGCCCTCAGACTCACTCTGCATTTCTTGTGTGAAATTCTAATATGAAAGACTTTTTGCCTTAACAGCTAATATTTTATTTCTTTGCATTTATTGTGTATTAAGTCAACATTTATTCATTGAGTCCTTCAACAAGTGTTTAATGAGAGACTCTCCTTTGTGAAGTGCTCTTCTAGGCACTGGGTGATTCAGCAGTGGATACAACCAACCAAATGTCCTTGCCCTTATAGAGCTTACAGATCATAAACAAATATATAATTCCAGTTAGTTCCATGATTAAGGTAAAGGAAGTAAAGAGTTGGCAGAAAGAATGAGTATAGATAATACCTCTACAAGGAGGAGACATTTGAATGTCAGGAAGTAAGAAATAAGGAGAAACATAATAAATACCTGGGGGAATGTGTCCTGGACAGAGGGGACAGCATGTGCAACAGCCTTGAGGTATGAAAGAGCTTGAAATGTCAAAGGAACAGCCAAAGAAGACCAGTGGACCTGGAGCAGAATGAACCAGAGAGAAAGTGACAGAAGATGTCAGAGAGGTACCAAGGGACAAGACAATGTAGGGCATTATAGGACACTTAAGAAATTTAGATTTGATTCTAAAGGTAAAGGGAAGCCATTCAACATTAAGATTGTTGAAATAGGGAGTGACAATGTATAGATCATTATCTACTCAGCACAAGATATAGATTTATACCTAGTTATTACTTTTTACAGCATTACTAAAGTATAATCGACATACAATAAGCTGCACATATATTTTAAGTGTACAATTTTATACATTTTGACAAATGTATACAGCTATGAAATCATCACGACAATCAGTAAAGTGAGCATATCTGTCACCTTCAAAAGTTTCCTCATGAGCCTTTGCCATCTTTGCCTTCCACACTTCCCTACCTTCCCCTATCCCCAGGCAACCAAAGATCTGCTGTCCCTATAGATTAGTGTGTATTTTCCAGAATTTTACATAAATGTAATAACATAATGTGTATCTGTTATTGTCTGACTTTTTCACTTGGCGTAATTACTTCGAGATCCAGCAATGTTTTTGTGTTTATGGATACCATTCTTTTTTATTAACGAGTAGTATTCTATAACATGTCTATACAACAATTTGTTAAACATTTATCTGTTGATGGATATTTTTTAAATAACAGCTTTATTCAGATATAATTAACATACCATGAAGTTCACACTGTAAACTGTATAATTACTTTTTTAGTATATTCGCAAAGTTATACAACCATAACCATAATCCAATTCTGTAACATTTTCATCACTCCAAAAAGCAACCCCATATCCATTAGAAATCACTTCCCATTGCTTCTTCTCTCAGTCCCTGGAAACCACTAATCTACTTTTTGTCTCTGTGGAGTGGCCTATTCTGGACATTTCCTATAAATGGACTTAGACAATATGTGGGCTTTTGTGTTTGAATTTCTGGACTTAGCATAATGTTTTAAAGTTTCGTGCATGATGTGGCATGTTATCAGTAATCCATTCCTTTTTATGACTGAATAATATTCCATTGTATGGATATACCCTGTTTTGTTTATCCATTCATTGGCTGATGATATTTGGGTTGTTTCTGCTTTTTGGCTCTTGTGAATAATGCTACTATGAACATTTGTGTCCTTATTTTATGTGGGCATATGAATACTCTGGTGTATATATTTGGACTAGAATTTCTGGGTCATGTGGTAGCTCTATATTTAACATTTTGAGGACTGCCAAAATGTTTTCCAAAGAAGCCACCCTATTTTACATTCCTACAAGCAATGTTTGAGGGGTTCCAAAGTCTTCACATACTCATTAAAACTTGTTACTGCCTTTTTTTTAAATATAGCCATCATAGTGGGTGTGAAGTGGTATCTCATTGTGCTTTTGATGGCATTTCCCTAATGACTAATGACGTTGAGCATCATGTGATGTGCTTATTGGCTATTTGTATATCTTCTTTGGCAAGATGTCTTTACAGATTATCTGTCCATTTTTTAATTGTTTTTTTATTGTTGAGTTATAAGAATTTTTTTTTATATTCTGACTGCAAGTCCTTATCATATGTATGATTTACAGATATTTTCTCCCATTCAGTGAGTTGTGTTTTTACTTTCTTGATGGTATACATTAAAGCTCAAAAATTTTCAGGAAGTTTTAATTTAAATATTTTTTTCTTTTGTCACTTGGGCTTTAGGTGTCATTTGTAAGAAAGTTTTGATGAAGTTTAATTTATCTATTTTTTTCTTTCATTGCTTTTTTCTTTGATGTCACACCTAAGAAGGCTTTTCCTAACCCAAATTCACAAAAGTTTACTTACATAGTTTTTTCTAAGAGTTGTATAGCTTTACTTCTCACATTTAGGTCTATAATCTAGCTTGAGTTAATTTTTCTATTTTATGAGGTAGGGGTCAAACTTTACTCTTTTGTATGTGGATATCCAGTTGTCCCAGTGCTATTTATTGAAAAGAATATTATTTCTTCATTCAATTGTCTTGCCATCATTGTTGAAAGTAAAATGAACATAAATATAAAAATCTATTTCTGTACTTGTAATTTTATTCCACTGATCTCTATTTCTATAATTATGCCAGTATCACACTATCTGGATGACAGTAAATTTTGAAATCAGGAAGCATGAGTCCTCCAACTTTGGTCCATATCAAGATTGTTGTAGCTATTCTGGATTTATTTATCAGTTTGTCAATTTCAGAAAAAAAAGAAAACAGATTTTGATAGGGATTGTGTTGAACTTATGTATAAATTTTTGGGGTATTGCCATCTTAATAATATTAAATCTTCCAATCCATGAGTATGAGATGTCCTTGCTTATTTAGATCTTCTTTAATTTCTTTCAATTATGTTTTGTAGTTTTCAGTGTACACATCTTGCACATCTTTTATTAAATTTATTTCTAAAATTTTTAAAAAATTGTTTTATTGTAATTGGAATTACTAATCAGCCATTAGCAAAAAAATGATAAAATCGTCCCATTCACAACACCATGGATGGACCTTGAGGGAATTATGTTAAGTGAAATAAGCCAGATAGAGAAAGACGAATTCTGCATGACTCCACTCATAGGTGGAAGTTAACATATAGACAAAGAGAACTGATTTGTGGTTACCAGGGGAAAGCGGGGGTGGGGGGAGGGCACAAAGGGTGAACTGGTGCACCTACAACATGACTGACAATAATGTACAACTGAAATTTCACAAGGTTTTAAACTATCATAATATTAATAAAAAGAAAAAAAAATATTTAGATCCCCATCGTAAGAGTTTAGAACTTCATCCTAACTGTTTAGAACCCTGTCATAATTGTTTAGAACCTTACCATAAATGCTTGGAGCCCTCCAGTCAAAACCTGTCCCACCAGCATTTCCACGTGCCAGCCTGTTCTCCCTAACTCTTCAATTTTGCCCCAAATCCTGAGTTGGGGTGACAGATCTGAGGGCACATGCCTACTGTTCTCCCTGCAGATGGTCTCAAAGGGTAAAGATTACTTCTTTTAAAAAAAAATTTTTTTTATTGTAATTGGAATTTTTTTCTTAATTTTATTTTCAGATTTTTCATTGCTAGTAAATAGAAATACAACTGTTTTTTATATTGGTTTCTTTCATGCTACCATGCTGAACTTGTTTATTTGTTCTAATAGTTTTTTGTTTTTTGGACTCCTTAGGATTTTATTCATATGAGATCATATTATTAGCAGATAGGGCTAGTTTACTTTTTTCCAGTCTAGATGTCTGTTATTTCCATTTCCCTCCTAATTTCCCTGGCTAGATCCTTCAGTACAATGTTGAATAAAAGTGGTAGGGGCAGATATCTATTGTCTTGTCCCTGATCTTAACGGAAAAGAATCCAATTTTTCACCATTAGGTATGATGTTAGCAGTGGAAATTTTGTTGATGACTTTATACGGTGAGAATGTTCCTTTCTAAACTTAGTTTTTGAGTATTTTTTATCATGAAGAGTTGTTGGATTTTGCCAAATGCTTTTCTGTGTCTCTTGAGGTGTAGTTTGGGGAAGGTATTCTGTTAATATGGTGTATTACATTGATGGATTTTCACACATGATTTCACACGTGAAAATCAACCTTGCATGTCTTGGATAAATCTGATTTGTTATGGTGTTTAATCATTTTCAAATGTTGCTGAATGAGTTTAAAACTATTTGGTTGAGGAATTTTTCTTGTTTTTCTATGAGAGTTGCAGTTTCATGGTCTGTAGTTTTATTTTCTTTTGATATCATTGTCTAGTTTTGGAATCGGGATAATACTGGCCTCACTGAATGAGTTGGGATGTATTTCTTTCTCAAAGTTTTTGGAAAAGTTTGTGAAGGATTGCTGTTAATTCTTCTTAAAATTTGGTAGAATTCATCAGTGAAACCATCTGTACTTTAGCTTTTCTTTGTGGGAAGGTTTTTGATTAGTAATTCAATCTCTTTTCTTTTTTCTAGCTCTATGTGCATTTTCTATTTCTATGAAATCAGTATCAGTAATTCAAATCTACTTTTGAACCCCTCTAAAAGGTTTCTTCATTTCAGTTATTGTACTTTTCAACTCTAGAATTTCTATTTATTCCTTTTTTTAAAATTTCTATTTCTTTATTTCTATACTCTATTTTGGAGTGTACCAGAGAGGTTTCAACTAAAAAATAAGAACCAGTAAAATATATCTATATCTATCTATGTATCTATGTATCTATCTATCATCTATCTATATATCTCTATCTATCTATCATCTATCAATCTAAAGAAATTTATTAGAAGAAATTGGCTTACTGGATTTTGGGGGCTGACTAGGCACATCTGAAATCCTTAAGGCATGCCATCAGGAAGGTCAGTCTACAAATCTCAGGCATGAGTTGAAGGTGCTAGTCATAGGAAGATTTTATTCTTCTTCAAGAAAGCATCAGTTCTCCTCTTAAGACATGTCAATTGATTGAATCATGCCCATGCAGATTCTCCAAGATAACCTCCCTTGTTTAAAGTGAACTGATTATGTACTTTAATGACATCTACAAAATATATTTACAGTGTCATAATCTGTTCAGGCTGCTATAACAAAATACCACAGACTGAGTATCTTATAAGCAACAGAAATTTATTTCTGACTGTTGTAGAGGCTGGGAAATCTAAGATCATGGCACTAGCAGATTCGGTATGATGGCTGGTAAGGGTCTGCTTCCAGTTCATAGATGGTGCCTTCTTACTGTTTCTTCACATGGTGGAAGGGGCGAGGGAACTCTCTGGGGTCTTTGCAAATAGTTTCTCTCAGTTTGTCAGTTGCCATTTTGTTCTCTTAACTGTGACTTTGGAAGAAAAAATGTTTTTTATTTCCATGAAGTCAAGTTATTGATTTTTTCTTTTATATTTCATGCTTTTTGTGTTATATTTAAGATATCTTTGCCAAATCAAGATTCATGAAGATGTTGTCCCATATTTTCTTCCAAAAATTTGTTAGTTGTAGGTTTTATCTCTAGACTTATGATCCATTTTGAATAAATTTTTGTATATGGTGTGAAGTATGGAATGCAGTTTATTATTGTTATTATTACTATTATTATTGTTTTGCATATGGATATCCAATTTTTCTAGCATTATTTGTGGAAAAGAATATCCTTTCTCCACTGAATTATCTTTGGAAATCTCTCAAAAATCAATTGATCATTTTTGTGTAGGTCAATTTCTGGACTCTATATTCAGTCCCATTGATTTATGTGTATATCTTAATGCCAACACCAAACCATCTTGATTACTGTATCTTTATAATAACCCTAAATCAGATACTGTTAGGTGTCTAATTCTGTTCTTCTTTTTAAAAATTTTATTGAATATTCTAGGTCTTTCAAATTTCCATATGAATTTTACAATTAGTTTGTCTACTTATTTTTTTAAAAGATTGCTGAGATTTTGATTGAGATTCCAATGATTCTATGGGTAATTTGGGAGAGGATTGACATCATAACAATATTGAGTCTTCTAACACATACACATGATAAATGTCTTAACTTATTTAGGTTTTCTTTAATTCGGTCCATAGTATTTTGTAGTTTCCACTGTACAGTTCTTGTATAACTTTTGTCAAATTTATTCCCATGTATTTCATATTTTTATGCTATTGTTAGTACTGTTTTTTATTTTAATGCATAATTTTCACTGCCAGCATATAGAAATACCATTGCTTTTGTATGTCGATCAAATACCATTGGTCTCATATTCCACAACCTTGCTAAACTGACTTCTTAATTCTAGGAGCTTTTTTGTAGATTTTAAAATGTTTTCTCCTTAGGTAATACTGTTATCTGTTAATAAACACTATTATTTCTTCCTTTCTGTTCTGAATGGCTTGTATTTATTTTTCTTTCCTTATTACATTGGCTAGAACTTCTAATACAATGTTGAAGAGAAGGGTGAGTGCTAAATATCTTTACCTTTTCCCTATTTTTAAATTTTTTCTTTAATTTTAATTTTTATAGCAGTAACATTGGATTATAACATTATATAACTTTCAGATTTACATCATAATATATTTTGAATTCTGTGTAGATTACATAATGTTCACCACCCAAAGACTAATTATAATCCATCACCACACATGTGTGCCTAATTACCCATTTCGTCCTCCTCCCTCCCCACTTCCTGTCTTGTAACCATCAATCCAGTCTCTGTTGCTATGTGTTTGTTTGTCATTATTTTTATCTTCTCCTTATGAGTGAGATCATATGGTATTTGACTTTCTCCCTCAGACTTATTTCACTTAGCTTAATACCCTCAAGGTCTATCCATGTTGTTACAAATGGACAGATTTCATCATTTCTTATGGCTGAGTAGTATTCCATTGTGTATATATACCACATCTTTATCCATTCATCCCTTGATGGGCACCTACGTTGCTTCCAAGCCTTGACTATTGTGAATAATGTTGTGATGAATATAGGGGTGCATGTATCTTTATGCATTTGTGTTTTCATGTTCTTTGGAAAAATACCCAGCAGTGGAATAGCTGAATCATATAGTAGATCTATTCTTAATTTTCTGAGGATACTACATACTGCTTTTCATAGTGGCTGCACCAGTTTGCACTCCCACCAGTAGTGTACAAGAGTTCCCTTCTCTCTACATCCTCTCCAACATTTGTTGTTTCCTGTCTTGTTAATTAGAGCCATTCTGACCAGAGTGAGGTTATATCTCATTGTAGTTTTGATTAGCATTTCCCTGATAGTTAGTGATGTTGAACATATCTTCATGTACCTGTTGGCCATCCATATATCTTCTTTGTAGAAATCTCTGTTCAGATCTTTTGACCATTTTTTAATTGATTTGTTGGTTTTTTTGTTGTTGAGATGTATATGTTCTTTGTATATTTTGGAAATTAACCCCTTATCCAATATGTGGTTTGCAAATATCTTCTATCAGTTGTTAGGTTGTCTTTTTGTTTTGTTGATGGTTTCCTTTGCTGTGCAGAAGCTTTTTAGGCCCATTTGTTTATTTGTTCTATTGTTTCGCTTGCCTGATCAGAGGTGGTACTTGAAAATATGCTGCTAAGACCAATGTCAGACAGTGTGCGGCCTATGTTTTCTTCTAGAAGTTTCATGGTTTCAGGTCTTACATTCAAGTCTTTAATCCTTTTTTTTTTTGAGGAAGATTAGCCCTGATTTAACATCTGCTGCCAATCTTCCTGTTTTTGCTGAGAAAGACTGGCCCTGAGCTAACATCCATGCCCATCTTCTGCTGTCTTATATGTGGGACGCCTACCACAGCATGGCTTGCCAAATGGTGCCATGTCCACACCTGGGATTTGAACCGCCAAACCCCGGGCTACCAAAGCAGAATGTGCACACTTAACTGCTGCGCCACTGGGCCAGTCCCATCGTTAATCCATTTTGAGTTGATTTTTGTGCATGGTGTATGATAATGGTCTAGTTTCATTCTTTTGCAGGTGGCTGTCCAGTTTTCCCAACACCATTTATTGAAGAGACTCTCCTTACTCCATTGTATGCTCTTGGCTCCCAAGGTGAAAAGTAGCTGTCCATATATATGTGGGTTTAATTCTAGGCTGTCGATTCTGTTCCATTGATCTCTGTGTCTATTTTTGTGCTAGTACCATGCTGTTTTGGTTACTATAGCTTTGTAGTATATTTTGAAATCAGGGAGTGTGATATCTCCAGCTTTGTCCTTTTTCCTCAGGATTCCTTTGGCTATTTGGTGTCTTTTGTTGTTCCATAGAGATTTTAGGATTCTTTGTTCTATTTCTGTGAAAAATGTTGTTGGAACTTTGATAGGGATTGCATTGAATCTATAGATTGCTTTAGGAAGTATGAACATTTTAACTATGTTAATTCTTCCAATCCAAGAGCATGGAATATCTTTCCATTTCTTTGTGTCTTCTTCAATTCTTTCAACAATGTTTTATAGTTTTCCATGTACAGATCTTTCACCTCTTTGGTTAAGTTTATCCTGAGGTATTTTATTCTTTTTGTTGCAATTGTAAATAGGACTGTATTCTTAATTTCTCTTTTTGCTACTTCATTGTTAGTGTATAGAGATGCAGCTGATTTTTGTATGTTGATTTTGTATCCTGCGACTTGACTGTATTCATTTATTATTTCTAAAAGTTCTTTAGTGGATTCTTTAGGGTTTTCTATATATAAAATCATGTCATCTGCAAATTGAGGCAGTTTCACTTCTTTTCCCATTTGGATATCTTTTATTTCTTTTTCTTGCTTGATTGTTCTGGCTAGGACTTCCAATACTATGTTAAATAAGAGTGGTGAAAGTGGCCATCCCTGTCTGGTTCCTGTTCTTAGAGGGATATCTTTCAACTTTTCTCCATAAAAATGATATTAGTTGTGGGTTTGTCATATATGGCCTTTATTATGTTGAGGTATTTTTCTTCTATACCCATTTTATTTAGAAATTTTATCATAAATGGATGCTGTATCTTGTCAAATGCTTTCTCTGCATCTATTGAGATGATCATGTGATTTTTATTCTTCATTTTGTTAATGTGGTGTATCACATTGATTGATTTGCAGATGTTGAACCATCCCTGCATCTCAGGAATAAAACTCACTTGATCATGATGTATGATCTTTTTAATGTGTTGTTGTATTTGATTTGCTAGTATTTTGTTGAGTTTTGCATCAATGTTCATCAGTGATATTTGCCTGTAATTTTCTTTTTTGTGTTCTCCTTGTCTGGTTTTGGTATCAGGATAATGTTGGCTTTGTAGAATGAGTTAGGAAGCTTCCCCTCCTCTTCAATTTTTTAGAACAGTTTGAGAAGGATAGGTATGAAGTCTTTTTTGAATGTTTGGTAGAATTTACCAGGGAAGCCATCTGGTGCTAGACTTTTATTTTTTGGAAGATTTTTGATTACTGTTTTGATATCCTTACTGGCGATTGGTCTATTCAAATTCTCTACTTCTTCTTGATCCAGTTTTGGAAGGTTGTATGATTCTAAGGATTTTCTCCATTTCTTCTATATTATGCAATTTGTTGGCATATAGCTTTTCATAGTATTCTCTTTTAATCGTTTGTATTTCTGAGGTGCCCTTTGTAATTTCTCTTCTTTCATTTCCGGTTTTATTTGTTTGAGCCTTCTCTCTTTTTTTCTTGGTGATTCTAGCTAAGGGTTTGTCAATTTTGTTTATCTTTCCAAGAACTAGCTCTTGGTTTCATTGATTTTGTCTATTGTTATTTAGTCTCTATTTCATTTATTCTTTGCTGATTTTTATTGTTTCCTTCCTTCCACTTGATTTTGGGCTTTGTTTCTTCTTCTTTTACCAGTTCCTTTAAGTGTACTATTAGATTGTTTATTTGGGACTTATCTTGTTTGTTGAGATAGACCTGAAGTGCTATAAGCTTTCCTCTTAGAACCGCTTTTGCTGTATCTCATAGATTTGGGCATGTTATATTTTTATTTTCATTTATATTCTCATTCATATTCTCCAGGTATGTTTTGATTTCTCCTCTGATTTCATCATTGACTCAACCATTGTTCAGTAGCATTTTGTTTAATCTCCACATTTTTGTGGGGTTTCTGATTTTTTTCCTGTAGTTGATTTCTAGATTCATACCTTTGTGGTCAGAAATGATGCTTGGTATTATTTCGATCTTCTTAAATTTGTTGAGATTTGTTTTGTGGCCTAATATGTGATAGAACATGGAGAATGTTCCACATGCATTTGAAAAGAATGTGTATTTGACGGTTATTAGATTGAATGATCTATATATGTCTACTAAATCCATCTAATCTAATTTGTCACTTAAGACCAATGTTTCCTTATTGATCTTCTGTTTGGATGATCTATCCATTGGTGTAAGAGAAGTGTTAAAGTCCCCTACTATTATTGTGTTACTATTTCTCCTTTTTATGTCTGTTAATAGTTGCTTTATATATGTAGGTGCCCCTATGTTGGGTACATAGACATTTACGAGTATTATATCCTCCTGTTGGATTGTTCCTTTTATCATTATGTAGTGCCCTTCTTTGTCTCTTGTTACAGTTTTTGTTTCAAAGTCTATTTTTTCTGATATAAGTATTGCTACGCCTGCTTTCTTTACTTTGCCATTTGCATGGAGTACCTTTTTCCATCCTTTCACTTTCAGTTTGTCTGAAGCATGTCTCTTGTATGCAGCATAAATATGGGTCTTGTTTTTTATCCAATTGGCCACCTTACATCTTTGATTGGAACATTTAGTCCATTGACATTTAAAGTAGCTATCGATAAAAATGTATTTATTGTCATTTTGTTACTTTTTTTCTGGGTGTTTTAGTAATTCTTCTCTGTTCCTTTGCTTCTCTTGCTCTCTTCCCTTGTGGTTTGATGGCTTTCTTTAGTAATATGCTTTATTTCTTTCCTTTTACTTATCCATTTACTTATTATAGATTTCTGGTTTGTGATTACCATGAGATTTCTATATAATATTCTTCGTATATAGCAACCTATATTGAGTTGATAGTCTCTCTAGCTTGACCTCTTTCCTAAAGCTCTACTCTTTTACTCCCTTCCTCCTACATTTCATGTTTTTGAAATCATATCTAATGTCTTGTTCTGTGTGTGTCTATCCATTACCCTCTTATCATTTTAATAGGTAATTTAGTACTTTTGTATTTTAACCTATATATCATCTTCATAGGTGGTTGATCTGCTGCCTATTATATATTTTTGCCTTTACCAGGGATTTCATTGCCTTTTTCTAAAAAAATAATTTTCTTATCCCTATTTCTGGTCTTCTCTTTCTGAGTTAAATAGGTCCCTTCAGCATTTCTTGTAGAACTGATTTCTTGGTGATAAACTCCTTTAATTTTTGCTTGTCTGGGAAGCTCTTTCTCTCTCCTTCCATTCTAAATGATAATGATAGAGTATTCTTGGCTGTAGGTTTTTTCCTTTCAGCACTTTAAATATGTCTTCCCACTGCCACTGTCTTCTAGGCTGTAGGGTTTTGGCTGAGAAGTATGCCAATAGCCTTATGGGTTTTCCTTTGTATGTCACTTATTGCCTTTCTCTTGCTGCTTTTAGGATTCTCACTTTATCTTTAATTTTGGACATTTTACTTACAATGTGTCTTGATGTGGGCCTCTTGGTGTTCATCTTGTTTGGTGCTCTCTGTGCTTCCTGTACTTGGACATTTGTTTACTTCCTTAGGTTAGGAAAGTTTTCAGCTATTATTTCCTCAAATAGATTCTCTGCCCCTTTGTCTTTCTCTTATCCTTCTGGGACACCTATAATATTAATGTTAGTGTGCTTGAAATTGCCCCAGAGTTCCCTTAGACTGTTCTCATTCTGTCTAATTCTTTTTTCTTTTATCTGTTCAGCTTGCGTGATTTTCTCTAGTTTTTCGCCCAGCTTGCTGATTGGTTCTTCTGTATCCTCTACTCTGCTGTTGAGCCCCTCTAGTGAATTTTTCATTTGCAGTATTGTATTCTTCATTTCTGATTGGTTCTTTTTTATATTTTCCAATTCTTTGTTGATGTTCTCACTGTGCTCATCCAGCTTCTCCCAATATCAGTGAACATCCTTATGAGGTTTGGTTGAACTCTTTGTCAGGTAAATTGCTTATTTGTGTTTCATTTAGGTCTTTTTCTGGGGTTTTGTTCTGTTTCCTTGCTTGGAATGTATTCCTTTACTTCCTCATTATGCCTCCTTCTCTGTGCTTATATCTGTATATTATGTGAGTCGGCTATGTCATCTGAGCTAGGAGAAGTGACCTTATGTATGAGATGCCTTTTGAGGCCCAGCAGTGTGCTTCCCTTTTGTCACCAGTCCAAATTATTCAGGAATGACCCCTGGTTGGGCTACTTGTGTCCCTCTGCTGTGGCAGGGTTGCTTTAACTGCAGGTACCCAGCGAGTCTAGTCTTCCCCTCCCTGACTGGCTGTTTCTAAATTGGGTTTGGGCAGCCCCAGTACCATTGGCTGCAAGGTCTAATAGCACACTCCTGTTGCAGTTTTCCTGTTAATTGAGTATGTACCTAGTGTAGCTGGTTGCTAGGCTCAGGGTCTTAATAGTTGCTGTAGGCCTCAGGCCTGCAAGGCTGTTGCCAGCTCTCTTAGGATTGCAGCTGAGTGGGGCTGGCCCTAGGCATGCGAGCACCCAAGTGTTTCAGGCTTTGGAAGTTGGAGTTGAAAATTTTTGTGGCTGATTGTGAAGCACAGATCTTTTGCTGCTGATAAGTCCCACTCCCCGATGGGTCCAGGCACACTGTCAGCACAGCCCTGGTCCGTACACACTTCCAGACCCCCTGGAGCATACCCAGTTGCCTCACTGCAGAGGCCCCCACCTCTCCATCAATGTCCCCCTACAGTTCACCTGGTGCTCACACCAGCCCTGTCCCACAGAGGTGGACACACTCACCTGCCTGTAGAGGATCCAGGCATCCAGTCTATGCAGGCTGACAAGTAGCCTGAAGGCTTGCTGTTGGTTGGGGCCAGTCTGTAGGGTGGGCTGCCTGCCCTGGCTTAACTGGATTAAATCTGAGCTCTAGTGGGTGTGGCAGACCCCTGGGCTATCAGGCCAGGAGAAAAACTTCAGCTGGCATCTACTGGGGTCTGTATCAGCATGCTTGTATTAGGTCACAACAATGGCTGTCACCAATGTCTCAGTCTCTGGAGAGGTCTCACCTCTCACCAAGATGCACCCAGAGCCTTCCAGGTGAATCTATTTTCACCAAAGGACTTTCCAGCTGTCTTTTTGGTGATTTTAGGTTGCTTTCTGAGATGGATGAATTTGTACATGGGTCCTTTAAAAGCCAGGTTTTTTCAGCTTTCTTCCCATAGCTTTTCTGGGGGTATCCCTGATGCAGTTAATAGCCTGTCAAGCCAGATAGTAGGACACTCGTCTCAGTTGTGCTGAGTCTGAAGGATGCTTATAGTAGTAACAGGCCCCTGCTAAGGTCCCCACTTCTAGGGCTGTATATCTTAGGGTGGCTCCTGCCTGGCTGGCTGTGAAGGTCTGCTGCTTGCAAAGGTGGCTTTTTTCCTCTCCATAGGGAATTTCTGCCTCTTACACCTTAGTCAGGACTGTCCCTTGTTGTCGGGGTTCTTTTTGTCCAGTTTTCAGTTCTCTATCCTGGGTGATTATTCCAAGAAGAGTTGTAACCTGATTGTGTTTGTGGGAGGAGGTGAGTTCAGAGTCTGCCTATGCCACCATCTTGACGAGATCTCCTTCCTTTTTCCCTATTTTAGAGGGAAAGCATTCTGTCATTTATCATGTTAGTTTTAAGGTTTTTTATAGTTGACTTTTATCAGATGGGTGAAGTCCCTTTCTATTTTTAGTTTGCTGAAAGTTTTTCTTTTTAATCAGGAATGGATGTTAGATTTTACTTTTTATACATCTATTAAGATGACCATATGTTTTGTTCTTTGATAGTTAATTGGTGAATAACATTGATTATTTTTCTAATTTTAATCCAACATTACATAAAACCCACTTGGTTGTGGTATATTGTATATTTTGTATATTGTTTAATTTGTTTGAGAATTGGTTAAGACTCTTTGAACATATGTTCATGGAGGACATTGGTCTGCAGTTCTCTTTTTTTCTAATCCTTTTGTCTGATTTTTGTATCAATGTATTTTGAACTTACATAATGAGGAAGCATTCTCTTTTGTTAATTTTCTGGAGGAGTTTGTGTGGAATTGGTATTATTTCTTCTTTTGGTATTTGTTAGAATTTACATGACAAGTCTTCTGGGTCAGGAATTTTTTGTGTGAATGTTTTATCTAAAACTTCCATTTCTTTTTTATAGATATAGTACAATTCAGGTTATATATTTTTGTGTGAGCTTTGGTAGCTTGTGTTTTCAAGGTACTTATTATTTCATTTCGGTTGCTCAGTTTATTGGCATAAAGTTGTTCATAACACTCAATTATTATCCATTTAATATCTGTAGAACATTTAGTGATGCCACCTCCATCATTCCTAATACCTATTTTTCTCCACACTGGTCTGGCTTGAGGTTTATCAGTTATACTGATCTTCTCAAAGAACTCACGTTTCATGGATTTTTCATTTTTTTCTATTTCATTAATTTCTATTCTAATCTTATTTCCTTTATTTTGTTTAGTTTCAATTTAATTTGCTGTTTGTCTTAGTTTCTAGATGTAGAAGCTGAGGCCATTGTGTTGAAAGCATTTTGCTTTTCTAATATAGAATTTTTAGTGCTATAAATTTACCTCTAAAAATTACTATAGTTGCATTCTCCATATTTTGATTAGATAGTGATTTCATTCTCATTCAGTTCAAAATACTTTCTAATTTCCTTTCATTACTTTTTTGACTTATATGCTCTTTGGAATTGTGGTAGCTGGTATTCAATTAGTGGGGAATTTCCTAGGCATTTTTCTGATGTTGATTTATAATTTAATTCTGCAGTGGTCAAAGAACTTGAATTCTTTTATATTTATTCAGACTCATTTTATGACCCTGTACTTGTTTCTATCTTGGTACGTGTTCTGTGTGCACTTGAAAAGATTTTGTTCTGCTGTTGTTGGGTTGAGTGTTCCCTAAAAGTTAAATAGATCAAGTGGTTTGATACTGTTGTTCAAGTCTGTATATTTTATTGATTTTCTGTATCTTTTATTAATTATTGAAAGAAAGGTATTGAAATATCTGACTATAATTGTGGATTTGTCTATTTATCCTTGCAGTTCTATCATTTTTTACATTGTGGATTTTGAAGTTCTATTACTTTGGTTTCATAAATATTTAAATTCTCATGTTCCCTTAGTGAATTGCCCCTTTTTCAGTTTGTAATTTCCCTCACTTTGCCTAGTGACATTCTTGTCTCTGAAATCTACTATACCTGATTTTAATATAGGTATTCTAGCTTTGTTTTATTAGTATTTTCTCTTTGCATTTATTTTGGATAGTTACTGTTCCAACGTCTTCAAGGTTACTGGTAGTTTTAGTTTGCTAGGTTGGCCATAACAAAATATCACAAACTGAGTGGCTTAAAGGACATAAATTTATTGTCCCACAGTTCTGGAGGCTATAATTCTAAGATCAAGGTTTTAGCAGGGTTATATCCTTCTGAGAGCTGTGAGAGGGAACCTATCCCATGCCTCTCATCTAGATTCTGATGATTTTATTACAATCTTTGGCATTTCTTGGCTTATAAATGCATCATTCCAATCTCTGCCTTCATCTTCACATGGTGTTCTGTGTATATACTTCTGTGTCCAGATTTCCCATTTTTATGAAGACACTAGACATATTGGATTAGGACCCGTCCTAATGACTCCATCTTAGCTAATTCATCTGCAGTGACTCTATTTCCAAATGAGGTCACCTTCGGAGATAATGTTGGTTAAGACTTCAACATATGGGGGCTTGCCCCATGGCTGAGTGGTTAAGTTCGCGTGCTCTGCTGCAGGTGGCCCAGTGTTTCATTGGTTTGAATCCTGGGCGTGGCCATGGCACTGCTTATCAAACCACGCTGAGGCAGCATCCCACATGCCACAACTAGAAGGACCCACAACTAAGAATATACAACTATGTTTCAGGGGGCTTTGGGGAGCAAAACAAAAAATAAATAAATACATAAATAAAAGACTTCAAGATATGAATCTGAGGGGAAGACAATTCAACCTGTAACACTGGACTTTTTCTCTGTAGTGTCTCATCTTCTATGTATCCAGCCCATTGTATTTTTCATTTCACACCTATAATTTACATTATTAGAAGTTTGATTTATGTATTTTTTATATCTTTCAAATATCTACTTAACATGTTCAATCTTTCCTCTTCTTTCTTGAACATAAGGAATAGAGTTATAATAGCTGTTTTAATGTTAGTGTCTACTCATTTCATCGTATGTATTATTTTCTGGTCTGTTTCTGTTGAATGGCTTTTCTGCTCATTAGTAGTCCTATTTTATTGCTTTCCTGCATTCCTGCTAATTTTTAATTTGATGCCAGACAATGTGGATTTTACCTTTTTGGTGCTGGGTTTTTTCCTGAAAATTATTCTCAAACTTAAATCTGAGGTGTTTTTAATTTACCTGGAAACAATTTGATTTTTTGAGGCTTTTTTTTTAAGCTTTATTAGACAGGACCAGACTAGCTATTAATATAGGACTAATTTTTGTCCACTACAGAAGCAGTGACCTTTGAGGAACCTACCCGATGCCATCTGAAATACAGGTTTTTCACTTTGACTTGTGGGAATATGAAATATTTCTGGTCCCCTGTGAGCTCCAAGAACTGTTCCTTCTACTGTTTTCAGGTGATTTTTTCCCCAGCCTCAGGTAGTTCCCTCACGTTCATGTACTGGTCAGTGCTCAGCTAAGGGGTTGAGGGAACCTTCTACCAATCTCTGTAGCGGTCTATTTGTGCATCTTTCTCTTCTCTTGTATTTCACCCTGAGGACTCCAGCTGCATTTCTCTCCTTAGACTTTCAGCTCTGTCTTCTCCTTTTTTTTTTTTTTTGAGGAAGATTATCTCTGAGCTA
Source organism: Equus asinus (assembly GCF_041296235.1). Classification (NCBI taxonomy): domain Eukaryota; kingdom Metazoa; phylum Chordata; class Mammalia; order Perissodactyla; family Equidae; genus Equus; species Equus asinus. Next base: position 128,715,865 of record NC_091820.1, read on the forward strand.
ACATCCACTGCCAGTCCTCCTCTTTTTGCTGAGGAATATTAGCCCTGAGCTAACATCCGTGCCCATCTTCCTCTACTTTATATGTGGGATGCCTGTCACAGCATGGCTTGACAAGCGGTGCATAGGGTTGTTCCCAGGATCTGAACCGGCGAACCCCAGGCTGCTGAAGTAGAACATGCGAACTTAACTGCTGCACCACCGGGCCAGCCCCATCTGTCTTCTTGACTTAGGGAGGCCACTGTGTTCCACTTGAGTTCTCTCTCTGTGATGCAGGCTGAAATCTCCTTCCAGGCAGTAAGCTAGGGCAATCATGAGGCTTCACTTTGTTTCCTGTCTTGCTGTGTCTGATCTCCAATATATGAAAACCACTGTTTCATATTTATTGTCTAGTGTCTTTAATTTTTTTCTGCAAGTAGGATAACTCCATTCTCTGTTACTCCATCTCGGTTAGATGTTTCCGAGAAGATTATTTTATTATTTAACTTCTTATGAAATTTTTTTTTACAAAGTTTTCAAGCAAAACAGGCATGTATACAGAAAAAGTAGCATTCTTACCATTCTCCCCACCCCATATTCTTCCGAAAGCTCTACTGCATTCATGCTTTTCAGGGGAAACAGTTTGCAGTTGCTATGTTCACTTACAGATAATTTTATATTCATTTAAAAATATGTACATGCATACATCATATATATGTATATTTGTGTTGCCATACACATATATGCAAACAGTATATATACATAAACGTTTTGTCAAAAATGGGATTGTAAGCATTATTTTATAAATTTATTTTCTTGCTCTATATCTTTGGTTTATTTTGGTATATGTCATACAGACCCATCTAATTATTTTAACTGTCTACATAGAACTCCATGGTATGAATGCACCATTTCTTTTTAATTTAAGTATATCTTTAATGACATACATAAGAATTTTTACCAAGTTTTCAGCATTGGAAATGTTACAATGAACTTTTTTTTTTTTTTTTTGGCTGAGGAAGATTCACCCTGAGCTAACGTCTGTGCCAGTCTTCTTCTATTTTGTATGTAGGTTACCACCATAGCATGGCCGCTGATGAGTGGTGTAGGTCGATGCCTGGGAACTGAATCTGGGCCACCAAAGCAGAGCAGGATGAACTTAACCACTAGGCCACGAGGTTGGCCCCACAATGAACATTTTTGAACCATATGTCTTTGTATACGTTTTGTCATATCTATAGAAAAGACTCCTAAAAATGTAATGTACATTTTAAAGTTTGATAGGAATTGCCAAAATATCCTGCAAAATAGTTGACTTTTTACCCTCCTAACCAACAGTGTAGGAGCATTTCCTATTTTGACACCATTTTTTTTCAATCTGATAGGAAGAAATTGCCCCTTTGCTTTAATTTATATTTACTTTATGAATGGTGAAGTTGAATACCTCTTCTTACCCATTCGTAGTTTTTAATCTGTGAATCGCCTATTCCTATCCACTGTCTTTTTCAATTGGGTTAGTTTTTTTTTTTTTGATTCATGTGAAAATGTTATATTCTCATTTTTCTATTGTATACATTGTGATTATTTTCTCCCGGTCTCTTGTTCATGTGTTAACTTTATACAAGGCACTCTTTGGCATATAGGAGTAGTGCTTGAGAAAGTGTCTTCTGAGGAAGAATAGGCCTTCTTCTCTTTTGAAAATTACCCCTCATCCATCACCTGCAGGGCAAAACACTAAAATGGTTAACTGGCTTTGAGAAAGAGAAACACAGTTTTTGACATTCAGGAACTAGGCCTGGGTGTTGCTACAAGCTGGCCTGGCACTCATAGCTAGACGTTAGTGTTCTCGTGTTGAACCTAGGCACTGTCACAGAATACCAACATCAAACAAGGCCCCTCTGTGACCATGATGGATCAAGACAAAACTAGACCACTCTATAATCATGCCTGAATGTGGACAAAAGATGAACAATTTGCAAATCACAAAAAAATGACCACATATTCTTCTATCCTGGCTAATATGACTGCTATTTCTTTACCAATTACAGCTTTACCTTTGCTTTAGACTGTCCTCCCAATGGATAAGATTTATTAAGATAATCATTCTATTACCCCACTTCCTGACAGCATCCAATTCAGAGCAAAACTGTTTCAGTAAAACCACCTTATATAAGCCCAAATCTTATAGCAAGCCCTTTCTATTATCTTCTTGCTGACATGCCCCACAGTTCCCAATGGTGTGTGTTCTCTCTCACTGCAATGAGTAATAAACCTAACTTGTTGAACTATGGTGTGTTCTTGTTGGTCTTTGGCTAGAAGGTTTTGAAAGAATAATATGAAAACATTGTGGCTCATAATCAAACTACTTTCTTTTTTAATACAAAAGGTTATTTCCAATCCAATGAAATCCTTTACTGCTTTACTGGGTCACTATGTGCGGGTCATATAATAATTTAAACTTTGAGAGATACTATGTACATTAGGGAAAATAGTAAGTCTCAAGGAGTCAGTGTAGTATAGGTGAAAAGCACTGTGTTTGATGTGAGAAGATCTGAATTTGCGACATGCTAGCAGGATGGTTTTGGGGAAATTTGTTACTCTCTGAGTTTTAGTTTCTTCATCTGTAAATGGACACGTTAACTCTTATCTTAAAAGGTTATTGTGAGGATCAAATTATTTAAAGTTTATGGAGCCTTTTGTAAACTAAAACATGTTCTGTAAATATGAAGGGCTTTTGAAAAAAATTAACATTAGCGCTGGAAGGGAACTGATTGAATGTACATCCCCTTTCAGCACCTCATTTTATTCCTAGGGAACAAAAAGCACAGATAAGGAGAATTGACTTTTCTTAGATAATAAAGTGACTTTGGGGGTTGACTTGAGATTAGACACCAGATCTTATGACTCCTAGTCTAGCATCTTTTCTTTTGCACGAAATATCTTTTCTCTTTTACTCTTTCTTTATTTGCTTCTCTATAATAAAAATCTGTCTATCAAATGATTTTTGGTATATCACACTGTCTTCCAGAGATTAACTCTTCTGAATCCCCAAGCAATTTGCAACATTAAAGGCTTCTGGATGTTTATGAGATTATGATTGAGCCACAAAAGTGTATATAAAAAGTAATTTCCAAACTTTTCGTATCCAAATGATTCTTGTGGCGTTATCCCCATTTCCTTTATTTTTTTTAAATAATACATTGACTCTCTTTGTCTAACTAAGATTCATGGTCTTATTTGATGGTGGTTTCACTTGGTTATAATTTGGTACCATACAACTGTGTTTGCTCTGCCCCGCAACACAGGGTTTTAAAAAAAGAAAAAATAATAATCTTGGAACCTGAGGAAAGTGTTCTCTTCACTGATTACAAATTGCTATCTATTTGCCGGTCAGCTCTTTGTTCTGGTTACTTATTCTTTCTGACATGCTTGACTGCACAAATCACAAAACAGAGGGATAAAAGGATCTTTTGGACTCTGTATTTGCTATGTTGCAAGCTCCATAGCCACATGGAATACGAAAGCCCAGAGCTTTAGTATGAACCAGCCTTTTGTTGTTTTGCTTTCTCCCTTAGCATTTTGAGTATGTATGTTTTTAATCACTGCTGAAATGGAGTCTTTATTGCAGAAAGAGATTTTGTGTGTGTGTGTGTGTGTGTGCGTGCGTGTGTGTGAAGTGAGTTGGAGGGGCACCAAAATCATTGTAAGAAGCAGCATTTTATGCTACAGGCAAAGATGGTAATCTAGGCATTGTAAATAATTGGGAATTTCTTGTGAACCTTCTAAACATTACCCAAGAATTGATTACACAACCATATTTATTACTCTGCTTCTATCATATTAGAATAGATGTTTCCTATAGCCTTACCCAAAAGGATTTAGATTATGGGACTGACTTAAGGAAGATGAAAAATGAGACAAATGATCAAATGAACCTTTTCATTTCCTCCCTCATTCACTTTTCATACATTTTTGAGACATATTTTGTGCCAGTCTCTGTTCTGAGTACAATAATGCAGAGTGAATAAGACATAGGTCTGCCCTCATGCAGCTGGAGCAAAATGCTTCCTAATGAAGCAAGAACCAGAAGACACAAGGCAAGGAGACTCAGTTCTGTCTCTTGGTAGTGGCAGTTCTAGAACTTTCCTGAACTTTGTAGGTGAGGCATCTCCTGTGCCGTCCATTTTGCAGCCTGAGCTTCCTCAGTTGTACACCTCTTTGCCATCCATTGATAAGGCCTTATGGAATGCAAGCCAACTTGAATATTAGCGTAGATGCATTTGTAGGAAGACATATCTGCTTTCCAGGTTTATATATGACATTCCTGAACCAAATATAAATGATAGATTTTTTCTGGCGACTGATGAGAACATAGGCATAGGTAACAGAGAATTCTGAGGAAGCTCTATAACGAATACAATATTTATTTCCCCACAAATCTGGTAAAATATATTGCCCAAATACCAGAAAAAGTAGGCTGCTGTGACAGGAAAAATTTTACAAAGCCAAGTAAGTTTTACTGATGAGGAAATTGAGCCTCAAGTGGTTAAACTGTCTTCAGGATCACCAGCTATTAAGTGCTAGAGTTGCAAACAATAACAACTCATTTAATCCTCTCAATAACCTTTTAACGTAGGTACTATTATTATTGCTCTTTGACAAATAAGTAACTGAGGTCCAGAAAGGGTAAGTTACTTGTCTAGGGCCACGTGACCAATAAGTACCAGAGCCAGGAATTGACCCTGGAGGTTTGACTTGAGAGTCCATGCTTTTAACTCTACACTCTTCTGCCGCTCCAGGAATAGCTGTAGTCACAGTTTTGTGACTTTTCTTCCCTCAACCTCACCCCATATATGTTCACTTTTGTAATTATACTGTGGTGTTAAATACACATATGTACAGATACACACGTACAGACACACTAGAAAACATAGGAATGTGTATATTTATATCTATATTTGTATCTATATCTTCACTTCTCAGTGTGTCTGCAGAATCATGATTGATAAATGACTCAGCTCAGAGAACAAAGAGACTGATTCTGTTTTATCATCAGTCAGAAAAAAAGAAGCTTCCTTTAGGCGTTCTAAGCATAAGGCAAGATGAACAGGGTACTAATTAGCTCTAGCTCTGTCAGCCTGCTGTCCTTTGTTGGGGGCGAAGAAGGAAAGAGGTTAGATTGTGCATAACAATATGGTCCACTGGCCTCATTACAAGGCTCCGAGAGGGCTTTTGCAGCATGAGCATATGGACATTTTGCAATATTTACAGGGGAAAATGTACGCTGATTGGCATACAGGTTACAAATGGTTTCATGTTGGAAGCCTCTTCAGTTTCTTCCCATAGGTATTGTTGCTCACTCTCCTCTTAGATATATTTTTTTAAAGAAAATATTTTACTCAATTATCATCTGAACTATGATTTTTCTAGAGGAAAGTATGAAAAAATATCATTAGAAAAATAGTTTAATGGGAAGAACATTGGTGTTAAGAGTCAGAAATCATGAGGTTGAGTCCCATTTCTGCCCTGTGCATTAATTACTCCTTCTTTATGCTTGGAGAAAATCAAATCATCAGGCACCCTGGTTTCACTTTAAATTAAAGTGAATTTCACTTTAAAGTAATGCTCTCAAAACTCAAATTAGGTCTCAATACTTCCTAGAATTTTAACTGTTTCTCTATTGCAAGCTCATTTTTTTTCACTCTGTGAGACCTCATTTTCATACTTTCTCTCTTCATAAACTTTATATACCACCCCCATCCCCTTATTCCAAGTCTTGTATCTCACTGAGAAAATGTAAGCCATGGAGAGGAGCTTGCTCCGTCTCTTCACTGGAAATCTCCACACCTCATGTTTACATTCTCCCATCTCTTACAACCAAGGAAGTGTTCCAGTAAAAGTGCAGTCTCTCCAAAATTGCCCTGAATCCATTCTCTTTCACCTATCCAAGTATTTTGCTCTTTCAGTCACACCATCTTCCTCTTGCAATGTATTTCTCCTTCTCCATTGGATCATTTCTCTTAGCACACAAGTATAATGTAATATTCTCCCTTCATACTACATATCTCTCCATCTATAATGCAATTTCTCTGTTCTCCTCACTGCAAAACCATGCAAGAGATGTGGATATTCACCATTTCTTTTCCCAACATTCCTATCTCTCTTTATCCCACTCCAGACTTCAACCTATCCACTCTACAGATCTTGCTTTTGTCAAGGTCACCAGCAACTTTCATATTCCTAATTTAATGATCAACCATCAGTCTTACGTAGTTTGCCACTCCATCTTTGTTTGAACATCTTCTCTTGTCTTTTTTAACTTCACATTTAACCTGGATTTCTTTCTAACTCACTGACTTCTCTTTCTTACTCTCTTTTACTGGCTCCTACATTGTGCAACCCCAAAACCTTGGTCCTAGGCTCTCTACTCTTTTCCTACACTCACTAAATCCCACGTGATTCCTGCTTCCAAGGTTTTTTTTTTTTTTTCCTGTCTGTGCACTATTTTTTTATTTCCTTCTACATAGCGCTTATCAAAGCTGATCAGAAATAGTTTGTGAAGGAGTGGAGTGGTAGATGAGCTTGGAAAGGCAGTTTTTGATCAGATTTTATAGGCCTTACTTATATACTCAGCTTTATGGAATCTGGCTTGTAGTCAGTGAAGTGCCAAAGATAATTTTTTTAGCAAGTTACATTTATGAAAGCAGAAACAAAACATGAGAGGCAAAGGGTATCACTTACAAAGTTGAGCATTGTAATGTCCTCATGTAAAGTGAGCAGGACTTGAATCAGATATTTTGTGAGAATGGAAATGTAACAAAGTAATGGACAAAGAAACACACTAAAGAAGACTGGACAAGAGTTGGTGAATGACTGATTCTGAGCGCTGAAGAATGTAGAATAAAAGTACCTCCCCATGATTCTTAATCTGCATGACTTGGAGGATGATAAGTTGTTAATATTGGTAATGACACATTTCTCTCTAGGGACTGACTGACTCCAAAATTGGAGTAAAATTTACTCTGACGGCTACACTTAAATTGACATGATGATATATTGGTCTGATTTCTTTTATGAAATCAACTCTAAAAAATATTCTTGTATTCAGACTCATTGTTCTGTTTGATCTTTCTACTGTAGCTAAAGATCACTTTGTGCCTTTTCTTTGTTTTTGGCCAAAGGCTATTGCAAAAGCAATGAAATTATGACCTAGTTCTGTGGGCAGAAAGAGGAAGGTCTAGAGGGAAAACTGATTTGGGCCAACAGATGTAGTTTCAGACATGTTAGGTTTAAGGTGATGTCAAGATATCCCAGTGGAAATGGCAGGTACAGAGATGGAGCTTGAGCTCAAGGAACACTCTGAATGGTAAATGCAGTCTGGCCAGCCATTCACCAGGGTGTAATGGCCCTGAGACATAGCTAGGAGCAGTGTTCTAAGGATTGAGGCTGGGGATTACATTTCAAAACCAGCAGAGGAAATAAAGCCAATCAAAGAGACAGATGAGATGCTGGTAGGAAGTTAGGGAAAAAAAGAAGAGGATGAGTAGCTAAGGAGATATTTTGCAAAGCTGAGAGGGATTGACTATGCTGAATGCTAGAGAGAGCTGTCAAAGAAAATAAAGACTGAGAATTTTGCAATGATAAGGTTGACCTTGGGGAGTGCATTTTCAGTGGAGTGGTAGGGGTATGAGTCATTGAAAAAGAGATGAATCAATAATAAGGAAAAGGATGCAAAAAAGAAAAGAGAAATAGCTCTAGGGGGTCGTATTTTCAGGAGAAAATATTTTTAAAATTGCTTTAATAGTTATTATTTTATTTTGGGGGAAAATGATACACACATTGTAAAGATTAAAAAATACAAAACTTGCAAAGAAGAAGGTAAAAAAGAAATATCACATGAAAAGCAGCAATACAGAAAAATAACCACCATTATTGTTTTGATACACATACTTGCAGACAATTATCTATGCATGTATTTGTGATTTTTTTTAGTTCTCCATACCTTATCTGTATGGTTCAAATCTTAACATCAGATATGAGAAAAGAACCCCATTTGTTATGCATATGGAAAAAAGGAAAGAAAAGGCATCAATCACACACTGTTGCCAGTTCTTCCTCCTTACCCATTGGTCCTTGGTAGAAGCCTCATGAGTTGAAAATCCTTCCCAATGGGATGAATGTTATTTGTGGTTAACACAAGGTCAGTGTCTCACTCTTGACTGTGGTTCAGTTGTATGGATCCCTATTACCCACCCTTCTCTTTTTTTTCTGTCTCAGGGTGATGAAGAGGAGTAGCGTTTGGTTTTAGGGGATCATCCTGAGGTTATGGGTGTGTTCTAAACTGAAGTCTGTAATCAGGGCTCAAAACCTTTACAGTAGTTCTCCCAGTCTCAAAGTTGGATAATATTCATGTATTCAGAGTAGAATTTGCCTTTCACTGGTCCCTTTCCCCCAAGCTGCCACATCAATAGTGGGAGCCTTGTATATTACTGACTTATTTCTTTCTAAGATCTAGGCAGAGAAGGAGGTGTCTAAAACTATTGATTGAGCTACTTTATCATGCTTAGGGAGACAAGTTTAATAAATCAGAGCATTCTTCTGGCAGGGTCCTCTTGACCAAATACAGTGCAGTATTTCGATTGGTGATATACAATAAGCCAAAATATTGTTGCTTTCTGAACACTTGCCTTTGACTGTATTAGACTGAAGGAGCAGTACATCTGTAGAAGAAGAATCTCCTGTACGTTCTGGAACCTGTATCACAGTTTTCATTCCAGTCCTTGAGGTTAGATAATCACAACCAGAGCTGTAAGGAGTATTCCCTATTTTCAGATATGCTTATATTACTACACATATAGAATCATATTGTATATTATTTGGCAACCTGCTTATTTTGATCTCATGATATATCCACATATCAATAAATATAGATATACATTATCACTCTTAATGGTAACAATAAATATAGACATACGTTATCACTCTTAATGGTAACATAGTGTTCCATAGTTTATTTCACAAACTTTTTATTGTTGGCTGCTTAGGATGTTTCCAGGATTTTACCAACACAAGTAACATTGGGGGAAATTTCCTTGTGCATACATAGTTTTTCCCTTGTGCAATTAGTTTCTTGGGATAAATGCCTAGAATTGAGATTTTGAGATCAAAGACTAGCAACATGTTTTTTTGAGTGTGTAAAGAAAGGAGTATCTTTATTCATTATTGGCATAATAGTAAGTTAAAGTAATTTTTATAGAGGGTCTTTTAACGATATGTAATAAAATGGAAGAATTATTTTAAAATTTTATTGTAAAATATAGGACAAAAATGCATAAAGCAGAATATGTAAAGTTTAGCAAATGTTTATATGGTGAACAACATAGTAAAAACTGACTGAGGTCAAGAAACAAAATATTACTGTCACCCTAGACTTTCCTCCTGTATCCCTGGCCAGTTGTAACTCTGCCTCTCCTTCATTGGTTATCATAGCTTCATTATAGTGCTGCGGGCGTATATTTACCCCTAAACAATGCAGATCGGGGTTGCCATACTACAGCTCACAGGTGGAATCTGGCCTGCCACTTGTTTTTTGTGAATAGTTTGATTTACAGCCATGCCCCTTCGATTATATATTGTCTCTGGCGTTTTTCATGTCGAAATGCTTAAATTGAGTTGTTGACACAGGAATCTTATGACCCACAAGATCTAAAATGTTTACTATCTCTCCTTTTACAGGAAAGGTTTTCCAGTCCCTCATATAGATTCATTTTGTCTGTGTTTGATCTTTATATAAAGAGAATCATATAGTGTATGCTTTTTGTGACTTGCTTTTTTCCTTTTCAACTTTGTATTTGTAAGATTCATCCATGGTGGGCCATTGTTTTCTAATGCTTAAAAGCCCTTTTATAGATCATCCTATTATTAATCTATAAAACATATATACATCAAATTTTTTATGTCAAGTGACCATAAATCTCTAAGTGTTAGACTTCTTCTGAATTGAGTTAGCATTGCAATTAATAGCAGCATACAGTGGATTGCAATTAACAGCAGCATACAGTGTATTGCAAATAATATATTAAGCATTTTTGGAAAATAATTACTAAACTTAAAATGTTAACATTTATTGAAAATGAATTTCTTAATAAGACGCATTGAACTGTTTCTGCCCCCTCCCATTCACTCTTGTAAACATACATCATTATTACTAATTGCTAGAATGAGACAAGGTTCATTATCAATTCTATCTTCATTTTTTTGTTTTTCTGGATGAAAGTGCCAGAGACTTTGTTCTCCTAAATAAGTATATGGGATGAATGGAAGTGTTTTTCATTTACAGCAATTTCACTCAGTTCTTTACACTCTTTATGAGTTACATACTCAAAATTACATGCTTTCTATATTATCTACTAAAAATTATATATTATATGTAATTATCTGACAACTGCAAGTCATTCTTCAATTTTGATGAAAAGAAAACATTGGAAATTATCTGACTTGCAAAAGGATTTTCTACGTCGTCATTAGAATTGTTCACTTTCTCAAGCCAATTATCAATATTTCTAATTATCCTCTTGCCCTTGAGGTATTTTTTTTCTTTTCTTTTAATCGTTTTTATTGTTAAATAAAACACAAACATAGAAAGTGCATGAAATGAGGATATAGTTTTATCTCCACCATTCGGATATCAACCAATAGAACATTGGCACCCAGCACAGTATCTCCCTTCATGTGCCCTGTCCCAATCACCACTTCTTTCCTCCCACATACCATAGTTTAACAAAGTTGAGACATCTGTCTGTGTTTATGGGAAGCCACAAGTGACCATTGGAGAAGTAAAGATCAAAGACACTTAGACTAAGAGGGAATGCATGATGAAGCAAGGTCTTGAAGAAGGCAGGAGGGGGATAGCACCAGATAAATTCTATGTCGTTAAGAGGTGTTAGTCTTGGAAAGGAGGAGTTTCTCTTCCTTTTAGTCAGAGAAGAAGGAAAAGAGGACATGTTCTTTCAACTAGTCATCTAACAAAGATTTCTTAAGTCCCTATTAATTGGCAGTACTGTAGAAAGTACTAGAGAGAGATTTTAAAGAGGAAAACAAGCTGCACTTGGACTCTGCTGCTAGATGAACTTCAACTCTTCAAGAATGAGGAGATGAGGTGATGGGTTCTGAGTGAGAGCTGTTTAGGGGAAGGCAGATTTGGATATTCAAGGAGTGTGAACAGGATTTCACAAAGCTGCCGTGAGGAAAGCCCTAAGGAATCAACACATTTTCTTTGCAGGGCTCTGAAAAGAGCCAAGCGTAGTATTTTGTTTTGAAATCTAAGCTTGGAATGCTCATATCATATATCACAGTGAATCTTATTGATTCCATTTTTAAAAGTGCACCTGCCATGGAGTCATGCCAAAACACACATACTGAATTAAAGCACAAAACCAATAAAACATAACAAGAGCTGAATGCTGCAAACTCAATTGCTTATTAAAAAACCATTAGCCTTAAAATGTTTGCTTGTCAGAAAACAATTCCCTTTCACTGACATCAGCTCTGAAGGTCAGCTAATTGGAAATATATAGAATTAGGGCAGGTGGAGAATTCAATAATGCAGACCCTGCAGTGGAAGAACCTTTGCTCCAGGCCCTTGCTGGTGGAATTCGAAAGGCATCATCAGGCACATGCCCACAGATCAGAGCTTTCATTAAGCTAGTAACAATTCTGGTATTTTGATTTCACCGTAATAAGTGATCTTTGTAAATATCCTATTTAATATTTTAATATGTCTCTTTAAGAGTACTCAAAAATACTAGGTTACTTGAACACTTTAGAAATAAAAATATCCAAATAAACCTACCAGTGAACTTTCATGTTTTTCTTTCTTTTGGCGAGGCAGCTTTATTATCTTTTTTCTTTCAGTTCTTTCTGTTCTCTGAAAATTAATTTGCCGTTTTGATTTTGGATTTGTGTAGAGCAGAGTGTGATTACTGAGGTTTTCATCAACATTCTAGCCAACAGAAAACAGTCGAACCTGCTATTATGTCTTGTGCTGAGAGAGGTGTTTATTCTAAGTGCTCAGGGCTTTCTGAAGACTTGGGAGAAGTGGCCTTTGAAACTGATGCGAGTGGCAGAGTGTTGCTTTAGATCCCTAAGGCTGAGAGAACTGCAAAGGTGACTGGGGGAAAGTTACTATAAGATCACTGAATAGAACATGAAAAAGAAAGCATTTTACTTCAAATATGATACTTTTTTATTACCATTAACTGAATCATAGAATTTTAATTGGAGGAGATTTTTTGAGTCATTTGGTCCAGTGATTTCCTAACACTAATTTCTGTACTGACACAAGACTGGGGGATATTGTCACCAATCCATGACAGGCAGAAATAAAATAAGAAAACAGTGTAGAGAGGTTTTCTATGAAGCTAGATTTGTTATTTGTTTTTAATCTTGATATTATATTCTTCCTACTTTTTGGTTCTAAAATATTCTTTCTTCTATGAAATGATGAATGTACATGGTGAGATGTTTACAATGTTCTTGGTTACAAAATTAAACACTGATGGTTCCCCAATATATTTTATAATGTATTGAATGGTGAAATAACATTCTGGGGCCACTACATTGGCTTTTGAAGGTAGCGAAAGAGACACAGAGTATGCTCCCCACTTTGCCACATAATACTTGTTTAGATCAAATGAAGCAATCTGTGTTCTTTTGGAATTTGGGGCAGGGCTGACATGAAGCTACATTAGAAATTAGGCAGCGTTTGGTTTGGTGACCAGGATCTCAGCTCTCCTGCACCCTTCTCTTCCTCTGTGTTGCTCAATAGCTTTACTTCCTCGTGCAACGCACAGGGTCCTTCTGTTCCTTACTCCATCTGCCCCCAGACTGAGCCCAACTCTGGAAAGAATAAACTTTGAGTTGTTTACCCAACTGCTCCTAGTTTTCTTTTCTCATGTACATTGATCTCTCCCTCTCTACCAGCTCAGTACACAGATGGGATCTAAATTCTTACGTCACTTTAACAAATGAGATCTTGCCCCGTTCTGCATCCCTCTCCCGCTACCCCTTCATTTCTTTTCACTGCTCTACACACAGTACCCACTTCCCTCATTTCTTCCCACTCACTTTTCGATTCACTCCAATTTGGTTTTTTCCTCATTCAGCTGGCATTGCTTTTGTCAAGGTCGACAACAACATCTGTGATACTAAAAACCAATGGTCAATTTACCATTTTCGTCTTATTCAACTTCTCAGCATCTTTTAATACACTGGCAGCTCCTTCTTCTTCAAACACAGAAATATAGCAAGATTCTCCTATTTCAGAGCCTTTGCATTTGATTTCCGCCCTTCTTTAATGCTTGCTGTTTCTGATATATTCTTCAGATCTCCTCTGAAATAGTACTTCCTTAGAGAGGGCTTCACTTAATGCCCAATATAAAGTAATTCAGTCCATCACCCCAGTCATCACTACTGCCTGTTGTTCTCTTTCTGCAGCCACAAACTTCCTTCATAGCACTTATGACTGATAATTATTTATGTCTTTTACTTATTGTCTGTCTCTCCCAGTACATGAAGCTATATGAAGGCAGGGACCATTCATTGCTGTACTTCCAGAACCCAGCAAAGTCCTTGGTACATAATAGTTACTTAATAAGTTTGTTGGATGAGTTGATGGGTAGATGAATGCTAATAGTCCCACAATCTATTTAGTAGTCTCAACTTCAAAATGCATGCTAAGTCCTTTATACTTTATCTCTGCAATGATTCTAGCATCTGTCTCTTCCTTTCAATCCTTACTTCCAATTCCTTTGCCCAAGTCACCATCACCTCTTACTTTAGCCATTTAACAAAACATATAACTCATCTTGCCTATTCTTTTGCCAATCAATGTAAAGTTATTATGCTATTTTAGTAGAATGAGAGCACCTTGAGGGTGAATACATGTTGTGTTCTAATCTCATCATTTAATACAATTCTTAATACTACATAGTAAGATCTATAAATATTTGTTGTATAAATTATTGCATGACCCTCTTCTTGCAGTTCTACATTCAGGATCAAACAGTCAGAATATAGGAAATAGTTAATTGTAAACACATAATATTTGGGCATAACTAAAACTAAAACATTGGCTGCCGTATATTTTATTTAAGGCAATGGGAGACTTATTAGCTGTGGTAATGTTAAATATTTTTGCACAACTAATCCTGTGACTTCCTGAGCCAAAATAGGAAAAATCTTCTCCTTAGAAACTGTCCAACTAAAAGGCCGTCCAATTAATCATAAGACCCTTAGCAGAAACTGTTGATGCATGTAGCCTTCTTGCCAGACAGATCTGCAAGGTATGAAGTGAACAATAGCCTCAGGCAGCACACTCAGGAGATGAGACTGTAAAATGTGAAAAAGCCCACTCTGAACATTTCCAGCACAGACTGGCTGCCTGCAGGTCCTGATATTGACCCCCAAGCATAGTGTTTCACACTCCCTTCATGACTCCCATAGACCCCATGTGACATTCTTGGGACCTTAGCAGAGGAATTCAAATGGCCAAACATATACTTTTAAATTTATTTTTGAAATGTGTTCTGAGTTGTATAATGCTGCATGAAAACAGTATCATAGAATTAAGGCTAGATCAGTAGGTAGGAATTGACTTTTGTGGGGCATTTTTCTTAATGTAGTTCTCAATTCTAGTTGCACATTAAAATTATCTGGAGAGCTTTCACCAATTCATTTTTCCGGGCTCCACTCCTACATATTCTAGTTTAATTGGTCTGGGGTGGGTCTCTGGCATGGTATGCTTTTTGAAAGTTCTCCAGGTAAATCTAATTTGCTGCCAGTGTTGAGAACCATTGCAACTCATTGAAGATTGACATTCTGCTGTAGGTTATTAAGGAGTAAACTAATTGATATTCAGGGGCTTTTGGTTTCATTCTAACATTGTTTTTTTCTCTCGTAATGCTGTAAAGCTTGAGATGTGTGTACTGCACCTCAACACCTACATTGAATACTAGTGAAACTCCACACTCATAGATTATCAATTAGTATTCCATTGGGCACTAGCTGTTCCAGTTATATTTTTTAACAGTTAAGAGAGGGTTGACAAGCCGTGTGCAGTCTCTATCAATCATAGTCTAGTCTCTGAGTAAACAAAGTGCATGACTGACGTTTAAGATACTTCAAGCTTTATCCCTGTTTATCTGCTTATCTTCTGTTTTTGTCTTATGCCATGCCTGATTCTCTTTCACGCTTATGCTCCAATCACACTGCATTATGTTACAGTTCCCCAATTCCAATAATGCACAGGCTTTTTATGTCTGCAGGCTTTTGCACATACTGTTTCCTCTGTTTGGACTCTCTCTTCTTGTCTGCCTACAAAATTCCTACTCATCCTTTTATACCAAGAGCTCTTAATGGTGCACATTCTGAGTTAGTAAGTAAAATATATATATGTTCTATGCTTCTTTATAGAAGTGTCATAGATTTCATTCCATCTCCAGAAAGGTCTGTGACCTCATAAAGATTAAGATCTATTCCTTTTGCTCAGATGTGACACAGTGGAAGCAGACTCTGAGACCTTGTCTCCAAGTGCCCCAACCAAATTACCTGTTACAGTTACTCTGTCCTTCTATGGGTTTCCCTAGCAATTTAAATTTCCCTCTTTTTATATCATTTTTACTTCTCTCCCTTTGGACTGGAAACTCTTTGAAGGCAGAGACAATGACTTATTCATCTTTTATACCAAAGCTTAGCACAAATATGTTCATTTGTACATAACTGGGAGAATGTTCAAGCTCAAGTTAACCTGAAATTTAAAGATTTAATACACTGAAGTTCTGGAAGAAGCACTGCTTGTGTTTTCCAACTATTTCCCAGACAGTTCAACTTTTGACGAGTCATTTTCTTTCTTCAGGTCACACTTAATGTGAGCACTAAGAAATACTACATATCTGCTTAATGAAATATGAAAATCTTGAGCTGTGATAGATTGATTCCAGTGTATATATTTACAAACAGAAGCAGTGTGGCTCTCTCTTCTTCTCCAAGATTTTCTTCAACATTTTAAGTTATATGAGTTCTAGAAAGAAGAAAAAATACATACAATGGAGAGTAAGAAATTGCCAGCAAAATAATTCAACAAAATTCTCATAACTTGAATATTTTTTTATAGATTAAAAGACTAGCACCCAGAAAAATAGATGAAGATAGATTTATTCGAGTAACTGTAAAGGTTAAATTGGCTTTATTCAATGATGCATTAATTGGGCAGCATCCCATCTGGCAAATAGAAAGGAGCTATAAAGAGCTATAGAAAAGGGAAGATTTTTAAAGGCTGAGAGGGGGCAGAAAAAATGAAACTATTAGCAAAGAATGCATTGTTTTGACCAAGGTTGCTCTTCTAAGAGGAAAGGACGGGGTCTACTGGGTGGATTACCTCATTAGGGCTAACCAGGAAATTCCGGGCTGACTGGTTAAGATTTCATTCCTGAAGAAGTTTGAAACTGCTATTAGGTTAGATATTAAGTCAGGGTTAGCTGATGTGTGGCTTAGCACAAATGATTCCATTTTGGGCCTGTTGCCTCTTTTTTTTAACACTGCCGAGATACATCACTGTGAAATTTCAGAACACTAGGAATGAAGAGAAAATCGTTCAGGTTTTCAGAGGAGTAAAAATAGGTTGGGAATCAAAATGGCTTAAGAATTTTCAACACCATCACTATAAATGAGAAGACAATGGAATGATGCTTTGAAAATTCATAAGAAAAATGATTCTGGACATATATAAGCTAATAATTAAATACGTAAGTAGAAAAAAGACATTTTTCAGACATATGAGCTCTCAAAAATTTTATCTCCCTATGCACCTTTTCTCAAGAAGCTACTGGAGATTTTTCTCCACCAAAAGGAAGAAGTAAACGAAGAGAGAGGAAGATATGGGATGCAGAAAATAGAAGACACAATGCAGGAAAGGATAAATGAAATTCCTAGAGGTATGGTGGAGGGAGATCCTAGGATGACAGTTTTGAAGCAAACAGAGCAACTAGTCAAGATTGTTGCAGGTCAGTAGCCTTCAGGAGAGTGTTGACGATGGATAGCGCTGATGGAACAATTGATGTGAACAAAGTCTTGGGAGGAGATTTACATGATTAATAAAGAGTTTGTGATTGAATTAGTGAAAATCAAAATATAATGAAGTTGGAATTTGATTAAAAAATCAATAGCATAAATACATACTTCTCAATAATTCACAGATCATCATAACGGAATGTTTATAACTTAATGATATTGAAAATATTAGAGTTAAACTCATGAGTAGCAGCAAAAGTAGTATTTCAATAGAAATTTATAGGCTTAAATGTTTATACTAGAAAAGAAGAAAAACTTGCAATTAATGTGGTAGGTATCTACCTTAAGAATTAGAGAAGAAATTATGCAATCAATTCTGAAAACCAAAGTGAAGAGATAATAATGATTCAGTGGGAATTAATAAAATGAAACAGAACCAATAAAGCCAAAACTTGGTTCTTTGAAAAAAAATTATTAAATGGACAAACCTTAGGCAAGGTGCATTAAGATAAAAAGAGAGAAAGCACAAATAAAATTAAGAATTAAAAGCGGTACATAATTGTGGACACAGTGTAGATTAAGAAGCTAATAAGAGAATATACTGTGTATGTTACACCAAAAATTTGAGAACTTATCTATCAAATGGACAGGTTTTTATAAATATGTGACTTAGTAAAGATGATATAAGAAAATATATATAATCTGAATAGTCTTTTAAATATTAAAGGAAATTAAAGGTTAATTAAAATAGATCCAACAGTTAAAACACCAAGCCTAGATTTTTTTCCCAAATAGAGCATTCCAGTTTATATTAAGAATTCTAAAACAAAAGATAAAGAGGAAACATCCTAAACTTATTCTCTGAGGCTAACAGAGCTTTGATACCAATGCCACACAAGTAAAGTACAAAAAAAGATATTAAAATTACGGTCTATTCTTATTCATGAAACAAATAATAAAATCCAAAATGTAAAAGCATTTTTTAATTAATTTTTTTTGAGGAAGATTAGCCCTGAGCTAACTACTGCCAATCCTCCTCTTTTTCTTGCTGGGGAAGACTGGCCCTGAGCTAACATCCATGCCCATCTTCCTCTACTTTATACATGGGACGCCTACCACAGCATGGCTTTTGCCAAGCGGTGTCATGTCCGCACCCGGGATCCGAACCAGCGAACCCCAGGCCGCGGAGAAGCGGAACGTGTGAACTTAACTGCTGCGCCACCGGGCCGGCCCATAAAAGCATTTATGTGGATTTTTTGAGATTTAAGATGAGGCTTGCTTCTCCCATGTGCCTAGGATCACTGTTAATCTGGGGTAATCCTCCGTCAAATTTTTATCTTGAGGTTTCCTGTAATACTCAAGCAATATGGAACTGGGCTGCAAATATATGTGACAACAAGCCTGTGGCCGTGACTTGTCAGGAACACATATTTTTGTTGTTTTTCCCTTGCTTTGCTCATCACTAATACGACCTTTGCCGAAGTTCTTTGAGATTGGAAAAGGGGCTAGGCTTGCTTTTGTTTTACTCTTCCCATGAGGACATAGTCCTATGGGATCCCAGGTCCATTTGGAGAGAGTCTACTATTAAACTCCTTTTCCTAGGGAGGCCCTAGGCCTTGATTACAATCTCTCTTGATACACGAGACTGATAGTTCCTTCCCAACCTACCAGTTTTTAATACTATTAATGTTCCCTCCATCCAGAATTGTTTCATTGGAAGAGTTGGTTCAAATAACCTCAGCTGCCACTATGGAACATAGAAGTTGGTGAATTTTTTCATCTCTTC
Organism: Equus asinus; assembly: GCF_041296235.1. Lineage (NCBI taxonomy): Eukaryota > Metazoa > Chordata > Mammalia > Perissodactyla > Equidae > Equus > Equus asinus. The sequence continues at coordinate 128,734,694 of NC_091820.1, forward strand.
TGTGACAACCTTTAGCAGTAAGTATTCTTCATGTGATATTACGTTTTTCTGTTCCATTCCTCTTTATTTCTCATGGTATCCTTTTTATAGATTTGGGCCTGCTACTTTTTAAGCATGTTTTTGAATAAAGACAGGTTTTCCTGGGCCAACTATTTGCAGCTATCTGGATAGGCAAGGTGCGGGGAAAGTGTTTGAGGATAGTAGGGATTTTCCTTAATATTCAGAATTTATGAGTGTGTATATGTCTGAGTAGTTTTTTTTTTTTTTTTGTGAGCTGGTCAAAATGAACAATGTTGCGTGGGATATCCTGTTGTGCCAGCAACATTTGTTGAAGAGACTATTCTTTCCCCATGGAATTGACTTGCCACACTGGTTGAAAATCAATTGACCATAAATGTATGGGTTTATTTCTGGACTATCAATTCTATTCCACTGATGTATATGTCTCTTCTTAGGCCAATAACACACAGTCTTGATTACTGTAGCTTTAGAGAAAGTTTCAAAATAGGCAAGTGTCTCTTCTAACTTTGCTCTTCTTTTTCTTGTTCCTTTGCCTTTCCATAAGAATTTTAGGATCAGCTTGCTAATTTCTGCTAAAAAGAGAGGTGGGATTTTGATAGGAATTGCAATGAATCTGTAGGTCAATTTCTGATGTATTGCCATCTTAATGATAATTTTTAAAATCTATGAACACAGGATTTATTTCCACTTATTTAGGAGTTCTTTAATTTTTTCAACATATTTTGTAGCTTTCAGTGTAGAAGTCTTACACTTTTGTTAAATTTATCCCTAAGTATTTTATTTTTTTGATGCTATTGTAAATATAATTGTTTTCTTATTTTAATTTTAGGTTACTCACTGCTGATATATAGAAATACAACTGATTTTTGCATATTGCCCTGTATCCTGAAATCTTGCTGAACTTGTGAGCTATAGTTTCTTTGCAGGCTCCTTAGCATTTTCTATGTACAAAATCATGACATCTACAAGTAGAGAAAAATTTTTCTAACCTGAATGCCTTGTATTTCTCTTTTCTGGTCATTTGCCTGGCCTAAAACCTCTGTTACAGTGTTGAATAGAAGTGGAAAGAGCAAACATCCTTGTTTTGCTTCAAACTTTAGGGGAGAGTTTTCAGACTTTTGCCAATGGATACAATTGATATTAGCTGTGGGATTTACATAGATGCCTTTTACCAGGTTGAGGAAGCTCCCTTCTATCCCTAGGTTGTTGAATGTTTTCATCATGAGAGGGTGTTGGGTTTTGTCAAATGCTTTTTCTGCATTATTGAAGTGATCATGTGGTTTTCTTTTTTTACATTATTCACTGATTTTCATAAGTTTAACCAGCTTTTCATGCCTGGGATAAATCCTACTTAGTCATGGTCTATAATCCTTTTATATATTTGGTTTGCTAGTATTTTGTTGTGATTTTGGGGACTATTTTATAAGGGATATTTGTCTCTAACTATCATTGTTGTGTTGTTCGTTTCTTCCTTCAGTTCTGTCAGCTTTTGCTTCATCTATTTTGAGGCTCTTTTTTTAAGTGCATGTATACTTATAATTCTTATATCTTCTTCATGAGTTGACCATTTTATCATTATTAAATGTCTATTTTTATCTTCAGTAACAATTTTTCTCTAAAGTCTATTTTTTGTCTGATATCAGTATACACTCCAGCTCTCTTTTGTTCACTTTTTGCATTGTGTATCTTTTCATTTTTACATTCAATTCATTTATGTCTTTGGATCTAATGTGTGTCTATTATAGACAGTAAGTGAGTAGATTATGTTTTTTTAAAATTCTTTCTTGTAACTTCTGCCTTTTAATTGGTGTATTTAATCCATTTATATTTAATGCAATTACTGCTAAGGTAGTATTTAGTCTGCCATATTGCTATTTGTTTTCTATATGTAATTTCTTTTCTGTTTTATTCTCTCATTACTGCTTTCTTTTATGGTGGGTAGATATGTTCTAGTGTACAATTTTTAATTGCTTTGTAATTTTTGAGATATTTTAAAAAGCTATTCTGCTAATATTTGCACTGGGGATAACAGGATCTTAATTTATGACAATCTGGTTCAAAATAATATCAGATTAATTTATATAGTAAACAAAAAATTTGTTGCCATATAGATTCATTCACTCCCCTTCCTTTGTTATTATTGTCATTCAATTTACAACTTTATACATTTTATGCCCATCAATAGTGATGTTGAACATCTTTTCATGTGCCTGTTGGCAATCTGCATATCTTCTTTGGAGAAATCTCTGTTCAGATCTTTTGCCCATTTTTTACTTGGGTTGTTAGTTGTTGTGTTGTTGAGATGTATGAGTTCTTTATATATTTTAGATATTAACCCCTTATCAGATTATATGGTTTGCAAATATCTTCTCCCAATGGTTAGGTTGTCTTTTCGTTTTGTTGATGGTTTCCTTTGCTGTGCAGAAGCTTTTTATTTTGATCTAGTCCCACGTGTTTATTTTTTCTATTGTTTCCCTTGCCCCATCAAACAGGGTACTTGAAAATATGCTGCTAAGACTGATGTTGAAGAGTGTACTGCCTATGTTTTATTCTAGAAGTTGTATGGTTTCAGGTCTTACATTCAAATATTTAATCCATTTTGAGTTCATTTTTGTGTATGGCAAAAGATAATGGTCTACTTTCATTCTTTTGCATGTGACTGTCCAGTTTTCCTCACACTATTTATTGAAGAGCCTTTCCTTTCTCCATTGTATATTCTTGGCTCCTTTGTCGAAGATTAGCTGTCCATAGATGGGTGGGTTTTTTTCTGGGCTCTTAATTATGTTCCCTTGATCGGTGTGTCTGTTTTTGTGCCAGTATCATGCTGTTTTGGTTACCTCAGCTTTGTAGTATATTTTGAAATGAGAGAGTGTGATGCTTCCAGCTTTGTTTTTTGTTTTCTCAGGATTCCTTTGGCTATTCAAAGTCTTTTGTTTTTATAAATTTTAGGACTCTTTCTTCTATATCTGTGAATAATGTTGTGGGACTTTGGTAGGGGTCACACTGAATCTGTAGGTTGCTTTAGGAAGTATGGATATTTTAACTATGTTAATTCTTCCAAAGAGCATGGGATATCGTTCTATTTCTTTGTGACTTCAATTTCTTTCAACAATGTTTTATAGTTTTCAGTGTACAGATCTTTCACCTCTTTGGTTATGTTTAAACCTAGGTATTTTATTCTTTTTTTTTGCAATTGTAAATGGGCTTGTATTCTTAATTTCTCTGTCTGATAATATTTTGTTAGTGTATAGAAATACAGCTGAGTTTTGTATGTTGGTTTTATATCCTGCTATTTGAGTGTATTCATTTATTATTTCTAAAAGTTTCTAGCTGGATTCTTTAGGACTATCTCTCTATAAAATCATGTCATCTGCAAATAGTGACAGTTTCCTGTCTTCCTTTTCAATTTGAATCCCTTTTATTTCTTTTTCTTGCCTGATTGCTCTGGCCAGGACTTCCAATAAAGGGTTAAATGAAAATAGTGAAAGTGGTCATCCTTGTCTGGTTCCTGTTCTTAGAGGGATAGCGTTCAATTTTTCTACATTGAGAATGATATTAGCTGTGAGTTTGTCATATATGGCCTTTATTATGTTGAGATACTTTCCTTCTATGCCCATTTTATTCAGAGTTTTTTCATAAATGTATTCTGTATCTTGTCAAATGCTTTCTCTGCATCTATTGAGATGATCATGTGATTTTTATTCTTCATATTGTTAATGTGGTATATCATGTTGACTGATTTTCAGAAGTTGAACCATCCCTGCATCCCTGAAATAAATCCCGCTTGATCACGGTGTATGATCTTTTTAATGTATTGTTGTATTCGATGTGCTAGTATTTTGTTGAGGATTTTTGCATTGATGTTCATCAGTGATATGGACCTTTACTTTTTTGGTGATGTCCTTGTCTGGTTTTGGTATCAGGGTAATGTTGGCTTCATAGAATTAATTAGGAAGCTTCCCCTCCTTTTCAATTTTCTGGAAGACTTTGAGAAGGATAGGTATTAAGTCTTCTTTGAATGTTTGGTAGAATTCGCCAGGGAAGCCTTCTGGTCCTGGACTTTTATTTTTGGGGAGGTTTTTAATTACTGTTTTGGTCTCCTTACTGGAGATTGGGCTATTCAAATTCTGTACTTCTTGATTCAGTTTTTGGACGTTGAATGATTCTAGGAATTTATCCATTCATTCTAGATTATCCAGTCTGTTGGCATATCACTTTTCATAGTGTTTTCATAATCTTTTGTATTTCTGAGGTGTTTTAATTTCTTCTCTTTGATTTCAGATTTTATTTATTTGAGCCTTCTCACTTTTTTCTTGGTGAGTCTAGCTAAAGTTTTGTCAATTTTGTTTATCTTTTCAAATACCATCTCTTGATTTCATTGATTTTTTTCTATTGCTTTTTTAGTCTCTATTTCATTTATTTCTGCTCTGATTTTTGTTATTTCCTTCCTTCTACTGATTTTGAGCTTTGTTCTTATTCCTCTTCCTTTAGGTGCAGTGTCAGACTGTTTATTTGAGATTTTTCTTGTTTGTTGAAGTAGGCCTTTATTGCTATAAACTTCTCTCTTAGAACCACTTTTGCTGTATTCCATAAATTTTGGCATATTGTAGTTTCATTTTCATTTGTCTCCAGGTATTTTTTCATTTCTCCTTTGATTTCTTCATTTACGTAATCGTTGTTCAGTAACATTTCATTTAATCTCCATGTATCTGTGGCATTTCCAATTTTCTTCCTGTAGTTGTTTTCTAGTTTCATACTGTTGTGGTCAGAAAAGATGCTTGGAGTTATTTCAGTCTTCTTAAATTTATTGAGACTTGTTTTGTGATCTAATATGTGATCTATCCTGGAGAAGGTTCCATTTGCATTTGAGAAAAACGTGAATTCTGTAGTTTTGGGATGGAATGTTCTCTATATATCTATTAAGTCTATCTGGTGTAATGTGTTGTTAAAGGCCAATATTTCCTTATTGAACTTCTGTTTGTATGATCTATCCATTGATATAAGTGGAGTGTTATAGTCCCCTTCTATTGTTGTGTTACTGTCTATTTCTCCTTTTATGTCTGTTAATAATGGCTTTATATATTTAGGTGTTCCTATGTTGGGTACATAGATATTTACAAGTGTTATATCCTCTTGTTGGATTGTTTACTTTATCTTTATATAGTGCCCTTTGTCTCTTTTTGCAGTTTTTGTTTTAAAGTCTATTTTGTCTAACTGTTGCTACTCTTTCTTTTCATGCAATTTTCATGGAATATCTTTTTCCATCCCTTCACTTTCAGTTTGTGAGTGTCTTTAGGGCTGAAGTGTGTCTTGTATGCAGCATATATATTAGTCTTGTTTTTTAATCTCATTGGCCACCCTGTACCTTTTGATTGGAGCATTTAGTCCAGTGACATTTAAAGTTGCTATTGATAAGAATGTACCTATCGCCATTTTGTTAGGTTTTTTCTGGGTGTTTTAGTAGTCCTTCTCTGCTCCTTTCTCTTGCTCACTTCCCTTGTGGTTTGATGGCTTTCTTTAGTACTATATCTGGGTTCCTTTCTCTTACTTTTTTGTGTATTTATTGTAGATTTCTTGTTTGTGATTATCATGAGATTCATATATAATAACCTACGTATATAGCAATCTACATTAAGTTCATGGTCTATTTAGTTTGACCTCTTGCTAAAAGCTCCACTCTTTTACTCCTCTCCTCCAACATTTTGTTTTTGATATCATATCTAACCTCTTTTTTGGTGTATGTGTATCCCTTACCCTCTTATCATGGAAATTGATAATTTTAGTCTTTAGTCAAAAGACTTTTGTCTTTTGACCTTCATATTAGCTTAACAGGTGCATGTGTATCCATTACCCTCTTATGGAAGTAGATACTTTTAGTCTTTACTCAAAAGTCTTTTGTCTTTTGACCTTCTTATTAGCTTCCTAGGTGGTTGACCTGCTACCTTTACTGTATATTTGCCTTTACCGGTGATTTTATTACGTTTTTTGATAATTTTCTTACTCCTATTTGTGGTCTTCTCTTTCCCACTTAAATAAGTCTCTTTGGCATTTCTTGTAAGGCTGGTGTTGGTGATAAACTCCTTTAAGTTTTGCTTGTCTGGGAAACTCTTTATCTCTCCTTCCATTCTGAATGATAACCTTGCCAGGTAGAGTATTCTTGGCTGTAGGTTTTTTTCCTTCCAGCACTTTAAATATATTATGCCACTCCCTTCTACCCTGTAAGGATTTTGCTGAGAAGGCAGCTGATCACCTTATGGGGTTTCCTTTGTTTGTAACTTGTTGCCTTTCTCTTGTGGCTTTTAGGATTCTCTATTCATCTTTAATTCTTGACATTTTAATTATAATGTATCTTGGTGTGGATCTCTTTGTGTTTATCTTGTTTAGTGCTCTCTGTGCTCCCTGTACCTGGCTGTCTGTTTCTTTCCTTAGGTTATGAAAATTTTGAGCTAGTATTTCTTCAAATAGATTCTCTGCCCCTTTGTCTCTCTCTTCTCTTTCTGAGACACCTATAATATGAATGTTGGTGCACTTGATGTTGTCCCATAGGTCCCTTTGACTGTTCTCATTCTTTTTAATTCTTTTTTCTTTTATCTGATTAGCTTGCCTGATTTCCTCTAGTCCTTGGTCCAGCTCGCTAATCCATTCTTCTGTATCATCTACTCTGCTATTGAGTCCCTCTGGTGAATTTTTCATTTCCAGTATTGTAGTCTTCATTTCTGATTGGTTCTTTTTTATATTTTCCAGTTCTTTGTTGAAGTTCTCACTTTATTCATCCATTCTTCTCCCAAGATCAGTGAGCATGCTTATGAGTTTTTGTTTGAACTCTTTGTCAGGTAAATTGCTCATTTCTGTTTCGTTTAGTTCTTTTCCTGAGGATTTGTCCTGTTCCCTTATTTGAAACATATTCCTTTGTCTCCTCATTGAGCCTCCTTCTCTGTGCTTATATCTTTGTATTAAGTAAGTCAGCTATGTCTCCCGATCTTGGAGAGTTTGCCTTACTTAAGAGATGCCTTTTGAGGCCCAGCAGTGTGTTTCCTTCTCGCCACCAGTTCCAAATGTTCCAGGAGTGTCCCGTCTGTGGGTAAATGTGTCCTTCTGTTGTGTTAGGGTTGCTCTTGCTGCAAGTGCCCAGAGAGGCTAGTCTGTCTTCCTAGTCAGCTGGTTGTAATGCTCAGCTGTGTGTGGCTGCTATGGAGCCTTCAGTCGCTTTATCAGGCATGGGGAGCTCCAGCACAGTTGGCTGCAAGGTCTAGTAGTACATTCCTATTGCACTTTTTCTGTTAAGTGAGTAGGCCCCCAGCGTGTCTGGTTGCTACGTTCAGGGGCTTACAATTGTTGTAGGCCTCTAGCCTGCAAAAGCTGTTGTCAGCTCTCTCAGGATTGTAGCTGATTGGTGTGGCCCCAGGCACAGGAGCACCCAATTGTTCAGGCTTTGGAAGGTAGGGCCGATCCCCTGTGTGGCTGTTTGAGAAGCACAAGTCTTCTTCAGGTGACAAGCCCCACTGCCCAAAGGACCACATATGCCTTCGACACAGTCCTGCCCCATGTGTGTGCTCTGACCCACTGAAGTGCACCCAGTTATCCCACTGCAGAGTCCCACACACACTCCATCAGTGCTCCACATACTCCACCCACTCCTCATGGATGCCCTGCCCCACATAGGCAGACCCACTCACCAAGCTGCAGAGGTTTCAGGCACCCTGCCTGTGTGGGCCCACAAGTTTCCTGAGGGCTTGCTGTTACAGGGAGCAGTCCCTAGAGTGAGCTGCCTGCCTTGGCTGAGCTGGATTAAATCAGTACTCTAGTGGGTGGGGCAGACCCCTGGGCTAACAGGGGAAGAACTCCAATGGCATCTACCAGTGTCTCTGTCAGCATGCCTGTACTGGGTTACAGTAATGGCTGCTGCCAATGTCTCAGTTCCTGGAGAGGTCTCACCTGTCACTGAGATGCACCCAGAGCCTATCAGGTGAGTCTCTTTTCACCAAGGGAATCTGCACCTTTCTTATGATTTTGGGTTGCTTTCCGAAATGGGTAAATCTGTATGTGGGACTCTTAAGAGCAGGTATTATTTCCCTTATGTCCGATAGCTTTCCTTGGGCTATTCCCTGTTGCTGTTAGTAGGCAGCAAAGCCAGATATTATGACACTTGTCTTGGTTGTGCTGAGTCCAACAGCTGCTTATAGTGGTAACACACCCCTACTCAGTTTCCCCACTCCTCTAGGGAAGGCTGCATACCTTAGGATTACTTCCACTTGGCCATGAAGCACTGCAGGTCATGAATGTGGCTTTTTTTTCTCTCCAGAAAGGAATTTTTGCCCCTTCCACCTCAGTCAGCACTATCCCTTGTTGCGGGGGTTCTTTTTATCCAGTTTTCAGTTCTCTCTCAGGGGTAATTGTTCCAAGAGTAGTTGTAAATTTGCTGTGTCTGTGGGAGGAGATGAGTTCAGAGTCTGCCTACACCTCCATCTTGACTGAACTCCAGCTGAGAACTTTTCCCCACAAGTTGCAATCCTGGGAATACAGGACCAATTTTTCTAAGTAAAAGTCATGTTTAACAAGGTGAATCATTGTTATTTTAATTTTTGCTTCTCTTCTATTCTATATGCTACACTGATCCAGGAGCAACAGGAGAATTATTTTCTGTGCATGTCTTTATTAAGTCAAGTTCGTGGCTTGGGTTTAGCTAATTAAACTGGTAATTTTTTTCTTTACCTGACATAACAAATACTTCAGATTTTAGTACACTGATTCAGTGTGATGTGTAAGCTGTGAGTACAGAATAACCAAATATAACTTGGCTCCAATGGAAAAAATAAGTAGGTGGGAAATTATTTTAATTCTAATAAATAAATATAAAATATGACAGTGGGTTCATCTGTGACCCATCTGATATATCTTTCAAGTGAAGGGGAAGTGTAAAGATGATATAGTTTAAGAAAGAAGACTTCATAAAATTTTGCTTAAGTCTTTGTTTCAAATGAACTTGATTGATATTTAGTATATCACATACTTGGTATATCACATATAATCTTTTCAATAATCAGCTATATAGGCCCCTATATATATGCTAGTTCAAAACCTAGCTGTTCCATTGCTGGGCTAAAACTGTAAGCATTTTGGGGAACACTGAACCAGCACAGCTATTCAAACTGTTGGTATTCATATTTTGGATCTTAGGATCATAGTTGTTACTTTTTGCTAGAGATGGACAATTTCCAGTCCCTTATGTTATTTGATCTCTCTGCATCCTTTGGTTCTTTTGCTCACTTCCTTTTGAAAACTCTCTTTTCCCTATGTTTCTATTACACTATCTCCTGATTCTTGTCTACCTTCTTTCATTTCTTCAGCTTTGTTTAAGTGAACACCCTCACACCTGTCACCTAAATATTGTGTTATTCAGGGGCTGGCCCCGTGGCCGAGTGGTTAAGTTCATGCGCTCCGCTGCAGGCGGCCCAGTGTTTCGACGGTTCGAATCCTGGGCGCGGACATGGCACTGCTCGTCAGACCACGCTGAGGCAGCGTCCCACATGCCACAACTAGAGGAACCCACAACGAAGAATACACAACTATGTACCGGGGGGCTTTGGGGAGAAAAAGGAAAAAATAAAATCTTTAAATATTGTGTTATTCAGTGTTCCATCATTAGCTGTCTTCTTACTTTATCTCTCCCTGTGATACCTCTTCTGATTTCTTATATCATTCATGTAATGGCAACACCCAATATGCATCTCCAGCAGTTTCTCTCTTCCGTCATCTTGATCATGCATCAGTTACCCCTTAGACAAATATTCCTATATATTTTATAAGTATTTATCTACATACTCTAACCTGAACTCTTTATATTTTCTCTTCTCCACTATTCTGTCTCCATTTCCTTCATTGCCAAGCCATATTTTCTTCCTGTATTTTCTATCTTTATTAACAGCAGCATCTTTTTACTCAAGTCAGAAACTCAGAATTGATCTTCAATCCCTTTCTTGTCCTCCCACTCACAATTAGTTGGTCACTCTATTAGTTTTCCATTGCTACTGTAACAAATCAACACAAACTTAGTGGTTTGAAACAACACGAATTTACTGTTTTAAAATTCTGGAGGTGAAAAGTCCAAAATGGGCTTTACTGGGGTCAAAATCAAGGTTTTGGCACGGCTGTGTTTCTTGCTTTCTTGTTTTTCCAAGCTTGTAGATGCTGCCTATGTTCCTAGGCTTGTAGCCTCCTTTGGTCTTCAAATCAAGCAATGGTTGGTATAATCTTTCTTCTCACACTGCATAATTCTTGACACTCTTCCATAGTGACATACCACTCTAACTCTGACTCTCTGATTTCTCTTATGCTTTTTAAGACTCTCGTTATTATATTGGGCTCACCCAGATAATCCAGGATAATCTCAATATATTAAATTCAGCTTATTTGAAACCTTCATCCTTTGGCAACCTTAATTCCTTTGTGCCATTTAAGATAACCCATTCACAGGTTCTGGGGCTTAGAATGTAAATATCTTTTGGGGACCATTATTCTGTTTACCATAGTCAACAAATCCTGTCCTACTAACTATCTTCTGAATCTGTTTCCTACTCTATTCTTCCTGTTACCACCTTAGCTCAGGCTTTATACCTTATCACCCCTATTAATGCAATACTTTACAAATTAACTTTTCTCTTTACCTCTGGTAGCTCTCTTTTCTAGTATATCTTTGACATAGTTGCAAGAGTTAACATACTAGAACACAAACCTAATTATGCTCGTCCCTATTTTCAAACTTTAACTGAGCATACAAGACATTTATGATACAGCATTTGCTATTCCCCTTCCCCATCCAATCCTCACCACCTACTACACTCAATTATATCAAATTATTTGCCTTTGCTTAAATGTTCCATGTGTGGCATACCTCTTTGTTTCTGCATGTACTTCTTAAAATGCCTATCCCTCAATTTCCGTTCAACCCCTTTATTTATCTGCTAACATCTTCTTATCTTTTGTTATCCATCTCAAATATCTCTTCTTTCATGTATTCTTGCCAGTAAATCAATATGTCATTTGTGATCCTCTAGCATTTTGTATATATTCATATTGAGTTGTATTGATTTACCTCCACTGACCTATGAACTTCTCAAAGGAAGGGACCAAGTCTTACTCGTGTTTTCTCCCTTAAAAATTATTGTGGGAACTTTTATTGGGCATATGTTATATACTGAATAGTGCACTAGGTCCTTGTGAATAGAATTTCTCTTTTGACCCCCCACATGTCTTGGAAGTAGGTATTAAAGCACAAAGAAATCTGGGATCTGGGAAATTAAGTGACTTTTTCAATCTCACACAACTAGGAAGTGTTGGAGCTGAGATTTAGACCAATGTCTCTGTGACTCCTAGGCCTAGGTTATTTCAACCTGAGTTAGGAAAAACTTTTATGGTCTTATGGTGTAGTGAGATGATCTTCATGGAAAGCCTGAGGAATAGTTATGTCCTCAGTGTGATTCTCAGTCTCGGGTATAAATGACTGTGCCCTAGATGGTGCTGTCGTCCTTTGCCTGAAACTTTAGAATACTGCAAATTGATCAAAGCCACTCCATGAAAACTGGGAGTATTTAATAGTCACTTTTCATCTCTCAGGCCATACTTTTTCAACCAGTACTGTATCTACTTCAGGCCCCAGTTATTTATTCATTTTCAAATATGTATTGAGAATATGTATGTCAGGGACTATGCAAGGTATTAGGAATACCACAATGAGTAGGATAAAACTGGTCTGAGTTGTCTTAGTGCTTAGTGGGAGATATGGACAATATATTGCCAATAATGATGTACTGTGATAAGTTCTCTGATGAGGGAAGTTCAGGGTGTTGTGTGAGTATGTAAGAGGATCACCTAAGATGTTGGTGGTGAGGGGTAGCAGTGTCAGGGAGGACTTGGAGAACTGGATGTTTAAGCATAGACTTGAAGTATGAGAATAATAATCAAAATAAAGATAGGTTGCAGACAATGGGGCTGGGGGCATAATAATAGTCAAGGCAGAGGCAAGAGTATGTGCAAAGGCTTTGGGGCCAAGACAGAGCTTGACACATCTAAGGAATGCAGATGTAATGGTGATCCTGAGAGGGAGACTTATTTAGAAAGGTTATTTCCGATATAACCAAATCCAGAATTATTATTGACTAAGTACCTGAGTTCTATTTATTTAGACCAACTGATATGATGCTTACAAAGTGAAGAATTAAATCTTGTGGCTATATACTTTACTTAATAGCGTATGTATTTGGTAAGGTCCAGATTACTGTGTTTGTTTCACAATTCCCAACAGTTATTCCAAAATTAATCTCACTTATTGAGTATTTCTATTCCATCAAATTTCGCATAGGGTATGAGGAAACAAGACCTGGGAGAGGGTGATTTTTATGATGGAATTGAAAGATTTTATCACAATTAATTTTTCTTGCCAAGATGGTTACTCCCTCCTTTCTACCTCTTTCATGTACTGCATTCCAATTACCTTTCAGCCTTACTTTTGCTTCTTTATTTCTTCCCCTCTCTTTTTCTCTTATTTCTCCCAATCTCCATAATTCCTCATCGAGTGCTGAGCAGGCAGTCAATTGTGAATGAGAGTGAGGAAGGGAGAGAGAGAAAGTTTCCCTTTTCTTTCTCTGTCTTGGTATTATTAACGGTGCTCTCTGGCTTCTTTGGTCACCCAAATCATGAAGCATCAAAATTCACAGGCCTCCCTAGAACAAGTTATATGTTAGTTTGAGGCATAAATATCAAAAATCAGCAGCACCTTTAGTCAACTGGGGTTTTCTTGTTCCATGGAAAGGGTATCTCAAGCTTAAGACTTTGAGCGTTCACTGCCAAATTATGTTGTGAATAAAATGGGCAGAAAATTCACTAGTGTTATCTGGTTTGCAGACTGTCAATGAGGCATGCCAATTTTATGTTACTTGCTGACCTTCAACAGTAAAAGTATAGACCCTTCATTTTGAGGAAATACATCCTTCATTGAGGGTTGTCTGCATATTTCTTAAACATCTATCAACACAATGACCAGCAATTAGAACTTCCTTGAGTCCTCATTCCCACATGTGAGTTAATGAAGCCAACTAAATATAATTATGATGTTTTTCTCCTGACCATTTTGAGAATTAAAGCCTTTCTAAAATTGACATTATGACATGTTTTAAAAGCAGGTGTACCTCCGCAACCCAGAGACACTGTAGGACCAGGCCAGGGAACATGGTAAGGGGAATGCCACTACAACAAATGCCTGGTCCAGGAAGTGATCTCCTTCACTACTAGATGTGAGATCGCACTCCTCTACCCAGAGACACCATGCAGCTAGGCACCACCAGCAAAAGGGGTCATGCTACAACAGGTGCCTGGGAAACCTCTCCATCACCCACAGTCAGGGGAAAGTCTCCCACAACCCGTGCCCAACCAGGGAGTGACTCTTCGTCTTGTGGGCTAGAGATTACCTTCCCCCACTAAGAGGCATTAAGAAACTTGGCCTAGAGAACTTCCTTCTTTCCCCTCAGGCTGCATCAGCAGGGACCATTGGGAGCCCCAACGTGAGATACACCAAATAAACCAAAATGCTACTACGTGAGCTCTGAAAATTAGACTGTTCTTGGAACAACAGCTAACAAAAGTAGGCTGGGATGTTTGTCCTAAATTTAAACAAGATTGGTTGCTAATATAAAAACAAGTAAAACCCAGAGTCCTCTAACATATTAGTCAAAATGTCCAGGATACAATAAAAAACATACCCATCATACCTAGAATCAGGACAACCACACCATGAATGAGCAAAGGCCATCAACTGATGCCAACACCAACATAAATCAAATGTTGGAACTATCTGTCAAGGATATTAAAGAAACCATCATAAAAATGATTCAGTAAGCAATTAGAAAATCATTTGAAATGAATAAAACATTTCAGAAAAGAAATATAGTTACTAAAAGTCAGTAAAAATTGTGGAACTGGAAAATACAATAACATAAAAAAAAACTAGCTGGAATGTCTCAGTAGTAGGATGGGAAAGATAGAGAATAAAATCTGTGAACTTGAGGACAAATCAATAAACTTTACACAATTTGAACAACAGAGAAAATAGACTAAAAAAATGAACAGAGCCTCAGACTAAAAAAAATGAACACGGCCTTTGGGACTAAAACAAACAAAAATACAACATTCAGATAATCTTTGTACCTAAGAAACAGAGGAGAAAGAAATTGAGACTGAAAAAATTCTCAAAGAAATAATGGCTGAAAAATTACCAAAATGGTAGGACATAAATCCATGGATGCAAGAAGATGAGAAAACTGCAAATAGGATAAACCAAAAAAAATGTATGCCAGGGCACATCGTAATTAAACTTCTGAAAACAAAAGACAGAAAAATATCTTGAAAGCAGCCAGAGAGAAATAATACATTATCTGTAGAGGAACACCAATGGATTTATCATTTGAAATGATGGAGGCCAGAAGAGGTACAACATTTTTCAAGTGCTATATAAAAAGAACTTTCAACCACAAATTCTATATTGGAGAAATTATTCTTTAGAAATGAAAGAGAAAGTGGACATTCTCAGATAAAAGAAAACTAAAAGAATTTTTTGCTAGCAAAACTAACCTTAAAGAATGGCTAAAGGAAATTATTCAAACAAAGAAAATGCTAAAATAAGCTATCATACAACATCAGGAAGTAAGCACAAAAGAAAAAACAGAAATATGGGCAAATACGCTAGACTGTCCTTCTCTTCACGAGTTTTCTACGTCATATGTGATGATTGAAGCAAAAATTATAACACCATTTGGTACTCATGATGATGATATTTAAAAGTATGAAGGGTAAAGGGATCTAAATGGAAGTGAGGTTTCCACAATTTACTTGAAGTGGTAAAACGTTGACACTAAGTAGTCTGTGATAAGTCTCTCATGAATATTTTACTACCCAGAGACACCACTAAGAAAACTATATGAAGTCATAAATCCCAAGACATTATCAATAAATTATGTTGGAATTCTAGAAAATGGTCAAGTAACCCACAAATAAAGAGAAGACAAAAGAAAAAAAACACAGAGGAAACAAACAGAAAACAAATAATGAAATGACAGATTTAAGCCCAATGTTGTGAATAATTATCTTAAATGAAAATGGTTTAGATACACTAATTAAAAGTCAGACGTTGGCAGAGTAGATAAAAATGTACAGTCTGGCTATATGCTGTTCACAGAAACTCAATTCAAATTAAACAATAAGCATAGGTTGAAAATAACAAGGATGAAAAAGATATACCATATAATCATGACTCAAAGAAAGCAGGAATGGCTATATTAACACAGGCAAAGTAGATTTCAGAGCAAATAAAGTTAGTAGAGATGAAGAGGGACACTGCGTGCTGATGGAATGTCCAATCCACAAGGAAGACATAATGTCCTAAATGTGTATACACCAAACAAGCGAGCTTCAAACTACACAAAGCAAAAACTGATAGATCAGAAATAGAGAAATTCACGTTTATAGTAGGGGACGTCAATATACCTTCCTCAGCAACTGATAGAAGTATAGGATAGAAAATAAGCAAGGATATAGCAGATCTGAACAACATTATTAACCAGCAGGTCCTAATAGGCAAATAGAGAACACTCTACCTAAAAACAGCAGAATACACATTTCTTTTTCAACTGCCATGAAACAAACCTCAATGAGGTAAAGATAATTGAAATCATACAGACTACATTCTCTGCCTATAATGGAATCAAACTAAAAATCGCTAACAAAAAGACAACAGGAATAACACTGAACAGTTAGAAATTAAACAACACACTTCTTAAGTAATCTATGGGTCAAAGAGGAAGTCTCAAAAGAAATGTAAAAAATCTAGAACTGAATAAAAATTAAAATACAATATATGAATATATGTGGGATGCTGCTAAAACAAGGCTGAGAAGGAAATTTATAATACCAAATGCTTATATTACAAATGAGAAAATGTCTCAAATCAACAAAGTTCCTACTTCAAGAAACTAGAAAAACAATAGCAAAATAAACCCAAATCTAGTAGAAGGACGTAAATAAATAAATGTAAGTTCAGAAGACAAAGAAATTGAAAACAGGAAAAAAATGGAGAAAATTAATAAAACAAAAACATGGATCTTAAAAACAACAAAATCAACAAACTTCTTTCAAGACTGACAAATAAGAAAGGCACAAATCAATCATATCAAGAATGAAACAGGAGATATCAGGACAGATCCTGTCAGCCGTTCAAAGAGTAATATAGGGCTATTATGAAAAAATATACTCATAAATTTTATTACTCAGAAGGTATGGATCAATTCCTTGCAAACCGTAAACTACCAAAACTACCAATAAACAGTTTCATTGAAAAATTCTACTAATCATTTGAAGAAGTATTAACACCAATTTTACACAAATTGTTCTAGAATGTAGAAGAGAATGGAACACTTCTCAAGTTGTTTTATGAGACCAATATTACTCTGATATTAAAGCCATGCAAAGGCATTAGAAAAAAACATTATGACAGACCTATATCACTCATGAACCTAGGTGCAAACATCCTAAAAAAAATTCACAAATAGAATTCAATGATATATAAAAAGAATTATACGCTATGATCAAGTGGGATTTATTCCAGCTACACAAGATTGGTGCAAAATTTTAAATCAATCAGTGTAATCCAAAAGGTGGTCATACAATTTTACACTCTGAGAAGCAGTTGCTTCCCATCCTAGCCAACATTTCATGCTGACAATCTTTTAATTTTTAGCCAATCTAGTGGATATGTAGTGATATCTTGTGGTTTAAATGTGCATTTCTATCATGACTAATGATAATGTACACCTTTTTGTATGCATATTGGCCATTGGTATATTTCCTTTCGTGATGTGTCTATTCAAGTTATTTGTTTAAATTTTATTTGCTTGTTTGTATTTTTTATTGAATTAGAGGAGTCTCATATATTCAAGATACAAGCTCCCAGGACCAGCCCGGTGGTGCAGCAGTTTAGTTCACACGTTTTGCTTCAGTGGCCTGGGGTTCCCTGGTTCGGATCCCCAGTGCAGACCTAAGCACTGCTTGTCAAGCCATGCTGTGGCAGGCGTCCCACATATAAAGTAGAGGAAGATGGGCATGGATGTTATCTCAGGGCCAGTCTTCTTCAGCAAAAAAGAGGAGGATTGGCAGCAGATGTTAGCTCAGGGCTAATCTTCCTCAAAAAAAAAAAAAGAAGATACAAGCTATCATCTCTTCTCTTTCTCTCGGCCTATCTATCTTATCTGTATTTTTGGCAAATCTTTCTTCCAGTCCATGGCTTATCTATATATTTTCTTAACTGTCTCTTTTGATAAACTCTAATTTATCATTCTTTTCTTTTATGGTTAGTGCTTTTTGTGTTCTCACTTGGAGTATTTGCTTATGTTTTCTATTAGAAGGTTAATTGTTTTAGTTTCAGTCTCTGATCAATTTTGAATTACTTTTAGGTATGGTGTAAGATGAAGATCAACATTCACTTTTTTCATATAATTATCTGGTTCTTCCAAGACCATTTGTTGAAATAACTTTCCATTTTCTATTTAATTGTTTGGACATCATTTTTTAATTTTAATGGTTATCTAAGTATAGTTATGTTCCATTGATTGGTCTATCTTTTTGACAGCACCATACTCTCATTCTAATGTAGGTTTATATTAAGTTTTAAAACCGTGTAATGGAAGTTCTCTGATTTTGTACTTCTTTATAAAAATTATAAAAACTATTCCAGGCCCTTTGCATTTTGATATACATTTCAGATTCAGCTTGTCATTTTCTATCAAAAACGTCTGCTATGATTTTGATTGAGATTGTACTGAATCTATAAATTAAGTTTGAGAGAACAGACATTTTAACAATAACAAGACACCCAACTCAAAAACATAGTATATCTCTCCATTTATTTAGATCTTCCTTAATTTCTCTCAACTTTTTTTATTGGCTTGACGAGTCGAGAGTTTAGCCTTTTTAAAAACTTCTTCCAGCTTTATTGATATAATTGACAAATAAAAAATTGTATATATTTCAGGCATACAACGTGATCATTTAATGTACATATCCACTGTGAAATGATTACCACAATAAGGTTAATTAAGACATCTATCGTCCACATAGTTACCATTTGTATGTATGAGTGTGTGTGTGTGGTGAGAACATTTATGATCTGATCTCAGCAGATTTCAGGTATATACAATATGGTAGTATTAACTATAGCCACCTTGCTGTACATTAGATCCCCAGAAGTTATTCCTCTTATAACTGAAAGTTTGTGCTCTTTGACTAACATCTCCCCATTTCCCTCCCCTCCAGCCCTTGACAACAAACATTCTATTCTCTGCTTCTATGAGTTCAAATTTTTAGATTTCACAAATAGGTATATGTTGTTCTGTGTCTGGCTAATTTCACTTAGCATAATGTCTTCTAGGTTCATCACTGTTATTGCAAATGGCAGAATTTCCTTCTTTTTATGACATAGACATATTATATGTAATATACAGTTGTATTTTTATATAATTATTATTAATATCAAATATTTTATATTTATATAAAATTGTCATTATCCGTTGATCCGTAGAAGGACATTCAAGTTGTTTCCATATCTTGGCTATTGTGAATAATGCTGCAACGAACAAGAGGGTACATATATCTCTTTGAGATACTGATTTCATTTCCTTTGGGTATATACACATAAGTGGGATTGCTGGATCATATGGTAGTTCTACTTTTAATTTTTTGAGGAAGCTCCGTACTGTTCACCATAATGGCTATGCCAATTTGGATTCCTGCCAACTGTGTACAAGGGTTCCTTTTTCTCCATACCCTTGGCAATGATAATATCCGTCCTAATAGGCGTGAGGTAATGTCTCATTGTGGTTTTGATTTGCATTTCCCTGATGATTTGTGATGTTGAGCACCTTTTCATGTACCTGTTGGTCATTTGTATGTCTTCTTTGAAAACAATGTCTATTCAGGTCCTTTCCTGTTTTTTTAAAATTGCCTTCTTCTTCTTCTTATTATTGCTCTTGAGTTGTATGAGTTTCTGATATTTTCTGAATATTAACACCTTATCAGACAGATGGTTTGCAAATATTTTCTCCCATTCTGTAGGTTGCTCTTTCATTTTATTGGTTGTTTCCTTTGCTGTGCAGAGAGAGACTTTTTAGTTTGATGCAATCCCACTTGTTTATTTTTGTTTTTGTGGCCTGTGCTTTTGATAGCATATCCAATAAATCATTGCCAAGACCAATGTCAAGGAGCTTTTATCCTATGTTTTTTTCTAGGAGTTTTATGGTTTTGGATCTTACATTTAAGTCTTTAATCCGTTTTGAGTTGATTTTTTGTGTATGGTTTAGGATAAAGGTCCAATTTATTCTCATGCATATAGATATCCAGTTTTCCCAACACCATTTATTGAAGAAACTATCCTTTCTCCATCGTGTATTCTTGGTACCCTTGTAAAAGGCAATTGGTTGACTGGATATGTGTGGGTTTATTTCTGGGCTCTCTATTCTGTGGTGTTGATCTCTGTGTCTGTTTTTATGGCAATACCATGTTGTTTTGATACCTACAACCTTGTAATATAGTTTGAAATCGGTAAGTGTTCTGCCTCCTCCACACACAGGGCTGCTTCAGAGTTACAATGGAGACCGAGGCCTGCAGGCCTGCCTTTGAGGGCATGGATGGGTGTGTGTTCTCCTGGGTTCCTGGGCAGACAGGATTTCCCCTGAACTGTAGCTGAGCTTGGCTGGAGCCAAATCACAGGGCTGCCTCAGGGTTGTAGTCAGACCAAGGTTGACGGGTTTACCTTTCGGGGACATGGAGGAGCATGTATCCTGTCAGGTCCCTGGGTTGACAGGACTACTTCCGACCATGGCTGACGGGCTGGAGCTGACTTACAGGGCCATTTCAGGATCTTCTTTTTGACTGAGTTCAGCAGGCCTGTTACTCAAGGCACAGGCAGGCATGATTCCTTGTGGGTCCCTTGGCGGATGGTGCTGATGGCAGGAGGAAGGCCAAACGAGGCTGCAGCCAAGTCCACGAAGGGGTAAGGCTGTTTCCAGGACCACAATCAGTGGAGCCTGTCACCTAGTAATGGGCCTGCTTTCTCAAAATGGCCCTCCTCAGTCTTGGCCTCCAGTAGGGTTTTACAATCTCCTACCTGAATCCCAAAGCTCCCGCAAAGGCACTTTTATCCATTTATGGCTGCCAAATTATTGTTGATGATGGAGGGATGGGAATAGGGGATCTCCTATTCTGCTATCTTGCTGATGTCACCTCTCTCAATGTTCTATAGTTTTCAGTGTAGATGTTCTGCACATTTTTCATTAAGTTTTTCCTTAGTATTTTCTGCTTTTGAATACTACTGGAAATGTTATTTTAAAGGTTTATTTTGCAATTTTGGTTGTTAGATTAACAAATGCATTTTTTTGTGTGTGAGGAAGATTTGCCCTGAGCTAACACCCATGCCAGTCTTCCTCCACTTTGCATGTGGGGGTGCCTCCACAGCATGGCTGAGGAGTGGAGTAGGTCCACACCCAGGATCCAAACCTGTGAACCCCGGCTGCTGAAGTGGAGTGTGTGTAATTTCAACCACTCGGGGCTGGCACCAACAACTGCATTTTTTATGTTGAGTTTGTGTTCTGTTAATTTGCTTATTCACTTGTTAATTTTACTAGTTGCTTTGTAGATTACTTAGAATTTTCTATGTAAACTACCATCTTGTCTGCTAATAGAGTTTTACCTTTTCTATTCCCAAATGTAGACCTTTTATTTAAATTTCTTGCTTTATTTCACTGGTTAGGACCTCCAGTGAAACCAGCTCCTTTTTGGATGCCTTATAGAAAAATGTTAAATATTTCACAATTAAGTGTGATATTAGTGATAAGTTTTTACATATGCCTTTCATTGGGATGAGGAAGTTTCCATCTATATCCAGCTTATTAAGAGTTTTTATAGTGAATGAGTGTTGAATTTTATCAAATACCTTTACTGAATCTATCTAAAGGATCAAATGTTCTTTTTTGATTTATTTTGTTAACATGGTGAATTATATTGGTTGATTTTTAATTGTTAAATCAACTTTTTATTCTTTGGATAGATCGTACTTGGTTATTGTACAGAAAAGAGTTAACTTTGCAATCTGGAGACTCTATCATTAGAAAGGTTTGCATGCATGGTTGGCCATTGGCTGCTGTTTGGGAACTTGGATTCTCTCAACTCTGACTGATAAGAGTGGCTCACTGTGCTTAAACTGCACAAACAATGTGGTTTCACTGAACATCTGCCTTCCTTTCTGGAATCTAGGATTTTGGAATGTCCTAGGCAGAGGTTGCCTACATGATCAACCCCCAATAAACAAAACTCTTGGCCTTGAGTTTCTAATGAGATTATCCGTCAGACAACATTTCACACATTTTGTTACAACTCACTGCGGGAATAAGCTCATCCTGTGTAACTTTACTAGAAGAGGACTTTTGGAAGCTTGTGCTTGGTTTCCTCTGGACTTTGCTGTGAAAGCCTTTTCCCTTTGCTGATGTTGCTTTGCATCCTGTGCCTGGGTTTGTGCCTGTGTTCATGAGGGATATTCATCTATAGTTTTGTAGTAACATCCTTGACAGATTTCTATATCAGGGATATGCTGATCTTGTAAAATGAGTTGACAGGTATTCTTTCCTCCTCTATTTTTGAAATCATTTGTGTAAATTTGGTATTATTTCTTTTTTAAATGTTTGATAAAGTTCACCAGTGAAGACATCAACACATATATTGTTTATTTACAAATTCAATTTTTAACAGATGTGATACTATATCTATCTCAATTCCTTCTTGTGTAAGTTTTTGTAATTTGGATCTTTCAAGTAATTTTCCCATCTAATCTGTTTTCAGATTTACTGGCACAAAGTTGGTTTTATATTCCTTTGTTATCGTTTTATAGTCAGTAGGACCTAGGTGCTATCCCGTCTTTCTTTCCTGACATTGGATATTTGTGTGTTCTCTTTTTTTGGTTTCAGTTTTATTAGGGATGTGTCAAGTTCCTTAATCTTTTCAAAACACCTTTGAATCCTTCCTTTTAGCATAACTAAAAGGAGAAAACCACATGTTTTTATGTGTAGAATTTTGTTATTCAATTCTAAATGTTTTGTAAATTCCAATATGTTTTTTCTAATACATGAGTGATGTAAGAACAAGTTTTCTACTTTCCAAACTTTTTTTTTTTGAGGAAGAATAGCCCTGAGCTGACATCTGCTGCCAATCCTCCTCTTTTTGCTGATGAAGATTGACCCTGAGCTAACATCTATGCCCATCTTCTTCTATTTTATATGTGGGACATCTGCCAGAGCATGGCTTGATAAGCGGTACATAGGTCCACGCCTGGGATCCAAACTGGGCTGCTGATGCGGAGTGCCTGAACTTAACCACTACACCACCGGCTGGCCCCTTTACTTTCCAAAATTTTAAAATAGTCTTTTAATTTCTGTTTTCCAATTTAGTTACTTTTTTGTGGCAATGAGGTCTATAAGACATCAATTCTTTAAAGTTTATTGAAATATTCTTTGTGACATGAAGCAACAGTTAAGTTGACAAATTAAGGACTTTAGAGTAAATTCATCTGGCTTCTTGTTTTTGTAAGTAAAGATTTTTTGACACAGAGCCATGCTTATTCATTTAGGTATTATCTATGACTGGTTTTGTATTATGATGACAGAGTTGAGTACTTGTGAAAGAGACCTTATAACCCACAAATCCTAAAATATTTACTAGATACCTGGCTCTTTGCAGAAAATGATTGTAGACCCTTGGCCTAGAACATAGTCAACTTTTGTAAATGTTCATTGTGTGTATGTAAAAAATCTCTCTCCTACCTTCCCTCTCTTTCTCTCTTCTCCTATCCCTTTCTGCACACACATACACAAACACACACACACACCCCACACATTAGATCAAGCATATTAACAGATTATGCAAATAATTTTTGTCATTTGATTTGTGTATTTTTCAGTTTTGAAGAGAAATTCATGTTAAAAATCAACCTTAGTGATTGATCTTTGTGTTTTCTTCAAATTTTGCTTCATTTATTTTCAGGCTATGCTGTCCAGGTCCTACAGATTCAGTTTAGATGAATTATGATTTTAATCATGTATACTTCTTTATATTTATCAATGTTCTGTAATTTAAATTCAATTATTCTGATGTCAATATTGATATGCCAGCTTGATTTTTTTAGTATTTTCCTGGCTTATCTTTTTATACGACTAATTATTTCAGCTTAATTGTTTCCTGTTTTGCTTTTAAGTTTACTTCTTGTAAGCAGTAAATAGCTGGATCTTTAGATTCTAATATAATTATTTTTCTTGTCAAATAGACAAGTTTTGTCAACATTCATTGTCATTATTTTGTATATTTGAAATTGTTTCTATCTTTTTATTTTATATTTTTCCTTACCATTACTTTTTATTTGATTTTTCTTAGTTTCCTGATTTATGTTGGAGGATAAAGCTTTTTTTCTTTACTTGTATTTTTATTCTGCTTTAGAAACTATGGCTTATATGTCTATATTCCTGGTGGTTATTTTTAAATTTTCAGCACCCACAATAACTTTTATATATATTTTTTTTACCAAATTCTAAAGTTATTCAACATCCTTGGCTTCCTACAATGCAGGACAAGATCTTAGAATGTTCAGCAACTCATTGAGTTTCCACTTCCTATTTTCCTTGTTATTGTCTAGAACTTAGTTCTTATTTTCAATACAACAGAATCTGTGTTCTTTGTTGGGTACCAGCTATAGTTTTTACATCCTCCTTTCTTGGAGCAAGCGACCTTTCCCAGATCCAGCTTCATGCTGTGAGCTAGTTCTGATCCTCCCTCACATGTAGGGTTTTTCTTTTGCTTCAGAGAAGTCAAATGAGTCTCTTTCTATTTCCTGTCCTGTGACTTCAGCCCTACCTACCCATTTTTATGGGGCTGAATTATGGCCCCCACAAATTCATATGTTGAAGTCCTGGCCCCCAGTACCTCAGAATATGACTGTATGTGGAGATAGTGCCTTTAAAAGGGGTAAGTAAGGTAAGATGAGGTCATATGGGTAGGGCTTAATACAATATACTTGGCATCCTTGTAAGAAGAGGAAATTAGGACACAGACACGCACCTAGGGAAGACCATGTGAAGACATAGGGAGATGATGGCCATTGATCAGCCAAGAAGAGATGCCTTCAGAAGAAACAGCTCTGCAGATTGCTTGACCTTGGACTTCTAGCTTCCAGAACTGTAAGGGAATAAATTTCTGTTGTTTAACCAACCAGTCTGTCATACTTTGTTACGGCAGCACTAGCAAACTAATACACCGACTCTATATTTCTCTTCCATTTTTGGTGTACAGAGTTATTTGTTTTATTTTTTAAACCCATTATATCTTTTTATTTAAAATCAAAACCAAATTGTTTCTATGTGGAAGTGGGAGTGGGCAGCTTTGAATTTGAACTCCCAGAAGCATTTCAGTAGAATCTCAACCTCTCTTCTTTGTATAACTTTCAGCCTGCATATTTAATATAATCTTTGAGTAAAGTAGTATAATTAGAATACATTTTGCTTTTAGAAACTTCTCCAAGGCAGGAAACATGATGGTTATTTTTGTATCCTCCACGTGCCTTACACAATGCCTGACATATAATTGGTGTTCAATACATTTTTGCTAAGTTGACGAAAGGAAAGAAGTATAGACTGGGAATCTGGAAATCTAGGTTCTATCGTAGCTGTGTATCTCACTAAATGGGTAAGTCAGTTAACTTCTCTGAGTCTCATTTTGTTCTTCTCTACCATCTGGGTTTGGTTAAGTCCTCTTTGGTTAGAATATTACAAATCTGTATTTGCCTGAAAAATATGTCTGGTCTATCCAAGGTCACATAGATGGAGATAAAAGTTCCTAGAGTACAATTTCCCCCTTGGTTCTCCTCATTTACTTTGAAATCAATAACCAGTCTAAACACATCTTAGAAGCAACTCTACAGCCCACCGTTAGTCCCCAGTGGGCTAAACAGATTTGGACTTAATAAAACTTACTTTTGCTAATGGCAGGTAATGGAAGAGTCAGAATCTCCCAGAGACCACAGGCTTCATTTCCCTTTATACTTTACTAGCTAGATCAGCAGTTACTGCTCTACTTGAGCTGTCTAAGGCTAATAACCCTGGAGCTGAGAAAAAAATACCTCACTTACTGTTTTACAGCAGTCACTGTCTGATAATCACAAAATGGTTTCTGGGTCAGTTATGCATCCTCAAGGTAAGACCAAAATGCCAGCTCAAATAATAGGGCAATGGAGTGCCTTAATAAAGAGATTTCTATAAAATGCTCAGAGGCACTGGTCTTACAATTGCAACAGATTTTCTTTCACGCCAGCTTCAACCTAAACTAGGTGCTCTGTGACATATATTTATTTTAAAAGTGTAACTGAATTCTACTGATGCTGGTGACGAATGTAATATTTGAATACCCCCATTAAGATAAGTGCTATTAAGCAAATGACTTATGGAGATGTGTGCTAAGACTATTTATACTTTACATAGAGGCTCTGTCTTTGAGGGAGTTCAATTAAAAATCCTATACACATGCAGCTCAAGTGCTAGGAAGGATTTCAGCTGGAAATCTCTTCTTAGAATTAAGGGATCAAAAGGGTAGAATTTTTTAGTTCCTTTTTTTATCAGTACTCACTGTTAATAATTAAGGTTTAATGAGACTTTTTCCTCCAGTTAATTTCTTACAATTCGCAGGTTTAGAAACTTTGGAAGAAAGGAGCTTCTGCCTTAGAGTACATTGTCTACTAGTCAACTGTGAGTTTAAAAAGATGACAGCAAGGTACAAGCAGCTCATTGACAAATATTTGAGGCCTCTGTATTCCAATTTAGGAGCTACAGGGGTATTGGCTTGGAAAGTCACTATAAGCAAAGTTTTGCTAAGCTTTGAAATATCTCTGCTTGGTATTCCCGTTAGCTGTATGTAGGTCAAATCTAGCCGGTAGGAGACGTCAATCTGCCTCATAAGTTTAGTCCCTGGTTAGTGAGCATCTATAGGAAGGTGACTTACAACCCTGAAATGAGAGAAGAATCTGGGAGAAAGGAGATCTCTTTCTCTAAAAGAAACGTATCTTAGGTACCACTTGCCCCTTAACCAAGGGAAAACTCACTTTCCCTGTTTTTGTGCTAGAAATTCCCACTGTTAAAAATTAGTTATTTGGCTTCATTCATTTATTTTTTTCAACAAATATTTATTGAGTGCCAACTATGTGCCAAGCACTATTCTAAACACTGAGGTTATAGCAGCAAAGAAAAAAAAACAGAAATTCCTACTATCAGAGAACTTACATCCTACTAGGAGGATATAGGCAATAAACAAGATAGTTAAGTAAAATCTGGAAAAAGAGAGCATGTGGGAGGAATTGTGCAGTGGTTGAGTATGGTTTAAAATAGATAGGGAGGCCAAGGAAACCTCACTAAGGAAATGACATTTGAGTAATGTTCTGAAGGATTTGAAGGAGTGTTCCATGCAGATATCTGAAGAAGAGCAACCTAGGCAGATGGAACAGCAATTATACAGACCCTGAAGCAGCAGCAAGCCTGATGTTTCCTGGGAATAACTAGGAGGCCCGTATAGCTGGATCAGAATGAGTGAAGAGGAGAGTAGTATGAGCTAAGCTCAAAAGATATAAGGGAAGCTCACGTGGAACCTTATAGACCATTATAAGGATGCTATCTTTTACTGTGAGTGAGGTGGGAATGCTCTGGAGAGTTAGAATCAGAGGAGGCAGACATGGAGGCAGGGAGCCAAGTGAGGACACTAATGCAGGGTTTCAGGTAAAAGATAATGGTATTTTGGACAAGAATGGTAGCAGTGCAGATTGTTGAGAAGGTGTCAGATTCTGGATATGTTTTGAAGTTAAAGCTAACAGGATTTGTTGATGAAACAGATGTGGATTTTGTGGTGGGGAGTTAAGGATGACTCCAGTATTTTTGCTTTAAGCAACTGGAGTTACCATTTCCTGACATGGGGAAAACTCTGGAAGAACAAGTTTGGGGGTGGTGGTGGTGTGGTATGGGAGCTCAGCTTGGGACATGATAAGTTTGAGATGCCTCGTAATTACTGGCAGTGATGGCATATGGTTAAGAGCACAGGTTCTGGAGCTAAGCTATCTTAATGCAAATTCTGCTCCAACACTCCGCGACTGTGTGACCCTGAGCAAATTACTTAATCTGTCTGTGTCCCTGTTTCCTAAACTTGGAATGGGAATGATAATGGTACATACTTATTTTGTGCTCGTCTCTGCCTACCGATAACCAGTGTTGTGGCTGGACTGGTCCTTGTGGTCCTTATTATGTTTGCAAGATGCCCTCAGCAATAACCATCAGGAAACTTTGAAAAAACAGGGTTATTACTTAAAGTCCTGGAAATTACATAGCAGACCAGGGGCCACACAAGAGGTCATGGTGGGGTGTGGGCGGAGAAAGAGAGGGAAAGAGAGTGGTCAGAGGCCTGGGGTTCTGCTTTTGTTGTGGTCAAAGGAGGGGGTCTAGAGTTTCATGGGTTCACTCTTTATTGGTAAATTTAAAAGATAAGAGCAAGAATTTAAAGCTCAGGAAGAAAAAAAACAAGCCTCCCAAATGGTCAGTTACTGAAATCTACTGAGATCCCTAAAACAAAGGAACCCCAAGGTGGGGAGGCGGCCTGGCTCTTTATCTAGTTCATGTGGCTGGCAATGTGTTTATTTGAGATAGCTATCTTTGAAGTGGATGCCTGGGCAATCAAAGCTTAAGTCAGGCACTTGCATTACAAAAAAGAAAAGCTAACTGTCAAGGCCTACACTACAGTATTCATAGGGTTGTTGTGAGGATTGAGTTAATATATGAAAAAGTATTTAGAATAAGTTCTGACAAATAATAAACACTACACAATCATTAGTTTCTATTATTGTTATTGTTGAATATGTAAGTCTAAAGTTCAGGGGAGGGATCCAGGTTTGAGACATTAATTTTGGAGTCATCAGCATGTAGGTGGCATTTAAGCAAGAGACAAAGACTACCAAAGATGTAGGTGTAGATAGACTCTTCAAGGGTACTGGGACACACTCTACCATTTAGAAGTCTGGAAGATAAAGAAGAACTCAAAAAGGGGACTGAGAAGGAGTGGTCACAGAGGTGGGAAGAAATCTACATGTGTGGTATTCTGGAAACTACATGAAGAAAGTGTATTAAGAAGGAAGATATGATCAACTTTGTCAAATGCTGCTGATAAGTTTAATAAGATGAGGCCTTGGAAATAAATAATGGGTTTCAATTCATTTAAATTCAATTCATGTATTTTTTTTTTAAAGATTTTTTTATTTTTTCCCTTTTTCTCCCCAAAGCCCCCCGGTACATAGTTGTATATTCTTCGTTGTGGGTCCTTCTAGTTGTGGCATGTGGGACGCCGCCTCAGCATGGCTTGATGAGCAGTGTCATGTCCGCGCCCAGGACTCGAACCAACGAAACACTGGGCCGCCTGCAGCAGAGCGCGTGAACTTAACCACTCGGCCACGGGGCCAGCCCCTCAATTCATGTATTTTGACCTTGACAAGAGCAGTTTTATTGGAATGGTTGGAGCATATTGTTTATTTGGGTTCCAGAAGAAATAGAAACAGAGTATCCTGTTTCTAGGATACTGTTTCTATCTTCCTTTCTAGGACTTTTGCTGTACAGAGGAGAGAAATAGGCATGAAGCTAAACAAGGAAGTGGGACCAAGAGAAGTTATTACCTCAAATGAAGAAATAATACCATATTTGTATCTGATGATATTGATCCAGGAGAGTGAGAAATGCGATGATGTTGGAGAGAGAGAGAATTGCTGGAGTAATATGATAAAGGTGTGTTTCTTAACATTATCTGGTAGAAGAAGACATTACTTTTCATTATCCCTGAGTACTTTAGCTATCTAATAGATAAAATGGGGTGCTGACATTGAGATCACATAACCGAGGAGATAAGTTACTAGTGAAATTTCTGAACAAATCAGGGAAGGGGGTACTTAGGAGCTGGCCTGCCTTCCCACACTGATAAGCCTTGTAAACTACTACTGATGGTCATAGTCTTAAAAGGGCATATGTTGACAAAGGCACATATCAGCAATTCTAGAAACTCAACATCAAAACTATTTTATGAATCCTTATACTTTTTTCCATCTTCACTGACCCCATCTTAGTCCAAGTCCCCATCATCTCTCATCAGAACGACTGTAATGGGCTCCTAAGTGGTCATCCTACTTTGATTGTTGTATCCTGCAGTCTCTTCTCCATACAACAGAAAGAGAAATCCTTTTAAAATAGAAGTCAGATAATATCAACATTTGCTACCTCAAATTTCTTGGGTGAATAAAAGCTTATCCCAAACTTGAAAAATCACAAAATCTTGTTTAATATGTCAATATCATGCTAAAGCATGCTCTGCATAGTCTGCTTGATTCTCATCTGACGCTCATCTGACACACATTTTCGTCTGAGTGTAGCCTTATTGTTACAGTTTATTTGACTAATTATTCGTAACTGTTAATGTTGAAATCCATTTAGAGCTCTGAAAGGTTAGAGATTAACCTGTAGAAACTGGTAAATTGTTAGGATTATGTAGCCTGGTGGAAAAGTTAACCCCGAACCTGTTACAACTTTACTTTCCTGGAGAAAGATATACAACCATATCTTAGCAGTCTTCCTTAGGCAGTTCTTTTCTGCTTGACTGTATAAATCCTTGTTGTCAAATAATCTCTGACAAACGGCTCTTCTTTCTTTCTTACTGGTTTCCTTATTACTGAAGTTAATAAAATTTTCACACATGCTCACTATCTGTTTATGAAAACATTGGAATACCACCAATGATATTTAAAATAAGGTGCAAAGTCCTTATTGTGGCCACAAGGACTGTGGCCTGTGTGATCAGGTTGCTACCTAATACTCTGAGGTCATCCACTACCACTCTTCTAAGCCATGCTGGCTTTCTTGCTGCTCCTGGAACACAGCAAGTCATCTCTGATCTTAAAGCCCCTTCAATGTGCTGTTCCACCTTCCTAGAAAACTTTTCCCCCAGGTTTCCATTTGGATCTATCCCTCACATAAGTCAGGTCTATGCTCAAATGTTAGCTTCTCATAAATGCTTCACTGACCACCCTATCCAAAATATCACAACTATACATCATTCTATAAACTCCTTAAGGTGCTTTACTTTTCACCAAGTTTGCACCATGATCATTGTCAAACATACAGCATCATTTAGAGGAATTTATAGCAAACACCCATCTATCCACCACTGAGATTCTACCATTAACGTTTTTAGCATCATCTGACGTTTTATAAATTCACTTGTGATTGTGCTCATTGTTTTCACGTCCCCCCAACTGCAGTTGAAAATCTGGAAGTGCAGTGCATTTGTCTGTTTTGAGCACTGCTGTATGCTCAGTGGTTGTAACAACACTTGATATGTAGCAGATGTGGAAGATTAAATTACTGGTCCTAATTATTCAGTCACATTTAGTAGTTTTACACATCCATGTCCTTGCCATGGCCTTATGATGGATGGGTGGATATCCACACCTTTTCTTTGGTCTTGGCCATTTACTTCCTTTGGTCAATGAGATGTTTTCGGATGTGATGTGAGCACAGGTTTGAAATGTGCTTTCAAAATTGGGCTTATCTTCTTGTTTACTGCCACTGCCATAGGAAAAACATGCCCCAACTGGCTGCTGTCCCTTCAGCTCATGTACTAGAATGAGACACATTTTGAAGCATGCTTGAACTCGGTCTGAAGCCTGAATAAATCCTGCCCCAGCTGAGTTACAGACCTGTAGGTAAGGAAAGGAGTATTTTTGTCTGCCTCTGAGATATTATAGTTGTTTTTCATGCATCATTACCACAGCAATAGCTGATTTAGATACTAGGTATTCAATAAGTATTATCAAATCAATGAATTAGTGGTAAGTGCTTGACATGTATTGCGTGATTACAAAGCATTTTGTTAAGCTACTGTATATGGTTTACTTTGGGACTCATAGTATGTTCCTACTGAGAATATATTATTAGAGGAAATTTTACAATATTAGAGTGTGTTATCTCTTCTTGCTGCCTTCATGAATATATATATACACACCTCTTGATACATTGCTGTAGTTTGGGATCTCCAAAACAGACTCAGATTGGGGGTTAGGGGTATAAGGTATTTACCGAGGATCTATAGCTGTGAGAGGGAAGGAGAAGGAGCAGGGAGGATTGGACAGAGGAAGAAACTGAACTTCAATGAAGGCTCAAAAAATATCATTCTGGGAGCTCTGGCGAGAGTATTGCCTTTAGAGCTGCTCAAGCACCAGGTGCAGGCTGTTGTGGGCATTACCTCAGGTGGAGGCTGTGTGCTGACCATACTCCCTGCAACAGGGGCAGCATGTCTTTCCTTGAAGCGGGATCTAGGCAGTACATCTTTTGTCTACCATATATAGCATTTGATGAATGTTAGAACTGCTTTTACACACATCACTTGAAATAAGTAGGCCTTGCAAGGAGTTTTGAATTTTGGTATAAAGAAGTTTTCACTGTAATGGTGGCTATTGCAACAGTATCTGACTTGCTCACAGCTGGATCTAAGTTATCTGGCCAGTGATGATGGGTGAACATTACACTGTTTCATTATCATTGGTCAGGTCATGAGGAATTAAACACAAAAAGCAAAGCGAGACTGTCACCAAGCAATAAAGTTAAGTAGCAGGGTAAGACATCTAACCTGAGTCTGACTTCATTTTCATAAAGTCTGCAAAGCAGAGTCAAGGACTTGACTTCAAAGATTTATTTTGCAGTACTTTCTGGTACCTGCATTACCAGTAGCTAGAGCCCAAGGCAGTACTTGCTTCAACATTGGCCAGACTTTTGGTACCTTCAAAGCTAGATCTTCTTTGTTCAACCTGGCCTTATCTGGCCAGTCCTGGATGCTATGGCCTCTCCATGGAGTCTCTTCAGGCTCTATAGTACAACAGTTTTCGGGGGGAGTTGAGGAACGGTTCCAAAAGCCCTGATATCTTAGACCTTGTCCCTAGCCTCAAGGTTATTGTCACTGTTGTCCCCCTCAGATTTAGGCAGACAGGGGCCCATCATTATAGAAACTTTGAAATCATTAGACTAAAAGAATGTACATGTCTATGAAAATTAATATTTAGCAATCAAGAAATGTTTTACTTAACCATTAGAAAAACATTCAATAGTATAATAACTATTTACCATGATAACTTATAATTCTTTTAATAAATTGATTACATTTGATGACATAATTTAAGAAATAATGAAGTAGTAGGAGTAGTGTAATAAAGAAAAGGAGAAATGTATTACCCAAATTAGATTATGTGTCAAACAATGGTAGATTGAAAACTTCATTTATTGGAGTGAGCTAAAGAGAAAAATCACATGCGAATGGAATAAAACTGTACATTTTAGCTTTCATTGGTAAAATGCTAAAGAAGTAGTCATTTATTAGTTCCCTTGATAGTCAGTGGTGATATTAATCATAATGAATTCACTAAATGATAATGTGACTGTGAGATGCAGTGTTAGAAATTCTAATTTAATTTTTGAAATAATTAATAAAATAGAAGCATTGGCCTCTTGTTCTGGGGAACATTTTAAATGAAAAAATGCTAATTTTATTGGTGTCACAATTATATTAAAGGATTAATGATGATGACATTCACCTTGATGTAATAAGGAATTTTAATGCAATTTAACTTGCTTAAACTGTATTTTTGTGGATTTCAGTTTTAGTTTTGCTTTGCAGAAATCAAAACCAACCAGAGCATATTTTGATAACATTATGGAAAGTGGTAAATGGTGCAGCGTTTAGATACTTCTGAAAAACAGTAGAATGTAACCTTTTACTTGCAAATGAGGCCTCCGTATAGATTTTCTTATAAAACTAAAATATGAAAGGATGATGTGAATTAGTACATCTAGACATATGGGAAACCCGTGAAGGTCATGGTACCTGAGGAAGGCTTTCAACTGTTGGTGAGATTGCAAATGGCAGGAGATTCTTTACAAGGGATTCTTTAAAGGGAATGGCGGTCTCTGTGGAGTAGGATGTATTCCTATGGGTGAGGTTGGTGTGCTCTAAAATTGCAGGGCATTTCAATGTGCTCATTGGGTCAGGCTGCTGAAGAGTGCTCCTTTATGGGGACAGGTGTGTTCTTAAGTTAGTATTTTGAAACTCTGTGTAAGACAGGAGTGACTTTATATTAGCACAGATTCCTTCATGGAGGTGGTGTGTCTGTAGGGTGAGAACTGCTCTGTGAAAGGGTCGTCGCAGATTATTTATTCCAACTCCTTCATTTTATATATGAGGAAAATATGTCCTGCCCAGGGAATAAACTTTGAAATGGTGATGCATTTTAGAAGGCTGCTCTGTAGAAACATATGTATTATCTATATAAATTTCTGGTCATATTCAGATGCAGGATATGGAGTTAAATCTGACTTGCCCAATTCACAGTGAGATATTTAGCAGATCCAGGTCACCAGTTCATTATTTTTCCCATTGTAGGAACTATGCTGCATTTTCTAAGAAGACAATATTTTAATGGAAATAATATTTTATTTTTTAAATTAAGAGGTTTAATCTTAAGGATTTAAATTAACTGTCCTGAATTATTTTAATCTGAATTATTTATGTGTTTAAAATAAGAGTTTTAATTTTATGTATTTAAACTCATATATATGAATTGTATTCCTAGACAAATTTAATTTATGTTAGTTTTATAATCAGAAATTAGAAATTATCTATGACACTTATAATTATATTATATGTATGACATATATAATTATATATGACATTATTAAAAATAGAAAATAAATCAGTTTTTCCCTTCCCCCACAGGCTTTTATCATTCCCTTCAAGTCCAGTGGGAATTTTCCAGTATATTGTTTAAAAAAGTGGCCTAATTAAGAACTACCATAAGAAATAAATTAATTTTGTGGCACTCATTTATTATTTAATTATATTTGTGAAATAGCATAAGTTTTTTCTGATTACCAAAGTGATACATATTAATTGCTCTAAATGTAGCAAATGCATAAGACTACAAAGAAGGGAAATAAACATAATTCCACTTCTGGAGATGAGAACTATGAACAAGCTGGTATACATTTTTTTCTTATTGTTTCCATGTATGTGTCTAAAGATATAGCTATAATTTAATAAGTTCTCATTGTGTGATGCTGTTCAGTGATTTCTTTTTGGATATAATATATTATAAAATTTTTCTATAAAAACTTAAGATTCCTCTAACATCATTCTTAACAGCTCCATCATTTTCTGTGTAATGATGCCTTAGGCTCTGGTCAAAGAAGACAAGAGCAGGTTTGAGGAATGCTGAAAATGAAATTTATGGACATCTATTGTTTCTATTCATAAGCTTTATTAAGATAAAAGATATAGAGGACAAGATAGGAATAGAAGATATCTGAGGTAGGGTGGCTTCTGAACGTCTCCTTTCAGTTCTTTTGAAGGACTTGCCCAAAGTGATGACAAATGTAAGAATCTGTGAAATCCATGGAGCCCCAAGCAAAAGAGCTCCTAGGCTTTTATTCTGATGTCTACCGAAAGGGTCACATCCCTGCCCCAAAACATCATATACAACCTTAAAAGACAATATTTTTGCTATTCTAGAAGCACCATTACCAAGACTTAACTGTAAATTCCAAGTCCTTGAGTGACATCAACAAAATGGCAGAATAGGCATTTTCTACCATCTTCTCACCAAAGAACACTTATTTTGACAATCACTCACAGATGATAGTACCTTTGTGGAAGTCCAGGAGTCCAGCAGAGAAGTTCCAAGACACTGTTGGGGCAAAAATATCTGAGGTTGGAAACATTGAAGAGGATAAGAGTTTCACTTTACCTGTGTCTGCCCTCTCCCAAGGTGACACAGCTCAGTGCCAAGAGAGAACTTCTTGGCCTGCAGTTGTTTCTGCCACATGGGAAAGTGGGAGTGTGTGAGTGAATGCGCAGCCTCCCCAGCTGGGCAGGGTGCTATCAAGGAGGCTCAGTCCTTTCTCACCCCATCCAAAATAGAGATGGCTGCACAACTGGAGGGTGGGGAAGGGCTGGGAGCACAGCAACCAGGGTTCTCCAAGAGCATCAATGGGATATGGATCCTACTAAGTGCCTCACAGAATTCATTGGAAGCCTGCCCACAAGCCACCCGGCATGTTTCACCTGTGAATACCCCCACCAGCCCACAGCCACCACCAATGCTCTGCACACCTCACCCCCACACACACCCACACTGTGGCTGGCTCCCTGTGCATGCCCTTGAGCACTTTGAGAGCAAGCTTTTGCAGACGGCTGGTGAGCATCCACAGAAAGTCAGCCTGACTGCAGGATTTGAAGAAAGTACAGAAACTTAAGCAGTCCACACTACCCTAGGGAAAGTAAAGGGGAGGCTGTCAGCACTGGACCTGGCTTTGCAAGATGAAAGAAGGCATATAATCTTAAGAATCCGCCCACCCCCCAAGAGGAAACAAGAAGTTTGGAACAGATATATCCATAGACGAGGCCTGACAAAGCCTCAGAATCCCTACCAGGGCTGACAAAAGGTATTTCTTTCCTAAAGCCAGTCAATGAAGGATCATTCTCTTAATTTCTCTTTTCAATAGTTTGTTGTTAAAATGCCACCGATTATTGTATATTGATTTTGAACCCTGCAACTTTACTGAATTTACTTAGTAGTTCTGACAGTTTTTTGATGAAGTCTTTAGGGTTTTCTCTATATAAGATCTTGTCATCTGCAAAGAGAGACAATTTTACTTCTTCTTTTCTGATTTGAATGTCTTTTATTTCTTTTTCTTGCCCAACTGCTCTGACCAGGACTTCCAGTACTATATTGTATTGAAGTAGTCAGAGTGGTCATCTTTGTTTTGTTCTTCATCTTAGAAGAATAGCTTTCAGCTTTTCACTGTTGACTATATTAGCTGTGGGATGGTCATATATGACCTTTATTATATTGAGTTACAATCCTACAACTAATTTGTTGAGAGTTTTTATCATGAAAGGATGTTGAATTTTGTCAAATGCTCTTTGCGCATCTGTTGAGATTATCATATGATTTTTATCCTTCACTCTGTGTGGTGTATCACATTGATTGATTTGTATTATTCAACAATCATTGCTTCCAAGGGATAAATCCAACTTGATCATGGCTTATGATCTTTTTAATGAGCTATTGAATTCTGTTTGCTAGTATTTTGTTGAGGAGATTTTCATCCATGTTCATCAGGGATGTAGGCCTGTAACTTTCTTTTCTTGTAGTGTCCTTATCTGTCTTTGGTGTGATTTCAGTCTTAAATTTGATAAGACTTCTTTTGTGACCTAAAATATGATCTATCCTGGATAATGTTCCATGTGCTCTTGAGAAGAATATGTATTCTGCTGCTGTTAGCTGGAATGTTCTACATAGGTCTGTTAGTTCCATTTGTTCTAAAGTATGGTTCAAGTCCAATGTTACCCTATTGATTTTCTGTCTGGATGCTCTATCCATTGTTGAAAGTGGGGTATTAAAGTCCCCTACTGTTATTGTACTGTTGTCTATTTCCCCCTTCAGATATCTTAGTATTTATGTTAAAGTTGGCATCTTCCCACAGTCTTTCTCAATTTTCATCAACCATTCTTCACATGACATGATTTAATTCTGCTTACATAACATCCTGGTCACGTTCTTTAGGATACCCTCCAATTTGCAAACGCTCCCAGATAAATGTACTGAGTATTGCAGAATTTACACAATGGGCAACAAAACCTTTGGAAGGTTTCTACACCTAAACAACTGCAGGCACTCAGGTTTGCAAAAATGGAGATATCCCTATTTGAAAGTAAACTTCTATAGAAATAAAATTTCTGGTATTTCCTTTACACATAGAATCTTTAGTCATTTTAAATCATATGGCAATAAACTTTCATTATTTATCCTCTTAGTAACTAGAGCAGCACATATTAAAATTGCAGGCAAACTAGAGATAAAATAAGATTTTTTTCCCAAGGACCTGGAAATGAAATAATGTGTTTTCAATTTTCAGGAAAAGAAAAATGATATTTCAAGTGACAATGCACAAAGCAAGAAACGTAATAAAAAGAATCAAGAAACACCCAAGGTTTATAGCTCATTTCCCCCACAACATTTATTCTTTAGAGTGATAGGAAACCTTTACGCATAAGAGGATGGTGTTTAATGGTTTTCTAGAAACTACCTTCTCCTGGCCATCTGCTGTAACGTTAGGCCACGTCTTCTTGGGATCCAAAATTTGTTGTAGCATTTCGTTGATTTATAGTTACTGTGCCCATAAATCCTGGATTTTCTAGAAACTTCACATTTGAAAAATTCTGTAATATTGTTGAACCATACTTTGCAGCACTGGGCTCAGAAATATGAGTTGTGTGATTCATTTGAATTTTGTGCCACAATTTCTCCAAGGTTATAGAAGATGAACATCTATTAACTAGGTGATGAACAAGTAATGGATTTGGAACCTCTAGCCTGCTTAGCAATTCCTTCCATGTAAAATGATCTTCCTTTTATGAAAAACTAGTCTTGACAGTGATATTGAGGGGAAAAAAACCCTAATTTGAAATGGAAGGTTTAGTCCTTAATGTCTTACCAGAAAGTAACTCTATTCCTGTTGTTATCTGTTCTGACTTGCCACTGTGAAAATAATGTTTAATCCCAATTATAAAGACTTGGAATAAATGAAGGCCAGAAATCATTAAAAACCTATTGGGTTTAATATAACATTTTATTTTAATGTTCTTTTTGCTTCTTTTCGTTTAACCTTTTCAGTGACCTGGTGTGCTCAGGCATGGTATAGAATAACGAAGAAAAGTAGGACATTTAATTGAAGTTCATAGGACTCCATCTAAAAAGTCATTTTCCACTTTTTGTAATTTATTTGATTATTAAATGTAATATGTTCGAATAGCATTTTAATTACTTTTCAGAAAGATATCAGGGACTGATTTTTCTAGTACATGGTATGGAGCTGTGCTATTCAATACAGTAGTAACTAGCTAGAACTAGTCACATGTGGCTGTTGAGCACTTGTCATGTGGTCAGTTCAAATGGAGATTTGCTGTAAGTGTAAAATGCACCCTGGATTTTGAAGACTTAGTACAAATAAGATAATGGATAATATGTCATTAAAGCTTTTGTATCAATTATATGTTGAAATGATAATATTTTAGATGTATTGGGCTAAATCAAATATACTATCAAAATTAATTTCAATGGTTTCTTTTTATGTTTTTCTTGTGACTATTGGAAAATTTTAAATTACATATCTAGCTTACATTATATTTGTATTAGTTGGAACTTGTATAGAGAAGAGAGATTTTACAGTCACTTAAAAGAGAAGTGGATAAGAAGCTTTTGCTGTTATTATCCCTATTGGAGAGGATTTCAAGCAGGACTTGGGCTAACTAGAAAGCTGGTCAGCTGATGCACCTTCATCAGGAAGATGACAGGGCCAGTGTTCTGTAGTCAGTCCCTCCTGTCACATTTTGCTGCTTGTGACTTACTGTGTTTGACCCATATCAGATGCTCCATAAGTATGTGTTGAATTGATAATGACTTACAGTCGTATTTCACTGGCTTATGAATCAGGAATTTTCAGTTTTGTCTCCAGCTCTGCTACCAGCTAGCTCTGTGACCTTGCACAAATCACATCCTCTTTCCTTGTCTCAGTTTTTTTCTTTGTAAAATGAGAGAATTTAATGTGGTGATTAAATAATTTTCAGTTCAGACATGCTGTGTTTCTATTATATGACTCCATATTGCTAGTCTACTAGGCAGCTAATATTCTAACGTGGCACAGAAGTTTCTGCTTTAATCAAGATGAGTTTGGTTTGCATGTGTCTGCTCCCTGAGACTGATTATTCCTTTTTTCTTGAGTGTGTTAACATATCAGGTTCTGGAGCCTGCAAGGAACCACCCTTCTGTGCTCCTTACCTGATAAGTGAACTATTCCCCCTTATTGTTCTCTTCTCCCTTTAAAAAGTTCAACACTTTGATTATTAGTCATGTTGGAATTTTAACTTTGATTTTGCATTAGAATATGCCTAATGTGTCACAGGAAGAGCTGTTCAGCTCAGATGAGCATGTTAGGGCTTTGAGGCATAGTGATGGCTTACTAGATGACATGGAGATGACCACTTGGTGCCTTAGTTTATTACTCCATGGAATCCAGTTGGTAATACTATATATGTTCCCACTGACCAATGTGAGGGAGAGTTCTGCTCTGGCACGCGTACTTTCAAATGGGAGATAAAGAACTAGTCTGGGCAATATGCATCAAGAAAGAAAGGAGTCTCTTGAGGAGCCCATTTAACACATCTTGTTCCCTTCCATTCATACTTCAAGCCTTTAATACTTGTGTTGGTCCATCCATATTCCCAAAAGACTTGTTCTTCCATCTATTTCCCCTAACAGTGAAGAGGACTAGAAACATTGCTGAGTACTTAGAGCTCTTCAAGGAGTGTAAATTGTTTGTTTCTGTATACTAGATAATTGTTTGGCTTTGTTAGACTTAGATCCTTCCACCAAAGAGCTAACAGTCTAGTAGATGTTGCATATAGATACAAATAACTACAAAACAAGGAACATATAAGATGAAATGCCATTAGAATTCAGAGAAGATAGGCTAGAGGCATTGGGGAAGCCTTTGGAGAATATTCATGCTGGCCTTTTAGAGATAGTAATACTTAACCATA
This sequence comes from Equus asinus, assembly GCF_041296235.1. Taxonomy (NCBI): domain Eukaryota; kingdom Metazoa; phylum Chordata; class Mammalia; order Perissodactyla; family Equidae; genus Equus; species Equus asinus. Next base: position 128,774,561 of record NC_091820.1, read on the forward strand.
GGGAGAAGGCAGGAGGGTAAAGGATTAAAAGCAAGAGGAACAATATAAGAAAGGCAAAAACGGGAGCCAAGTTAATGGAACAGCAAATACTCCCATTTGGATTGATCACAGATTAGAGGGTTTGTGAAATGGAATTTGTTAGATTATTTTAGAGTTGCAAGGGATCTCTAATGGGAAACATTGCAGATTTGAAAGATCTCAAATGTCATGGCAAGAGTTGCTGATGTTATCTCCAATTAACACTACCCTCCAACTCAAAGTTGGCTGATGTAGTGAATACTGTGGCTCTCCATTCAGATCCCAATCTCAAGGCTATGCCATCTGCAACAGAGAATTATAAATTATTTGAAAAGTAGCTCCTGCTCTGCTACTCTACTGGATGGTAGACTCAGAATATCTAACCATGGGACTTCAAGTCATCATGGAGCCAGAGCTGCCCATTATGAGGTGGATCCTGTCAGACCTCCCAATCTATAAGTACAGGTGCACCCAGCAGGAATCCATGGTAAAATTGAAGTGATGCATTCCAAAACAGGACTGAATAGGCCCAGGGTGCAATAGTAAGCTGCACAAGGAGGTGGCTCTCATCCCCATGCTTTCCTCTACTGTTACACGAGTGCTTCCTCTTTAATTCACAGTCACATGGGAGTTCCTTTATGATGAGCTGACATAGATGACGAAATGATGAGCTTGGCTTACTGGTCACCAAGTATTATGGGCTAAATTGTGTTCCCCTCAAAGTTCATATGTTGAATTTGGGAGTATCCTAACCCTGTACCTCAGAATCTGACTGTATTTGGAGATAATGTCTTTAAAGAGATAATAAAGTTAAAATGAGGTTCGGTTGAGCCCTAATCCAATATGACTGGTGTCCTTGTAAGAAGAGATTAAGACGTAGACACATACAGATGGAAGCTCATGTGAAGATACAGAGAGAAGATACTATCTACAAACAAAGAGAGAGCCCTCAAAAGAAATCAATTCTTGATCTTAGACTTCTAGACTTCAGAATGGTGAGGAAATAAAAATTTCTGTTGTTTAAGCCACCCAATCTGTGGTACTTTGTTATGGTGGCCCTAGGAAACTAATACAACCAGTATGTGGATAAAGCCAAAAATGAACTTTTGCTGTGCTGCAATCCACTTCGAGACTGCCTTGAAAGACAGCTATGGAGAAAAATACTCCCAATGGACAAAGTTTTGAGTGGTGCACCTGGTCAAACAGTTTGTGTAGAAAGGGAACCGTCCTGAATTTAGAATATACTTTGACTTATGAGGAATGTGAGATGGCCTGGCTGGTTTGCCAGATGCCTTGAACTTTAGGCTCTGTAGGTCTAGAAGCTTTGGCTTTCCAGAGGGGTACATTTCCAACAGGGTACACAGTAAGAGTCCCATTGAGCTTTAAGCTGTGGTGGACATCTGGTCCCATTGGGCTCCTCATGCCTGGAGAGCAGCAAAGAAAGGAATCACCATACAAGTGCAAGAAGTAGAGAGCAGTGATTAATGTCAGCTACAGGAAATGGGCTTGCCAAAGATTATGTCCTCTTCCAGAGAGTGAGACATGGCCAAAAATCGACTGATACAGGTATGTGAAATCCCAGCCTCCTTGCCCCAAATTGAGACAACCCTGCCTGGCGAGCTCCAGAGTTTCAAGCAGGATTGACTGAGACCTTGGTTGCAAGAGTATTGCATATCGTCTTCTTCTGCCTTGACCTTCCTTCTTCATTTTCTTACTGGTGTATCTTCTGAGAGCACTTCTCAATAAACATCTGTAATAGCTTGCTGCCTCAGACTGTGTTTTTAAGGAAAACAATCTAAGAGAACTAGTGACCTTGTTTCATTTTTAAATAGACTTTTTTAAGAGCAGTTTTAGATGCATAGAAAAATTGAGTGGAAGTTATAGAGACTTCCCATATACTCCCTGCCCCCACACATGTGACTTTGTTTCTTATTTCATTGAGAAAATTAGAAACAATAAGAAGAGATCTTCTGTCTGCTCTTAGCACCAAATCTACTAACCTACCTGCATTTGTACCAATACACTCTGTCTACTTTCCTGATTAGTGTGCATGAACTGTATGGGTATCTATCAAACGTGTTAGATCCCATCTTCCTTCACCTACTCAAGGTATTCCCTCATGCAGTTCTCCTCTCTCTTCCTTTCATAAGTATTTTTCCTCTTGATTTCATCATTCTAATTAACATACAAATTTACCGTTACTTTTTCCATCTTAAGACAGGAAAAAATATTCTGACTTTCCTATGTCTTTTCTCTGCATCCATTGCTTCCATTTGAAACAAAAGCCTGAAAAAATCTATACTTACCATCTCCACTTGCTCTCTTCCCATTGTCTCTTGAAACTGAAGTGGTTCAGTGAGGGTATTATCCACGCTACTCTACCAAAACCACACTTGTCAAGGCTGCCGATGACCTTCATCTTGCTTAATCTGATGACCAGTTTTCAAGTCTCATCTTCTTCCACTTCTGAGCAGCATTTGACATAGTTGGTCACTTTTTGAAGCATTCCTTTCCACTTGGCTACAGAATATGACACTGTCCTGGTTTTCCTCCTTTGTGACTGTTCTTTCCTGTCTAATTTGCTGCCCGCACCCCCATTCTTCCCAGCCACTGAATGTTGGAGTGCACCAGGACTCAGTCCTTGGCTCTCTTCACTATCTTCTCTCACTTTAGATAGTATCATCCAATCTTATGGCTTTACATGTCTTCTGTATGCTGATGGTTGCCATATTTATACAGTCTTTTGTTGCTTAACAATGGGGATATGTTCTGAGAAATGCATCATTAGGCGATTTCCTCATTCTCTGAACATGATAGAGTGTACTTACACAGACCTAGATGGGATAGCCTACTGCACATCTGGGCTATACAGTATCAATCTTATGGAACCACATTCGTATATGCAGTTCGTCATTGACTGAAACATCATTATGCAGCACATGACTGTATTTTATTGTCAACCTCTTCTATGAATTCCAGCTTTTTATGTCCAACTTACTGCTTTATATCTCCACTTGAGACATCTAATAGACATCTGTATTTTAATGAGTCCAAAACTAATCTCTTGATCTACTACCACAATCATCTTTTGTATAGACCTGCTAATTCTCCATTTACCTCATTTCAGTAAATGAAACACCATTCACCTGGTTGCTTAGGTCAAAACTGAAGTTATGCTTAACTCCTTTGTTTCTCTCAGATATCCATGAGCAAATCCTGCTTTCTTCACCTTCAGAATATATTTAGAATTTCAATATTTCTTACCATCTCTACTCTTACCACCTGAGTCCAAGACAATACCATCATTCAACTGGACTTTTGTAAAAGCATCTTAACTGTTCTCTCTGTTTCTGTCCTTGCCCATTTATAGTCCATCCTCAAGAATGAGACATCTTAGTGATACTTTTTGGCTGATCCTTCCAGCGATCATCTAAAGAGTTATATTAAAATCTTTCACTCTAATTGTGAATTTATCTTTTCCTCCCTATAGTTCTGTCAAATTTGTCTTTGCATATTTGGTAGGTATGTTATGAAATGCATACAAATTTGAAACTCTCTTATCTTCTTGATGAGTTAAACCCTTTATAATTATGAAGGTCATTATTCATTTATTTAACATCTACTTATTGTTCATTGAGCATTTACTATGTGCCAGCCACTGCTCTAGGTGCAATGACCAAATAGACAAAAAAAAATCCCTGCCCTAACGGAGCTTACATTTAGCGATACTTAATCATTAAAGCAGTGCTTTTTGCCTTATAATCTATTTTCTTTTATATAATGTAGCTCTAATTCTTTTACTTTTGTTAGTATTTGTTTAGTATATGTTTTTTCATCCTTTTGTTTTAGCATTTGTGTTTTAAATGTCTCTTGTAAAGATCATGCATTTGCAATTTTTAATCCAGCCTGAAAATATTTGCCCTTTAACTGGATAATTTAGCCCATTTAAAATTAATGTAATTACTGGTATATTTGCATTCGTATCTTGCCTTCTTATTTTGTTTTCTTTTGTTTGTCTGAGCTATTCTATATTTCCTTCTTCCTTCATGATTTCACTTGAATTAAGTATTTTTATATTTCCATTTTTTCTTTCTACTAGTTTATGGGGATACAATTTTTCTATTTTTAGTGATTACCTTTTAAATTACAACATGTGTACTTCAGTTTTCAAAGTCTAAATATAATTAATACATTTCTCTCTCTGGTCACAATATGAAAAACATAAAACACTAACTACGCTTAAATTCTTTCAACTTATATCCTATGGTTGTTAAATGATTTTTTTTTTATGGCGAGCCCTTCATTTTCCTCAGAAAATTATTGGTTGATGTTCTTTGAGACCCAAATGTATGTAATTTTCTCCAAAGAGAATTATTGTATTTTGCTTCTGTCAGATGTCCGGAGCCACTACCAGTCAAGAACTACTTTAAAGTAATTTCATGGCCTAAGGGTTTTTGGAAGCTATTCAGGTAAAGTGAATTTGGGTTTTTAGTCCATTTTAGGGCCAGCTTTTGCTTGTAAAATCTATGTATCTCCCCCCTTCATCCATATGCATTTCTAAGGCAATTTTTCTTGCTGTCCATTAGGGATAAACCTGTCCATTAGGGATAAATGTGGAACAAAGTCAGGTTTATTTCTAGTTCACCTCTACATTGAAGTTGTAAATCTATGGGGTGGGAGATTTATGGACGTAGGGTCTCCTATTAGTCTCCCCATCTTGTGAAGGTTTTAGGCATTGCCTTCTGTTCCCCACAACCTGTGAGATCATACTAACAAAGCTCAATTTCTACAGGTTTGGCAACAGAAGTGATTTCACTGCTTTTGGAAATCCTGTCTTCATTTATGCTTTGGCTTGATAAATTCTTACTGTTTTTTCAGTTTTCCAGTGTTTTTAAAAGGTTTTTTTAATTTAGCATTTTTGCTTCTTTTTAGCAGGATGTTGGTCTGGATTTTCAGGCACATATACTAATGGAAAGAGGGGTCTCTCAAATGGTTTATTCTCCCCGTGCAAACTACAATGTTACTCTTAAAGTATAAATCTCATTATGTTATTTCCCTGCTGAAATCTCCCACTGGCCTTCTATCATACTTAGAATAAAATCCAATGCCGTTACCATGGATTACAAAGTCTTAGATTGTCTGGGCTCCCATTGCCTCCTACTCACAATCTCCCAGCATCCTCTGCACTGTTCACCCCTTTGTAGACACACTGGCCTCCGTGCTATTCCTAGAACATACTAAGCATGCTCTTGCCTCCGGGCCTTTGCACTTGCTCTTCCCTAGATATCTGCATGGCTCTTCCCTTCATTTCTTTCTATTCAAGTGTCCCTTTCACAAAGAGGTATTTTCTGACCACCTTTTCTAAATTTGCATACCTTTTCCACAATTTTATACTTTGCTTTATTTTGATTCATAACATTGCCACAACCTGACATTGTATTATATATAGTTTGATTAATTTTGTTTAAATTCTCTCTGCACCTAAAGGAGTATAAGGTGATTGATCCCAGGCCATTGTTTCCCTGTTGTACCCTAAACATTTAAAACAGGGTTTTTCAACATCAATAGGATTTGTTAACCAACTATTGACATTTTGGGCCAGATAATTGTTTATTGTGGATGGCTATCCTGTGCACTGTAGCATATTTAGCAGTATCCCTGTCGTTTACCCTCTAGATGCCAGTAGCACACCCCCAGTTGAGAAACCCAAAATGTCCCAAGACTTTGCTAAACATCCCCTAGGGGAAAAAATCAGCCCTGGCTGAGAACCACCCATCTAGAACAGCTCCTAAAATGTTATTTATTCATTAATAAATGGAAAATCATAGGGTTGAATCCCAATTTTGCCCAAACTGACTGTGTGATTTTGAGTCTGTAAGATAACAATCAACAATAGCAATCAGCTTATAGTTTTGCTGAGAGGATTAAAGAAAAGAATGCGTATAAAGCATTTACCAGGGTGTTTGACATATAATAAATACTCAGCAGATTTTTTTAAATCAGTATCATTAGTATCCTTTAAGATCTTGATCAAATATCACCTTTTATTTGAAGCCTTCTCTGATCTCTTCCTCACAAAATTACTCATTTTCTCTTCTGAATTTTGCTAAAACTTTGTCTCTTATAGGCCATGCCACATCAATTCTAATTATTTGCTTTAGTGTCTGTTTATTCTGGTGGACTGTGAACTACTCTTCAGGAAAAGGGACTGTGCCACATTTGTCTTGGTAACTCTTGAGCTTAGATAGCATTTGGCACAACTTAAAGAAAATATATTGAAACAAATTTCTTCTACTTTAGAGTGGAGGAGATTGAAACCTGTGAAGATGATGGGACACTGGGAAAGGTCTCGTTATTGATCTTTGTGTAATAGGAGCCTTCTTTCTTGCCTTGGATAAAGTCAAATGTGAATCAACAGCACCAGGGCAATTAGAGGCAGAGATGACATAAAGGGGAATCTCCAGGCTCCTAACCCATGCCTTGCCTCATTTCACCACATTAACCTCCAAAGAGAACAATAGAATTAAGGAAATGGACCTCCAAAGTCATGCTGCCAACCTCTAGCCATAGGGCCAGAAGTCATACACATTATGTGAAATGTTTCTCCTGAGAACATTCAATGGAAGTAAACCATAGAACAATTATTCCCTCTAAAGAGACTAAGAACTTTACACAGACTCCATATAGAGGCGGTGGAATATGGGAGGAAAGAAGATGAAGTAGTCACACAAACCTGGGTTTCAAACCTGGCTTTACCTTTTACTAGTTGTTTGACCTTAGACAAGTTACTTAACCTCTCTAAACCTCAATAACCTCATGTGTAAAACGTGGGAGATAATAAGAGTACCCAATTCATAGAACTGGTTTGAAGACTAAAAAGCATACTGTGTACAAAAAGAAACAACCTAAGTGTCTGTCAACAGGTAAATGGACAAATAAAAATGTGATTCTGTATATACATGTGAATATGTAATATATAATAGAATATTATTCATCCATGGGAAAGAAGGAAATCCTGTCATTTGCAACAATATGAATGAACCTTGAGGGGATTATGCTAACTGAAATAAGTCAGAGAAAGACAAATCCTGTATGATCTCACTCGTCTGTGGAATCTAAAAAAGCTGAACTCATAGAAGCAGAGAATAGAATAGTGGTTACCAGGGGCTGGGGTAGGGGGAAATGGGGAGCTATCGGTCAAAGGGCACAAACTTCCAGTTATAAGCTGAGTACGTTTTGGGGACATAATGTACTGCATCGTGACTGTAGTTACTACTAATGTATTGTATACTTGAAAGTTACTAAGTGTGTAGATCTTAAATGTTCTTACTACCAAAAAGAAGTAATCATGTGACATGATGGAGATATTAACTAATGCTATGGTGGTAATCATTTTGGAATATATGTGTTTCATATCAACATGTTGCATATCTTAAACTTATACAATGTTATATTTGAATTATATCTCAATGAAGCTTGGGAATAAAAAGGATATTACTTAAAGCTGTGGTCTGCCTGGCACACAGCAAGTGCTTAAAAATGATAGCCTATTTGTATTGCTGACTTAGTGTTTTTAAGTTTCCTGAGACAAGGATTTATCTCATTGTATTCTTCTGTACTTGCTGCTTCCTTTCATTTTTCCAAACATATCTTCACTCCCAAAATATATTAAATAATACAGAATCAGGATTTTGTAAACTAGAAAGGAAATTGGGTGGCAAATAATTAACTGAAGGAAATATTAATACAGTTTTACTCAAATATTCTTTTTAATTTTTTCCAAAAATCTTAATTTTTCATTACCACAATAAGCATAAACTGTAATGAGTAATGTTAGAAGTCCTAAGGAGTAGCATTTTAAATACAATAAACAGTGAATTATGATTGTGGTTTATGTTTCAAAGCCAGTTTCATATTAAACACCTTTGCCTTTGTTCTTCATTTTCTAGTGAGAAAGAAGTGTTTCCCACTAATCAAAGGTGCTAGTTTCCCTTTTTCTAAGCCTGCCCTCTCTCTGACTGAGGTGGCACAGAGAAGAAATTACCAAGAAGGAAGGAAAGGCTATAATTCTTTTCTGGTTCCCTATATGCCATTCTCATCCCACAGTGCAAAGCTGTTTACTAGTGTGAAACTCTGTGATTGTGTTTCTTCAATCAAAAGCTTCAAGGGTTTTTGCTTTTGTTTTTCTTCATTTATTTTGTTTAACCACATTCTACCTACTGCCCCGAATTACCTACAGCCCATTGCTCCTATCGATACCCTAAAATAGCGTATTAGAAAATGAAATGTGTGGAGCAACTGGATCTGACTCTTCCAATTACAGACTATCCTCAAAAAGTAATTTGAGGGGCTAGCCTGGTGGCATAGCGGTTAAGTTCATGCACTCTGCTTTGGAGGCCTGGGGTTCACCAGTTCTGCTCCCAGGAGCAGACATATGTACTGCTTATCAAGCCATGTTGTGGCAGGAATGCCACATACAAAATGGAGGAAGATGGGCACAGATGTTAGCTCAGGGCAAATCTTCCTCAGCAAGAAGAGGAGGATTGGCGGTGGCTGTTAGCTCAAAACTAATCGTCCTGAAACAAAAAGTAATTTAAAATCCGACTCATAAAATTGCAACTTATGTATAAACTTATGGTTGCAAAATGAATTTATGAGAGAAATAAATAAGATATGTTGAAGAAAGTTAGAGTGGATCTACCAGAACATATAAACTACAGTTCTGACGTGTGTTACAGAAGTCTACTCTGGAAAATTAAAGTACATTTCTCAGAAATAGTTAATGACATTGATTTTTTTTCTTTCATGGTTTTACCAGTAGGAACCATGATCATTTTAATGCAGACTACCTGGCACGTAGTAGCATCTCAGTAAAAGTTTTTGGGCATGTGGATGCTAGAATAAATAGAATAATTCAACAATATGTGTAGGGGCCGAAAAAGTACCATATGCACAGACATACACACTGCAAACATAGATTCTTTAGAAATGCATTGATAATAGTGATTGTGTCCTATAAAATATTAACCAGACATTAAATAAAGTGAAGTAGAATTTCATCTATAATATATTTTTGATATATTTTCAAAGAGTTGAGGTGGAGACAGCAAGTAACAAAGAAATATATGTGCTATGATTCAATTTTAGAAATCAACTATGTAACTTCCACTTCTGCCTATGAGGGAATAACCAATCCAGGACTTTCCCTCCAATGCAAACAACTAGAAAACTAGAAAACAAACATTTGAAACAATCTCTTTTCAGAAATCAGGACCGTTGGGAGTGCAGGACTGTGATCACTAAGAGAAAGGAAGCAAACGAGTTGAGCTCTACAATCACTCCAGCTCCCTACCAGGAGGTAAATTTTGAACTGTGACACAGGAAAGAGGAACCCAAGTAAACCAATGTTGTTCCACTAAATTCAGGAGTAGAAATTGGAATTCAGGTAGGTTGAAATAATTGGAATTTGCGTAGCAGAATAATAGAGAGGAGGAAGCTATGCAGAAAAAGAACTCCAGAAATCTTCATGGGGGACTTTTGAATCTTTGGCTGACTACTAATCAACACATTTGAAAGATGAGTTCCATGAGACCTGAGAAAGAATAAACTGCTTGTGAGTCATCAGTTGAAAATTTTCCAGAACTCCCTGTCACTGCCCTACAGGAACACACTTGTAGATGAACTTGGGTTTATTACTTATTGCAGCGAGGGAGAATGAACCCCAGGGCATCTTAGTAAGAGGGTGTTAGAAAGAACATATTATAGGATTTTGGCTTTACTTGGGTAACTTGGAAAAGGGTCTAAGGACGTGGGGGTTTGCTCTAGATTGAATGCTGTCAGAAAATGGGCAGTTCTGTGACTGGGTATCAAAATGAATCTTATATAGAAGGAGGGCAGACTAGAGCAAATATAAAGCTGTAATTGGTAAAACAAGTAGCAGTCACTCATATTATCAGGGAGGAAAACATATTTATATTTTGTAGATTACACAGTAATTTTATTTTTGTTTGTGCTTAGACAAAATTTTAAAATGGCCTTGTTTTATCTCAGTTCATCATGATCTGAAATTGGTGTTCTGTGAAATTGTTTATGTCCAACAGAGAATAATAGGGCTTAGCTGTGAGTGTCAGGCCAGCTTCTAGCAGCACTGAGGCCTGGCTATAAGTGTCAGACCAGTTCCCAGATGTCAAGGACTTTTTAAAAAAAATTTCTAACACATAAGGTTGAGTCATTTTCAAAATTCTACCAGTGAAAGTGGAGAGACCTCACTTGACACTTCAAGCAATCGGTAGACACTAGAAAGGTAAAGTAGCCCAAGAGTAAAGGCTAGTCTAGACTCACCCCAGCAAAGCTTAAAAACAAACCTTAAAATCAAGATCCAAAAAAATCAAATAAAACTCCTTAAAATCAAAATCCAAAAACATTCATTTAATTGACTAGCAAAACAAACTGAAGGGCAATTTATGAACCATAGCCAGGAAGAAATCTGAGATGATAGAATTAGTTGAAAAGGGTTTTAAAATAGTTATTTAAAATAATGTAACTATGATCTACATTTTAAAGAAAAACATGAATATAATGAGGAAAGAAACAGAAAACAAAACATGGGAGTTTTGAGCTAAAACATATACTATCAGAAATTAAAAACTAAGTGGATGAAATTATCAGAACATCAGACACTACTAAAGAAAAAATATAGAAACTATCTAAACTGAAGCAAAGGTAGAAAATTCAGATGGTGACAACAGAATCTGATATTACAAATGTATTAAATAATTTCACTGAGGAGGGTGGGTGGAAAGGTAGATGTGAATGGAGTCTGTAAGACTAAAAGCAACAGGAGTTTCACATAAACATTACAGTCTATTGGATGACATTGTTTCCCATTGGGGTACAGGCTAACAATTCGGAAACTACTTGACATCTCTATGGGAACTGAATGACTAATGAAATACATAATGGACTGTGAGAACTGTATCTCACTGTTGGAATGAGAGGTTGTAGACAAGCAAGGCAGAAGGCTAGAATGATACATATAGTAATGGGTTAAAGTTGAACACATCTGTATAAACTCATATTTAGCTTAATATATATACGGATTGGTGCATATAAAAATATTTATTGATATGGACATATACGCAATTGAGTATACCTACATATACTTTTTCACTGTATGAGCTGAGAGGGCTTAGAATCGATGTCTCCTCAGTAGCAACCAACACACCTAGGACTCCAATCTTGGTATCTAATATCATCCTCCAGTAAAAGAAACCTGGGCTCCTTGAAGAAATAGCTGATTCTAGGACTGGGGCAGGAAATACACAGTATGAGCCAGTAGCATCTTGTAATGCCAGAAAGTAAAGAAATCTCAAAAGCAAAAGGATGGAAGCATGACAAAAAACATAGAAACCAATACAAAGAGCCCCTAATGGCCAAAACTGGAATAATATGAACAATAAAATTAATAAAGTAGTATTGAATTATAATGCAAACTATACAATAAATATTTGAGTCCGTAGTGATATAAATCAATCATTGAATAAATAAATAAATGAGGGAAAAGAGACAAATCTATACAGAAGGACTCCAAATAATTTATGTTGATACTCTCTACTCCAAGAGGTGGAGTTTAATTCTCCTCTCCTTTGAGTGTTGGCTGCACTTATTTTTTGAAAGAATAGTGTATGGAAAGGGAGGGGTAACTTTGCTGTGGAGAAACCTGGCTTCACTACTTTTCTTAGGTGATTAAGGCTAATATCACTAGTGATATGTTGTGTGATATCATGTAGCCCTGATATGATATGATGAAAAAAACAGTTCACCTCTGTGGTATTCTTCCCTAAAACTCATAGCCTTAGTCTAGTAGTAAGAATACCATCAAACAAATCCCAATTGAGGGACATTCTACAAAATATCTCACTAATACTTCTCATAAATGTCAAAGTGATCAAAAACAAGGAAACTGAGAAACAGCTAAGAGGAGCCAGTGGAGACTTGATGACTAAAAGTAATGTGATGTGCTGCATGGGATCTTAGAGCAGAAAAAGGACATCAGTAAAACCTAAGGAATACTGAATAAAGTAAGGACTTGAGTTAATAATAATATATCAATATTGGCTCATTTGTTGTGATATATACTAGTGCAAGTTGTTAACAATAGGGAAAACTGGATGTGGGATTTTCTTATATGTGAACTTGCTGTACTGTCTTCACATCTTTATAGTAAATCTAAAACTATCCTAAAAATGTTTATTAAAAAATTTACAGAGCGCTAGTGACAAATAGAATAATGTTACATGATCCAATATATGTATATTAGGAGTCCAAGAAAGAGAAGGCAGAAAGGCAAAAGCAGAAAAATTATTTGAGGATAAATGGATAAAATTTTGTAAATTTGATTTAAAAACTGTAAATTTATAGAACCACTGAGTACAATTAAACACAAGAGGATAAATACCAAGAAAACCAAGCTCAATGCATCATAATCAAATTGCTAAAATAAGTGAGGGAAATAAAACTGAAAGCAGAACAAAAAAGACATTACATGTAGATGAATAAAAAGAAGAATTATTACAGGCTTCTTGTCAGAAATTATGAAAGCCAGAAGACAGTTTGCCAAAATTTATGAAGTGCTAAACAAACAAAACTGTCAACCTAAATGTCTACATCCAGTGGAAATATATTTTGGAGATGAGGAAATACAGAGGTTTTCAAAAACAAAAAGGCAAAACCAGAGAGAAATTTTCACAAGCAGTTCTGAAGTATAACAAATGTTAAAGGAAGTTCTTCAGATTGCAGGAAAATGACATATACAACGTAGAAATTTGGATCTATACAAAGTAAAGGGCCTAAAGGATGAATATGTGTGTGTTTTGAAGATTTTTTTTCATTAATTAGTGGGAAAAAATAGAAGATACAAATTACCAATATCAGGAATGAAAGGGGGAATGTCACTATCTACCCCATAGTCATTCAAAAAATAATATACACTTCAAACAACTTTATGACAATACATTTGCAACTTAGATGAAATGGACAATTATCTTGAAAGACACAAAACTTAAATTTAATAAAGAATTGTAATAGGTCTACATTGTGAGCCTACATTGTATACAAATATACATTCATATATACTAAAAAAAAAAGCTGAACAATTTACTTTGTTTCTTAAAGTTGCACTGACCTTACTTTCTCATTTGTACTACATAAATACCACTAGTTCTATTTTCCATACATCCTCCATCAAAATTTTGTTATTAAAATAAGAAAAAACTCACAATATTTTAACCATGTTACAAAATATTTGGCATAATGATCTGAGATCATCCAGCACCCTTCCTGCTTTGCCAAGATCATGAAAAGAGAAGAAATCATTTTGGTCAACATTCCTTAAAAAGAAACAGCCGTGCTGAAAAATAATTCCTGGAGTGAAGTTATGTATGTAAACTTGCTCTTGAGGCACTAGTCTTTGGGGCACTCAGATTTCAGGAGTCTAGCTTGAAGGCTAGCACTTTTGTGGGTTTTTTTTGGTTTTGGCATAAAATACAAAACAAAGGCTTCAGTCAGAAAAAGCTGACTAAGCTATGCACTTTCTAACTATGCAAGCTTGCTAGAGTTACTTAACTTAGCTGGGCCTCATTTTCTTATTTATTACATGAGCCATGATATCTATCTCTCAGAGTTTGAAAATTAAAGATATCATTTAAAAATCTAAAACTGGTAGATGTCCAATAAATGACAGCAGTTGTGATTAGTTTTACATCATTATTTGATCATTTGCAATTATGCACAGGGCTGGGTTAGGGGTACATGGTATTGTTCCCTTAGTGGATTTGCAACTATTATAGTTAAGGGATGCAATTTCTATAGCTACCAAAATTCACAAGTTCTTTCATGGATAGGGCCTCTTAACACTGTGGGGGAGCGCACTTTTAAACTGAAGTCACAAGGTGATGACTTGAACAAAGTAATTGCCTTTGTGTCTGGGGCTAGGGTATAAAAATTGCAAGGGGGCAAATCTGCCTTGCTAAAGTTTTTGATAATTAGTATATTGACAGGTTGATTGGCAAAGTTAGTTAGTGATGTGGGTTTCCTTCTTCGTATTTGAATTAAAATGCAGTTTAAATGTCATCCAAACTAAATTCTTAAAAAGAGAACAAGTAGCAATGATCTTATTTTGGCACATTATAATTATATCTTTCATATTACTCCTTCATTTCAATCTTCTTTCAGATAGAAAAGTATAATTTATAAGTTTTCCTTATTATAAATGACGATATAGTTATTGCAGAGAAAGAAAAAACTTGAATCAAGGAATTAGCCAACTTACATTCCAAATAAAACTTAATTATTTCTAGTTTGTTATACAACTATCTTACTGCTCCTTTCATGGTAGCTCTGAGAGCAATGGTGTAAATAGAAAATAAACAGTGTGTGAGCAAATGGTGTGAGGTCCTGCCTAGAGTCTTTTAACACATGAGATATATTGTTGTCACATGCCACAATCTTGCAGGAAAAATCGATATAATCTACTCTTGAAGCTTACATTTCTTACAACTCAAATCAAAGAGGGTATATGTGATGTGATCTTATTCTAACGTGGCAAAGTGAAGATTTGGGAGCAAGCCTCAGAGTAAGATGTCTTCAGTGTTGGGTGACAGGGCTTTTTAAAAAATCCTAATTCTTGAAATTTAATTCATTTAACATTGAGTACCTACCATGAACCAGGCAATATGCTGACTAGGTCTGAGGTGGGGTTGTGTAAAACAGAGTTGGACAGGACATGACCCTGGTTATCAGCTGACTTTCAGTCTAGTTAATGTTTGATGCCAAAGGTCACAGATCAAGTAAATGACAGAGCTGAAATTTGACTCCTGGCCTTAATGTTCTAAGTACAAATGCTATTTTCACTTTACCCCAGCTTCTTGCCTATATTTCATATGTGAAATGTTATAAGAGAATGACAATGCAATGTAAGAGTTGAGAGGAAGTAAGCAAATCTCTAGTCAGAAATTTTGGCCATGCTTCCTAGAAGAGGGAACATTTTAACCGAGACGTGAGGGATAGTCATAATTTCAACAGATAGGTGTACAATGGAACAGAGGAGAGAGGATAGATCTGTCAGCTAGGGGATATCAAATATGGCAGTTAAATTTGGAGCACAGAGACATGGAGGATGACAGCGCCATTAAGCATAATGGGAAACTCAACCAGGAAAATGCTTGGGACAATTGTATTTACCAGGACTGCTGAATTGGTGATAATCTTGTCATCCATTTAAAATATTTTATTATTTAAAAATAATTTTAAAACCTCTATTAGTAAATCTGTGCCAGAACCTGAAGCATGGAGCTGGAAAACAAATGACTAGGTATACTTGAGGGAGAGAAGCATTCAGATAACTGAAGGAAGAAAACTCCAGAAAAGGGAAAAACGACTTCAAAGACACTGGCATGAGAATGTGCCTAGAGCATTCAAAGAAATTTAGGTGGCCAGTGAAACTGGAGTAGAGTGAAAGAGCAGAGTAGTAGGAGATGAGTTCACAAAGGTAACTGGGGGTGAAGAGGGAGGGCTGGTGGTGGGCAGATCATAAAAAGTCATTTGGCTTTGGCTTTAACTGAGGATGGGTGTTTTGAGAAGAGGAATAACTTGATCCGACTTGAGATTTATCAGGATCACTGTGACTTCTGTGTTTAGAATAGACAGAAGGAGAGAAATGGCTGGCACCAGGAGTCCAGATGGGAGGCTATTATAATAATCTGGGCAAGAAGTGATGGTGGCTTGGATAAAGATATTGTCAAAAGGAATAGTGATAAGTGGATGAATTGCAGATTTATTTTGAAGGTAGAGCCAGTAAAATTTCCTGTCTGACTGGATGTGAGGAGTGAGAGAAAGAGAGGACTCAAAGATAACTCCAAGTTTTATGGCCTGAGCAACTGGAAGGATGTTGCCATCTACTGAGATGGAGAAGACAGTGAGTGGAGCAGGTTTTGGCAGAGAAGGAGGAGATCACAATCTTGCCTTGGGGCATGTGGTAAATTGTGTTAGGCATATGAGTGTTGAGTTCAGGGTAAAGGTCTGTGCTACAGACACAAAGATGGGAGTCATTGGCATAGAGATGGTATCTAAAGCCATGTGAATGAGTGAGATAACCTACAGAATAAGTATTGATAAAGAAGAAATTTAAGTTTTGAGCCCTAGAGATCTTTATCATTTACAAATCAGAGAAAAGAGGAGAAACCAGCAAAGAAGACCGAGAAGGGCAAGAAAAATAAGGAAACAAGATGAGTACATTGTCCTGGAGCCCAAGTGAAGAAAGTTTTCTAAGGAGGAGGGAATAAGCAATTGTGTCAAATGCTGTACAGAGGTTGAATAATATGAGGACTGAAAGTTAAAATCACATTTAGCAATATGGATCTTATTAGTGACACTGATAAAAAACAGTTTAGATGGACCAGTAAGGGTAGAATTCTGACTGGAGTGATTTTATTGGAGAGTGGGTAGAGAGCAAAAGGAACTAGAGTCAAGAAAGGTTTTTTTATGTTTTTTTTTAATTTGTTGATTGATAATATGGGAGGTAAGAGTGTATACTGATGTGAATAATGCAGTGGAGAGGCAAAATCTGATGATACTGGGAATAAAAGGATAATTGCTAGAACAGTGTCCTTCAGTTGGCAAGACAAGATGGCATCTAATGCTTCAGTGGAGAAAGTAGCCTTAACTAAGAGTAAGAATGGTTCATCCAGAGTAACCATGATGACAGGGGGAACGTATATACGGTACAAATGCAGGTGAGTTGGGTAGCAGTGGTGATGGGGAACTGTGGAAGTTCATGCCATTGACCACTTCAGTTACTCCTACATAGAAGATCCAAGATGAGACCAGTCTAAATGTTCTGCTTCCATAGTTATTCCTGTTTCCTGTAGAAAAAGTGGTAAGTGTTTCCAATTACTCTTTTAAATCATGACAAAGCTGAATCTGTAAGAAAGCAATCACTGAAAAAATGGGAAACAAGACCTGGAAAAGTCGCAAAGCAAAATGCATGTTTAACAATGTAAAAACAATAATGTTAATAGTAATAATAATAACAATAATAATATTCAATTCTATTTAAGAATTGTTACCATTCTGGGAATTTAATATAGATATTGTTTGCTTATCATGATTTTTCACCTGTCGTATTTTTTGCAGTATAAAGTAAGATTTATATGGCTGATCTTCAATGATATACCCAGAATGGTGAAGCTAATAAATTTGTGCCATAAAAGTTACCCATGTGTTTTCCAAACATTTTTTGAGGACCTGCTCTGTGTCAGATACTGTGCAGGTTTTCAGGTTACAAAGATATGTAAGACTCAGACCCTGCCCCTGGAGAGATATGGCTTGACAGAGATAGTAGGGGAGAAAGACAAGAAAGCAGGCAATTTCAATATGGGTGGTATGTGCCATGATGGAGAAATAAATATAGTGGCATGGAAGCACAGAGGTAGGAGTAACTAATCACAGAGATTGTTTGCATGAACTCATAGATGGTGATATTTTGGCTGAATCTTTTTTAATAATAACTTTCTATTTTGTATATTTATTTATTATTTACTATTTATTCATTATTTTTCACATAGCATGATATTCGCCCTTTTAAACTGTACAATTCAGTGATGGTTAGTATATTCACAAAGATGAACAATCAACACCACGATATAATTTCAGAATATTTTCATCACCACAAAAAGAAACCTTGGACACATTAGCAGTCACTCCTCATTCTCCCCTCTCCTCAGCATTTGGTAACTGCTAATCTTTCTATATCTATAGACTTGCCTATTTTGACATTTCAAATAAATATCATCATACAACACATGGCCTTTTGTGTCTGGCTTCTTTGACTTAGAATAATCTTTTCAAGGTTCATCCATGTTGTAGCATGCATCAGAACTTCTTTGGTTTTTACAGCTGTATAATATTCTGTTATGTGGATACACCACATTTTATTTACCCATTCTGCAGTTGATGGGAATATGGGTTGTTTCCACCTTTTAATTATTAGGAATAATACTGCTGTGAACACATTTGTATAAGTTTTTGTGTGAACAAATGTCTTCAATTACCCTCTTTCATTCCTGATTTTGGTAATTTGAATCTTCTCTTTTTTTGGTCAGTCTAGCTAAAGGCTTGTTGATTTTGTTGATCGTTTCAAAGAGCCAACTTTTGATTTTGTTGACTTTCTCTGTTGTTTTTCTAATCTTTATTTCATTTATTTTTACTTGATCCTTATTATTTTCTTCCTTCTGCTTGATTTTGGTTTACATTGCTCTTTTTTATAGGTTCTTAATTTGGTAGGTTAGGTTATTGATTTGAGTTTTTTAGTTTTTTTTCTTATTTATCTCATAAGTGGAAGTTTGTACTATTTGGCCACCTTCACCTGTTTTGCCCAGCCACCACCTCGTGCCTTGGCAACCACCAGGTGTACTCTGTATCTATGAGTTTGGTTTGGTTGTTTTGTTTTTTAGACTCCATGTATAAGTGAGATAGTACAGTATATGTCTTTCTCTGTCTGACTTACTTCACTTAGCCTAATGCCCACAAGGTCCATCCCTGCTGTTGCAAATGGCAAGATTTCATTCTTTTTAATGGCTGAATAATATTCCATTGTATATATATATACAATATGTTCTTTGTCCATTCATCTATCAATGGACACAAGTTGTTTCTATGTTTTGGCTATTGTAAATAATGCTACAGTGAACATGGGGTCCAGATACTTTTTTGAGTTAGTGCTTTAATTTTCTTCAAATAAATACCCAGAAATAGAATTGCTGGATCATATGATAGTTCTATTTTTAGTTTTTTGAGGAACCTCCATACTATTTTTTACAGTGGCTGCACCAATTTACATGCCCACCAACAGTGCACAGGGTTTCCTTTCCTCTACATCCTCACTTATTTGAATTTTTTAAAATACAGCTGTTCACAACTATAAATTTCTCTACAAGCACTGCTTTAGCTGCATCCTGTTACTTTGTGTTAGTTGTATTTTTATTTTCATTTATCTCAAAATGTTTCCTAAGTTTATCCATGATTTATTATTTGACCTGTTGGTTATTTGGGAGTGTGTTGTTTAATTTACACATATTTTCCAAATTTTGTTGTTTTATTGGTTTCTAATTTCATTCTTTTGTGGTCAGAGAACATACTTTGTGTCTAAATTTATTGAGATTTGCTTTATATCCAAACATATGGTTTGTCCTAAAGAATGTTCAATGTACACCTGAGAGAAATGTTTATTCTGCTATTGTTGGGTGGGGTGTTTGATAGATTTCTGTCAAGTCTAGTTGGTTTATAGTGTTTTCTAAGTCTTCTATTTCTTTGTTGGTCTTCTGCCTAGTTTTCTATCCATTATTAAAAGTGAGGCATTGAAGTTTCCAATTCTTACAGTTGAATTATCTCTATTTTCAATTGTGTCACTTTTTGCTTCATGTATTTGTGGACTCTGTTGTTAGGTACAATTACTTTTATATTTTTTATATATACATGATGGGTTAACAAATTTACCATCATAAAATGGCCTTATTCGTCTCTAGTAACAATATTTGTCTTGAAGTCTATTTTGTCTATAACCACTCCATCTCTCTTTAGTTTCTGTTCACCTGGAATATCTTTTTCTGTTCTTTTACTTTCAACCTATTTGTGTTTCTGAATCTAAAAAGTACATCTCTTGTACACAGCATAAAGTTAGATTATTTTTATTCTGTTCTGCCAGTCTCTTCCTTTCGATTGGAATGTTTAATCTATTTATATTTAATTTAATTACTGATAAGGTAGGATTTGTGTCTGCATTTTGCTATTTGTTTTTTATTTGTACTAAGTTACTTTTGTTTTCATGTTAAACCACTACTGTCTTCTTTTGTGTTAAATAGACATTTTATAGTGTATCATTTTAATTCCTGTGTCATTTCTTTTGATACATTTTAAAATTATTAGTGGTTTCCCTGGGGATTGTGATTAACATCTTAATAATAGCACTATAGTTTGGATTGATACCAGTTTAATTTCAATAGTATCCATATAGCTCTGTTTCTTCCTTTCTCTTTTGTGCTCTTATGGTCATACAAATTACACCTTTGTACACTGCATGCCTATCAACATGGATTCATAATTATTGCTTTAAGCAATTGCCTTTTAGACACGAAAGAACTAGATGGAAGCAGTTCCTGAGACTGCAAAGTAACTGCTTGAGCTAAAGCTGACCCAGCAATTGTCATTTAAATCACAAAAAAGATTAAAAAAAGAGTTATAAACAAAATTAATTTATGCTGTTTTTCATGTCTATCTTTGTAGTAATCATTACTGATGCTCTTTATTCCTTCACATGGATTTGAGTTACTGTCTAGTCTCCTTTCATGTCAGGCTGAAGAACTTTCTTTAGTATTTCCTGTAGGGTATGTCTGCTGGTTATGATTTGTCTCAGCTTTTGTTTATAAAAGAATGTCTTAATTTCTCCTTCATTTTGAAGGATAGCTTTGCTGGATATAAATTTTAGGTTCACTGCTTTTATCTTTCAGCACTTTATATATGCCATCCTACGTCCTTCTGACCTCCATGGTTTCTGATGGGAAAACAGCTGTTAATTTATTGAGGAGTGTGGGTAGAAGATGAATTGCTTCTCTCTTACTGCTTTCATGTTTCTCTATTTTGTCTCTGTTAATTTGACTATGGTATGTCTAGGTGCATATTTCTGAGTTTATACTACTTGGAGTTCACTGAACTTCTTGGATGTGTAAATTAATGGTTTTCATTAAATGTGGAAAGTTTTTGGCAATTATTTCTTTAATTTTTTTTACCCCTTTCTCACTCTTCTCTTCTAATACTCTCTTTATGCATATTTTGGTATGACTGATCATGGTGTCTGTGTATTGCTTATTTTTCTTCATTCTTTTTTTCTTTCTCTTCTTTGGATTGGATGGTCTCAACTAACCTATCTCACATTCACTGATTCTTTTGCCTTCTTAAATCTAGTATTGAGCCCTCTAGTGAA
This sequence comes from Equus asinus, assembly GCF_041296235.1. NCBI lineage: Eukaryota > Metazoa > Chordata > Mammalia > Perissodactyla > Equidae > Equus > Equus asinus. Next base: position 128,795,613 of record NC_091820.1, read on the forward strand.
TTTTTCATTTCAGTTATTATGCTTTTCAACTCCAGAATTGCTATTTGCTGCTATGTATAATTTCTGTCTTCTTTTTGATATGCTCTATTTGGTGAGAAATGATTTTTATATTTTCGTTTATGTCTTTAGAAATGATTTCTTCTTGTTCTTTGAACATATTTAAAATAGCTGATTAAGTCTTTTTCTTTTTCTTTGTTTTTAAAGATTGGCACCTGAGCTAAAATCTGTTGCCAATCTTTTTTTTATCCTTCTTCTTCTTTTTCTCCCCAAAGCCCACCAGTACATAGTTGTATATTTTTAGTTGTTGGTTCTTCTAGTTGCGGCATGTGGGAAGCCACCTCAGCATGGCTTGATGAGCAGTGCCATGTCCATGCCCAGGATCTGAACGGGTGAAACCCCAGGCTGCCAAAGCGGAGTGTGCAAACTTAACTACTTGGCCATGGGGCCGGCCTCCAAAAGTCTTTTTCTAATTTATTTAATGTCTACTCCTCAGGGACAGTTTTTCTTGATTTCTTTTTAATTTCTGTATGGGCCATACTTTCTTGTTTCTTTGCCTGTCATAATTTTTTTTGTCAAAAACTGGATATTTTAGGGGCCAGCCTGGTGGCACAGTGGTTAAGTTCACACGTTCCACTTCAGCGGCCCGGGGTTAACCGGTTTGGATCCCGGGTGCAGACCTACGTACCACTTATCAAGCCATGCTGTGGCAGGCGTCCCACATATAAAGTAGAGGAAGATGGGCACGGATGTTAGCTCAGGGCTAGGCCTACTCAGCAAAAAGAGGAGGATTGGCAGCAGATGTTAGCTTAGGGCTAATCTTCCTAAAAAAAAGAAAAGAAAACTGGATATTTTAAATAATATAATGTAGCAGGTGTGGAAATTAAATTCTTTCTTGACCTCAGGGTTTGTTGTTGCTGTTTAGTGTTGTTCATTTGTTTGTTTAGTGATTTTTCTGAACTAATTCTGTAAAATCTCTATTCTTAGTCATATGTGGCCATTAAAGTTTCTACTCAGATTAGTTGTCAACTAATGATTGGACAGAAGTTTTCTTAAATAGTTGGAACCAATAAATCTTCTGGCCTTTGCCAAGGGGCTCTGTGTGTGTGTTGGGGCATGCCTTTAACACTGATCTTGGCAGTTGACTACTCTGCCTTATCCTTCACTTCCTCTTTGTGCGAGGCCTCAAGATCAGATGGAAATGAGAGCATAGGACCTTCTTATGTCTTTCCAGAACATGTCCATAGCCCTTGCCATATGCTTAGCCCTATGCATGCACTTGACCTCCTAGATTTAAAGTCTTTATAGATGTTGCATTCCTTAGCTTTTCCTTTTAAGATTTTTGGTTAGTTTTTTAATCTCTCAAACTGTTGTCCACTTCCTCAACAGTCTTGCATTTAAATAATTGCCTTTAATGGTTTTCTTCAAACTCCAGGGAAAAGTCTTTCCTTAGTAGGTGAGTTCTGAATGAGGTCAAATACACACAGTCTTTCAAGTGGGATCTTCCAGGGAGACATCAGACATGTCAAATAATGACGTTTATCTAGGAATGTGGCTTTGAAGGAGACCCAACACTGTTCATTGTTTCCAGTGGCTGCCAAACTACTGCTTTTCACTATGAATGCAGGTTGTTAGTTTTCAATGCTCCTGTGGAACTGGACACCTGGGTATTGGACTAGGGCAAATTAAAACACCAGAAAGCTTACTGTTCTTACCTGCATTCCATCATTTTTCTTGATTAAATAATTCTTGTATTGTTACCAGCCTTTTGTTCATTTCCAGAGTCTTGAAAGAGATGATTCTTACAATTTTTGCTAGTTTTCTCATTGCTTTTATTAAGGAGAAAATTTCTGGAGGTAGTTCACTATTTTCACTGCCATCGCTCCTTATCTGAATTTTATATGACTTTTATGAGTTTTCCATTATCATAATAAAAAGGGTGACCCTCCAGGTGGAGGAAATTTAGAATAAAAGTACAGTAAAGGGAAATATAACAGCATTTTTAGGGAACCATTAATGATTCTGTATGATTTAAATGCCAAATGGAATTGACTGGAAAGCTAAGCTTGGGATGTGATTATGAAGGGCTTTGTAGACCTTGCTCAGAAGATTTATAGTGGTGTGCTAGAATTTCATAACCTAGTTGATTATTAAAAAGTATTAATTTTCGATAATTTAATAACTAAAATTAAATTATGTAAAATATGCAGTTAAACAGGCTATATTAAAAACCAAAATAATATCTACTCAAAGCTAATCATTTCCTAATTATTTTTCTCCACTTAACTATTATCTATGCTATTGAGGATATTTACTTCTATTATATCTAACATGGTGGACATGCTATATCATATTGTGCTACTGTGCATTTCTTCCCAACTCTGTGTTTAGTACCATCATATTGGTAGTTTGAGATCAGTCACAATGGTAATATTTACACAACAGATACAAACAAACACTATGAATCAGGGCTTTTTTAAAAAGCTAGTAGAAAACATTTACCAGCATATCACTTAGTTTATACCTTATTTTTCCAGAACCTCTAGACATTTAAAAATTAGAGAAAATAAGTAAAATAATTTAGTTTCACTTTACAAGGATCATTCTAGCAAAAGTGTGGAGAATGGGTTGGAGAAGGTTAGATGGGAAAAAGGGAAACCTGTTAGTAAGTCAGTGAACTAGATCTCAACAGCCGGATATTAACTGGGTAATAAGCTGGTATGGACAGATTATATATTTATGCCCCGAGTGATCCAGTTTAAATAAAGAATCCAAGTAATATATGCAGTAAGTTAAGAAACAAACGATACTCTAGAAGACTATAGAAGAGTTTGTAATGAAACATAATAGTCTTATGCCCATGCCACTCCTCCCCTAGTTCTGTGTCTCAGAAGAAACACCTTGTTGATGTTCTATTTTTACTTCTTCTGGTTGTTAATTCCATATTTCTAAATAATGTGGTTGCACCACTATTTATCAGCTTTAGACATTATCTGTTGATTTGTGTATTTAGATCTTTTGCAGCCTCCCCCTCCTATCCCTCCATCCTCCTCTCAATATTCTTATATCATCCGTGCTAGATAATTACAGTGCTCACCATTATCTGCTTTTCTTCTCCTTCCAGGCACACAAAAAACTACATGAAAGATTATGCTTTCAATCCACCTTGTAGTTAGTCAGGGCCATGTGATTAGTGCTGGCCAGTGTGTTAAGAGTAGAAGTAATATGTGTTGTTTCTAACCCAAAGCATTCAAGGCGTGGAATTTTCTTTTTTTTTTCTTTTTTGAGGAAGATTAGCCCTGAGCTAACTACTGACAGTCCTCCTCTTTTTTGCTGAGGAAGCCTGGCGCTGAGCTAACATCCGTGCCCATCTTCCTCTACTTTATACATGGGACTCCTCCCACAGCATGGCGTGCCAAGCGGTGCCATGTCCACACCTGGGATCTGAGCCAGCGAACCTTGGGCCGCGGAGACGCAGAACGTTCGAACTTAACTGCTGCGCCACCGGGCGGCCCCATGGCGTGGAATTTTCATGTGATCTCTTCTCATACTGTGGCAAACCCTAAAACATTGCTTTCATATGGAGACATCATAAGATAGTGGGTACTCAGATTGATTCTTCTGAATGTCTACGTGGAGCAGGGTCTCTACTGACCTCTGTGTTAGACATATTGTGAACAAGAAAAAATCCTTTGTTACGTTAGGCCACTTTGTTTCTGAGGCTACATTTTTACTGCAGCATAATCTAGTGCAGGAGTTATCGAACTTTTATATGTAACAAGTCAGATAGTAAATATTTTAGGGTTGGACTCTGTCTTAGGACTCAATTGCAACTGTTGCAATTCTGCTGTTGCAGTGTGAAAGGCACCCTAGACAATACATAAACAAATGGGGTGGCTATGTTCCAATAAAACTTTATTTACAAAAATAGGCAGCAAGTCAGATGCTGACTCTGACTTAGTTTATTATGACTAATATATCATTTCTCTGAGTTCCTCCACTGGGCACCTCTTCTACTTCAAACTGAGTATTTAAATCTCCATTTCTTGTCTTACCAACCAGAAACAATTTCTCCTAACTCTCTATTTTGTAGCATGAAATATTGGTAATTCCCCCCTTCCCCTTTCCTTGTTCCCTCCTGCATCCATCCTTACATCTTTCTAGCACCCAGGCTTTGTAAGCACTATGCTGATTTTATAATGTTGAGGCGGATCACAAAGGTTACAAAATTGAGTATGTTAAGTATTCTTTGATTTACATCTAGTTGATTGTATATGTAGAAAATTAATTGCTTTTACCATAAATTAAAGTTTTTTCAAGTCCACAATTATTTTACACAGGGGTTCAGAACATAGAAAGTTTATGATGTCATTAGTGCTGTTCACCAAATATTTCTGTTCCTCTTCCTTGAAGACTATATAAATTACTTTGAGAGAAGTTACATTTCAGTAACGAACAACCCCAAACATCAATGGCTTGCAATAGTAAGAGTTTATTTCTTGCTCATGCTATCTATGTGTTGACTGTATATTGGCTACAGCTCGGTTTAATATCATCTTCATTCCAGGATTCAGGCTGAATGAGGAAGCAAGGCATTGCCAAATTTGTGACAGAGAAAAATTAGAACGTGAAGAATAAGGCTATGGATTTTACAACTTCTGCTCAGTCATTTCCAATTACTTTTCATTAGTCAAAGCACTCACATAGCCAAGATTGACATGATTGGGGTGAGGGAGGACAATGAGGGGCATGACTTATTCAGATCAATGAATTGTAGCAGAGATGACAGGCATCACTTCTGGGCCAGAATATTTACTTGCCAATGTGAAACCCTCCATGGCTGTTTTCCCTCCACCACACTTCTGGGTAATGCAATCTAGATAGTCACTGCCCTGTGGATTAGACTCCCTAGCTGACCCTTGATATTTAATATGAGTAAGAAATAAACCTTTGTTATATTAAGCCACTAAGATTTTGGATTTGTTTGTTTTTCCAGAAAATACTAGCATATCCTTATGGATATTCATGTTTTGCTTAGACCATATGAAGATCCATCCTTGAACTGTGGAATGAAGAGCTATATATCATAATCTACAATGAATAAATAGATATTGTTGGTGCCTGAGATGGAGTCTTGAACTCTGAACTCCCAAACCATGTTCATCCTAAATTCTTAGGTGGGTGGGGAATAACTGAATAATAAAAACCAATAATAGGTTTGGGAACCACAGATGAGAATAAATCCATATGCCTGAGAGGATAAAAGAGGCAAAATTGCCTTCAGCTTAGTGTAGTTAGAGATTGAAAGAAATGTCCATGTGATCTGTCTAGGGAGATGAGCCTAAGACTGTCTGACAATAGTTACCATGCACTGTATTCTTTGCACAGCATATCAGAAGTAGTAGTGCTACCTGAGAGTAGCACACAGGCAGTAGAGGTCCTTTAAAAGCCCTACCTTGCTTCTTGAAGAATCAGAATAGTGGAAAGAAGCAGTTAAATGTTTCCTGTGCCCCTAAGAGGGACATGGAAGTATCTTAGAGAGTTGGAAATAGAAAAACCCCGTGGTTGTGATTGACAGAAGACAAAGATGTGTTCTGCATGAATCAGCCACAAAGGTCTGGATGGGATGATGTGCATCTCAGATGTCAGATGGACACAACTCTAGGGAATATGACAGAGGTCCTGAATTAATTAACTTGTTGCCGCATGCAAATTAAGCGCAATTATAGGAAAATGGTATTGTATTTCTTGTCCAGCTGAGCTTTTGAACCAGGTATATTTATATATCAACTATACCAATAAAAATATCACTCTCTCACAAACCCAATTGCATTCCAATATGCTTTTTTGGGTGCAAGAGGAAGGAATAGAGTTACAACTACGGTGCTGAGAAATGAGCATACCTTGCATCTTGTCTTCTCTATTCTGCATAAAGGCCTTTGGGTTGTATATTGCATGAGGGAACATCATTTTCCTCATGGGCAATAAAAGTTGAGAATCACTGATCAAAGCCATTGTTCCATTTGAGAATCAGTGTATATAAAAACCTTGCCATTGACTGAAATATAGACCATGCAGGCTGGCCCCCATATCCCATGGTACAATAATGCTGAGTTAAGCTTAAGACAGCTTCTATTTCTAGATCATTCATTGGAGGTTAACATGCTTTGGAACTCTTGTTATAACAGGGGACATGAACTCATTTCAGACATCAAGTCTTCTCCTATGTTGCTTTATGCTCCAGGCTGAATCTAAATGAGGACAAGAAAGGAAAAAGAAAAAGAGAGGGAGACAGAGATAGACAGAGAGAGAGAAAAGGGAAGGGAAAAGGGAAGGGAAAAAAGGAGAAGGAGAAAAAGAAAACAAAGAAAAAGGAAAGAAAAGAAAACTATCTCTAAACCTGAATTTGTAGAAAGCTTCAAAAGTCTGAGTATTGACAACTATTTAAAAATTAAATTATTATAAAATCAAGTAGCTAAAAATGTTTCTGAAAGACATCTTGGAAACTGGAAAATGCTTCTGGAAAATACTTAGTAAAGTAATAATCACAATGATTATTTCTTATACCCTTGATCCCTTACTGTGTATTTTATATCAGATCATGTCTTTCCTAATGAAATCTCTAAAGGCATTTCATCTTTTTTTTTTTTTAAGATTGGCACCTGAGCTAACAACTGTTGCCAATCTTCTTTTTTTCTCCCCAAATCCCCCAAGTACATAGCTGTGTATTTTAGTTGTGTGTCCTTCCAGTTGTGACATGTGGGAGGCCACCTCAACGTGGCCTAATGAGTGGTGCTGTGTCTGTGCCCAGGATATGAACCGGCGAAACCCTGGGCCGCCTAAGGGGAGCGCACGAACTTAACCACTCAGCCACTGGGCCAGCCCCAAGGCTTTTCATCTTGATCAGAGTAAAATCAAATTCCTAATAAGGCTTTACGTGATCTGGTCACCTATTATCTCTATGACTTCAGTGCTTATTACTCTCCTCCTGGATTGCTTTGCTCCAATCACACTGACCAATCTGTGATTCCCATAACCCACAACGCATAAGTCCATCTTGGGGCCTTTGTATTCTTCTGCCTGGAAAGTTCTTCTCCAAGATATCAGCTGTGCATCATCATTTTCTTCAGGTCTCTACTTAGAAACCACTTACTTGGAAAGGCCATCCTCAATTTAATGGTGAAGGCATTATATGATACTTGTACGTCTGTCAAAAAAATATGACCCTTTTTATCAGTTTCATCTTAGTACAGTGCCTAGAACTTGTAAGCTTTCAAGAAATATTTAGTGAATGAATGCATGTTAATCTGAGCTTAGTATTGCAGCCTTCAGTATTAGAAAGCATTAGCATGTAGAGCAAAGAATGCTGAACTGCCAGAGAGTAACATTTGGGGGCTGATTAATTCTTACATCTATAAAATGGATGATACTATCCATGCTACTTACTTGCACAGTAGTGGTAAGGCTTATTAAATTGCCAAATGTAATACAACTCAACTTATATTAATTTTATACTCATTAGTAGCACTCCTGTTACATTCACTAGAGGCAATATGAAACAAAGGTAAGGACATCGACCTGGTTCAAATCTGGATTCTGCTACTTCCTAGTTGGGTGATCTAGGTCAAGTTTCTTAACCTCTCCAAGCCTTAGTTTCTTCATCTAAAAAATGGAAATAATACTAGAACTTACTTCCTAGGGTTGCTGTGGGAAAAAATGAATTAATATATGTAAAACACTTAGCACAGGGCTTGGTACATAGTGTGTGTTCAGTAATTGCTAACTATTACTATATACTGTAAGTATACTATAAGTATATTATACTATAATATACTGTAATATGTAATAGTATAGTATAATATAGTATATGTATATTAGAATGTGGAAATTTGTTTTATTGAACATTGAGGACCGACATTTAGATTTTTACAAAAGAGAAAGCACTGGACCTCATTGAAGCTAATACATTTCTAGCATGAAATATTAAAACTGGAAGAGAACATAGTATCATCGAACACCATATCTTCATTTTTTAGAAGAATAAACTAGGACCCAAAGAGGGAAAATAACTTATTCAGCGTCACCCAAATACTTAGTAGCAAATTTAAGGCAAGAATCCAGCTCTGAACACTCAGAAATATGCTAATTGTTCCTTCACAAAGCTGCACAGTAGGTTTGGTGTAGCTTCTACAGTCAGTGGTGATGCCAAGACATCAGGGGCACAGGGTTTAGGAGTCCGAAAGATTCATTAGATTTCCCCACAGAAATATATGCAGGTAAGAAACAGAGAGAATGCTATGCAAATGCATCCCAGGACAAGTCCTTCAGCCTTTTTCACCACTTCCCTCAACCAGTTGCTGATGCCAGACTCCACCAATATAAAAATTCTAGAACTGCAACTGTCTCTGTTGACGTCACTAATAAGCATGGAATAGAGATTTCAATCTAATTTCATAAGTAAATCATTTATAGAAGTTTTACGTTTTATGGATCACATAGGATTTTGAAAAATTGACTAGAAATGAAATGTCAGTGATACCTTCTTATGAATGAGGAAATGGCGTCATAACTATAGGCTGATTTACATGCCATTTCCATCTCCAAGTGATAGTTAGGAATGAGATTTCAGCCCGGGTGAGCAATCTTTCCAATTCAGGTGTCAGATCCCAGGAGAAAGGAGATTAAAGTCTTACTATCAGTTAATTCCAGAACTTCAATGTATCAAACACACATACACAAGAGTGTTTACAACAAAAGCATTCACCACCATCACTATCTCTATTCCTATTAATTGAATGACCAGTTCTTGCTGTTACTATGGAAGTAATTACTGCTCTGGTTCCCTGCAGAGATGAGTTGTAATTTACTCAGTGAAGTGGCCTTCCAAAACATATTGACCCCTCTAACTTTGCCATCTTACACTGTGGGAGTAACTTTTCTTTCGTAAAACCTTGCTGAGTAGATGATATGTATAGCCTTTTTAGTTCCACTATGAAGTCGCATTATTTAATTATATATACAGTTAGCTTTTAAAATCCTTAATCGCAATAATTTTTAGTTGTGCTTAAAGGAATAAAGCTTATTTATTTCCATTTCTGACCTGGGAGGACATGGACAGAACCTCAGCCAAAATGGGATACCAGGAAGGCTTTTCAGAGACAGTAAAAGAGATTATTGCTTAAATGATCCTTTTAAGACTGGCAGAAATTAACATCAGGATAAAGGATATTCCCAGCACATGCATAGAGGCGGAGAAATGAGAGATGAAAAGATCTATTTGGAAAGTCAAAGAGTTCACTTTTTGTATGGACTTGAATATTGGGGTGGCAAGAGTTGAGCTGGGGCCAGATCTTGGAACACTTTGAAAATTATGTTAAAAAAACTTGAATGTCTTCCTAAAAGTTTTTGAATTAATCTAGAAGGTTGTGGGAAATCCTTGAAAGGTTTTGCATAGGAAAGTATCATGGATAGTCTTTTTTGAGGGATGGGCCAAGGGACAGATGAGGGAAGAATTGAAGGTGGCTATAAGTTTCTTGCTTTTCAAATAAGGCCTTTCAAGATAAAAAAGATCATTTGGAAGTCAAGTGAATGCAAATTTGAAATCTTCTGTCCCAAAATAGAAACTTTAGGGATGGTAGAACTCATGTTATTAAATAGAGCTAGAGAAATTCTTATTCCTTATTTTCCTTATTTTTGACACTTTTCTTTACGTGTCAAAAGCCAACAATGTTCCTATAAATTATTTTACTTTTTCTTATGAATGCTGTATGCCCTGTATGAATGTTATGTCCTACATTGCAATTTAAGTAATCATTCAGCACTAGCAGTACCTATACCTTTTTTCTATAAACCTGAACCAACCTTCATGTTTCCTATCTCTTAAGAATAAGAACAAGGTGCAGTATATGTAATTAAATAAAGAACTCCATTTTCTTTGCTGTTGTTATTGTTATTCTGGCCAGGAGGAGCTTGAGAGAGATCAGAATTTTTAAATAATAGCAATTTAGATGCTTTCTTGCTGCTAAGACTAACCCAATGCTTTTAAATGTAAAAAAAAAACAGTCTCTGAGGACATTTTCTATGAAAATAGATCAGTGAATCACTTTCTCAACATAGCCCATAATATCACCTAACTCTATGATATTGTTTGAATAGATACTTGTACCATTCTCTCGTGGGCAGACATTTGAACATAGAATAAAACCTTGGCTCTGTGGCAACATTTCGTTATTCAAATTAAAGGTAATTTGATCATGAGATCAAGATGTAGAGCATATTAATTTGGTTCCATCACAAGGTTATAATACAACCCTAATGTTTCAATAATTTTCATTAAAAGAAAGTGTCACCAAGTACAGCAGTGATGTTACTATTCTTTTATAATTGTAGAGGAAGTTAATTAAAACATTAAATCTGAGTCTTCAACTTGAGGTTAAAAGTGGGAATATAGAAAATTTGCCTATGTTTATGACACTGCTTAAAAAAATTATACCTCCTTGAGTGCACTTCTTCTTTAACTCTTTCAAAAATATTTATCAGCTATGTGCTACTCATTATGCTTGGAAATTTTGATAAAGTGTGGAGCAAAAACAGACATGGTTCTTGTGGACCTTATCTTCTAATTGGTAACATATATATTAATCAAATAATCACATAAGTAAGTGTAACACTCCAATCCCTTAAAAATTTTATTAATGTCAAGAACTTGGTTACATGGATCATATTAAAGAGGATCCTGACCTAGTGTAGAGGGCAAGGTTGACCAGGGAAATCTTCTCTGAAGAGCTGTTACTTTAGCTTAAACCCAAAACGTGACTAGTCCCTGATTAGGTAAAGGGCATAGGTGTGTGGGAACATTCCAGATGAAGGAAACAATATGTACAATAACCTGATGGCAGGATAGAATGATACATTAAAGGAACTAAAATCAGGCTATAGTGACTGGAGTGTGGAGCGTGAGGATGCGAGTGCTGAAGGAGGAGGCTGAAAGGTAAGAGAAGGTCAGACCATACAGCACCTTGTAGATCATAGTCTAAGAATTAACTAAGAATTTTGGTTTTTAAGAGTGGTGAACCACTAATGACTTTTAAGTATGCAATTGACATTCCCGTTTTTGTGTTTTGAAACACTCTGGTTGCAGCAGAGACAGTAAATTGAAGGATCTGGAATAGAAGCAGGGAGACCAGTTAGGAGGTTATTTCAGTTGACCAAGAAAAGGATAGCTTAGGGTAGACTTACAACAGTGGAGACTAAAGGGAAGACAGATTCAAAAGACATCAAGGAAGCAACATTGTCAGAACTTGATAAAAATTGGAAAATATGCAGTGAGGCAGAGAAAAATGTCAAGAATAACTCTGAGGTTTTTGAGTAACACTACTGCATACATATGATATGCATACTTAATGACTTCTGGATAGCACACTTTCGTAAAAAAAGATCCGGATTCATTTGGAAACAGAAGTTGTAGGATAAGGACACCAAGACTTTTGCAAACTTCTACAAACAAGCTATAGTTCACACATCCACTCTACGCATTAGAACCAAATGTGACTGTCTTATGGATGCCGTGCATTGTCATGTACATTGCTTTTTGTGTAGGTTAAAAAGGTTGACTATTGTTAACCTATTCATCCATAAGTCATGCTAATTGTACCATCTAAATCACTTTTATATCCATGGCCTTTCGTCAGTCTTACTTCCTTGTTTCTTTCTTTCCTTCCTTCCTTGCTTTGTTTCTTCCCTCCAGTCCTCCCTCTCCACACATATTTATGGAACATTTATTAGGAATCAAGCTTTATGCAAGGCAGTAGGCATACAATGGTAAATGAAATGCATTTGGTGACTTCATGGAGTTTAAAATCTATCAGAGTAGATACTTTAAAACAAACATTAATAAAGAAAGACAGGGGCCGGTCTGGTGATGTAGCAGTTAAGTTCGCAGCCCGGGGTTTGCTGGTTCGAATCCTGGGTGCGGACCTACACACTGCTTATTAAGCCATGCCGTGGCAGGCTTCGCACATACAGAGTAAAGGAAGATGGGCACGGATGTTTGCTCAGGGCCAGTCTTCCTCAGCAAAAAGAGGAGGATTGGCAGCAGATATTAGCTCAGGGCTAATTTTCCTCAAAAAAAAAAAAAAGAAGTATCTGGTTATATGATTATATCTGTGGTAAGTAGAATAAGGAAAACATATGGAGTGCAATGAGAGTAATGACTAGCATGTTTAGTCACATGGGTACACAGAGGAGGTAGCTACTGATGCGGGGTCGGTGAGCCGAGGAGTCGAAAGAAAGATTTCTTAGACTCTTAAGATCTGGCAGTAGTGCTCTTTTATTTAGAGAATAGTGTGGAATAGCATGGGGACAGGACCCATGGGCAGGCAGAGCTGGTGCGTGGGGACAAGACCCACGGGCAGTCAGAGCTCCTGCTGCTGCCCGAGTTGAGGGTTAGGGCTAAATTTAAGGCATAGGTATGTGAGTTATCTCTTTACAAGACAAAGAATATGTAAAAAAGTTAAAATGGTGTCAGTGCCCGTTTGGTCTGGCCATTTGGCGGTCCCACAACTTTTAGATAAGAATCAAACCGGATTGAGTAAATGGCAGAAGTCACCACTTGAATTTTATCCTCGGCTAAAGACAAAGGAGGATGGGGGGGGGGGGGTGGTCAGTTACATGAGGTTGCCAGACAGTAACCAACTTAAGTTCTTGCCTCTGGCATTGATTAAGAGCTTCTAGAGATAAGACCATCCCCCCTTCTTCCTGGCACAGAGAGGGAGGCATCTTCACAGATAGAGGTTTCCCTTAGAAATGTAAATGTTTCCCAACAAAGGGGCAAACAAATTCCACTCCTTGGAGCCTGAATCTCATCTGTAGTTTTAAAACTAACCAGCCTAAAAATCCTCATCACAAGCCATTTTAAAATTAAGCAGCCTAAAAATCCTCATCAGCTACCTACGTGGTGAAACAGCCCATTGGCTTTTGAGCTGTGTTTCCTAGATATAGAACAAAATGGACCATCATCTCCACAATAGACCTTAATATGGAGAAATTCTTTTTTCTTTTTTATCTTTTATATCTTTTTCACTTATTTATATATTTTTAAATACAGCTTATATATATTTAAAGTTTACATGATGATTGATATACATATACAGAGTGAAATGATTACTACAGTCAAGCTCTGTAGATAACATATCATCTACTCACATCGTTACTATTTTTTCTGTGTGATGAGAGGACCTGAGATCTACTCTTAGAAAATTTCCAGGATTCAATACAGTATTATTAACTACAGTTGCCATGCTGCACATTAGATCTCTAGACTTATTCATCCTACATAACTGTGATTTTATACTCTTTAACCAACATCTCTCTGTTTCCCCCACCTCCCCACCTCTGGTAACCACTGCTCTACTCTCTGCTTTTGAGTTGGACCCTTTATTTTTAGGTTCTACATGTAAGTGAGATCACATAGTATTTGTCTTAAGTTTGGCTTATTTCACATAGCTAAATATCTTCCAAGAACATCCATGTTGTAGCTAATGGTAGAATTTCTCTTCTTTCCCAACAGACACTTCTGTGTTTCCATATCTTGGCTATTGCGAATAGTGCTGCAATGAACATGGGAGTGCAGATATCTCTTTGAGATCCTGATTTCATTTCCTTTGGGGATATATCCAGAGGGAGGATTCCTGGGTCATATGGTAGATATGTTTTTAAGTATTTGAGGAATCTCTGCACTGTTTTCCATGATGGCTGTACCAATTAAATTCCCATCAACACAATGCAGGGTTTCCCTTTTCTCCACATCCTTGCCAACACTTATCTCTTGGGTTTTTATTTTTACAATAGCCATTCTAACAGGTATGAGGTGATATCTCATTGTGGTTTTGATTTGCATTTCCCTGATGATTAGTGGAACACTGTTACATGTTCCAGTTGCCCATTCATATATCCTTTTATTTAAATGTTGTTTTAAAGATTGGCACCTGAGCTAACATCTCTTGCCAATATTTTTTTTCTTTCTTCTTCTTCTTCTTCTCCCCAGAGTCCCCCAGTACATAGTTGTATATTCTAGTTGTGGGTCCTTCTTGTTGTGCTATGTGGGATGCCACCTTAGCATAGCATGATGAGCGGTGCCATGTCAGCGCCTAGGATCCCAACCTGCAAAACCCTGGGCCTCCAAAGTGGAGTGCACAAACTTAACCACTTGGCTACGGGGCCAGCCCCTCATATGTCTTCTTTTGAGAAATGTCTATTCAGGTCCTTTGCCCATTTTTTAAAATCAGGTTATTTGGTTTTTGCTATTGAGTTGTTTGAGTTCTTTATTTTAGATATTAACTCATTATCAGATGTATGGTTTGCAAGTATTTTCGACCATTTATAGATTGTCTCTTCACTCTCTTGTTTGTTTCCTTTGTTGTGCAGAAAGTTTTTAGTTTGGTGTAATCTCATTTTCTATTTTTGCTTTCATTGCCTGTGCTTTGGGGTCATATCCAAAAAATCGTTGCTCAAACCAGTGTCGAGAAGCTCTTTCCCTATGTTTTCTTCTGACAGTTTTATGATTTCAGGTCTTACATTTAAGTCTTTTATCCATTTTGAGTTGATTGTTGTATTTGAAGTGAGATAAGGGTTTGATTTCATTCTTCTCTAACAGTTTCCCCAACCAGTTTTTCCTATCTAGTTTTCCCAACACCATTTATTGAATAAAATTATTTTGTGCCACTATGTAATCCTCTGTATCTTGTCTTTTCTAGAATGAGTAATTGCAATTCTGGAAAAAAGCTAGGATGCCTAAACTATGCTCTGGAATTTACCAAGAAGATGCACAATGTTTAGTTGACGTGGTCGCTAAATAATCACCTGCTGAAAATGCTCCTGTTTAAGGATAACTAACAGTATCATAACATTTGGAGACTGGAATTATTTCTTTGGTTTTGGTTATATTTTAAACTTCTTCTTTTTTTTTTTTGAGGAAGATTAGCCCTGTGCTAACTGCTGCCAATCCTCCTCTTTTTTCTGAGGATGACTGGCCCTGAGCTAACATCCGTGCCCATCTTCCTCTACTTTATATGTGGGACGCCTACCACAGGATGGCTTGCCAAGCGGTGCCGTGTCCGCACCTGGGATCCAAACCGGCGAACCCTGGGCCACCAAAGTGGAACTTGCACACTTAACCGCTGCGCCACTGGGCCCCCCCCATTTTAAACTTTTTGAGTTTATTGTGTTATGCATATAAGCACTGAAAAGCACATGATCTCACTGCGTTGTGTTAAGTAAGGTCATTTAGATATTATTAAAATCCACTTCATGCACACCTATAGATATAGATACAGATGTAGATATACATATATACATAGTTGTTTTGCTTGAAAGAGGATAGCACAATTTGCCAGCTGATATGGACCTTATGTAGGAATGTCATTCTTTTGATGTAACTGGGCAGATATTAATCGGGAAACATGGAGTGATCAGAGAAGCCACTCAACATGTCTCTAGGATTAGCAGCAGCTGTCAGTTTATGCCATATCTGTGTTTTGTGGGGGCCAAGCACTCCAGAAAGCCCAGACCATGGCTCAGCCTCTCCTCAGCAACTCTCCTGAGCTGTACTCATTTCTAAGAGCTCTGGGCACACTGCATCCAGCGTCTGCACTCACATGTGGACACAGGGGATCCTGGTACCTGAGTGAGGAGGACAAAAGACCCTCTGCCCCACACCCAGCTCTCCTACCACATCCCTAGTGACCCTGTCTAGACTCAGGATTAGTATCTAAGGGATTGGTGGGAAAAGGGGTTGAACCAGGCATACTCAGAATCTGTGGGCCACAAAGAAACTAGAGTGAGAGTAGGTGGGATTGTTGACCTGAGGTTAGAAAGCAGGGACAGAATCAGAAGATGATTGGTTGAAGAACTTAAGTGGAGCCACCTTCCCTAATGTGTTTGCACCAGGGAGAGGCTGTATAAAACCTGCAGGAAATGAAACGACAACAGTAGCTCATGACAGGCCCAAACTGCCATCTCAGCACCAGCTCCATCAGCTTTTGTTACCTCCTTCTCTGTCCCTGAGTGCATTCACTACCCTGGCTCTGTGGGCCTCAATATTAACCTGCTGCCACCTCAGGTCTAGCCAACAACTCAGCCCCAACTGCTTCCTTAGCCTCAGGTACTGAGGCTTCGGTCTCCTCTTTGGACCTGATCTTGCAGCCCAGTGTATATATATGTACGCTATATCTATATACACTATAATCTACGCTCCACTATTGTTCCTTTGGATGCAATCCTCTGTGGGGCTGGATCTTGAAGCTAGCAGCTGGCCTTGATATGGATTATATATTTTATGCCCCATGGTGAAATGCAATCACAGTGTCTTAGGGAAAGATATTTTGTTCACTTTATGCTGTATACCTGTCTCATAGCCCAGAACATCTCTCCTCTATATTAACACAATTCTCCTTGTAGGGGTTTGAAGGGAATATAATCATCCCAGGAAAATATCTTCCATCAGATGTAGATTAAGAAAAATAAGTGTCAACCATAAGAGCACTACTCCTTCTGTGTTGGTCATCTGCCATTTTTTATTTGTAGCTCTTCATAAATTACGCATGTATAACTTACTGAATGCCTGTTGTATCTTTTGAATTGCATTAAAGATATAAAGGAACCTTGTTGAACTTTACACGTATACGTAGAAAATCCTTTAAATGACAATTTTATTTTTCCATAGACAGAAATGATTTGTTCACAAAACTACCTTTTTTCTAAGAGATTAAAAGTCCTATTAACTTTCCAGAAAATATACTTAGTTCTTCAAATTACAATACAATATTTGACTCTGCAAATACAGATGCCAAGGACAAAGCTGGTTGAGATGGGAGCAGGGGTGAAAATAGCCATCATGTTGCTCTAGGCATCTTGAGGAGGTGGTCATTCAGTACAGGCCATGCTGCACTGTGGACTACATGTGTGTAAGGGTTCAAAGGTCCCAATTCTGCATATTTTCATTCCAATTCCTTTCAAGAGGTGAAGGATTTCATGATTTTGCATTATTTTATACTCTTTACTTATGTTCCTGCATTTGTGTAGTAAGCTCGAAGACAGCAAGGTATGTCCTGGAAGCTCCCAATGGTCTCGCTGGCCATCTCTGCAGTGTATCCTGTGACAAAGCTACTTTTCTAGGGATAGCTGTTCTGCATCCCTCCTCCTCTGACCATTTGACCCATAAGGCCCGAAAGCCGCATTCTTCAAACCTCTGCCCCAGCTCAGTTGGTTAACATACACTATTATTTGCCTTTTAAATTCAGCTCAATGTAGAATTACTACCAGTGATTTTATATTCTATCAAATAACATTTTTATGTTACCAACATAATCAGAAAATCCCAGTTCAATCAGACTTTCTCTGAGCTGAGCAACAAAATGCCCTCCTATTCCCATTTTTAATCTCCACCATGAGATAAATATGCAGAAAGGCTCTATAGGCAGCAGTTAATCTGACAGTGATTTCTTTACATCAAAAAAAGTTTCTAAATTTAAAAAATTCACCTAAGGAAGTAAGAATGCAGCAGTCTTTGTGGATAGGTTTTTACATAAGTAAAGGTTCTTCAAATCATGTTTTCTCTTTAGAAGGAAGGAGGAAAAGAAGGAAGGAAGTTGACATTTATTGAGCACTTACTACATATCGAGTGCTGTCCTGGACATTTTCACTGACCTGAATAAATTCATATCATTTCACTTTCATAGCAAACCCCTGATGTAGTTATTATGCCCACTTTTACGTATAAAGACATCGACTCGGAGAAGTTCAGTGACTTGCCATAGTCACACAGACCTCAAGTGGCAGAGCTGTTTTTTGAATCTACATCTGCCTGATTACAGAGCCTATGGTCTTTCCACCACCTCATATGGCTTCCTTATTTTTGGGGCATGTTGTTTTCCTAGTTAGCTTTAGAGTTAAACTAAATTTCAGCCTTCTGGACTCATTTTGTTTCTTTCTCAGGTCGTCATTATACTTATTGTTCAGTTGCCATCTACTTTCAGTAGAACGATGGAGGCAGATTAAGGCCGGGTGCACCAATCAATCAATCAGCTATTCTGTGATTCTCTGTTGCTTGTCTTCTTTTTTGTTAGTATAAGAAATAACCCTATAGACGATGTTCATATAATACAGAATCTTTCTCTGCTCCTGAGTTGCGTAAGAACTTGTAAAGGAACTCAGCAGAAGTGATGCAATGAACTTGCAGAAGAAGATCCATTCTTATCAAGTCTATTTTTAAATAGCTGGGACAGGAATCATTAAGTAAAAAAAGTACAGAAACGTAAGTGCTTGGAACTGGAAGACATTTTAGAGATCATTTCTGAGGAAGGGGAATAAGTTTCACCTTGCATGTTGACTCTGATGGTCTGTGAGGAGCTTCCTGGGTTGCTGAGCTGAGGATTGTGAGGCTGAATCTAGGTTCAGGGAATAGGGTGCCATCATCCCCTATAAGTATCTGCTGTGGCTGAAAGAGGAGCTACTGGAAGCTTGTTTTCTCCAAATGTACCTTTTCTCCATTTATTTAAACCATCCTCAATTTCAGCATACATAAACTGAGACCCAGAGAGGAGAAATGACTTACTGAATATTCCATAGCCAGGTGGTGGCAGTGTCAAAACCTGTCTCCTGCATCATAGACTGATGTTCTTTCCACTTGACTGTCCTGTCTCCAGTCAGACACTTTCCTACTTTGAATATAAATCAAGCATGTTGAGTTCTTTCTTTGACATTTGGAATGAGTTTATTACCAATGAACTCCCCAAATTCCTTAAGGAATAGCTTAGAGGAATTCTTTACAGGAATAACTAAGGTTTATTTCTTCAACTACAATATTGCATATCTATGGTAATTTAAGAATAAGCTAAGAATAAATATATTTGGGGAGATTGAGATGAGGCATCTCATTCAGGTGATAGGAATCAGGGCACGTGGATCTCGAGATTAATATCTCTCTTCGGATTGTATTGTATGTGACCTGACTGCAACCCCGAGCCCTACAGGGTAATGACTTCTTCTCATAAATCCGGAAAACTTGAATGAATTCATATCTCAAAACTGTGAGTTTCTTTTCTCTTTCCCCTTGTTGATGGTCATCATTTCGTTCCTGCCTCTGTGACCTGTAATGGTTATGACGCCCTCCTTTTAGCCTACTGAATTATGCCCCTTCCCTCCTCCATGAAGGCTTCCTTAGTACATAAAGAGATGTTGATTTTGTCTATACCTCACACTGGATATATAAATGCCTGTTTTCATGTTCACCATTTCTTCGTAGTGAAAAAGAAATATATTGATTTAGTTAGAGTCATATCATGGCTGATTTTTGTGCAATTGTTTATGCAGTTTGAGCTGAATTCAGCTAATCGGAGTTGTCAAGCTCACGATGATGTGGTACTGCCTCTACAGAAGCTCCTTTCCCCAAGTTTCTTTTCCTCTTGCTGGAAAATGCTCCATTAAATGTGTTATTTTGGTGCAGATGAATTAAAGCCTCACTCTACTGCACTTCAAACCAATCGCTTCTTCTAATCTAGTCAGAAATAATGGATTAGATGTTTTTCGTAACTGATAAGAAGATCTAACATCTTCTCACAGCTTTATTGTCTCTTGATTCCTCAAAATAGCATCCCTAGTTGGTTCACAACTGTGTTGCCTAGGACTTGCTACAGAAAACATGCACATTATCATTTTTCTTCCTGTCTATCTACATTCTCTTTGTGAATCTAGGAGGCTTACAGCATTAGTTTCTTATGGCTGTGATAACAAATTACCTAAAACAAGGTGGCTTAACACAACACAAATTAATTTTCTTAACAGGTGTGGAGTTCAGAAGTCCAAAGTGGGTCTTAACTGGGCTAAAATAAAAATGTCAGAGGCCTACATTCCTTTCTGGATGGTTCCTTTCTAGGGAAGAATCTGTTTTCTTTCCTTGTCCAGCTTCTAGAGGCTACCAACATTCCTTGACTTGTGGCCCTCTTTCACAAAGCCAGCAATGGCTGGTTAAGTCTTTCTTATGATGCCATCTCTCTGATTCTGACTCTTCTGTCTTTGTCCCCATTTAAAGACCCTTGCAATAACATCAGTCCCACCTGGATAATCCAGGATAATCTCCCCATCTCAAAATCCTTAACTTAATCATACCTGCAAGGTGCCTTTTCTTATGTAAGGTAAGATATTTACAGTTTCTGGGAATTAGGATGTGGAAATTTTACAGAGACCATTATTCTCTCTACCATAGTCGATAATAGGGGGTTAGGATAACACACCTGTGAAGTCACTTGTCTGTTTTTCTAACATTGAAAAGAAACTTTGCAGAGTGTGCTTGGGTTCAGAATGGCATAGGATTCTAAGGAATGTACTTACTATATACATATGGAAACAGACTTGACTACACATTTAATTATTTTAAGTTGAGTGAAAGAAATTTCTTCCGCTGAAACACATGTATCATCTGTCTTAGAATTGCCACTAAGTAATATCATTCATATCTTGGCAAAAACATCCCAATGACATTGGCAAAATCATTTTCCACCTACTTGCTTTAGGCATGTCGCTGTGCCAATGAACACATTAAATGTGATGAATCTCTTTGGAGATGGAAGTTGGAATTGCTTATCAGCAAGGCCTGACTGAACAAAAAAATTCTGAACAAAACTTTACCCTATTAATTCATTCTATCAAAAAGAGAAATTGCATTTAACTTTATCTGTAAATGCTTTACAATTTAACTTTCTTTTGACTAACTTATTGTGTATTTTGACTTTCCAAATACATTATAAGAGAGACAGTTTCTGGGTTTACATTGTAATTTATGTTGTTAGACTTAATGCCTCTACAATAAGGTGAATACCTACCTGTTTGCTTTTGTTTTTCGTCTCCTGCATATAATCAAAGGAACCTTACCTTGATTCTTGTGATGGTATCATGCATGTACGTATTGCCCAAACCTGCCAAACTGTATATCACATTAAATATGTGCAGGGATTTTTTTTGTATATCAATTATACCTCAATAAAGCTGTAACACTTTTTTAAAAAATTTAAAAAAGGAACTGAGACCTTAAGGATGACTCCAGAGATGACAGAGAGCTTTCTCATAATGACAGCACCAAAAGCAAGCATTCAGTCAATGATTATTGAATGCTTGCTTGACTGATTAATTAATTTACTCAAAACTTGTATTAGTTATCAATTAACTGCCAAGAAGTACATAAGGAAGGGAGAATGAGTGAGAAAACAGACATAATCCCTACTTGCTTCTTTCTTAGGCTTACAGTCCACAGACAAAGAGATCCTAGGAATTTCTTTAGTGGTCATTCCTAATGACCGAAATGACTAGAGAGTTGGTAAGGCATTTTGGCCCATTCACTGAGTTCCCATTCCAAAAAAACAAGAAAAAAAATCACATTGAACCTGCTCGTGCTTGTTTTGTTAATAAGCATAACCAAGTCATATTTGGCTGGCTAGATTTTATAACAAACCGGTCCCAACTATCTGGCTATGGGAGTTTTTGTCTTAGCTTTTTCTACAAGAAAAAGAATTTTCCTAAAATATGCTAATGGATTGGTCGACCAAACAAATGGCATTGCAAGAGAAATGTGAATTACCATGTTTTTCTAAGCAACACAAAAAGAAAGGTAAAATACTGCTAGTTATCTGAGTATGACTCCAGAACTTTCAAACAGTGTCTACCTTATAGCTTAGAGGCTGCTTTCAGAAATGAAATGCTGTATGACTCTGGAGGGGCAAACTGAAGCCTGCATTTTATTCAGGCAAAATTATTTTAGGCTCTCTGTTGCCATAGCAAGCTTACATGACTTTCCTCAGTCACCGTTTTTGAAAAAATCAATGTAGCTGTGAATGAGGTCTGCCCGTGCCCTCCCCTTGCCAATTCCACCCTATTTCAGTCTACTCAGCTAGCATGCGTTAGACCTTTACCTTATGACCAATGTGACAGCAAAGTAACTGGTTGAAAATTAGAAAATTCCATCGATAGGCACTAATTTACCAGTTTCACTGATTTATTTTTCTGAATTTATTTAGGTTGATAGATTGATCTGCTTTGGACTCAGGTGGATATACTCTTGTAATGTCATTATTGCTATTAAGACGTTTAATAAAATCAATTTTAGTGATAACTGAATAATATTGATTAAATTCTTGTACTTTCTAAAGTGAAGTCAGGTATGTATGAAGGGTCACCAACTACTTTACCCTCACAGACACCGAAGTCATCCTTTCTCTTGACTTTTAGTGAGACATATACAATGTATTCCTAGGTAATTATCTCCTAGTTCTACATTTTTTTGTTTTAGAGATACTTAATTTATATTGAAAAACTATGTACTTTTTTCTACCTTTATTGAGGCATGATTGACAAAAGTTTTATGTGTGTAAGGTGTACAATGTGAGGTTTTGATATACATATACATTGTGAAATGAGTACTACAATCAAGCCAATTAATATATTCATCACCTCACATAGTTACCATTTTTTTTTGTGTTGAGAACACTTGAGATCTAGTCTCTTAGCAAATTCTAAGTATACAATACATTATTATTAACTATAGTCACTATGCTGTATATTAGGTCTCCAGAACTTTTTCGTCTTATATTTGAAAGTTCGTACCTTTTGACCGACATCTCCCCATATCCCTCACCCTCAGCCCCTGGTAACCACCCTTCTACATTTTCTGTTACTGTAAGTTCAACTTTTTTAGATTCCACACATAATCCTGATTTCATTGCCTTTGAATATATACCTAGAAGTGGGATTGCTGGATTACATGATAGTTCTATTTTTTGATTTTTTGAGGAACTTCCATACTGTTTTCCACAGTGGCTGTACGTATTTACATTTCCACCAGCAGTGTACAAGGGTTCCCTTTTCTCCGCATCCTCACCAAGATTTTTTATCTTTTGACTTTGATGATTAATGATGTTGAGCACCTTTTCACATACCTGCTGGTCATTTGTATGTCTTCTTTGAGAAAAGTTCAGGTCCTTTGCCCATTTTAAAATCAGATTATTATTATTATTTCTATTGACTTGTATAGGTTCCTTATATATATAGGATATCAATTTCTTATTGTATATATGGTTTACAAATATTTTCTTTCAATCTGTCAGTTTCCTTTTCATTATGTTGATTTTTTTCTATGCAGGAGCTTTTTAGTTTGATGTAGTCCCACTTGTTTATTTTTGATTTTGTTACCTGTGCTTTTGGTATCATATCAAGAAAATCATTACCAAGTCCTATGTCAGTGAGCTTTTCCCCTGTGTTTTCTTCTAGGAGTTTTATGGTTTCATGTTTATACATTTTCTTTAGTACTTTATTTGAAGAAAGAGGAACACTGGGTTCGTAGTACCACCAGTTCTCCCTAAGTTACTTGCAGTCACCAGGTGTTTGCTTTTCTACTAGAATTGCTGGCCTCTCAGCCCTCTGTGGAGTCCTAATTGAGGAAGAGCACAATCGCAGGCCTGGAGGCAGTGCTGTACTCATAAATGTTTAACAACTGGTTCTCTGAAAAAACATAAAGACCCGATGTTCAGGGTTGAATTGTATCCCCTCCAAAATTCATATGATGAAGCCCTAACCTCCAGTACCTCAGAATGTGGCCTTATTTCCCAATATTTACATTGCAAATATAATTATTAAGTTAAGATGAGGTTATATTGGAGTATTTGGGCCCCTAATCCAATATGATTGGTCACCTTATAAAAAGAATGCCGTATGAAGAGAAAGAGACACACACACAGAGGGAAGAGAATGTGGAGAAACAGGGAAAAACCAGTCACCTACAGGCCAAGGAGAGATGCCTGGAACAGATCCTTTTCTCACAGCCTTCAGAAGGCACCAACCATGCCAGTCTTGATCTGGACTTCTAGCCTCCAGAATCGTGAGACAATCAACTTCTGTTGTGCAACCACCCAGTTTTGGGTAATTGTCACAGCCGCCCTAGAAAGTGAATACACTTGATTTGTAGCATTTGCCTTTTTCCATGGAGCAAATACTTCCGCTGTAGATAATTTCAACCTACCAATGTACTATCATCAATCCCAAAGTTATGAAGAAACACACACAGTCAACTCTCTCGAGCTAGTTTGTGCCAGCATGAGCACATCACTGCCTGTGAGGCAGGAAATCCCACAATCTGGGATGCCTATAATGGCAGTGAGTAGGTAGGTGATCCTGGGGTAAACAGAAATGGCCCATTACAAAATAATGTTTCTATTCTTGTTCATGCTCCACTCTCCAAGATAATGGCATTACATAAAGAAAAATGTGATGTGAAGAAGAACAAGAGGAGTGGAAGGAGGAGGTGGAGGAGAAGTGACAGAAACCCGGATGGCGTACACAAACTAAACTATTTACTATCTGTTCCTTTACAGAAAAGTTTGCTAGTCCTGGAAGTGAAAAATAAGTAAAAGCAGAGAAGCGCTTGGTCAAGTTAATTCTGCTCAGGAGAAAGATATCGAAAGTAATTTTGGTAGGATTTCTGCTATTGACAAAGCAGTGAGGCCATCAGGAGCCCAACCGGTGTTCTGTATACAAGAGTTAGCTTGAGTCTGCTGAGTCTGCAGGGAGAGGCTGCACACTGTTGACCTGCCTCTTCTTCCACTGAGTTATTTTAAGCTAGTATAGAAATTATATGGTTAGAAATATATATCGTCTCACCTGTTCTTTTTGTTGTTGTTCTATTTTTTGACATCAATCTCTGTAAGGAAAGTTGAACTGGGGAAAGGCAGAAATTTACTGAGTTCTCTATGTAAATTGACCTGTAATCAGTGTAATCCCAGCAGCCTGCTGTTTAGATTGTCCTTTCTACCATTGCCATTGTTCACAAGGATAGTAAAAGTAAAACAGGAATGCAGAAATCTATTGATATCATTATTCTCAATGTGGTTTAATTGTGCTTTGAAATGGAAGGCTCCTCCTGCATGAAAATAATAAAAACTTATTTTTTATTACTGTAACATTGGTTTATAACATTTTATAAATTTCTACTGTACATCATTATATTTCGATTTCTGTGGAGACTACAACATGTTCACCCCCAAAGACTAATTGCAATTCATCACCACACACATGTGCCTAATCACCCCTTTTACCCTCCACCCTTCCCCTTTCCCCTCTGGTAACCACCAATCCAATCTCTGTCTCTCTGTGTTTGTTTGTGTTGTTTTTATCTTCTACTTATGAGTGAGAGCATACTGTGTTTGACTATCTCCCTCTGAGTTATTTCGCTTAGCATAATACCCTCAGGATCCACCCATGTTGTCACAAATGGCCAGATTTCATCATTTTTTATGGCTGAGTAGTATTCCACTGTGTATATATACCACAGCTTCTTTATCCACTCGTCCCTTGATGGACACCTAGGTTGCTTCTAAGTCTTGGCTATTGTGAATAATACTGCAATGACAATAGGGGTGCATATATCTTTAAGCAGTCATGTTTTCATGTTCTTTGGATAAATACCCAGCAGTAGAATAGCTGTATCATATGGTAGATCTATTCTCAATTTTTTGAAGAATCTCCATACTGTTTTCAATAGTGTTTGCATGAGTTTTCACTCCCACAAGCAGTGTATGAGAGATCCCTTTTCTCAATATCCTCTCCAAAACTTGGTATTCCTGTCGTGTTAATCTGACGGGCATGAGGTGATATTTCATTGTAGTTTTGATTTGAATTTCCCTGATAATTAGTGATATTGAACATCTTTTCGTGTGCCTGTTGGCCATCTGTATGACTTCTTTAGAGAAATGTCTGTTCAGACCTTTTGCCCATTTTTTAATTGGGTTGTTAGTTTTTTTGATTCTGAGATGTCTGAGTTCTTTATATAGTTTGGATATTAACCCCTTATCAGATATATGTTTTGCAATCTACAGAGTCAATGCAATCCCTATCAAAGTTCCAATGACACTTTTCACAGAAATAGAACAAAGAATCCTAAAATTTGTATGGAACAACAAAAATCCTCGAATAGCCAAAGAAATCCTGAGAAAAATGAACAAAGCTGGAGGCATCACAATCCCTGATTTCAAAATATACTACAAAGCTATAGTAATCAAAACAGCATGGTGCTAGCACAAAAACAGATACACAGATCAATGGAACAGAAGCGAGAGCCCAGAAATAAACCCATACATTTATGAACAGCTAATTTTCAATAAGAGAGCCAATATACATTTGAGACAGGAAAATCTCTTCAATAAATGGTGTTGAAAAAACTGGACAGCCACATGCCAAAGAATAAAAGTAGACCGTTATCTTACACCATACAGAAATATTAACTCAAAACGGATTAAAGACTTGAGTGTAAGACCCGAAACCATGAAACTTCTAGAAGAAAACATGGGCAGTACCTTCTTTGACATTGGTCTTAGCAGCATATTTTCAAGTACCATGTGTGACCGGGCAAGGGAAACAACAGAAAAAAATAAACAAATGGGACTACATCAAACTAAAAAGCTTCTGCACAGCAAAGGAAACCATCAACAAAATGAAAAGACAACCTAGCAATTGTGAGAAGATATTTACAAACCATATATCAGATAAGGAGTTACTGTCCAAAATATATAAAGAACTCATACATCTCAACAACAAAATCTAACAACACAATTAAAAATTTATTTTTATAATGGCACAGTTAAAATGAAAAGGTAAATAACCAGAAAAAGAGGGATGCATGTATCATACAAGAATTGATTAATATATAAAGATATTTTAAAAACAAGAAGAATATAAATGTGCCAATAGGAAAATGGGTAAAGATTTGGTTAGATAACTCCCAAAAGAAAAATATATATGCTCAATTAACTTAAGAAAAATGTTCTAATTTTCTGGTGTTAATTGGAGTAATTACTGAAAAATTATTTGGTATGTTTGTTCTCACTCCATTTGACACTAATGAAAAGAAAGAGAAAAATTTCCATATCTTCAACAAATATTTGTTGAGAACCTACTGTGTGGTAGACATTGTACTTATTAACACCCAGGAATGTTAGCCAGGACTTTGTTCCTCATATGTGGGCTTATCCTTGGGTAGGGGCATGTTAACAGCTCTTTCGTGTTTCAGTAACACCTCCCCACTCTGCAAAAAAACCCAAAAACTAAAAGTTCCAGTGGCCAGCCCAGTGGTGCAGCAGTTAAGTTCTCATGTTCCACTTCTCAGGCGGCCCGGGGTTCACCGCTTTGGATCCCGGGTGCAGACATGGCACCACTTGGTAAAAGCCATGCTGTGGTAGGTGTCCCACCGATAAAGTAGAGGAAGATGGGCATGGATGTTAGCTCAGGGCCAGTCTTCCTCAGCAAAAGGGGAGGATTAGCAGTAGTTAGCTCAGGGTTAATCTTCCTCAAAAAAAAAAAAAAATGTTCCAGGTGCCTTGAAGTCAACTCTAAACAGACGTTGGTTTAGAAATCTTAGATTCACAGTCACGAGCCCAAATACCTGTAGAGGTCAGGCAGTTTAAGAAAATGAAGCAGCCAGGTGGTGAACTGGTGTGTTCATGGCCTGTCTAAAGACAGCAATTACTATTGGATCCATGAGATTTTGCCTTGCAAGGAATGTGGACTAGTGTTGCCAGATCTCCGGGGGCTGGAAGAGGAAGCAATCTGGATTTTTATATCAAAGCTCCCAATTTTTAGTTGTTGGAAACTAGTGGTAAGAAAAAAGAAGAACAATGTGAGGGCTTTCAAAGAGGCATCTTCTTTTTGCTTGTAGAACTAAAGTTTGACTGGTAGTTCTACATTTGGCTTGTAGAACTAAGTTTGCAACATCTGGTCTAGGGCTAAGAAGGAATTAAGATTAGTCTAACCAACCTTCATGGCGAGGTTTGGAGAGCTCAAGCAGAGAAGCTTGACTCTTTCAGACTAGGAGAAGAGACAAGGAATAGTGGGTTCTATTGATGTCAGAGACCTGTGCTGACTTCACAAGCTGTGCTTTGAGGTGGCAGGGCCTTGGATACCAATGACTGCGGAGGAGGTGGGATACTTAACTGTAGTTTGGAGAGGAGTGGTGGGGGGTGCTCACGCTGAGATCCTGAGAATCATCATTGGGAAGGAGATCTCTGTAGCCTTCTGTAGCAACAGTTCCTGAAAAATCACAGAGGACCACAGTTCAGCAATGCCACTGGGGAGCAAGAAAAGTCATGCTATTAATTTATCTGGACATTATCCACTAATATATCCTTTATTTCTTCTAAACTCTAATTTCTGAAGTTCTAGATTTTAAAAAAAAGAACAAATCAAAGAAAATACATGCAATATATCTTATATCCCGTATTTCCTGGAGCATTCTGTTTCTGCTTCAGTAGAAATCAAGAAATGCAAATTAAAATGTTTTTCATATAAAATATAGCAAAATATAAAATTGGATGAGACAGTATTGTGTAACGTTTTGCATCATAAATTCTAACTACAAATACCAACTCTGATACCTCCTAATACTATGTCCTTTGGCAAACAACATATATCCTATAATCATATATTCTGTCTGAACCTCAGTTTCCTTATTGGTACAATGGAGCTAATGATAAAACCTGCTTCTTAGGATTGTTGGAGGATCAGTTATGGTAATGCATGTGAAGTGCTTAGAACAGTGTCTGGCACATGATAAAAGCCCAGTAGGGCCAGACTGGTGGCGTAGTGGTTGAGTTTGCATGCTCCACTTCAGCAGGCTTGGGTTTGCAGGTTCAGATCCTGGGAGTGGACTTACACACCACTCATCAAGCCATGCTGTGGCAGAGTTCCACATACAAAATAGAGGAAGATTGGCAACAGATGTTAGCTCAGGGCCTATCTTCCTCACACACAAACAAAAACCCAATAAATGTTAGCTTTAATGACATTACTATTAACATGTAGAAAGTGTTCAAGGTAATGGCATAATGGTGGGGCAGGATGAGATAACCTTGAGGACTCTGAGAGAGAAGTTATCTATGGCAGTGACTTTGGCATGGCCCAGGAAGAGAAGAGACAGAGGCATTTCAGAGGAGACAAAGCCAAGGAGAGAGTAGGGTAAATATGAGCCCATGAGTGTGGCCCAATGAATTAAAATTGGGGACAAGAAGTGTTGGCAAAAATAATGCTACAAACTTGTGCAGACCAGAGTGAAACTTTGAAGATATTTTCCTCTCAGGAACAATCTCTATGAACTTCAGGTCAACTTGTTCTCAGAAGCAACATCATGATATGTCTTCTGAGGATTTAAATTCTCACACTGGTCTGTCATGTGCTTACACCTTGACAAAAAGGCAATGAACTTGACATGTGCCATTCCCTGTGTAGAGACTTGCTGCAGGGCACAGCTTTCCCTGAAACAACCAGTAATGTATGTTTTGCTTTTGTTACTGCTTCTGTTAAGTTAGTTAAAAAGAGTTAAAATTCCAGAGCCAAAGCATAACTTTGGAAGCTATATATGAAGTCTGAGACATTTATAGCCAATTCCTATGCTGAATTTCTGAATAAAGTTGTAAGGTATAAAAATGTATTTTATTCCACTATAGTATAATTTAAGCTTGATTATGAAAGAATGTATGGTTATCTTTAAATTCAGTGAATGTGTTTCTAGTTTATAGAATGAAATTTTCAGGTTTCATAGATTTGAGAAAAAAAGTCACACATCTGGATGGATGATATATAGTTGTGACAAAATCGCTCTTCTCTTTAATCCCTGGAGCGAAGAACATGATTTGTTCCAGCAGGGATTTTGTGGACGTTTAGTCTTCCTTTCTTTATATTAAAAGCAACTGTGTATTGATTTGCAAGTGCATCTTGACATGTTCTTTAACATCTTGTTTTATTTTTATTTAGTTATTTAAGGTCACTGATTTTGAGTAAATCTGGAAAGAAAAAAAAGAGACCCTTGGGCATAGAAGACCTCAGAATAGCACAATTTTGAATTATCAGGTAGCAGTTTCCATTTCTAATGTTGGCAGCCATATTCATTGAATCACATTTATTCCTTTGACTTTTCAATAAATGGTTTTCTTACTGGTAACCAAGAGAATGGCAAAGATGCACCAGTGGCTGATTAAAATGAAGAATGCCTACTAACTCAACCAGCATCAGTGACTTTTATCCTTCGAAAAGATACCAGTACAGGACAATGAGAATAAGAATATAGACTTTTGGAATAATTGACATTTTGGCAGCTGATAATATTAAAGCAGTGAACCATTATTAGAAAAAACGTCCAGAAAAGTGACATCAGGAACATGGTGCAGTGAGCTGTTCCCTTCATCTATCCCCATTTTAAACTACAACTAAATATACATTCACTGACCAAAGGAGGAAGCCAACACAGTACAACAGGATGCCTGAGAGACACATGCAGCTATACATCCCAGGGTGGATGGACTGGCACCCCTGAAAGTGGCAGAGATAGATGAGCATGCCCTCCTCTCCTCTGGTAGCCTTGTGCGCACACACAAACGCTTTCCAACCTGGTGCAAGCACCCAGAAAGTGGGAACATGCAGCGGGGCGACCATCAGAGGAGAAGGTGGTAACTCTTAGCCCCTGCTCATGGTCGTTCTCCCGGCAGAGAGAGGGAGCCCACTGTGCCCCTGTGCCATAAAGGAGCAGCCATAGCTTGAGTCCCAGCAAGGAAGCCCAGCTCACCAAGCGCCATGGTTCTGTGGACTTCAGATCGTAAACAGGGACCTCAGCAGATTTCCACACTGGTACAAACACTTCCCAGCCACACATGGACACTCACAGTGCAGCTGCGTTCCCAAAGAGGGAACAGGTCTTGGTGGCTGCGGGAATAGGTGTGGCAGCTTTGCACCCACACGCGTTCACTGTCCTGGCAGGGAATGGGAGCCTACTATGCCCCAGGGCCATCAACGAGCAGCCATAGCTTGGGTCCCAGTGAAGAAACCTGGACTGCCAATAACAGTGGCTCTGCAGAATTCAGATTGTAAACAGGGACCTCAGCAGATTTCCCTGCTGGGGCAAACACTTCCCAGGCATGCATGAGCACTCACAGTGCAAATGTGCTCCCAAAGAGGGAACAAGTCTGGATGGCTGTGGGAACAGGTGTAGTAGCTTTGAGCCCACTGGTGATCACTTTCTGGTGGGGAGGGGCAGCTCAGAACTCCCCTGAGGTGCCAAAGAGTGGCCCTAGGCTAGCAAGGAAGTCCTGCCCAACAAGGACAGTCCACATGAGTGCCTGAATGCATCAGAGACTGGGTCAAACACCCATAATACCCCCACAGCTTCCAGCAGACGGATTGGGGCCAGAGACACTGCTCCTGCTCCCTTCTAGCAGTAACACAGGGGGAATCTGCAATCCTCAGAATACCAAAAATGCCCTGACAAGAAATTAGTTCATCAAACACCAGGAGAAACTGCAGCAACAATTCACACCAGAAGGAAAATGACAATTCTCCCGAAACCGACACTGTACACAAATAAATATACAACCTAAATGACAGAGAATTCAAGATAACTGTCATAAGGAAACTCAAAATCTTACAAGAAAACACAGAAAGGCAAGTCAAGGAGCTCAGCAATAAAATGAATCTCTTCACCAAAGAGATTGAAACTATGAAAAAAAGAACCAAACAGAAATTCTGTATATGAAAAACACAATTAATGAAATAAATAATAAGCTAGAATCGTTAAGAAGTAGAATTGATCTTGGGGAGGAAAGAACTAGTCTTTTTGAGGATAAAAATGTAGAAATTCTACAAGTGGAGGAGGAGACAGAACTAAGATTTTAAAAAAGAAGGTATTCTTCAAGAAATATCCAAAACTTTTCAATTAGGAAAAGCAACATAAGGATGATAGGTATTCCAGAGGGAGAAGAGAGGGAGAAAGGAGCAGAGAGCTTGTTCAAAGAAATAATAGCTGAGAACTTCCCAAACATGGGGATGGTTTCAGATTTACACATACACAAAGCTAATTGAATGCCCAACTTTGTCAATGCTAAAAGACCCTCTCTAAGGCATATACTAGTAAAAATGGCAAAAGTTTGTGATCCAGAAAGAATATTAGGAGTAGCAAGGCAGAAGAAAATAGCCTACAAAGGAAGTCCTAACAGGCTTTTAGTGGATTTCTTGGCAGAAACCCTCCAGGCTAGGGGAGAATGGAATGATATATTCAACATACTGAAAGAGAAAACTTTCAGCCAAGAATCCTCTATCCAGTGAAACTTTGCTTCAGCTATGATGGAGAAGTAAAAGCTTTCCCAGATTAAAAAAAAAAAAAAAAAAGGCTGAAGGAGTACATTGCCACTAGACATCCCCTACAAGAAATAAGTAAAGATGCCCTCACACTGGCAACAAAAAGGCAAAGGTCTACAAAGCTCTGAGCAAGGAGATAAACAGAGAGAGATGATCAGAAACTTGCAGCTCAATACCAGAACAGGGAGGCAAAGGCTCAATTAGAACTTAAAAGAGAAAGGGAAAGAAAACATCAAAAGTAATGATAAACACTTCAGTTTAGCCACAAACTGACAAAATTAAAAACAGAACCATGCGTAACAGCAATTACTCAGAAGGGGAGAGTAAAGGGAAGGAATCTGCTTAGGTTAATGGAGGTAAGAGGCTATAAGAAAATGGACTATCTTATCTCCAATATCTTTCATACAATCCTCACGGTAATCACTAAACAAAAAATAAGAGCAGAGCCACAATTCACAAAAAGAGAACTGAGAAATCCCTTACGGAAAACCACCAAAATGAAATGGCAGTCAGAAATACAAAGGAAGAGAAACAGTGGAAACATAGAACAATGAGGAAACAAGAGATAAATTGGCAGCATGAAGCCCTTATATAACAATAATGTCTCTAAATGTAAATGGAGTGAACTCTCTAATCAAAAGACACAGAGTAGCTTGATGGATCAAAAAACAAGACCCAACAATATGCTGCCTCCAGTTAACACACCTCAGATCCAAAGACAAACATAGGCTTAGAGTGAAGGGATGGAAGACAATATTCCAAGCTAATGGCCAACGAAAGAAAGCAGGTATTGCCATACTTTTATCAGACAAAGAGACTTCAAGCTAAAAAAGACAATGAGAGACAAAGAGGGACAGTATATAATGACATAAGGGACATTCCACCAAGAGGACATAACACTTATTAATATATATGCACCTAACACAGGGGCACCAAAGTATATAAAGCAATTATTAACAGACCTAAAGGGAGAAATTAACAGCAACACAATAATAGTAGGGGACCTCAACACCCCACTTACTTCAATGGACAGATCATCTAGACAAAAAGTCAACAAGAGAATAGTAGATTTAACTGAAACACTTGACCAGATGGACTTAATAGACATACATAGAGCATTCGATCTGAAAACAGCAGAATATACATTCTTCTCAAGTGCCCATGGAACATTCTCAATGATAGATCATATGTTGGGTAACAAAGCAAGCCTCATTAAGTTCAAGAAGATTGAAATCATCCCAACGATCTTTTCTGACCACAATGCTATGAAGCTAGAAATCAATCACAAGAACAAAACTGGGAAAGTCAGAAATATGTGGAGATTGAACAACATGCTATTGAACAACCATTGGATCACTGAAGAAATCAAAAGGGAAATTTAAAATTACCTGGAGACAGATGAAAATGAAAATACAACATACCAACTCATAGGATGCAGCAAAAGCAATCATAGGAGGGAAATTCACAGCAATATAGGCCCACTTCAACAAGTAAGAAAAATCTCAAGTAAGTAATCTTAAAATGCACCTAACAGAGCTATAAAAAGAAGAACAGACAAAGCCCAAAGTCAGCAAAAGGAGGGAAATAATAAAAATCAGAGCAGAAATAAATGAAAGAGACTAAAAAAACAGTAACAAGGAACAATGAAACTAAGAGCTGGTTCTCTGAGAAGATAAACAAAATTGACAAACCCTTAGCCAGACTCACCAAGAAAAAAAGAGAGAAGGCTCAAATAAATAAAATTAGAAATGAAAGAGAAGAAATCACAATAGATACTACAGAAATACAAAGGATATAAGAGAATACTATGAAAAACTATATGCCCCCAAATTTGATAGCCTAGAAGAAATGGATGAATTCCTAGACTCATACAACCTCCCAAAACTGAATCAAGAAGAGACAGAAAATCTGAACAGACCAATCACTAGTACAGAGATTGAAACAGTAATCAAAAACTTCCCAAAAAACAAAAGTCCAGGATCAGATGGCTTCTCTGGAGAATTCTACCAAACATTCAAAGAAGATTTAGTACCTATCCTTCTCAATCTATTCCGAAAAATTGAAGAGACTGGAACACTTCCTAACACATTCTATGAGGCCAAAATTATCCTGATACCAAAACCAAACAAGGACAACACAAAGAAGGAAAACTACAGGCCAATATCAGTGATGAACTTAACTGCAAAAATCCTCAACAAAATATTGGCAAGCCAAATACAGCGATACTTTAAAAGAATCGTACAACATGATCAAGTGGGATTCATTCCAGGGATGCAGGGATGGTTCAACATCTGCAAGTCAATCAATGTGATACACCACATAAACAAAATGAGGAATAGAAATCATAGATCATCTCAGAAGATGTAGAGAAAGCATTTGACAACATCAACATCCATTTATGATAAAAACTCTCAATAAAATGGGTATTGAAGGAAAGTACCTCAACATAATAAAGGCCGTATATGACAAACCCACAGCCGACATCATACTTAATGGTGAAAAACTGAAAGCCATCCCTCTGAGAATAGGAACAAGACAAGGGTACGCACTCTCACCACTCCTATTCAATGCAGTACTGGAGGTATTGGTCACAGCAATTAGGCAAGAAAAAGAAATAACAGGAATCCACATTGGAAAGGCAGAAGTGAAACTTTTGCTATTTGCAGATGACATGATTCTATATATAGAAAACCCTAAAGGATCCACCATAAAACTATTAGAAATAATCAACAACTACAGAAAAGTTGCAGGGTACAAAATCAATTTTAAAAAAATCAGTTGCATTTGTATACACTGTCAATGAACTAGCAGAAAATGAAATCAAGAATACATTCCCATTTACAATCACAACAAAAAGTATAAAATACCTAGAAATAAACTTAATCAAAGAGGTGAAAGACCTGTACACTGAAAACTGTAAGTCACTATTGAAAGAAATTGAGGAAGATATAAAGAAATGGAAAGATATTCCATGTTCATGGGTCAGAAGAATAAACATAGTCAAAATGTCCATACTACCTAAAGCAATCTACAGATTCAGTGCAATCCCAATCAGAATCCCAATGACATTTGTCACAGAAATAGAACAAAGAATCCAAAAATTTATATGGAGCAACAAAAGACCCTGAATAGCTAAAGTGATCCTGAGAAAAAAGAACAAAGCTCGAGGCATCACAATCCTTGACTTGAAAATATAGTACAAAGCTATAGTAATCAAAGCAGCATGGTACTGGCAGAAAAATGGACAAACAGATCAAAGGATCAGAATTGAAAGCCCAGAGATAAAATCACACATCTATGGACATTTAATCTTTGACAAAGGAGCCAAGAACATACAATGGAGAAAGGAAAGTCTCTTCAATAAATGGTGTTTTGAAAACTGGACAGCTACATGCAAGAGAATGAAAGCAGACCATTATCTTGCACCATTCACAAAAATTAACTCCAAATGGATTAAAGATTTGAATGTAAGAACTGAAAACATAAAAATCCTAGAAGAAAATTTAGGCAGTACACTGTTTGACACTGGTCTTAGCCTAATCTTCTCAAATACCATGTCTACTCGGGTAAGGGAAACGAAAGAAAATGTTGACAAATGGGACTACATCAGACTAAAAAGCTTCTGCAAAAAAAAAAGGAAACCATCAAGAAAATGGAAGGCAACCCACCAACTGGGAGTAAATATTTGCAAATCATTTATCAGACAAGGAGTTGATATCCAAAGTATATAAAGAACTCACATAACTCAACAACCAAAAAAACCCACAAAAAAACAGTCAAAAAAAGGGCAGAGGTAATGAACAGACATTTTTCAAAGGAAGATATACAGATGGCCAATAGGCACATGAGAAGATGCTCAACATCACTAATCTTTAGGGAAATGCAAATCAAAACTACAATGAGATATCACCTTACACCAGTCAGAATGGCTGTACTTACTAAGACGAAAAACAAGTGTTGGAGAGGATGTGGAAAAAAGGGAACGCTCGTACACTGCTAGTGCGAATGAAAACTGGTGCAGCCACTGTGGAAAACAGTATGGAGATTCCTCAGAAAACTAAAAATAGAAATGCCATGTGACCCAGCTATCCCACTGCTGGGTATCTACCCAAACAATGTGAAATCAACAATCCAAAGTGACATATGCACCCCTCTGCTCATTGCAGCGCTATTCACAATAGCTAAGACATGGAAACAATCCAAGTGCCCATCGACTGATGATTAGATAAAGAAGAAATGGTATATATATGCAATGGAATACTACTCAGCCATAAAAAAAAGACAAAATCATCCCATTTGCAACAACATGGATGGACCTGGAGGGTATTATGCTAAGTGAAATAAGCCAGACTAAGAAAGACAAACACCGTATTAATTTACTTACATGTGGAGTATAAACAAACACATGGACAAAGAAAATAGTTCAGTGGTTACCAGAGGAAGGGGGCTGGAGGGTAGGCACAGGTGGTAAAGGGGAGCACTTATGTGGTGACAGACAAGAAATAATGTCCAACCGAAATATCTCAATTTTAAAAAGTCTTAAAAAATTAAGAAAAGAAAAGAAAAATAACCCAATTTAAAAATAAATATAGGATATAAATTAGATGTTTTTCCAAAGAATATATACAAATGACCAATGCTGAACATCATTAGCCATCAGGGAAATACAAATCAAAACCGCAATGAGATACCAACTCACACCCTCTAGATTATGCTAGGTGAAACAAGCCAGTCACAAGGACAACATATGGTGATATTCCATTTATATGAAATGTCTAGATTAGGCAAATGCAGTGTCTAAGAATATTGGTGGTTTCCTAGGCCTGGGAAGGTTTGGGAGAGGTGGAGAGTGACTGCTAGTGAGTACAGAGTTTCTTGGGGGTGATGAAAATGTTCTAAAATTGATTATGGTGATAGTTGCACCACAATATAGTAAAATATACTAAATATACTAAAATCATTGAAATGTACACTTTAAATGGTGAATTGTACGTATGTGAATTATATATCAACAATGCTATTATATAAAAATGAAAGAAAAAGAAACTTCAAGGAAAAGTTTGACATTTAAAATAAAAATTGTTGGCATATCAACATTGAAAAGATCTTTGGAGGGGATTAGAACGTGTGGAAAATTGGCTTAAGATCGGGAGATCTAAATTTTGCTGAGAACTATTATGTTCCAGTTACTGTGCTGGCCTTAACACATACCTTATTTCATTTACTCCTAATAATATCTATGTGAGGTGAGAGTTATTATTACCTCCATCCTACAGATGAGAAAACTGAGAAGTTAATATGCTCAAGGTCATATGTTGGTGATGATAGATCCGTGGTTGTGTGGCTCCAAAGATCATTCTCTCAATCATTAGGATTTATTGGTCACATTTAATTCCTTCCCAATAATTTGATTATTTGCCATGAATTGATTTTAAACCTGAGAAACTAAATTTGTCAGAAGAATATGGTAAATGATGATAGAATAGTAATGATAGCTACCACTTAATGAGCATTTAGTTTGTTCCAGGTAAGGTGCTGCACTTTTTTTCCTGCCTACCCCACAGGCTTTTTTAACAATTTTATTGAGGCATAATTCACATACCATACAATTCACCCATTTGAAGTGTACAATTCAGTGTTTTTTTTTTTTTTTTTTTAGTATATTTGCAGATATGTGCAATTATCACCACAGTCTATTTCAGAACATTTTCAGCACCTCAAAGAGAAACCTGATAGGGCTGGCCCAGTGACATAGGGGTTAAGTTCGTGTGCTCTGCTTCAGCAGCCTGAGATTCACAGGTTCAGATTGTGGGCGTCGACCTACATGCCACTCATCAAGCCATGCTGTGGCTGCATCCCACATACAAAGTGGAGGAATATTGACCCAGATGTTATCTGAGGGCCAATCTTCCTCACTAAAAAAAGAAGAAACCTTGCACCCTTTAGCTATCGCTCCCCTATGCCCCCAACAACTCTGCCCTCAGCCATGTACAACTATTAATCTACTTTGTCTCTATAAATGTCCCTGTTCTGAACATTCCATATGAATAGAATAATATAATATGTGGTATTTTGTGTCTGGCTTCTTTCACTTAGCACAATGTTTTGAAGGTTCATCCATGTTGCATCTATCAGTACTTCATTCTTTTTGATAACTGAATAATATTCTCTTGTATGGATATGCCACATTTTGTTTGTCCACTTATCAGTTGAGCAATTGGGATGTTTCTGCCTTTGAACATTATGAATATTGCCACTATGGACATTCACGTACAAGTTTTTGTGTGGACATATATTTTTATTTCCGTTGGGAATATACCTAAGAGTGGAATTACTACGTCATATGGTAACTCTGTTTCACTTTTTGAGAAAGTGCCAAACTTTTACAAAGCAGCTGCACCACTTTACATTCTTACTCACAGTGTATGAGGGCTCTGATTTCTCTATATCCTCACTAACACTTATGATTATCTGACTTGGTGATTCTAGCCATGCTAGTGGGTATGAAGTGGTATCTCTTTGTGGTTTTGATTTGTATTTTTCTGATGACTAATGATCTCAAGCATCTTTAATGTGCTTGTTGGCCATTTGCATATCTTCCTTGGAGAAATATCTATTCAGATTCTTTGCCCATTTTTTAAATTGTGTTAGTTATCTTTTTATCATTGACTTGTAATAGTTTTTAATATATTCTGGATACAAATTCCTTATCAGATATAGGATTTGCAAATATTTTCTCTCATTCTGTGGGTTTTTCTGCTATATTCTTTACATGAATTATTTCATTTGATCTTTACAACAACCTTATGAGATATAATCCCCTCCTTTTTTAGAGATTAGAAAACAGGCTCAGAGTGGTTGAGTACCAGCCTAACTTACAGTGCTAATATGAGATGATTCCAGGATTTAAGCTTAGATCTCTTTGGAAGTTCAATTAAAGCTCTCCATATTCTTGCCTTGATGCTTATATACACTGTATATATTTGATGAAAGAATTTGAATCTTAGGATTGCAATGCTCGGTCTATGCTTCACTTCGAGAAATTCTGGTGGATAAACACGGAAAAGAAAACCCTTTGGAATACTCCTCAAATTGATTCTCTGGGGTCAGTGCTGATTCCCAGAAGGAAGGTGTAGCTACAAAGATCCTGAGGCAGGTCGAATTGATGTTCTGAGTCTAGATTTATAAGCATGGGGAATTGTTCTTTTAAAAGACAATGACAAAGAGAAACCTTTTAATGTGAGCCAGATGCAGACATGATTTTGATTAAATATTTGCTGGTAACCATACTTAGATGGGAACATCTGCCACTGATGAGCTCCCTGGAGTTTTAGCAGGTGAATTTATGTAGGAAATACGACTCCAAGTGCTTCTTCTTGAGGAGAGATGTTGTGGGTGGGGGAGGGGAGAGAAGCTCACTTTTCCTTTCTTACATTTTTCTTCCATCTGCCATTTAGGAGGTCTAAGTAAATGCATTTCTGAACTGGGATAATACCACTACCCTTGGCCTCTCTTGTTCCCCAGTTTTGGCTTTGCAGGTG
Source organism: Equus asinus (assembly GCF_041296235.1). Taxonomy (NCBI): domain Eukaryota; kingdom Metazoa; phylum Chordata; class Mammalia; order Perissodactyla; family Equidae; genus Equus; species Equus asinus. The sequence goes on from NC_091820.1 coordinate 128,835,362, forward strand.
CCCAGTAAGTGTTGCTACCTGCATCTGGGTTACATGTGTGCAGGCATCTTGGGTTGTCCAAGAATAGTGCACAGCTCCATATGCCTATAATAGCAATCTGCTGACATTAGAATACACTGCTGATATTTTTCATACACACCCACACCCCTGAGCACACACATACTTCTTCTCCTTTCAAATCTATCTTTGGAAAGCTGGATCATCATGCAAGATACATCATATTTAGAGGAAACATGTTTCTGGTTTCTTCTGAGTTCTAGGTCAATCTTAATTAAGCAATTACCAGTCAAGAGGGCTTTACTCACTTCCCGTACAATCACAAGGTTCATCTTGTCTCATCCCTTTTACTTAAGTCACTGCCCTGCAGATTATCTATCATTATCTAGACCCGTGTCCACCTACTATTCTACACATAACAAAATTGGACCCAACTCTCTCCCTATCTTCATAAGCCCTTCTTTTCTGCCCTCTGTAACTCATAGTCTGTCCTTAAGAAACTCAGTAGCTTCAAATTCTTCTCTCAATGTTCCCTTCATCTGTTTTATAACTAGAACATGGCTGTGCCACAAGGAAATCACTTCCCGTGCAGTCCTTGTAAGCAAACATTTGTTTTCCTCATATACCTCAGGGAGTAGAGGTTGAGTAGGTGGCCGCTTTGCTCCTCATTGTCTAAACCATTTCTGTTGCTTTCTCCTTCAAAATCCAGAGCTCATCTGTAGTTCATACTATTAGGCAATATCATGTGCTACCCCTACTTATTCCTTTCCCTTCATTCATTAGACTCTTTAGCTCCTGAGTCACTTTCATCCTCTCTACTTTTATTACTGCCACCATTTTGGCAACTTCAACATCTATCACCTGTGTGGATATTCATCCAGCATTTCTGCCTTTGCGAGTCTTTCATGCCCTCATCTCCAAAGATATTTTTCTTCTATCATAGTTAGCCATTCACTTTACTGCTCATGCTCTAGACATTGTCATTCTCAAAACTTGTACCAACTCTGAAATCTTGATTTTAAAACTTGTATCTCTTGGGCTACAACTGATTATTCTTCCTGCCAAAGTACCTCCCTCACATACATGCACACACACACACACACACAAAACTCCAACAATTTTTCAACGTCGATCTCCAATCTATGAACACTACTACTTTTCACCATCAATTACCCTTCTCATTCCTCATTTCTTCACTTTTTACTAGTTTAGAGTTCATGGTCTATCATTACTATCACTTCTAGTATTTTCCTGGCAAAACCACAATTCTTGTTAAATCTAGCTATCTACTTATTTTATTCCTGTACACAAGCAATGAATGTTGCTGTAGAAATTTACAAGATTGAGCTGACTAATCTCACCTTAAATTTATGACCACATATCTCAAATCAGCAATCCTTTCGTATTATGTACCCATTTCCATTATTCAAGGTGAATATTCAACACCTTATCCTCTCCTCAGTTTCTCAAAAGCCCACCCTCCCTCCTGTCGTCTTATCATCTTACCTCATTCCTTCACTGAAAAAACTGAAGAATCAAGAGAGAATTCCCTTATATCTTCCTCACCAAATCTACCATCTTACCTGCATTTGTAACTAGACCATAATCATTTCCTCCTGTTTGGTGCAATGTATAAACATTACTTGTTCTCATGTAAGGCCAACCCTTCTACTTTTACTTTGGATCCCATCTACTAGTCCTCTGAATACCCTTGCTTGCTCAACATTTTTTCTTCTATAATTATCCCCTTTATCTTTTATATCATCAGTTTTGTTGAATCATTCACATCAGCATCCAGATGTCCTCTAGAATCTAACCTCTTAAAAATATGCTCTCTTGATACAAAATCCCCCTCCAGCTATAGTCCCATATTTCTCCTCCCCTTAGCACCAAACCTCTCAAAAGAAATTGTCTATCCACCCACACTTCCCCATCTCACATTATCTCCTTGATACACATTGTTAGGTTTATATTAAATCTTTTCCACTCTTTTAATCTCCTTTTTTTCAAAGTTGCTAATGATCTCCTTGCTAACAAGTTCACTAATCATTTGTTTTTTCCCATCTTATCTATGAAAAATATTTACTAAAATTGACCATATTTTCCTTCTTCAAACATTATCTGCCCTTTGCTTTTGAGATGCTCCATTCACCTGGCTTTTTCCCCCTTGTTTTCAATTCTTTTGGTTATATACCTAGGAGTGAAAATGCTGGGTCATATGGCAAGAGTATGTTTAACTTGCTGAGGAACTGACAAACTTTTCCACAGAGGCTATACCATTTTATGTTCCCACGAGAAGCGTATAAGTGTTTCTATTTCTCCACATCTTTGCCAATACTTCTTATTTTCTATCTTTTTTTTTTAAATTATAGTCTTTCTAGTGGATGTGTAGTGGTATCTCATTGTGGTTTTGATTTGCATTTCCCTAAGGATTAATGATGTTGAGCATATTTTCATGTGTTTGTTGGCTATTTGTGTATTGTCTTTGGTGAAATATCATTTCAAATTCTGTAACTAACTTTTAATTGGATTGTTTGTATTTTTGTTGTTGAATTATGAGTTCTTTCTGTATTCTGGATATTAGACTTTTATCAAATATGTGATTTGCAAATATTTTTCTCTCTTTCATTTGGGTACTTTTTCACTTTCTTAATGGTATTTTTTGCAGAAGAAAGCATTTTATGTTTTGATATAGTCCAATTTACTCTTTCTTTGTTCCGTGTACTTTTGGAGTAGTAACTAGGGAACCATTGTTGAACTAATTCTATGTTTATGATATCCATAACTGACCAAGAACGTTCAAACCCATTCATTTAACAAATGTATTCATGACCACTTACTATGTACCAGGCCCTACTCTAAATATGGGGGATAATGATGAACAGGATATTGGAGACAGAGATTGATAGCTGATCTTCAACATTCAAGTCATCCTTTTCTTCTGGGTAGACTACATTTTTCTTTTTCTTTTGCAGTTAGGTGTGGCTATGTGAGTTTTTACCACTGAAGTGTGAGCAGAAGTAATGCATATGCCTTTTGAAACTGGCTTATAAATATTCCCATATGCCTTCCTCCATGCTCTTTTCTGCCTCTTCAGTTGGAATGGAGATGGTCTCAGGAGTCCCAGCAGAGCTGGCAAAAGTGCTGTTTTGCCACTTACCTCAATAGGAGTGTGATGAGGATTAAATATGGATATGGATATTTAGAATAATTCCCACATAGAGTTAGTGGTCAATAAATGGTAATTTCTATAATTATTATTACAGTCTTTGGATGCTATAGTAATCATCTTGGATGGGAAAAATGTAAAACTCCCACATAGTTCAGCAGATAGTGCAATTAGGTCTGCTTTCTTGTAGACGGTGTCAGACTTGCTGGTGCTAGCAGTCTTTTCTCTTTGTACACAGTTTCTCTGTTGATGAACTAAGATAATTCTAAACCATTTAAATAATATTTAAATGACCAAAATTTGGGAAATGCTAATCTAGTGGAAAGCAGCTTAAACTAAAAACAGTATGGGAAACTTGGTTACAATGGTTATGAGAATTCTAAAATGTGCTAGAGCATCTTGCATTTGCACAACACTATTCTATAAAAGAGCCCCACCACTTCTTCTTCCCCTACTTACCTGTATCTGATAAGAAAGCCCAAGTACTTTTTCTGTGGGTCCAGTAGGAAGTTCAGACAATGCAAATCCTGACATGTATGTGGGAGCACTCACTCCAGCTTCATCCCTTTACTACCATAAAAGCCAAATTAGTCTCCTTTCTCTGCTTCCCAAGCCATTCTTGAAGCTGCTTGAAAGCCTGCCCTGCTCTCCCCAGAAAGCCTCATTATGTGAGTAGTAAACCTTTTCATATTCTCTTGGTGCATGTATCATCAGTTTTGACAGTCAAACCAAATTTTAGGTGAAAGATCTATCCTGTCTCTCTGAAGTCATCACAATTGGCCATATAAGCAGGACATGGAGGTACAGTCCACTACCACCAGGGGTCTTTCTTCTCTTGCTTTGGGTTTCTAACTAGTTTTGCTGTATTCTGGTGAACATGGACTTTGAGCTACTGGCTGCTGGCTAGCTTGTGCTTTGAACTATGCTTCTTTGAGCTGCACTAGTAGGCCAAGCATCTGCTAAAGATTTGACTGACATAAGTCAGTTTAGCAAATTGGTGTATAGTGACAGGATTATTGGATTGGAGACTTCCTTAAAACAGTCCTGGATCATGCGTCTCAACCTGGACCTATTTGTGAGTCTCAGATTGAATCATGTGTCTGAATTGTAAAATAAGATGTGACTGACGTAGTGTCAAGGAATACATAGTGTCAAGGAATGATATAGCCCAAGGGAATGACTCTTACCTTGTGTCTCAACCAGGTGTTTGTAACCTTTCTCTATAGAGCTCAGGAGAAAGACTGATAGTCTGTTCAATATACAGACCCACTGAATGTTTGTTCATGTGGAGGAAGAGCAGTTACTATGTGGGATGCTGAGGTCACACTCTTAAAAGCAGATGACTAATGAGGACCTTGCAAAATGCTTTTGCTTCTGATGCCTATGCCTCTGTCACCAAAAGAAAAAAAATCCTGATTCTCGGAGTTCTATAGAGAAATATCCATGACACCCCTGTCACAAAGCCAAGGAATTAATTCACACATTGTCATGGGGAGGTCCATAACCCTGATGGCACTGACTTGATTTAAGATTCTCTGGAAGAAGAAACTTATAAATATGAGTGGGGTAGAGAGGAACCTCACTGACATATATGCAGTAACCACACAGACACACACGCACACACACACAGGCTTATAACCTGGGAAAGTTGCCTGGTAGTGTTGGAGGGAAGTGTGATAATTCACATCTCTACTCAAACATAAATATAGGTATATTTGCTCCCAGGGAGTTTAGGTAGGACATCCAAAATACTAGGTAATGTGCTTCTTTATTCGTAATAGCCAAGATATGGAAACAACTTAAGTGTCTATCAATGGATGAATGGATAAAGAAGATACGGTGTATATGTATATATATATATATATATATATATATATATACACATATATATATATACACATGTGCTTAACCACCCCTTTCACCCTCTTCCGCCCTCCCCCCTTCCCCTCTGGTAACCATCAATCCAATCTCTGTTTCTATATGTTTGCTTGTCATTGTTTTTATCTTCTACTTATGAGTGAGATCACATGGTATTTGACTTTCTCCCTCTGAATTATTTCACTCAGCATAATACCCACAATGTCCATCCATGTTGTCACAAATGGCTGGATTTCATCATTTCTTATGGCTTACTAGTATTCCATTGTGCATATATACCACATCTTCTTTATCCATCCGTCCCTTGATGGGCACCTAGGTTGCTTCCAAGTCATGGCTATTGTACATAATGCTGCAATGAACATAGGGGTGCATGCATCTTTATGCATTCATGTTTTCATGTTCTTTGGATAAATACCCAGCAGTGGAATAGCTGGATCATATGGTATATCTATTTTCAATTTTTTGAGGAATCTCCATACTGTTTTCCATAGTGGCTGCACCAGTTTGCACTCACACCAACAGCGTATGAGGATTCCCTTCTCTCCACATCCTCTCCAACACTTGTTCTTTCCCATCTTGTTAATTAAAGCCATTCTGACTGGAGTGAGGTGATATCTCATTGCAGTTTTGATTTGCATTTCCCTGATAGTTAATGATGTTGAACATCTTTTCATGTGCCTGTTGGCCATCTGTATATCTTCTTTGGAGAAATGTCTAGATCTTTTGCCCATTTTTTAACTGGGTTGTTAGGTTTTTTTGTTGTTGAGATGTATGAATTCTTTGTATATTTTGGATATTAACCCCTTATCAGATTATATGGTTTGCAAATATCTTCTCCCAACTGTTAGGTTGTCTTTTCATTTTGTTGATGGTTTTCTTTGCTGTGCAGCTTTTTAGATTGATGTAGTCCCATTTGTTTATTTTTTCTGTTGTTTCCCTTGCCTGGTCAGATGTGGTACTTGAAAATATGCTGCTAATACTGGTGTCGAAGAGCATACTGCCTATGTTTTCTTCTAGAAGTTTCATGGTTCCAGGTCTTACATTCAAGTCTATAATCCATTTTGAGTTAATTTTTGTGTATGGTGTAGATAATGTCTACTTTCATACTTTTGCATGTGCCTGTCCAGTTTTCCCCATACCATTTATTGAAGAGACTCTCCTTTCTTCATTGTATGTTCTTGGGTCCCTTGTCAAAAATTAGCTGTCCACAGATGTGTGGGTTTATTTCTGGGCTCTTGATTCTGTTCCATTGATCTGTGTTTCTGTTTTTATGCCGGCACCATGCTGTTTTGGTTACTATGGCTTTGTAGTATATTTTGAAATCAGGGAGTGTGATACCTCCAGCTTTGTTCTTTTTTCTCAGGAATTCTTTGGCTATTCAGGGTCTTTTGTTGTTCCATATAAATTTTAGAATTCTTTGTTCTATTTCTGTGAAAAATGTTGTTGGAACTTTGATAGGGATTACATTGAACCTATTATAGATTGCTCTAGGAAGTATGGATATTTTAACTATGTTAATTCTCCCAATCCAAGAGCACGGGATATTTTTCCATTTCTTTGTGTCTTCTTCAATTTCTTTTAACAATATTTTATAGTTTTCAGTGTAACCCTTTCTGAGTAGCATGTTTAAATCTCATGCCATCCCACTCCATCCCTCCCTGGAGGTGAATCATCTCTTTGTCCAGCAGGTACACATTGTACATGCTACCTGTCACTTAGTAGCCATCTGGGTTATCAGATCAATTGTCACGGTATCACGGTGCCTGTGTTCAAGTCACCCTTACTTTACTCAATAATGGCTCCAAAGCAGAAGAGTAATGATACTGGCAGTTCAGATATGCCAAAGAGAAGCCGTGAAGTGCTTCCTCTAAGGGAAAAGGTGAAAGTTCTCCACTTAATAAAGAAAGAAAAAAAAATCATATGCTAAGCTTTCTAAGATCTACGGTAATTTTTGTTACAGTATATTGTTATAATTGTTCTATTTTATTATTAGTTATTGTTGTTAATCTCTTGCTGTGCCTAATTTATAAATTAAACTTTATCATATGTATGTATGTATAGCAAAAACATGTAGTGTGTATAGAGTTCATTACTATCCATGGTTTCAGGCATCCCTTGAGGGTCTTGGAATATATCCCCTGTGCAAGTGGGGACTAGTGGACAAACTTTCAGTTATAAGATGAATAACATCTGAGGATCTAATGTCAAACAAACAAACAAACAAAATGAAACAAAACATCACTGCGAATCTATCCATGTCCTCAAAAACAAGGAGTCTAAAAATCTGTCACAGACAAGAGGAGCCTAAGAAGGCATGACATGATGACTAAATTTAATGTGGTATCTTGGATGGGCTCCTGGGACATATAAAGGACATTAGGTAAAAACTAAGGAAACCTGAATAAAGTACAGACCTTAGTTAATAATACTGTTTGATTGTTGGTTCACTAAGTGTAACAAATGTACCATACTAATGTAAGATGCTAATAATAAGGGAAATCGGTTGAAAAGTATATGGGTATTATCTTTACAATTTTTCTGTAAATCCAAAACTGTTCTCAAATAAAAAGTTTGTTAAAAAATACAAAATGCTAGGTAATGATGAAAGCTGGCAGACAGAATGAACCACTGAATGGGGGTGGCCATGGGAAATTGCTTGGAAGAAACACCCTCTCCCTGCTGTGTGAGCCACAAGAACTGAACCAGAGGAGATGAAGAAGAGTGCCAGGTGAGTCTGGGAAGGCTCTTTATGGGGTGTTGAGGAAAATTCCTCTTTCTCTAACAGAGCATCTAGACTCTTCTACTCCCCCCACCCCCTGCCCCGCCCCATGGATTTTCAAGAGTGGTGCTTTGTGATGTCAAGCCACCCCTGGGCTACCATTGGCTGAAGGAATTCCTTGCTAACCAATCAAAGCTGAAGGAAGTGGCTCCTCATTGTCCTAGCAGGGTATATATAGGGAGGTCAATAGCCCTTGAGAAGACTACTGTTTACAAGATGACTGAGATTCCTAAGAACCCAGAGGAGCCTAGCTCAGATACAGAAACAGGATGCACGGCACAACAGCCTCTGACCACCAAATGGAGAAAGAATGGGCTCCCCTGGGAACCCACTGGCAAAGAAGCTGAAAGGGTCAGATTACCCCACTCAAGCGCCTTCTCTTCTTCCCCTTCAATCCTCTATCCAAGACTCTTACCCCGCCCTTGCCTGGCACAAAACCCCTCTTAAATCCAAACCTGTTCTCTTAAAGTCCCCCTTCCTATTACTTTCCATCCTCTTTGCCAAAACTAATGTTCTTTTGGGCTCTCTTGTTTCTCTACCAGATGCAGAACATCCTGGCGAAGGTAAAATTAGCCCTTCAGCAGAATGCAGACAAGCGCCAAACAGGGAAGAGATCAGACATAATAGTCTTTTATTACAGGGGGAATAAAAAAAAGAGTGAAAATCAACCAAAGAACGATGAAGAAAGCATGTAGGAGTCTCCCACTTCAAGTACTTCCCTGTGCCTACCAGGAACCTGAGACCTTTGTGGAGATCAAAACTAACACCAATGGTGACCTGTGTGGAGACAAAATGAAGTTCTCATGTTTTCATGATTAAAATAAAATTTTAAAAAGGAGATGTCTGTGTATCTCTGTGTCTTCTCCAGTGATGGGAAGGGAAGGGGCAGGTGTGTGAGAAGGGAGGGAGGTAAAATTCTGCAAATTTGGGGCCAAGCCAGTCCATAGTTAGCCAGACATTGGGAATAAGGACTAGGTGAAGACTGAGAACTGAAGACAAATTTCCTCCTTAACACTTTATCCCACTGGCAAGGAAGAAAAGAATTTGATGTTTCTGTGTGTGTTTGCGGGGGAAGGTGGCCAGATGGGGAGATGGGTGATGTGTGGGGGGTGGCAGTGAGTAATAATCTGATTCAATTTTTCATGTTTGGCTATTGACAGCTTTTAGGCCTCATTCCTTCCTCTTCTCCTTCTTGCCCACATCTGGGCAAGCTGATAAAAACAGCCAGGGAGTTACTGAACATAAAATAGAAACAAACAGATGTGCTTAACTTTAGGATTAGAACTATTGTCTTGCTTAAATTCCCCATAGCCAGAGCACTCATTGCTCCAAAATATCCTCTAGTGCACACGGACCATCTAACCCAATGAGTAATAAAATTAAGAATTTGGCACTTATAATCAGCTTGTAAAAATGTGACCCTGTGGACTGTCCTCCCTAGGTAAAATAATAACACCTTCCAGCGCAGTTAAGAAAAAAATGTTCAATCTAAATGAAAACAGGGCTTCACAGATTGAAATCCATCATATAAGACCTATTTAGAGAAGGTGTAATTAGCCCCACTGCTTCTGCATTTAACGGCCAAATTTTACTTGTTCTTAAATCTGGAAAACGTGAACGGTGCCTCAGTGTGAATTTTTATACCTTTAATGTCATGATCCCACCTATTAGGGCTCTATATCTAATATTATTGAAATTACTAATTCCATCCAATAAGTAACTGGTAAATACTGTGCAGTCATAGCTAAGTATTTGGGTAACATGATCTATTCAGTGCCTATTTCAAAAGCCTCTTAGTTATAGTTAACCTTCACCTTAAAGGGACATAATACACGCTTACCTGGGTACTATGTGGGGTACCTCTCCACTCCTGTCATCTCACATACTCTTTGCAGGCAATATCTTAACCACATCTAGCTTTTTTTCAGGTTTACAATTATGACGTCTCATTGATGACATCCTCCTTTGAATAGATTCATATGACACATTTATTCAGGAAAGAAAAATATTCACAAAGGAGCTCACAAAAAGGGGATGGTCCATTACCTACACACATAGTACAAGGTCCTACCACCCCAGTGAAGTTCTTGAAAATTATTTGGTAAACTGAGGGCTGCTCCAATCCTGACAGTGTCATGAAGCAGCTTTTAGCCTTCTTACTACCCATGTTGTTAAAACAAGCTGACGTTGTTGGACTCTGGAGGTAACATTCCTCATATACAAATTTTACTGAAGTCCATTCTTTCTGTTACTTGCAAACAGACTCACCTTGAATGGAACTCCCTGCAACAAAAGGCTCTAGAATCTGTCTAAACTGCCATAGAACAGGCCCTCCTGTTATGGTCTCCTATAGACTCCTTTACTGTAGGGGCTTTAGCTACCTTCTCTCATACTTCTTGGAGTCCCTGGACCATCCATGATGGCCATTTGTCGCCCATGGACTTCTGATACAAGGAACTGCCCTCCTTGACCCAATACTATATGCCATTAGTGTGGCAATTTGTGGCCGCATACTGGACTTTCCTGGAATAGAGGCTCTCTCAGGTCCTGAATCTGTGACCCTCCGTATCCAGCTGGTCATTATGCCTTTGATCATGGAAGCAGCTCTCTGCAAGCTCAGCATGGCTTGTGAGGTCTCCTTGCTTCAGGATGAAGGCAAATCTGGACCCTCTGCATACCCAGGAGAGGGTAACTTCCCCTGTGCTTGGTCAGTTGCCAGATGCCACGGTGCTAGAAGAGGTCATCTGTCTATTAGAACACTTGGACACTTGAGAAGCCCCTTAGATTAACAGGGTGAATACCAAAGGGAGTTCATTCACTTAACAGGTGCTATCACTATCACGCCTAAGGGAGCTTGCTTGAGAGCTGCTGCTTTTCATCCCTTAACCAGGATGTTTCTGATAAAGGACAGCACCCAAGGGTCAGCTCGATTGGCTTAAGTTTAGACAGTCATCTTAGCACTGGATGTCTTGGCTGGCAGTTGAACTCTTCTGCATATATTTTACAGATCTTTTGGTCATTGCCAATAGTCTGACCATCTGGGTTGGGTGAAGGGGTGGTTAAGAATGTTGGTGGGGGGGCAAAGGTCAGCTGCTTTTTGCCAGGGGGTGTGGGGAAATATTCTCTCAGGAGTTGATATTTGAATTGAGACCTTAATAGTGAGATAAAGTCAGCTGTGTGACGACTTTGATGAAGAGCATTTTGGGTAGAAAGAATAGCAAGTAGCAATGCCATGAGGTAAGAACAAGAACAATGGGTTGAGGAACGGCAAAAGGGTGAATGTGACTGGAGTACAATGAGAGGGGGCAGAGCAGAGACAGACGACTGAGACCGGAGAGGCTGGAAGAGATGAGGTCGCATAGGAACTTATAAGATAAGAACTTGGATTTTATTTTATATGCAATGGAGAGCCACTGGATGGTTTGATACGGGAGAGTTATGTAGTCTGATTTATGTTTTAGTAAGTTCACTGGATGTTGTGGACTATGTAGGACCAGAGGGATGACAGGCTGTTGCAACAATACAAATGTGAGATGATGGTGCCTGGGGCTAGGGTTGTAGCAGGGGGAATATAACTTAGTGTCTAGCAGAGCATTTTGGAGAATAGAATTTGAAGTTCAATCTCAGTTTACAGCTTGACCACCTAAAAGCTATTTGACCTCGAGTAAGTTTTGTAACCTCTGTAAGACTTAGTTTCTTCATCTATAAAATGAAAATGATGATGGTATGTATCTATGTCTTAGAGTCATTCTTAGACTGAATGAGGTAATTAATGTAAAACGGCTGACATTATATAGGACCCATAATAAGCATTTGATTAAATGGCTTCTGTTATTATCATCAAGAAACAAAATAAAATAAATGCTCTTTCTTGCTCCTTTCTCCCCCACTGCCTGAGACCTGGTGTGTCTTGTGTGAGCTGCTGTTAACCATGACTACTGAGCCCTTGTTTGATTTCCTTGGAGACGCAAGTATTTTTGGCACCTTTCCTCAATGGCCAGGCATTCTCGCACCTTTAGATACTTCATAATAAGTGTCTGTGTATGGCTTACGATTAATTTATACAATGAAGTGGTGGTAGTGGCTTCTCTCTTTCTCCCTAATGAATCATCGCTTGGAAACCTATCCTCTGTTCTCCAACCTTGTTCCACAACGTCCTAAATGAACAGCAACTCATGTTTCTTCCCTAACTACAAACATAACCTGCTGAGCTTTGACACTTGCTTCATTCCATTAAATGCAGTTTTGAGTTTTTCTTCCCTCAGAAAAAATCTGCTTGCATTTTTCGAAGCAGGTTCTCCTTTTATTACTTCCTGATCAGAACTCGTCCAAAGTCCCTTGTTGCTTTTACTTTCATTTCTTGGTCTCTGATGTTTGCCCATATTTCCACATTATCATCATTTAGGACTATAAATAATAAGCTGTTTACTGCCTCCTCCACATCTTTGATGAATGAGTGAAATAGGACTAGGTGTTGGTTCCTTCTTCTTTGAAGGGATTGCTTTCTCTTCCGCACCTAGGGCTGGTGAGTGATGAAAGCTTACTCATTCTTCAAGGCTAGGGTAAATGGGGCTTCCTCTCTGAAGCCTCCCCACCACCAAGGCCAGCAGAGTCAGTTGCTCCTATTGTTCTTCAAATAATTACATTAAAGCAATTACTGCATCGTATTAGAATTAATCATTTACATATTTATCTCCCCCAATATACAATGTACAACAACAAGGAGCATATTTCACTCATCTTTGTAATCCCAGCCACCTTAACACAATATCATGGTGGCTGCTCAATCTATGTTTGATGAACGACTTAAGGAGTGAATGATCAAGTCATTCTATATATACTGGATCATTCTTTAACCTTGTTCTATAATGTTTGCTTTAGAAAATCTTCAAGTTAAAATTTTATAATTTATTTAAATTTGAAAATTTTATTGTTAAGAATTCAAAACTTGAAGAACATTTTAAAAAAACCTAAATGCTAAAAACGTAAAACACCCTGCAATATGCACAATTTTGGCAACTATCTTTCTGTACATAGCTCTAAACATATATAAACACTTGTACATTTACATAAAGTAATTTTATATATATATTTTTTAATATTGAGAAAACATTTACCTCCGTAGGATTTTTGCATTTCATTATCCCCTCCTCCACTGGATAACTGGAGGATGTTAAAAGCCATCCAATGTTAAAAACCTGGCGTGCATCTTTCCATTTCATACATTTGACCATTTTCATACAATAATGTAACATGCATACATATACATACAAATGTATAAGGGCACTATTTTACTCTTAACTGCATCTCGTTTTTCTCACTTAGAAACACTTTATAGAATTTTTTTCCACATCATCTGATATAGTCTTAACACACTTTTTTAAGTAGCTATGTAAAATGTGATGGTTTAAATGGAAGACAGCTTATTAAACAATCCCTCTATTGACAATATTCAAGTTGATTCCAATTTTTTGCCACTACAAACGATGTTGCAATTAATCTGAATATATATCTGTATATATACATAATTTATTTTGTTCATATTCATTGTTATATATTTGTGCTTTTATTTCTATGGAATAGGGTGCCAGAACAGGAATTTCTAAACTGAAGTTTCTGTGAATTCTTAATTTTTTTTTTTGAGGAAGTTTAGCGCTGAGCTAACATCTATGCCCATCTTTCTCTACTTTATGTATGGGATGCCTGCCACAACATGGCTTGATAAGCAGTGCAAACCTCTGTGCCTGGGATCCAAACTGGTGAACGCCGGGCTGCCAAAGCCGAGCACGCGAGCATAACCACTGTGCCACTGGTCCAGCTCCTGTGAATTCTTTCTAGTAGATGTTTCCTGATTGAATTCTAAATAACTGTAATACTTCACATTTCCCTCAGCAAATATATGAGATAACAGATTAACCTCCACCACCCTCCAGCTATATGTGATAACATATTTAACATTCTTAAAGTGATATTCCCTTGTTTTAATTTCAGCATTCCTGAGTGTGAGGTTTCAGTAAGTTCATTTGTTTATTGGCAAGGTGGATTTCTTCCTCTGTGAACAGCCCTTCTGACCCTTTCTAAACACTTTCAATGTTTATTTTTCTTATTAATGTATAGAAATTTTTTATATGTTGGATATGAACCCTTTATCTGTAATTTGTGCCACAAAAATATTTTTCTCCATCATTTGTCTTTTGGTTTATTTATCTTTACTTTTGCCATATGATTATATTTTAAGTTTTAAGTACTCAAATATGTCAATCCTTCCTCTATAGTGTCTAGGTTTTCCAGGTTGAATGAAAAGTTTTATTGACTCCTAGGTTATACATAAATTTTCAAAATATATATATATTTTGTTAGTTTTATTTTAGCATTTTCATCTTTAAATCATGCAGAATTGTATTTATGTTGTGTGAGGGAGGAGTCCAAACTTATTATATCCTTTCTAATAAATATAAATAATAAATGTATGCTATATTACTAAGAAGAAAATAGAGTCAATAAACCAAAAAACCACTTTATTTTGGATTCAATTCTAGCTCTGAAACTTACTAGATGTTGCCCTGAGAAAGGTACTTAATTTGTGTGAACGTCTCTTTTCTCCTTTGTAAAAAGGAGATAATGTCAACATCACAGAAGTTTTATAAGAATTAAATTAGATAATGTATATCCAACACAGTGACTGGCATATAGTTAGAGGTCAACATATGATAGTTGTAATCGCTATTATTTACCTTTCCCTGAAATGCTTTTGCCTTGAATACACTTAGGAATACTGATAAGCTCAATTGTGTTGTGAATCATGGATCACTTTAGTCTTGTATCTTCAACAATGTTTTTATTCTACAATGATCCTAAAGTTAAAAAAATACCATTATAGGAAGTTGGCCTCAAAGATATTATCAACCAGATAGAGTCATACTGAGGTGAGCATTGGAGGCCAGACCAATGTGGCCTCGATCCACCTCACAGGGAAATACGTCGTTTCACAGAGCAAAGAAATCTGCCTAGAAGCTCCTGCTTTTAGAAAATGTGACAAAGATGTTAATAAATGTGATGACTTGGGAGGCAAACATGTTTGAGGCTCTGAGTCTCCAGAGAGTATTTGAGGGAAACACTTTATACAGCTCAGGGAAATTAACCAAAGTGCCTGAACTTGGGTTCCCTTCATGCCCCAAATACCATCACTGACAGAAGTGGAACTTGTAGTCGGTACTGAGTGCCCTTAGAGATCATTTCTCTTTTCATAGGAAGGAGAAACAACTTTCCAGAGCAGTTATTTTGCTGACCAGCACTTACTGTTGACCTTACTCTGTGCCAGTGACTTTTCCTGAAGAATGTCTAGAGAGTATCAATTTGTTTATTCTATACTACAGCTTGAGACAAAGGCATTATTAACACTATTTTATCGATGAGGAAGCTGAGTTACCAGAAGTTAAATAACTTTCCCACAGTTCAGCAGCTAATAAATGGCAGATCTACAGTCTGACCCTAGGTGGTATGGCTCTGGAGTCGATGCTCCTGATTACCACTCTATGGTGCTTATTGTGCAAGACTCTCTTGGAAACTGAGCAGGCACCATAATTACCTTCTGTAGACTAGATAGATGAAGGCAGTATTTTAACTATTTTTTACTTGTTAGTGTAGACCAGGAGTTTTATATTCTTTACTATTTAAAAACAGCCCCTGAAAAATTGATAAACTGAACATGATGTTCATCTAGAATAATAACTACATCAGACTAAGGAATGCTAAGAAGTTTGAATGGAATCTTACTCTACCCAACTACAGTGGTAAAAGATGCTCTGCTACTAGAGTGGATCTATCTGACATATCTGAGTATTCAGATAGATACTTTGGTTTATTTATTTTATGTTAAAGTTGAATTTTTAAATTAGGGGTGAAGCAATGATCTATTTAGGAAACTGTGCTGGGACAATTGATTTTCCACATGATGGTAAACACGTGATAGTAATCTCTAAACATGTAAAAAATACATTCCAGATGGATTAAGTATCAAAACATGAAAATTAAAAACCATGAAAGTACTGGAAGAAGATCTAGGATATTGAGTGTTTTACCTTTTGACATTCGTGAGAATGATAAAAAGATCAGGGGTCATAAAGAATAGAGTTGATGGGTTTGTTTTTGTGAAACACACACACACACACACACACAGATCAATAGATCACAAAATACCATAAATGAAATTAGACTATAAATTTAGAAAAAAAGGGATTTTCAACAATATTTAATAGATTATATATTATTTAATGGAATGTATATCTTCATTTAATAGAATATATGCATTCATATTTATATATGTATTGTGTATTGCATATTTACATATATATGTATTATGTATTAATATATATATATTCATCTGCTTGGGCTACCATAACACAATACCACAGACTAGGGGGATTAAACAACTGAATTTATTTTCTCACAATTCTGGAGGCTGAAAGTCTGAGATTCAGGGTGCCCGTGGTTGGTTTTGGGGAGAGCTCTCTTCCTAACTTGCAGATGGCTGCCTTCTTGCTGTGTCCTCACATCGCAGAATGTGAGCTCTCTGGTCCCTTATTATAATGACACTAAGGCTAACGGATCAGGGCCCCACCATTATGACCACATTCAACCTTAATTATTTCCTTAGAGGTTCTATCTCCAAATACAGAGACGCTTGGAGTTAGGGCTAAAACGGATGAATTTTGGGGGGACACAAACATTCAGTAAATAACAAAACATATACATATATAAATTTCTGAAAATCAAGATTAAACCAGAAACAAGCTAATGAGTAATCAGGCAAAGGTTAGAACGAGAGAATTCAGGGACAAAGCATGCAAATAACTAAAAAACACATTAAAAAGTTACTTAATCTCATTTGTATTCTAGAAAATGCAAATGTTTTCTCATTCATATTGACAAATATATAAATGATTCTTGCACACAAAGTGATATTAATAGTAAGCAGTTCCGCTGGCTTACTTGGTGCCAGATACTGTGCTAAGCACTTTACCTGAGTTATTTCATGTTACCGTCAAACAACATTGTGAGCTTTGCATCCTTATCGACAAGCTGCAGATGGAGAGCTTGAGGCCAGTAAGGTGAGGTCAGATGCTTTGTTTCAGGTCATATAGGTTATAAATGGTAAAGCTAAACCAGAACCTGGATCTAGGTTACTTATTTCTCTGGCATCTCATTAGTGACAGTAACAGCAAACACTCTTACCAGGTGATAGACACTGTCCTAAACACTTGATGTGAATTAATGCATTTACTTCTACAGCAGCCTAATAAGGTAGCAACTATGTGATTATTATCTCCATTTTGCAGATGAGAAAATAGAGCCAGAGAGGAGAAATAACTAACAATCAGTGGAGTCAGCATTCAAACTCTGCAAGACTGACCCTAAAGCCCACAGACCTAGACTCCACAGCATAATGCTGAAAAGCTAATGCCTGCTGCTTGGGAAGGTTTAGAGTCTGAAATGGAAATTTGCCTTTGATCTTTGAAATAATGTCTCCTTCAGACATATCCACAGTCAGGCATGTTAATCTGCAACTTCACCAATTAGGGTGTATTATCATTGAAGGAAAAATAATGGTTCTCATAGATAGTATTAAAAATAAGCAATTTCACTGTAGGGAAATATCAAAAACTGTTAATAAAGAGAAACATTTTCTTTTCCAATGAGTAAAGCAGGGGAAAGAAATATCATCATTTTCATGTAGACTCAAATGCATTCTCAGTGACCTCCCTGCAATTTTCTGCATTAACTCAGCAATAGTAAATAGTGTGTCAGCTATTGACCAGCATTCATAGATTGTTTTATATCAAGAGCAACAAATATTTCTTACCTACTTATGACGCAGAGGTGGCAAAAAAAAAACAAACAAACGGTGTAGTCTTTGTGCTCTCTAATCATTGGTGAATGAAGTTAATTTGAGAACTTTTGGAATGAGAGGCTAGGTTTTTGCCAAGTAGCAATCATAACAAGCATTACCCTTTTGCTGCTGACAGGAAAGTTCAAAAATTCCATCATGTCCCAGTTTCTCAGCAGTCGATAAAGGTTAATAAAACAGGATTTTAGGAAAGCAGGGGTTCTACATTTTTTATGCTCTTAAAGGACAATTCCTGTTAGTTCTACTTGGCTCAGTCCTCAAACTTTTCTTACATTCCAACTGGAGCTTGTCCCTTTGCTTTGCATGGATCGATAAACCATGGATAGAGCTCTCTGTTCTGATAGCCAATGAGAAAGAGGTTGCCCTTAAAAAAACCTGAGCTGGTGACAGTAAATAGCAGAAGGAGATAAGATTTGAATTGAAGTCTTGTGGCGAGAGAACATCTGCTTCATGGAATCATAAACCTTACGTTAGGATGGGCTATGGATTTCTCACGAGAACTCCTGAGGTAGCTGAGTGGTAAATTTTTTATGGGCTTTCACAAATGTCAAGAATTTTCCTCCAGGATGAGGCAGCACCAGAGCTCCTTTAACAGTGTTGACATGTTTCATGATCTTACTCCTTACCAATTTGATATTTAAATGTGAATAACACTTGTTTCAGGAAGTATTATATTGACTTTCAAATTATTTTGAGAATATGCTACATGGCAAAATATTATTGCTGTAAGAGTGTAAATATACTCAGCTTGCAAACAATGAAAACTTCTTTGAATTCACAATGATAAGTTATTTCAGAGTAATTAT
Source organism: Equus asinus (assembly GCF_041296235.1). Taxonomy (NCBI): domain Eukaryota; kingdom Metazoa; phylum Chordata; class Mammalia; order Perissodactyla; family Equidae; genus Equus; species Equus asinus. Next base: position 128,853,901 of record NC_091820.1, read on the forward strand.
AATTTCTTCTGACTTAATTTCTTTGAACCTCAGTTTTTCCATTTACAAAATGTAAAAATAATGCTTATCTTTCAGGTTGGGGGGAGGATTAAAAGAAATATTGTATATAAAATGCTTAGCATATTGCATAGCATATATTAAGTACTAAATAAATGTAAACTATTATTATCATTTTTATTATGTTTATTATAAGATAGGTCAATAGCCTTTTATATGAGGTTTATACAACAAACAAAATACATACGAATCTCATTTGGAAAAGATTTCTCATTGTATCTTTGTAGACAACATGAAAAAATATAAGCATGACTGGATTTCAACCTGGTTGAATATACCTGACTATGTTGTAGTTCTGCTGGAGAGAGGGTTCTCATGGGATGTCAGAGGACTCTAGCCCAAGCTCTGTCCTGATTATCATTATTATCAGTGATTTAGATAAAGAGGTTGAGTATTTGCTCAATAATATAGAGTTGTAAAAGACAACAACTACAGTCACATACTTCATAAAGATGTTTTAGTTAATGATGGACTGCGTATGTGATGGTGGTCCCATAAGATTAGTCCCATATAGCCTAGGTGTGTAGTTGGCTATACCATCCAGGTTTGTGTAAGTACACTCTGTGATGTTCTCACAATGACGGAATCACCTAACGACACATTTCTCAGAACACATCCCTGTCGTTAAGCGATGTATGACTCTACATTCATGTGCCATATAATGATGATTTGGTCAATGATGGACCACACATGCAATGGTGGCCCCATAAGATTATAATGGAGCTGAAAAATTCCTATCGCCTAGTGACATTGCAGCCGTCATAACATCATAGGGCACCGCATCACTCAGGTGTTTGTGGTGATGCTAATGTAAACAAACCTACTGCACTGCCAGTTGTACATATAGCACATATAATTATGTACAGTAGATAATACTTGATAGTGATAATAAGTGACTATGTTACTTCTTTATGTGTTTACTATAGTATACTTTTTATCATTATTTTAGAGTGTACTCTTTCTACTTATATAAAAAAGGTTTGCTACAAAACAGTATGTTGTGCTATGCTGGCAGCACCTCATACATCTCATGTTTATTGCATCTCTTGATTGTATCATTATCTTTTGTACTTGACTTAATCTCATGTTGTTTTCATTGTTTTCTTCATCGTGACCCCTAAGCATACAAAATTCACTGCTAATGTTGCCAGTAAGAGGCCAAGTTGAGTGATGGACCTGGAAAAGAAATTAAAAGTCACTAAGGACTATAAAGGTGGAAAATCGGTGATGGTATTTGCTCGCCAGTCAGGTATATCCCATTCCACCATAGCTACGTTCTTGAAGAACAATAACAAAGTCATGGAAACTGCTAAAGGATCTGCTTCATTGAAGGCAACGAGACTAACAAAAATTCAAGGGACACTATCAGACATGGAGAAACTTCTAATGACCTGGATTCAAGACCAGACACAGAAGCATATCTCTGTCAGCACCATGACGATCATGGCCAAAGCAAAACGTTTGTTTGCAGTGTTAAAAGAAAAGGCTGGACCTGACTACAATGTTAAATTTACTGCTAGCTCTGGGGGATTTAAACAACTCAAGAATTGTTATTCATCACATAGTGTAAAAGTGAGTGGTGAGTCTGTGAGTACTGATGTGAACGCAGCTGAAGAATTTTTGGAAACTTTAGATAAGCTGATTGTAGAAGAAAATTACTTGCCAGGGCAATTATTCAATATATGTATGAAATCTGCCTATTCTGGAAACAGATGCCTGAAAAGACTTTCGTCCGTAAGGAGACCAAGTCAATGCCAGATTTCAAGTCTTTTAAGGACAGGATAACAGTCTTGCTGGGGAGCAATGTTGCAGGCTACAAATTGAAAGCCTTTGTGATCTGGCACAGTGAGATCCCCAGAGCCTTCAGGTATATCAGTAAGCACACACTGCCACTGTACTACAGGAGCAATAAGAAGTCAGGGATGACTCAGCTCCTCTTCCAAGATGTCCTTATAAAGTGCTATGCCAGCAAAATGAAGAAATGCTGTTTGGAGAATAACATACCTTTCAAGATTTTGCTTATTGTCAGTAATGGTCCCTGACATTCTCCTTTTATTGGAGGTCTTCATCCCAATATCAGAGCAGTGTTTCTCCCTCAAAACACCACCACTTTGATCCAACCAATGGATCAAGGAGTTATAGCAGCTTTTAAGGCCTACTACCTGATTGTTAAGCAATGCATAACTGTAGTTTAGATGAATGAATAAGAATCCAAAAATATATTGAAAGGCTGAGATGGTGGACTAAATATATCAAAATGAAATTTAATATAAATTGATGTAACTCTACACCCTTGGGATCAAAACCCAATACACACATGCATGTTGGGAGGCATAATTTTGCAGCAGCACTTGTAGAAGACATCTGTTTTTAATGTCAATGGTAAACTCAGCATGAGTCACAGTATAATTCAAGTCATTTTCTCAAAGAACAAATGCTATCTTAGGCTGCATAAAGAAGAGTATTTTGTGTAAAATGAGAGAGAGAGAGAGTAAATTTACTTGCTCAACAGTAATTAGCAATCTACTCAGTTTTGGGGGGGCACAAATGTTTAAGAGGAATAATAAAAGATGAAGACTATTCAGAGTAGAATCATTTTCAGAAATTATCAAAGGAATTGGGGCTGTCTGATCTGGAGGGGGAAGACTGAGAAGAGATATGGCATCTGTCTTCTGAAGCTTATACGTGTGCAGGATCGCTAGATGTTTACAGTTAAGAACACAGTTCTGTCTTACTGTTACCTTTCACTTAGGAGAAACACATAAAAAAAAGGAAAACAAAATTATTAAAACTCCTAAACGTGAGTGCTATAAAGACCAAAAGCCAAAAGACTAGAGAATAATAGCAGTAAATAGGATCTTACCTTATTTTATGTTGCCAGGGTAGGTCTTCCAATGATACAGGTTTTGAGGTAAGAAGTGAAGGATGAACAAGTGAGGTAAAGCTATTCCAGGAAGCAAAACCCACAAGAATAACAAAAACAGTGTTATTGGTTTTTTCAAGGAATAAAATGTAAACAAATATGGATACATACACACATACACACAATGTAGAAAATAAAGAGTGTTTTCTGTGGGTTTTTTAATTTAAAAACACAATATATCATATATTTGGGGTAACAAACCATGTTAGTATATATAACCTCATTTTTTAAACTTCTGCATATTTTTCCATATTATGGATATACTTCACTTTATTTATTCATTCCTCTATTCAAATTTCTATTCTTTTGTTCAAATTTTCTTCCCCTCCAGATTTATTGAGGTGTAATTGACAAAATTGTAAGATATTTAAAGTGTACAATATGATGATTTGATAGACATAAACATTGTGAAAGGAATGCCCCCATCGAGTTAATTAACACATCTATCACCTCACATATTTACCTTTTGTATGTGTATATGAAAACATTTAGTTCTATTCTCTTGGAAAATTTCAATTATGCCATACAATGTTGTCAACAATAGTCACCAGGTTATACATTATATCCTTACAATTTCATCTTATTACTGAAAGTTTGTACCCTTTTCTCAACCTCTCCTGATTTCTTTCACGCCTTCTCACCGCTGGCAACCACTTTTCTACTCTCTGTTTCTATGAATTTGACTTTTGTTTTTAGATTCCACATATAAATGATACCCTGTGGTATCACAGAAAAGATGCTTGATATGATTTCAATCTTTTAAAATTTATTAAGACTCGTTTTGTGACCTAACATATGATCTCTCCTAGAGAATGTTCCGTGTGTGCTTGAGAAGAATGTGTATTCTGCTGCTGCTGGATGGAATGTTTTACATGTCTGTTAGGTAGATCTAGTCTAACACGTAGATTAGGTCCTATATTTCTTCATGGATTTTCTGTCTGAATGATTTATCCGTTGTTGAAAGTGGGGTATTGAAGTGCCCTGCTATTATTGTATTGCTGTCTATCTCTCCCTTCTGATCTGTTAACATTTGCTTCTATAGTTAGATGATTCTATGTTGGGTGTCCAAATATTTACAAGAGGATATTTATATCCTCTTGACAAATTGACCCCTTTTGCATTGTATAATGACCTTCTTTGTCTCGTTACAGTCTTTGACTCAAAGTCTATTTTGCATAAGTATAAGCTACCCCTGCTTTCTTTTGGCTTCCATTAACCTGGGATATCTTTTTCCATCCTTTGACTTTCAATCTATGTCTGTCCTCAAATCTCAGATGAGTCTCTTATAGGCAACATATAGTTGGGTCTTGTTTTTGTTGTTTTTTGTTGTTGTTGTTGTTAAATCCATTTAGCCATTCTATGTCTTTTTATTGGAGAATTTATTCCATTTTCATTTAATGCAATTATTGATAGGTATGGATGTACTATTGCCATTTTTAAATTGTTTTCTAATTCCTTTTTTCTTTTATTCCTCTCTTGCTGTCTTCTTTTGTGATTTGATGATTTTCTGTAGTGTTATGCTTTGATTCTTTTTATAATTTCTTGATCTACTATAGGCTTTTACTTTATAGTTACTATGAGGTTTTATTTTATCTTCTATTGAGTTGTCTGTCATGCTTTATTGATGTGTTGAAGTTCTTTTTATATCCTGGATACTAATTCTTTGTCTGTTATATGCATTGCAAATAGCTTCTAGAAATTAATGGCTTGCCTCTTCATTATTTTTATGAGGTCTTTAATGAAAAGGAATTCTTAGATGTAATGTAGTAAAGTTTATCATTGTTTTTATAGGAAGTCATTTTGATTTTTTTTAATGTATAGAAGTTGTAATTGTAGATGAGATCATAGAAAGATATATGATATAGAGAGAAAAGAAAGGGAGGAGGAGTCATTATGTTTACGTTATATACTATTCTTCAAGAATATTTAAAATATATTTGCCTTTGGTTTGGTAATAAGGTTTAAAAGGGATATATATATATACACTTCAGTAAATGATCACTAAGCACTCACTACTACTACTGTCTCTTGTGCTTTCTGGAAATTTTTAAAATTTTTTTTAAAGATTTTATTTTTCCTTTTTCTCCCCAAAGCCCCCCAGTACATAGTTGTGTATTTTTAGTTGTGGGTCCTTCCAGTTGTGGCATGTGGGACACTGCCTCAGCATGGCCTCAGCATGATGAGCGATGCCATGTCCGCACCTAGGATCCGAACCGGCCAAACCCTGGGCCGCCGAAGCAGAGCACGCAAACTCAACCACTCAGCCATGGGGCCAGCCCCTATTTCCGGAATTTTTTATTTTGCTCTGTAGACCAGTTATTTTGAATATAATTCAAGTAATTTTTAGAAAATCCTATAGGGAGGTATAGTTTCTGTTCTTTTACATTTTCAGTTGTATTTAAAGCTCTTTGAAATATCTCCATATCTCTGATGACATTGTTCTATCATTTTTCTCCATTTAGTGTTTCACATGAGACATTTAAGAAAAAGCTGATTTATTTCCTTTTGAAGATAACCTGTGCTCCTGCTTAGATGATTATAGGGTTTTTTGTGCTTGTACTTCAAAAAAACTGCCAGTGTATGTATAGATGTGGTTGTCTTTTCATTGATTTTACTTGGCATATGATGAGACCCTTCAAATAATTTATTCAGCTCTTCCATCAGTTTAGAAAAGTTGCTCTTGGTTAGACTGCTTCAGTTGTAATACTTCTTGTCACATCTTCTGAAACAGCACTTACCTGCATCTCTTCGCATCTACAATCCTCTTTCATCACTTTTATTTCTTCATTCTCTGCCTCTACATTGTGGTCAAGTTTCTTAAGCATGTCGTTCACATTGCTAGTTTGACTGCTGAAGTCCTTATTCTCCTCTTTATGCTTCAAGTGAAGATTTTCATTTTGCCATTAAATTTGATGTTGTTTTTTAATATTCTTTTTTTATTTCATTCATCTCCCTTAAATTTCCATTTAACCAACTGGAGACTTCCTGTACCTCTCAGTATTTTGACTTAATTAACTTCAACTTTTATTTCATAGAGTGCTTTTTTGAAATTGTGTTAAGTAAGTAATACTCCCTCCTCTTGTTTTTGCCAATAAATAATGCCATCATGCAAAATAATTAGAGTACAATAATACTTCTTCTGTCTGCTTCTAGTTTTTTAACTAGAACTGTCATTTATCCAAACCTGCAGCAATGGACACAGTCTAGGTTCAAGCTAAATAACTAACTAGAGCTTTTATCATTTGCTAAAATATTTTGAATTTAATTTAAATGTTTCTTTAACATATAAAGCAACACAATTTTTGCACAATATGAATAGATTATCAACGTACTACTTATTTTTTTGCTTCTTCCAGGCCTCAAGAAGTCGTCATCTTATTTTATAGAGTGGAAGAAAATTCACTTAGATGCAGGAATATACCATTAAGAGACTATCTTAGTGCTAAATAAGTAGAAGAGTAAGTAAACTCCTGCATCCAGGCCAAGGTTGTTCAGATAAACCATAGTGAGGGAGAAACCTCAGTGCTCTGGGTCAAACCCAGGATAGCTAGACCTTGGTTAAGTAGATAAGATTTCCTCATGGGGAAGCTGTAAAGAATAGCAGTACCGTCCATCTACAAGATTAAGAATGGAATACTGCCTTGTGGTGATTCTAGAAAATCAATATGACCTTTATTAAGCGACTTCATCTTCTCACATGTGATGTAATAGCTGGGGCAGGAATTCTCTGCTTATCATGCTTGGCATAGCATTATAGTACAGCACCTTCACACGCACTCATTAAATGCTTTTTTGACAACAGTGATGGTAAAGATCCAGACAAAATGAAATATCACCTAGTGACCAAGCAAAGATGGAAACAGCCAATTAAATTCCACTAGCATTGACTGAATACATACTGGGCTTCAGGCTCTATGCTGGATGGGAGGATGCAAAGCTTAGTAAAAACCTCATTTCTGTCTTCTTGGAAGTTCTAATAGGAGGCACTCAGTGCCTTTCACTTTTATATTTTCTTCATCTTCCTGTCATGCTTCTCTTTTTCAAGGATAGGAAAAAGTAAAGATCTGATGTGACAGAGAAGCAAATAGTTCCAGATAGAATTATATGTTTCAACCACAGCAGTAGTCAGCAAACCACAGCACATGGGCCAAATCTGGCCTACTGACTGTTTTGTCAATAAAGTTTTATTGGAACAAAGCCATGCCCAACTATTTATGTATTTTTTATGGTTGCTTTGGTGCTGCAATTGTAGAATTCAGTAGTTGCAACAGAAACTATATGACCCGCAAAGCCTAAAGAAATGTACTATCTGGCCCTTTAGATGAAAAGTTTACTGACACCTGAACAAAACTGTTAATCTACGTTGGCTGATAGGATCCCATCCACATTCATTCACCAGTATTCATAGAGTGATTTTTTTTTTTTGATTGGCACTTGAGCTAACATCTGTTGCCAATCCTTTTTTTTTTTCTTCTTCTTCTTCTCCCCAAAGTCCCCCAGTACATAGTTGTATATTCTAATTGTAGGTCCTTCTGGTTGTGCTATGTGGGATGCCACCTCAGCATGGCTTGGTGAGTGGTGCTAGGTCTGCACCCAGGATCCGAACTGGTGAAACCCTGGGCCGTCAAAGCGGAACACTCAAACTTAACCACTTGGCCATGGGGCCAGCCCCAGCGTGATAAAATTTGAGTGTTTCTTCCACATTGCCTTTTATATCCCTTTCCTCTTTTAGTGTTTTCACTTGTGGTCATAAATAAGTTAGTTTAAATAGAAACACTGACTTATTTAAATTATTTTATTATGCATTTCTAGGGAAAATATACCTGCATGCTATACTGGAATAGATTACCAAGAAAAGCATAATTTTCTAGCATTGATATTTTCATTCAGACTCTGTCTCCTACCACTCTTCCCCCTACCCACTGTACATTAGCCACATTGGCCTTCTGGCCGTTCCTTGAAATTTCCAAGAGTGTTCACATTTTTGGGCCTGTCCACTTGCTGTTCTCTGTGACTTGGATGTTCTTAATTCCTTTGTTCAGCTCTCTCCTATGATCAAGTATCACCTCCACAGAGAGACCTTCTTTGACCACCTAATTATACAATAGCACTTTCCTTTCCCAGTATTCTCTATCATTTAATGCACTCCGTTTTCCTTCATGACCAATATCATTTGCTGATATTATATAGATTAATTATTTTCTGTCCCCTTACCAAAGTGTTGGCTTCATGAGAATAGTGACTTAATCTAGTTGAGTCAATGGTATATTCCCAGTGTGTAATAGTGCCAAGAACGTAGTAGGTACCCAACTAATATTTACTGAATGAATGAATAAATGGATCGAATAGATACATTAAAGAGATAGTATATCTAAATGGTTAGTGAATATAGCTGACTTAAATTGAACTTCCTCCAAGTGAACTTGAAAAGTTGCCTTATCTTTCTGGGCCTCAGTCTTCTTATGTGTAAAATAGGGGTGATAACAATATTTACCTTCCAAGAGTCACTACATAGATTAAAGAATGTATGAAAAAGTTCAAACACATTAATTAGCAGGGTAAGTGCTTAAAGAAGGCAATTATTATCATTATGGTTATCAAATAAAGTTCCAGGAATCATCTGGAAAACAGAAAGCTTAATGCTACGTATTGCAAAAATCCATTTTTCCCGTAAATCAGATTATGAGGATCAGCCAGTGCTGTGATCTTACAACTTATCATTACCACAAACTGAATCCGTTCAAGTGGGAATAATAAGCTACTGTATTTAACAAATGTTCATTGACAGCCTACTCTGTGTCAGGCACTGTTGAGCAAATTTGTGTCAATGATCTTCTGCAACATTTTTCTGAAATCTCTTCTCATATGTTCCCCAAAGAAAGTGAACCAGCATGGAGGGGTTGCTCATCCAGTAATCCTGAAATGTTGGACACTCGAGAAGAGAATGGAGATGACCACGTGCAGTTTTGCGAGTTTTCTGTAGTGCTCTTTGTTCAGCATATACTTCAAAAGCATGCTGGACTTTCAACTTAGTGTAGCATTGTGATTTCCATAATTGATGCATTCCAGGGGTAGAGTGATTAACTGTCTCAATTTTCCCAGGACTAAAGGAGCTTCTGGGACATGGAACTTTCCACTGTAGCACCATCACAGTCCCAGAAAATTGGATCAAGTTGGTCATGCTATTTATGTGCGAATGTATGTGTTTATGTATGCATATGCATATCTCATAATCTAGGTGCCGTATTTAGACTGAGAATCAGGTGTGTTAGATCCTATGATACACATATACATTTAAATCCCAAATCTCTGTAAATAACATCTATTTCTGAAAAAAAAAATCTAGGAAACAAGTAATCATGATGTGCTATTTTAATTTCCTTTGAACCTTATATTATCATATTATTTTTTGCAACTTATTTCTCAAGACCAACTACCTGAAAACTTTGAGCCCCCAAAGTTTTAATCCATTTCATGGGACTCCTAGAAAGTGCTCATTTTCCCTACCCTTTATTCCTATCCTCAAATAGCTGAGCAGGAATTTGCTGTTAGAATAGAAACAATTGTTTATTTTTGCCATTTTACAGATAATGGAAAAGCATGCATGCATTGATCACTTTGGAGGCTGGACACTTTTCCTCATTTTCTTCATTTGCACATCTTTAAAAGGCTGGTGCGAAAACATAAGACTACTGCATCATTTTCATTAATCAATGCTGTTATCTTTATTTAAAGACTTGGTCCATTAGCTTAAGCTCATTGTGATGAATCTGAAGTTTCCCCCAAAGAATGAATCTGTGTTCTGGTATATGAAAAGCAGCCCTGCCTGCAGTTCTGCCACGATATATTTGACTATGCTCTCCTAGCATATCTCTATGTCAGGATGGGGAAATTAGATTGGGAATTTTTTTAAAAGGTGGAATTATTTTTATCTATTTTTTTTAGGAAGATTAGCCCTGAGCTAACTACTGCCAATCCTCCTCTTTTTGCTGACCTAGACTGGCCCTGAGCTAACATCCATGCCCATCTTCCTCTACTTTATACGTGGGACGCCTACCATGGGTTCTGCCAAGCAGTGCCATGTCTTCACCCGGGATCCGAACTGGCGAACCCTGGGCCGCCGAGAAGCCGAACGTGCGAACTTAACTGCTGCGCCACCAGGCCGGCCCAGATGGAATTATTTTATATTTGGTAATTGAAAATCTGTCTACCACAGTGCTTGAAAATAAGCAGAGATATAAGGATTCTAGAAAAACATACTACTGTTTGTAGTTCCTCCCTCTTTTTATATTTTGATTACACTCTCCTGCCACCCTGCCCTTGATGTCAGTGATGTCATTTGAGAACTGCAAGCTTCTTGAAGACGGACAGATAACTTGATTGTTATTAAATTTCCAAAAGTTTGCATGATGCTTGGCAAAGGATCATATTAATGAAGTGTTAGTTAAACAAACAAATAAATAAGAAAATGTAGGTTGAATGATTTCCCAAGAATGACTAACATACTGCAGAAAAATGCAAATACAACAGTAGCTATATACACTTGGATACACAAAGCATTGAATGTCCCCACTGATCTCAGTCAATTTCAAGATTTCACCAGGGCCAATTCAAGTGATTTTGTTTCTGGTTATCTTATCAGGTTACTATATAGAAATAATAATAATAGTAATAATAGTAATAAGTCTTTGTCTTGGGTATTAATTCATTCAACAAATATTGACCAAATACCTACTATGTGCCAACCTTTTTTTTCGTGCTGGGGATACAATGGTGAATGTGGAAAAGTTCCTGCTCTCAAGGAGATTCCAGTTTTTATCATTTTTTTTGAGCTCCACCTCCATCATTCTAAGTACAAAATGGGTATCTATACCTAAATATTTCATAGTAAACTCAAACTCAAAATGTTTAAAACTGAATTCATCTTTGGGCCAGCCCCATGGACAACTGGTTAAGTTCACACACTCTAGTTTGGTGGCCCAGGAATTCGCTGGTTCACATCCTGGGTGTTGACCTGGCACCGCTCGTCAAGCCATGCTGAGGCAGCGTCTCACATGCCACGACTAGAAGGACCCACAACTAAAATATACAATATGTACTGGGGGGCTTTGGGGAGAAGAAGGAAAAATTAAAAAAATTAATTTAAAAAAACTGAATTTATCTTACTCCTGCAGACCAAATCCACTTGCATTATTTATTTTAATATAAATCCAATGACGGCAGTGATCATGTCTGTCTTATTTTCAGTTGTTTATAACTAGTGCCTACTACCAAACCTGGCCAATAGTAGGTTTTAAGAAATGTTTTTTCCAAGGTAACACCTTACATGTCATCAGTCAAGCATTGTGGCTTCTAAATTTCCATAATCCCCTTTCCGTATCTACTATAGCAGCCTTCACAGGCAATGTTGTATCAAATTGTTAATGCATGTGTCTGTATTTACCCTTAGATTGTAAGTTGTTTTGGAAAAGAGATTGTCAGCGTCATTTATCTTTACCACAGATCCCGGCACTTGTAAGTTCACAGTTATTGCTTATGGAATTAAGTAATGTTCAAAGTACCTTAATTTATTGTGGCCCAATAATTTTTTAAGTAATTAAAAATGCTTTAGTTTACTGTGGCTCAATAATTTTTTGAGTAATTCTTGTAGCCTTGTTTTTGGTGCTTCTATAGTCATGCTAGAGAGGCAATAACAATAATATGTATCAATGACACATTCTAAATGCCAAGCGTAGGTACTTTGCTTGATTACCTTATAAAATCCTCTCCAAACCTATTATTTTACCCATTTTACAGATTAGAAACCTGAGACACAGATAGCTGTGTTCAAACCTGTGAACACTTACTTAAGTTCACACAGGTAGGAATTAAATCACCACTGGTTATATAGCCCCACGATATTTATTCATATGACATTCTTCACTGAAGAAACACATTTGTCCTACATAGATTGGCTAAACATAAGAGGAGTCTAGTTAGATTTCAAGACACTCTTACTCGCCATTCAGAGCATAGGAGTTTTACCAGATACTGTATTAGTCATCATTTTGGTAGGCAATTTCTGTAGTCTGGCAGGTGAACCAGAAATTCTCCTGATGTTAGTTTGAATTTAATTCAAATATAAGCCACTAGAGATGACCTTCCTTTTGGTTCTGAAGTCAGAGTGTGGGCCACTGATAACCCAAGGCTGTGCTGCAGGCAGTAAGCACCACCTTAGCAACATAATGCCTTTTGTCAGAGAAATTTGGCATAGAGGGTTATTAACAAATACAGAAAATAAAAGGAAAAATATGTGATGCTTCTGTGATTGAGTTGGACATGGACATTTGAGGGACTGAAAGATCATTTTGATATGGAATAAAAATAAACGTTTGAGCAGCACCCAACTAAGCAAGCTTATCACCATAGCACCTGTGACAACCTTTTGCTTGGCTCTGTGTGGTGAGAGGAAACTCTTGTATTTTGGCTGAAAGGTGCCAGAGCACAAATGCTTCTAACTATGCCCAGACTTCTTTAAAATACTCTCACTTAAGGACAATAAAACCAAACTTTCATCTATTTTACTGTGAAAATATATTTCAGCTGGAAATCTCTAAATTCTTGCTGGAAATCTGGGTATTTCATGCCTAAACAGCAAAATACCTGGCATTTTAAATACTGTGATAAAGAGTATACTTGCTTAGTGCACAGTGCCAGGTGGATACAGGAAAGCCGCTGGAATATACCTAAGGATGACTAAAGATAAATGGCTCTGAGTTTCTTCCCTTGAAACTGTGGCATGCTTTACTTTGATTAATGATTTGTTGCTGTATTCTCTCCCTCCGCCACTCACCATGCCCTAACCATCAGACTACCACATTTCAGTGTCCTGCCCCCTTTGCTCTACACACCGGACAATTCTTCACTCCCTGGGCAGTTTCCTGCCTCATTACTTTTGTTTCCTGAGGGTAGTATACCTTGCTCCTCCCGATAAACACTTACTCATTCATCAAGACTTCATTCAAATGTAACCTCTTTTGGGAAGTCTCCAACCTACGATTCCCAATTGCAAAATGAACTAATCCTCTTCTCTGCACTTCACGGCACACGCTTCGATTGCAGTGTACAGTCATCCATCAGCATCCGACGGGGATTGGTTCTAGAAGCCCCTATCTACTCCCCATGGATGCCAAAATCTGCAGTGTCTTATATAAAATGGAGTAGTATTTGTATATTACCTACGCACATCCTCTCGTATACTTTAAATCATCTCCAGATTACTTATAATACCTAACACAATGCAAATGCAATGTAAGTAGTTGTTACACTGTATTGTTTAGGGAATAATGACAGAAAAAATTCTGTTCATATTCAGTACAGACACAACCATTGTAGGTCTTTCAATCCTCAGTTGGTTGAATCCACACTTGCGGAACCGCACATGTGGAGGGTCGATTGTATATCACATTGTGTTGTGATTGTTTATAGATGTGGCTCCCTAAAAACATTCTACAAGGGGAAGGGCTAGTTTGCGTGTGTAAGCATGTATATACAAACTAAATAATCTCCTTACTTATTTATATAAAACCTTATTTCAGTGAGGATTTAAAACAACTAAAAGGCTATACAACAAGAAATCAAATAAGAAATCGGTGAGAGAAAAGTAGGAAATATGTGAATATGGGCACAAAACAGCTGTGAATGAGGCAGATAAAGGCTGGGATTATATTTTACCCATCTTTATATTTCAATAACCCAGCAAAGTGACTAGATTTAGGAGACGACAAGCATGCATAATTTAAATGCATTTATTTATTTAATTATTTACTGATACTATTGCCCTTGAATGCACTAAGCAGTCATTTACTAAAACTTTAAACCTCCTCTTATTTATGAACTGACCATTCAGTCACCAACATCATGACATGACCTGTCAAGTACTGGAATTTACCACATTCATTTCTCCCAACAGTTCTCGCCATTTATGGATGTGGATTCAAAGGTCTAGAGAGACTAAGTCATTTGGTCGAGATCACACAGCTTACACATTGGTGAAACCACCTTTCAGGACGTCATCTGCAAAATGAAAAAAAATGAAGGGGAACTCAGCATTCAGTTAGCCCAATATTTCACATTATGTGATTCTAAAGTAATTTTGAATGCAATATATTAAAAGTCATTTATTTTCACTCATTCTAATTCTCTGCCATTCTTTTATTTTCAGGATCTTCATAATTGGTCCAATTTCTGTAGAATAGTTATGCATTATTAAATGATTTGATTTATCTTGCTTCCCATATTTGTGAGAGGCTCTGTGTCTTGAGTGTTGCTTACGTGCAGGTCATTAAATTTGTCACTTCTGATATGGACTTGCCTTTGTAGTTGTAGCAAGAGTCAAGCCACAGAAGTAGAATGCATGGGTGTGGTATGTCTACATTGTGTGGACATGTTATGAAATCATGTGTGCTACGGTCTCTCATTTTACATCAGAGCATGATCATTTTATCTACACCTGGAACACTGGTGATTTCTTTCCAATATTCGAGGGATTTTGATCCCTATAAGGAAAGAGGCAGTGACTAGAGGAAAGGGCAGGGAGAAGAGTAAAAGACAAACAGATTAAGGTAGTAGGAAGGAAAGGGCCACTGAGAGATTGCTTAAGAGAAAACAGAGGTGTTTTTTGGACATAATTTTCAATTCACAGTTACCAAAAACAAAAATGGAAGGTTGGATGGAGACAAGCCTACATGCGCCCCACAATGCATCATTTAAAGTGTGAGAATGTAAGAGAAGACAGATGAAAATACATTTCCATGAGGTGATGACCAATTTCCGTACTTATAGCTTGTTCCTAGGAACTAATTGGGATCGTTCAGGAATGTAGTCTCAGGATATTAGGGCCCAATCTGCATGCTCTTCAGAGAAATTTCTTCAGAGGAATTTTCTTTCCACTGAAGAGTTGTTCCTTGAGCTTTTGAGAGAGTTTTATTTGTAAAGCTTCTATAGAGAGAAGTGATTTTTAACCAACCTCAGCATGACTCTTACAAGCAGATAGCTTTCCTAGTCTACAATTATACTTCTGGGCTAGTTTATTGTTTCGTCAGTGGACTCTGAAAACAATACTGTACGTAGTACTACTTGTATTAAAAAGATGAAGCAAAATTGTTTTGCTAAAGGAAATTAGCCAGTCACAGAGTTAAAGTACTACATGATTCCACTTATATGAGGTATCCAAAATAGTCAAACTCATAGAAACAGAGTGCAATGGTGATTGTCAGGGGCTGGGAAGAGGGGAGAATGGGGAGTTGTTCAATAGCTATAAAGTTTCAGTTATACAAGATGAATACATTCTAGAGATCTGCTGTACAACATTGTGCTTATAGTTAACACTACTGGATTATGCACCTAAAATTTTGTTAAGATGAGAGGTCTCATGTTGTGTTCTTACCACAATAAAAAAAAAATCCTTCAGTGAATTAAGAGATGCAAACTTCTTTGAATTGATCTAGTAGAGTGTTTTAAAGTGCATGTCATGTGTTAAAGCTCTTGAATATTTAATATTTCTAAACAAGCTGTCTCTAGGTAGAGTTAGGTGCCCTGGTTCACAGTGATTTGAAAAGTGGTTTAATATTAAGTAACCAGAGATTGTATAATTAAAACAGAAGGATGATTCACCTCATTACCCTGGTTAATTGATGGTAAATTCTATTCAGAGTAGGTAAATGAATTTTGAATAATAACCGTTAAATCAGAAAATATAAGATGAAGTATGCTGTCTTTTCTACACAGATGAATTTTTTGTGGCTATATTTAAAAAAGAAAATTAATAACTCTTGAGAAGGCAAAGTATGGAGACACAGTACAGCTGTGATAAAGCGTTCAAGATAAAGAAAATCAAGATGATTAAGAGAACAATAGATAACCTAAATAAAACCAGCTCTTTCTATATAACATCAATGCATCAAATCTCTGTATACCTGATTATCTGGTCACCTTAATTTAGATAAATTTGTTTCTGAAAACAGGCAAATACACATAATACGTTTTGTAATGGTAAAGAGAAGAAAACACGTGTTTCCTTTTATAATACGTTATCTCTGTGACTGATTGGACATTGTTCATCTGATTTACCAAAACTGGAGGCCTTCAGTAGTTTTAGAATACTTTGAGAATTATCCTTTATTTTCTAAATTATTTTATAAGAAGTAGTATTTTAAAGATTTTATTTTTCCTTTTTCTCCCCAAAGCCCCCTGGTACATAGTTGTATATTTTAGTTGTGGGTCCTTCTAGTTGTGGCATGTGGGATGCCGCCTCAGCACTGCCCAACGAGCGGTGCACGTCTGTGCCCAGGATCCCAACCGGTGAAACCCTGGGCTGCCCAAGCAGAGCACGCGAACCCAATCACTCGGCCACTGGGCCGGCCCCAAGAATTATCCTTTATCTTTTGTGAAATGAAAATTTAAAAAATGATCGTGGCATTTGAACAAAGGTGTACTTGCTAAAAAGTACACAGTTGTCCAAATCACCATGTCAGTAATTACAGTGCCTGTCTGGCCTTTTAATGAACATGTAGCAAGAGGCTTAAAACTGCTCATAGTTTGCCTACAAGAGTTTAATTTCCCCACATGATCCACTAAGGTTTCTCATGTAAATCCAGATTTTGGGTGATTTTAACTATTAAATGTGTGTTTGAAAGTTTCTAGAAGTATCTTAGGAGCCATTAACTACTATCATACAAATATATATTAGGAACCTTTAAAAACTGTTTTTTCCTGCCATTTTAATTTGCCACAATATCATCTAATTAGGTCCAGCACATTTCCTTGGTTAAGAGGGAAAAACTATTCAGAATAACAATTTTTCTATGCTGGAATAATGATTTTCAAAGGCTTCATAAAGATTTTCTTGGCGGAATCCCAATTTGCAATGTCAGTGTGAGGATTCTGTATTAAATAAATCTGTTTCTAGATTCCTTTTACTGAGAGGTGAATGTGAGGCTCAGTGCTCACTAGTAGTGACTTTACATGTTTTTCAGGTGGTTTTTAGAGTTTAAGTATAGAGCCAATGCTGCAGAAATCAAAATGCGTGGGAGGTTTTTTAGAAGGACTACTGTGATTCAATCAGTTCTCCTTATCAGTCACTTCGTAAGTGTCAAGCACTGAGCTAGGAGTACTGTCAGGCGGAGATGCAGAAAAGAATTAGCTGCACGCACTGCTCTCAAGGAGAGGAGCTACAGAGCTAGGCTGTCTATAGAATTTCTAAGGTATGCCCAGCACTGTATCTAGACAGGCAGACCTGGACATGGTAGACACCTTAAGTCTGTTTATTAAATAGACAATAAATATTTCCTGAATGAATGAACGAATGTGTTTCATAATATAGGAACATGCAAATGCTCTTTAGAGGCCACAGAAGTGAGAGCTTCCTTGGAGCTCAGAGAGATTGTGGCTTGAATTTTGAGGAAGGCTTGTCTGCTTTAGTGTAATGTTGAAACAACATTTTTAAGATTTTACTATGACTCTAGCCATTAAAAACAACAATGTGAACTAGAAGTCTTTTAAATCTTAGACTCTTAACTTGACAGTTATCTTGAAATAAACTTGTTTTTTATTATAGATATAAATGTTTAAGGGCATGTCAGCAATTATGGAAAATTTAAAGGAAATATAGCAAATATAATGAGTATAAGATCATAAAAAGATCTCTTCCTGCCTAGGTCAGACCCATGGGGAACTAAGAGAATGATGTTTAAGGGTTTGACTCTCTTCCTAATAGCAATCTCAAAGGTAGGACGTCATTCCAAACATCCCACTTTCTACTCATAACTCAATGTAGTTACTTATTCGTGGACTTAGCTAAGCATTTTTTCAGTCTCTATCAACTCAAGTTAATGAAGTTTCGTAAGATGTTCAATTTCATTCTTCTCCTGTATTCCCATCTTTAAGGTTAATTTATGTGAAACAGTATTCAAAATGTATGAGTACATAAAAGATATACCATGAATGATATTCTTTCCTTAGTAGCTGGAATACAGTACATCATTTTTATAAAAGTTATCGTATTCATTTATTCATTTTTTTCCATTCCAACTTGTGACGTACTTACTGTGTACCAGGCACTGGAGCTACATACCGAGGACAAAGACAAAAAGGCAAATATAGTATCTGCCCCAATGGAACTTTTGTTCAATTATAAATAGATGGACATATAGTTTTCTTAAGGGCAATGAAAGAAGGAAACATAGTACTGTGATAGAGGCCAACCGGGGCACGACAGCTAGTTTAGATTGGTGGATAGAGAAGTACTCTTTGAAGACGTGACATTGAAGCTGAGCTCAGAAGGTCAAGAAGGAGCTAGCCATTCAAGAAGCAGAAGCAAAAATATTCTTGGCAGAAGAAACGTGCAAATACCCGAAAGTGGTAAAGAGATTGGTATATTGAAATTGGCATATCATAGGAACAGAAAAAAAGCCCAGTGTCAAAAAAAATGAGAGTAGTATGAGATGAGACTGGGGAGAAGGTCAGGAGCCCATATCACACAGGTCCTTATAGACCAGTGTGTAGAGGTGGGATGATATTGAAATCTTTTATGCAGAAGTGTATCATGATATGTTCTAATTCTTAAAATTATTCTGGATATTGAAAGGAGAATAGATTAGGGGGAGGAAAGAGTTGAAGGAGGATGATTTTTTCTTAAATACCTGTTTAAGTGATCCAAACAAAGCATGAGAGGTGGGTTAGTCTAGGATAGTAACAGTAGAAGTAGAAATGAATGGATTGAAGAGATATCTGCAGGTATAACTGATAGAGTAATATAATTACATGTTTAGTTGTCTTTCTCCCCTTACAGCCTGGGGCCTATTGAAGGGAAGGACTACATCTTGTTCATCTCTGTATTTCCACTCCCAGCTGGGAATATTTAATAAAAAATATATTTTTTTCATAACGTTGGATATCTAGGGTATAACAGGCACTCATCTTACCTTCAAATGAATGAATAGGTTTGCCCTCTGCTATCTATAGTAGAATTCCTCTCTTTGCCATCAAATTAATTATTTTTTTAACGCTTCAAGAGAGCCCTGCTGGTTTTGGTATACTACAACTTGGTGAACATGACCACATCCTCTTTCTCCACCCCCCTTCAAGATCTTCTAGACTTCAATGATATGCTTTTAGTATTTTTATCTTTCAGGTTGAAGAAAGAGAATGTTTTTATTATTTTCTCATATGATAGTTCTTCCTTTCTATTGCTCATTTCTATGTCTCTCTCTGGATTTTCTTCAGCTCTTTTATGTTTTGTTTGAGATGTGATAACACGGTGCTCCTGGTATGAACACACCACAATCCTGTATGTCGGTTGAATGCTGAGTTTTGTTTTATTCCAATACATTTTTCTAATAAAACCTAATGTATTCTAGACATTTCTTGGTTCTAGGAAACAGAGCCCAGAGACCCACAAGTCTTCTTAATAATAATTATATATATAACTCATGGCTGGAAATAAAGTAGTATAATTATTTCCTTGCCCTTTTCTATAATTTTCTTCCCTTTTATACAGCCTGATGTAATTTTGTCCCTGCGAGTTTGGTAGCTCACTATCTCCAGAAGAGCTTAGTGTCAGTTGCATCTTTTCCTTCAAATCACTTATGAAAACTGTTGGATTACACTGACCACTGGGAGATATCTCCATTTGTAGTTTCTGTGCAGAGCAATTTTCCCCTACTCTTTGATTCTTGTTTGTAAGGCTATTCTCTATTCATCACGAAAATAGTCTTCTCAACTTCATGGTAACTTCAGTTGAAGATTATGTAAATGCACTTTGAAAATGAACATATCTACTTGCTCACATTATTAGTTATCCATGAATAACTCAGTCTGCTTAGCTGAACATGCTTCCCCTTATAGAAACCACATTTCCTTTTAATGAATATGTTACAGCTTCTTGAGTAACTCTGTTATTCTATCTTTCTATCTATCTATCTATCTATCTATCGATCGATCGATCTATCTATCTAATCTTCTATTAACTTGTTTAATGTGCAGGTGAAATTTGTCTGTCTTTAGCTGAAAGAATTCCCACTAAAACTCTTTTTATGGATGCCAAACATCATCTTTTCAGAATTTACAATGACTGTTCACATTTCTGACTAATATCTCCACAATTTCACCCTTGGATTCTTTTAAAACTTTTGATGCATTTAAACTAATTTGTCAATTAAATCTATAACATCCTATAATTTTATTATTTGCTTAATCTTTTTGTGACACTATATTTTCTTAACTGCAAGATATCTTATGGACCTTTTAAGGATTATTCATGCATTTATTTAATGAATATTTATTGAGTAACTATGTGCCTAACACTGGGGTCATACCAGTGAACAAGGTAGGCAAAACTCCCTGACTTCATGGAGCTTATATTCTTTTAGGATTGAAAAACAGTAAACAAACAAATAGGTAAATACTATGTCAAGTGGTTATAAATGCTATGAATTAAAACAAAACAGTTAAGGGGAGAGAAGGTGAGGATAGGGTGCTATTTAATATAGAATGATTAGGAAAAATCTCTCTGAAAGTGTAACATTGGAGCAGGACTCAGGAACAAACCATGTGGTTACTTGGGGGACAGAAATTCCAGGCAGATGAGACAGTAAGTGCCCAGGCCCTGAAATAAGCGTGTGCTTGGCTTGTTCAATGAGCAGCAGGAATCCAGTGCTACAGGAACAGAGTGAGCAAGGAGGAGAGTGGTAGAAAATGAGAACTAGGGATTTAGCCAAGGACCAGGTCATGCAAGACTTTACAGACCAGATTGAGGACTTTGAATTTTATTCTTGGCAAGATATAAAGCCATTTGATGGTTTTTTGGCATGGGGAAATCATAATGTCACTTATTTTAAAGTAAAATTGGTTTTAAGGTATAAAATAGATTGGGGTTGAGGGATGATAAAATCAGGAAGACAAATTGGGAGGCCATTACAGTAGGTAATCAGGGAAGAAATGATGAGGACTTGAACCTGGGTGATGGTGGTGGAAGTCATCAGATTTCTTCTTTACACAGTTCATAATTTTATTTATGAGACATTAATTATATTTGCCCAAAAATGCACTTACCATTCACATAAATGTATTTCTTTCCTTTTCATTAAAAAATAAAACTTATTAGAATAAAAGTAGTTTAATATATATTTGTTAAGGAACCATAACTGTAAACTCTATATTTGTAACTGTTTAGTGTCTATACAATAGAGACAAATAATTTTGCTTAAAGAAAGAAACAAAATAATTAAAAATCAAAGAACATCTTTGCTAGTCATTTTGCTTAGCCAGATTTCTAACTGATCTGAATTTCTAGGAACTGACATTTAATGCTGGATATTTTATTCCATAAATTCAGAGGCTGTGGATTTACTTTAGTGATCAGAGGTCTGTAAGGCTTGCTAACTAGGTCAACTTGGTATGCTTGAAAGAATAACCATAATGTTGCACATTAGAATTTTAAGAACAAGATAGTAGTTTGAAGGAGTAAATTGCTTATTGCTGTGTCCGTAGGTCCACTGTAAACAAACAGTAGAATGCTGGCAAGTTTTTGAAATTAAGACTGATGTTTAATAAAGGCAGGAAGGATTTTAAAACGGAAATATTATTTCTGGATTTACATTTTGTCTTACCTCTGTCCAAATTCTTACTGTTAAAATAATGCAAAAATATATTTAAGATCTTACCTGAGCTGCCACCCTGCTCTTATAAATGTATTACTTGAATTGGCTTGTTTCTGACAGAAGCTCTCTTTGGAATTAAGAATACTATGAACACAGCAACTTATACATGTCTGTCTTATTTCCCTCTTTTGTTGGCCTAGCTCCTCTTTTTTTCTGGGTAAACTCTTCCCACACACTTTGAGATCATGAGCAACTGTTTTGATCCTGCTCCTTTAGCCACACTTGATTGATCAAGGGTTGACCTAAGGTAAGTAAATATGAGGCATTACCACAGAAGTTTTGCAATTATAATGGAAGAAATGGTTTCTATCTGGTGGCCACAGCTGCAACGATCTGATAAAAAAAGAGTCAGTATGGAGGGTATCCTAAGTTTCTGCATATCTCACAAGGACTTCAGGTGATTCTCCAGCACAACGCCCAAGGACCAAACTTAGAAGTATGTTGGTATAGATCAGGGTTGCTCAAATTTCCTTGCTGCTGAAAATACTCTGGGGTGATTGATAAATATATAGCTTTCCACCGCCTTTCCTGAAGATTCTGAGTCAGTCAATTGTGGGCCTAGCAATCTGCATTTTAGTAAGTACCTTTAAATGATTTGATTCTCAGAAAAGTTTAGGAAACTCTGACCAGCATCTTTGCCTGCAATTCAAGTAATTAGCACTTGATGGCAGCATGCCTTTTCTGCAAGCTCTGTTAGGCTCTGCACTGTGTTCTAAAGGAAGTCTCAGCCAATCTTGAGCTGTCAATTCAAAAGGTCATGGCTTTCTTTTTTATTTTTTAGTTCTTCTATTTATTCATTCAGAAAACATAAAGAGCTTTCAAGTTAATAGGGGAAGAGGGCAGATATTAAGTGAATAATCACATGAAAACATTGTGCCATGACTGATAATATGAAGCAATAGTAAACGGTGCAACGAGAGATCACAAGGGACTTAGTTGGGTGGAGCAGTAATTCAGGAAAGATTTCTCTGGGGAAGTGATTTTTAAGCTAGTTAGATAGTGCAACTTACCTCTGACCCTAGCACATTAAATTACTGTTGTACATCTATTCTAGATATTCTGACCCTGGGCTCAGTTGTGAATGCATTGATAACTTGAGATTTGTCGGGCCTTTTGTACTGCTCTATGAAAATGTCATATTTTTTGGACCCTATATCTTCTTACAGACCTTAACTTTCTTCCTTCTAGGTTAGGTAGAACAGCCTGCCATGCAGAGTTTAAATAAATATTTGGTTATATATATAACATTTGGTTAACTAGAACCCCCTCCTCTACCTCCTTGCATTGATCCTTCATGGGTGTCCTGGGTTCTCTCATTGACTTTTCTCACCTCCTCAGTCAGCAACAGGATTGTCCACTTAAGTACCTCGGTGCCTGCTCCTTACTTCAGCCATTCCCTCACCCTCTCTTGCCATTCAAGGACAGGACTTTGACCAAGTGATTCTCCAACTGCAAATTTAACCACTCCCCTACTGAATTTAGGGGGTCCAAAACATAAATAAAACAATCCAAACAATTAATTTTAGCACTTCTGTAAATATTACTAGTTAAAGAAGAAAAAAATGACTGCTAACTAGTTTGAGAAGAAACTGACAGACCAAAAACATAAGGATCAAGTGTTTTCATTAGTGTGTCAACACATTTTACGATTTTTAAAGGGGTTTAACAAACACTTTCATTTGTGCCTGACAATAATCCATTATAGGAGAGATGTTATTATCATTTTGCTGTTAATGAAACCAAGGCCCAGAGATAGAAATGTGTAGCCTGAGGTCAAAACTCCACCTAGTTCAACCTGTTTCTATTTCTGATTATAATGACAAGGTAGCTCACTCAATTTTGTGGTTTCCCTTATCCTGCCTTCTGTCTTCTTATCCCTAGGAGCCTGCTTATTTGCAGTTCAACAAGGCTCCTGCAATTTCCATTTGCTTTTCCATTTGCTTTCTCCAGCTCTTCCTGCTGTTTGAGGCCGGGGCATCAAAGCTCAGCTTGAATCCCCCCACTTTAGCCATGGAAACCTTTATCATTTTAACTGCTCTACCTGGAGCCTTAACTACACCGAAGTCCTGCTTGTTCTCAGTGAAGAAGGTGCTAGAGCAAGAACCCCATGTGGCTCAGGTGGTTTAACTGAAGATAGCTGACATCCCCAAAGGATGTGGTGTCTTAGTGGGAGAACCTCTCTGGCCAACTAGCATATACTGCATCACTGCTTCTTAAACAGCCCTCCCCTGCTTTGCCATCTGTAGCTGTCATTGCTGTAAGACAATTCCTTTGCACAGAATTTTCTATATAATTCATAAAACCAAACAATTCTCTCAGCTTTTTGACCTAGGTTATCACCAGGGATTTTTCTTTTATGAGCATTTTTAAAAGAACAGTGTAAGAACAGGATAACATGCTTTTCAAACATATAGAACAGGGTTTTCCCTACAATGTGCAGTCTGTGCAATACCAAAGACAGGGAGCAGGGACCTTCCTAATGTCCACCTCAGTCAACACTGAGGCAAAAATGAGTCTGGCCTCACTACAGTCTGTTTTCCTCCTCAAATCTAGCCTTTGCTCTGTATCCTTCAGTAGTCTTCTCTGGTTCTCAAGTTGGCACCGGAAAGACTACTGTCGCTCAGGAGCTCTTCGCAAGTGTTTTCTCAAGTCCATTTTGGACCCAGATGTAAGGTATTCATTTTCGTACTCAGACACGTCTCTGCTCTTTGCCTTGAGGTGATCATGCTGTATTTGAAACTGCCTTTCCTTAAGCACTGGCTTTTATCCTTTAGTTCCCATTTTGACACTTTATCCCATCTATCCCCTTCTGACCTCCCCTATCATATACACATCAATCATTAAAATAGAAGTATTGAAACCTCTGATTCCATCGGTTTTAAGAGCCCAGTAATTTTTGGAGTCAAAATATTTGGATTGAAATCCTGGCTCCATTGCTTATGAGCTGTGTGATCGTGGGAAAATTACAAATCACTCTGGATCTTAGTCTCTTGCCTATAAAATGGAAGAATTAAAAGCACCTACCCTCCAGGTTGCCATGAGAATGAAAAATGAAAAGGAATGCAAAGTGCTTAGAATAGTGTCTAGCAGATAATAAGAATGCAATAAATATGAGCTATATTATTATGATTTCCAGTGTATATTTCTGTTAGATGGAGTTAAGCATATTGATCTCACAGGGCTACCATGAAAATTAGATCATGCATTCAAAATGCCTAGGACAGGGCCTGGCATAATATAGGCATTCGAAGAATTGTAGACCCATTCCCCGCGAACTCAGTCTCTCCCCATTCCACACTTCCTTATCTCATTTGAAGTCTGCTTTTCCTCATGTATTTTTGCTTTTATGAATTAACAACTATACTATAATTTTAAAACTAACTTGAAAGTGGTGATTTTGAAAGAAATCCAAAAAAAATCAAAGAAAAGTAAAGAGGAAACTTGTCAAACAGCAGCTGTGCTCTCAGGCAAAAAACATTAGAATAGTGACTCATTTTTTTTAAAGTTTCTTTTAACTCCACAGTGAAGTAGACATTGTAATAGCTCTTACCTTCTGGCCATTAGACACCTGAGAGCTGTCAGAGAAACTGAAAAACTAGCTGCTCTGCTCAAAGTCATTCTTCTTAATTGCATGAGGTCAAGTGTAAAGTGTAATCACTTCACTTCTGTTCAATTGGTGCCACTTTTCATTTTGTTCTTTTTCATAGTCTCATAGATTTCCGGGCCTGCTAGGGGCCAGCAAATGCCATCTTCCTCAACTCTACATTACCCCTGCCAATTGGCCTTCTAGCCTCTGTTGATACCTTCCAGGGCAAGGGAGCCCAAAATATCCAGAAGGCTGTGTAGATTAGCTTGAGAGAAACACATCTGTGAGAAAATTCTCCTTTTGATGAGCCACAATCTGGTTCCATATGTTCTCTTCTAACATCCTAACTTTGCCTCTTGAGCCCTTTTAGAACCAGTGTCCTCTTTATTGTGCAATAGCAGTCAATCTGTTATTGGAAGGAAGCTTTCACAGTACTTAATGGATTTTTTCTTTCCTCATCCCGCTAAAATTCTAAGTTAATATAAGAAAAATAAAAAATAAATAACATAAAATTGAGGTGAGTGTCCAGATAATGTAGACCCAGTGATATGTTAGTTTTGCTATCAAGTGTACCCTTAAAGAAGTTTCAGATTTGAATACCCATTGCATGCCTCCAGATTCCACTCCATATTTTATTGTTTGAGTAGCTAACAGTTGATGTTAGAGAAGCATGGGCTCTGGATACAAATACCCATTCAATCATCCATTCATTCATTCACTCCAAGTTGTAAATATTTGACATAATTTTGTATGCCATAAAAAGTATATCTTTCTGCACAATATTATACAATATTCGCCTCACCTCAGCCCCCTGTCAACTGTAAACTTCAATAATCCATTTTTGAAAAATGGGAATAGAGGAGAAAATTATTAAGAAAGATGAAAATAACAATTTTGTCATTGTAACCATCCACCTTTGTCCTTTGAACCATATCCACCCTGCTCCATCCACGTTCCTACTCCTGAGTCCTTCTGAGTGTATGATCTTCAGCATTTCTTATATGCATTGAAGGATCCTAGCTCACAAGACAGCTTTGTACTTGGGTCCCTGATTTATGTCCAGCATCATTAAGTCAACTGGCACATATCTTGCCTTACAGATTTACATATGAACTATAGGAAAGTTGAAAAATTCTCCTAAGACAGAGGCAAAGATTGTCGCCACTAATTGGCTGCATTTGCTGGGTAAGGAAATACAATCTACAAGACAGGAGAGCTCTAACGCTGCTTTGTGCAGAAAGGTATGGGGTTGAAACTTTGCCTATATCTGGATCAGCCAGCCATGACTGTAGACTCCTAGTGTTTAAACAGGGAGCTCAGAATATTCATTCAATGAATATTTTTTAGGCACCTACTATCAATGCCTTCCAGTCAAAGAACACCAGAAACATACCTTAGTTGAACCACTTGGGTTTATTGCTCATTTTATTGGGAAGAGGGAATGCACACTATAAGGCATCTCAGCAACGTGTTAGAAAGGACTTTTGATAATATTTGGGCTTATATTACGTAATGTGGGGGATGTTTTAAGGAAGCAGGGCTTTGCTCTCTGTTGGATGCTGTCAGAAAGCAGGGTCAATTTTATGATTGGGTATCTCAATAAATCTTAAAGAGAAAGAGGGAAAACTAAAACAAGGGTAAAGCTGTAATTGGTGAAGAAGCAGCAATCACTCATATTCACCAGGATAGGAGATGTCTGGTCACTTTTGTGATTTGGACAATGTTCATGTGCTGTCTATTCTCACACATGATTATATAGTGGTCTTGTCTTTGTATTGATCCACCGTGGTCCCAGAGTGGCCTTGTTTGATGTTGATGTTCTGTGAAATTGTGTTTAGTAGAACAAGGCCTAGCTGTGGCTGTCAGGCCCACTCCTGGATGACAGGAACTGCTTTTCTCTTTCTCTCCAC
Source organism: Equus asinus (assembly GCF_041296235.1). Classification (NCBI taxonomy): domain Eukaryota; kingdom Metazoa; phylum Chordata; class Mammalia; order Perissodactyla; family Equidae; genus Equus; species Equus asinus. Next base: position 128,881,075 of record NC_091820.1, read on the forward strand.
TAGACATTTGTGATGCATCAGTGGTGGAAGGAGGCGATAGTATATTTGCCCTCATTGGGAGAGGGGGGCAGAAAAAACCCAAACTTAGTAAGTAAATTGTGCAGTATATTAAAATGTGATAAGTACTATGGAAAAGGAAAAAAGATAATGGAACAAAGTAAAAGGGATAGGAAGTGGGGTAGATATAGAGAGGAAAGTTGCAGTCTTAAATAGGGTGATCAGGGTAGGCCTCATTGAGAAGGTGACATTTGAACAAAGCCTTAGGATGGAGGTGAGGAAGTAAGCCGTGGGAATAGCTGAGGAACTTTTGGTCCATTTCCAGAGGAATCATCCTAATGGTAAGCTTGGGTTCCTGCAACCTTCTGACTTACTCCATAGGCAATTGAGCTCATCCTTTCCTTCCCCTCTGGTTCCTTGTTGTCCCATTGACCTCTGTAGGGGAGGAAGACAATTCCTCTATTCACTAGGTCCTTCTGGCTTGTCTAAGAATTAAATTGACATGAGACAGAATAACAGGAGAAAATCAAACAAAGCTTTGTAACATGTATACATGGGAGAAACCCAGCAAAGCTGAGTAACTCAGCCAGAATGGCCGGAGCCACCACATTAAACACCATCTTCAGCTAAAGACAAAGGAGGAGGTTAAGGGTAGTGGTTTGGGGTTTCAAAGGGGAAGAAGGCAATTTACATGGAGATAGAAATGCAGATGTACCAACTGAGAAACACACTTTACATTGTATTACAGTTATCTTATCTTATTAGCCCCCTCCTGGAACAGGCCCTTCTATTTAAAATTCTTTTAGGCAGTTAGCAGGCAAAGTCAAAGTTTCTTTCAGAGTCTTTTTGTGCTCAAAAATAATCAATCCAAAGAGACATATTTTGGGGTGGCCAATGCACACCTCTCTGAGTCTTTTCTGCCCTAGACCAGGGAGAAAGCAGTTGGATAGGAGGGATGGGATCAGCTGAGGCGTGTAGGATGATGCCTTTCCCCCAGCACTCCTGCTCTACAAATTCAAGTCAGAGAGTAATCTCCTTTCCCCCCTCCCTCCACAAAGCTGCTGAGCCCATGGTTTGTCCTCAGTAGAAGGCAGCTGCCCAGCGGACAATTCCTGTCACGAGACCATTATTGCTCCATCTTCTCTCTAGCCAGGATTCTGCATTATCGTTTCTCATGAAAGCTGAGAGTTGTCCAAGTTCTAGTCCTGTCCGTTAGAACTGCCATCAGACACAGGATTCTGAGTGGAATGGATCTGTCTTCTGTGGGATTTCTTCAATCGCTTTTATTTCTTCAGAGCGTATTCATGGCTATTATACTTATTTTTCCTCTAGCAATATCTCTTTGAGTTCTATGCAGTATGCATTATCCCCAATTTTCATATTTAAGAGTATAAATATAGACTGATATTTTATCTGTACTTTGATCAAGATCACAGTTTTTAAGTGTTATAACTAAGTGAGCTCAGGCTTGAGAATTGGAGATTTCCTTTACAGTGTTCTTGCTTCTAGACTCCAGTACATTCTATCATGGTGGCTGCAATGGTCCTAAGAAAATAGTGCAATAAATATTTTAAAAGTGAAAATAATTGACACCAAGAGACATAATATAACACACTTTAGTGACAGATTGAATAAAACTAATTTAAATTGTATATACCACTAAAATATAAGTGGTAGAATGAGAGTCCCTTATTAATAAACAACATGGCACTAGAGGAAAAATATGTGAATTTCTGATTTTTGAAACTGAAATTCTAACTGCACAGTTAAGACATCCAAACATTAATAAATGTCATTATTAAGAGATAATTCTGGATTTGATATATTTAATGACCTGATTGTGGGAATTATTTTTATTATTAAATTATAATAATCATAGCAACTTACATTTATGTGGGGCATTATGCCTTACTTTTATATCCAATTTCCCATTTGAGCCTCCTAACATCTCCGGAAGGTATAGAATGTATTGAGTTATTATCCTCATTATACTGTGAAGAAAGTAGAGCTCAGAGAAATGAAGTGACTTACTAAATTAATAAGAGTTGGATGCAGGAATGGAATCCACCTCTCCTGAATATGAATATAGCTTTAATATAAAGGGCAATCAGACATCATTTCAATTTTCCATCTGTCGCTTACTACCTATGTGACTTTGGACAAGTCATTTAATTTCTCTGAGCTTCCATTTTCTAAAGGCTACCCATAGTGCATACCTCAATGCATTGGGTGATGATGAAATAAACAAATATGTATGTATGTATAGATAAAGAGAGAGAGAGAGACAGATTTATAAATAATGGGTACTGTGAGACCCAATTTCCAATGTGTATTGGGGGGGGTGTCCTCCTACCAACAAGCAGTTCTATGGGACACCAGCTAGGTGTCCTACAATTCAACTCAATTCTGACACTATCTACCTAAAGAGAGCATCAGATCCCACAGTTTAAGGGTTCAGTCCTCTAAGACTGACCCCCCACTCCACTTCAGACACCAGTTGCGATCCCGGGTCCTCCTCTGTGCTTTTGACCAGCCATCTACAGATTGGAGGTTTCCACGACCCCCTCTTTGGGTTCTATTAATTTGATGGGGTATCTGACAGAACTCAGAGAAACAGTTTGCTTACTAGATCACCGGATTATTACAAAAGTATATAATTCAAGAACAGCCAGATGGAAGAGATGCATAGGGAAAGGTATGGGGAAAGGGTGTAGGCTTCTATGCCCTCTCCAGGCACACCACTCTCCCAGAACCTCCACATGTTCACCAACCTGGAAGGACCTCATCCTTTTCGGTATTTATGAAGCTTCATTACATAGGCACGATTGATTAAATAATTGGCAATTGGTGATTGATTCAACTTTCAGCTCCTCTCTTCTCCCTGAAATTCAGAGATTGGGACTGAAAGTTCCAAACCTCTATTGATGGCTGGTTCCCTGGCAACCAGCCCCCATCCTTAGGTGCTTTCCAAAAGTCACTTCATTAACATAAACCCTGTTGAGGTAGAAAGGGACTTGTTATGAATTGCAAGACACCCATTTCACCTTTATGGCCCTGAAGGGATTGCAGGAACTGTGGACAAGAGACCAAATGTTATAACAAAAGATGCTTCCATTACTCTTATTGCTCAGGAAATTTCAAGGGTTTGGGGAGCCATGAGCTAGAAACCATGGTTGAACACCAAATACACATAAGAAATATATTTTGGTTTTCGGAATGACTAAATATATATTACTTATAAATCACAAATATATATATATATATATATATTCTAGTATAATACCTAGAAAACACTACAGCTCAATAAATTGATAGCCACTATTATTATGAGTAGCAACAATGCTTATAAAATTGTTTATCTTTAAAATAGGAGTAGAACTTGACTCATAGGGTTGTCATTAGTGTTAAATGAGATATTAAGAGCAAAGTATTTAGCATAGTATGTGTTGCATATGCAGAATTCAATTAATGATAGCAAATATTGTAATTATTTTCATTTTATTAAGACTCACTTTCCTGAAAGTGACTGAAATCTCTCAAATTTAAGCAAAGATGGGGACTTACTGGCTCAAGTAACTAAACAATTAAGAGATATATCTCACTTCTGGTGAGCTAGCTTCCAGAAGTTCCCAGGTCTACATATCCTAAGATTTCCATCTAGTGGGAAAGAGCAAAAGTCTTTATCCAAGCATTCCCAGCAAACGTCCCAAGATTCATTTGATTTTATCAGCCTAGATCATGTGCTCACCCTTTACCAATCCTTCTGGCCAGAGGAATATGATGTGTGGATTTACTTAGTCTTGAGTGGCATGCAAATGTCTAATACATTATTAGTGTTCTGCATACACTAGCCCTCAAAGAAGATAGTTCCGCATTTTTGGTCTACGTAATTAGGTTGTTCCACTGTAGTCCCCATAGCCATAGTTCACCTTCATCTCTCATTTTCCTGCTTGATAACACAGTAGAATGGGATTTAGCACAAATGGGTTGAACAAAACTGTTCATTAACATACTAACTAGATCACACTATTCATTGTAATTAAACATTTATGTAATGACTCCCTACATTATGTAATAATGCCCTGTCCTCGGCACTGTAAAAAATATTTTAAAAATTCTCTGCCTTCAAGAGAGTCCCAGATACGTGGGATGTAGAGGAGACATATATATTTCTAATATATGTATAAGTATATATATTTCTAATATACAGGTGAATGAGAGCAGTAAGATAGCAGACCTATCCCAAAATGCTCTGAAAATGCTCAGGATTACATTAATCCTGAATGAGATAGGACAAAAACTGAGAGAGATGGTAATAGAAATTTGGTGGCAAATTGAGAAAACTTTTGGTTTATGGTCTCAACACTCCAGCTCTCCAAAGTAGAGCCAGGTATATGGTGAGGAAGTTATTCTGGAATCAGGAAGCATATCGTTTGTAGATTTATGACGGTATTCTTTCATTTTTACCAAGTCACTCTACTTTTCTTTTTCCTACCTCTTGATCCCACCAGATAAATGAAAAACAATTACGTATATAAATTTCTAGAAGCAATTCCTCACTTGCCCCTAAACCCCTCTCCTGGGACCTACTCTTGTGATTAAATGGATTAAGAAACAGTGTTCGTTCATTCAGTCTATCAGTCAGGAGCTCCTACTGGGTATCAGTTGTGTAGCAACCGCATTAAGGGATAAAAAAAATGATAAGTTATCTTTCTTGCCTAAAATTTAAGGTGTCTACATTTTATGTGGGGAGGCTGACAAAAGTACAAGGTGAAAAATGGAGTACTAGAGACCTGTGAGATCCTTTTAGAAACATTAGAAGGAGGAAGAACTAGTACTGTTCTATGCAAGGTGCAGGCGGCTATTTGGTTAGAAAGTTTTCACTGAGGAAATGGCATTTTGTTACTGCACAAAGCTGGGATTCTCGTACCTGATACGCATAAAAAGAGGACAATTGTTACAGCATCAGCATCTGGGAAAAGAAAACAGTATTATTGCTAGATCAACCTGCAGGAGACAGTGGGCATCTGCCCTCAGATCTGTCTTCCCGATCCAGGGCTTAGGGCACAGTTTATGGGGTGAAGGGCAGGGTGGTCTGAAGTATAGAGATAGATGATTGGGGGTAAGGAGAAGTGAGGTAATTGATGATCTGCGCAAGCATAGTCAAGCTTCATGGCTCTTCATAGCACACATGTTTACACAATGGTGGTGTTAGTATCATCTGAGCGTGGAGTTTTTAGCTCTTTGATGTCAAAAAGGTCACTTATTGAGCATTTGCACAGGCCTAGTTGATGGGTTGGTGATCTCAATTGGCCAGAACTGGACAAGCAGGGACTCTCAGTTTCTGAAAGACAACTGTTAATTACTTTGTTGATAACATGGGGTCAGTTGAACTGGGGCTGGAGCGCCCATGGTTACAATGTGAGCCGAGTCTCTAAGCAGGGGAGGAAATTTATGCAAATAAAGACAGGCATGGAAAAAATTACCTGGATAGGGCCTAAGAATTGAGCAGTAACTTGATATGGCTGGAGTGTGTGCAGTTTTAAGGGAGAAAGTGGCAAGAGATAAGCCCAGAAAAGTGTGCGGGCAGCAGATCAGGAAAGGTCTCAGAGATTTGACTTTATCTCCTAGATGATGGTGATGCGGGGGATCCTGGGTGGGGCAGAGGCACCAGCATGGAAGAGATTCAATCAGGGAAGTGATATAATTACTAAACATAATTATTAAGCATAACTACTACATTGGAGAACAGAAGGCCATTTGTAACATTCTATAGAAGACCTCTTTTAGGAAAGCCTAATGCACCTGAATGCAAACTAAAATTAATTACATAAACAAACAGATAATGCCTCACTTTAAGGAAAGATAGTTCCTTGAAATTGAGACCTTCCCTGGTGCAATATAATATGTAATTCTATTTATAATAAATCATCATAATATTTTTTCAGAAGTACTTCCATTATCTGAACCAAGGACTACTTGCTTGTTTGGGCCAAATGTGCAAAACTGACACGAACTGTGTAGCTGAAATGCATTGCTGGACACGTCTAATATTTAAAGAGAAGACCAAAGATGACACAGCTATGTTCTCATAATATACCACAGTCTCACTTTAGCAGTGACCTTGGGATCCTTGCTGTAAGATCATCAGACAGGTGGAAGAAAACAGCAACTAAAAGACCTTGTGATGCTTGAATAACTAAATCCTCTTAAATTAAATCCAAAAGCCCATCTTATTCTGAATTCTGTGCCATGAGAGAGTATTAACAAATACCAGGTTTATATTCAAATTATGATGACCTTGTGCTTTTTATTTAGTAAGTTTACACAGATTAGTATTGAAAAGTAGTTTTGGGGCTTGAGTTCCCAAAGCGATTGCAAAGACTTACAGAATGCCACATAAATCTTTGAATTTTTCTTATTGACTTTGCAGTTATAACTTAAGTATTTACTCCTAACGCAGCCACACTCTTTTTCTTTTTAAGCTTTTATAGCTAAGGGCAAAATTTCTGTTAATCACCAATGAAACTCGGAAAAGCCGCTCAAAAGGAGAAGTACATGATAACTTTCAAAACAAACTTTTGAAACAAAATATGGGTAAATTTTCATGTGTTTGAATACAGATATCAAGGAAGGGCACTAAATTCAAACTGTTTACCATTTTTTTCTTGTCATAAGCTCATTAAATATGTCTCTATCATCATTATTAACTTCCAATCGACCTAGGAAAAAAACAGTTATAAAATGGGAGCCACTGGACTCACATCCTTCTCAGATTGTGTCAGAATATACTAACTGAACTCAATTATTTCTCTTTAATGGGGAAGGCAGTCCAGGAACCTACTTTCCTTCTACTTTACACAGCAAAGAAATGATTTCTCCTCCTACAGTGATGACATGAAATATATTTTTGGTCTCTGTTAGTTGACATGCAAATGTACCCACTGTATCACAAGCAAAAACTCATTAAAAGCCGCTGGAATGCAATTGTGTTATCTCCCAGGAACACAGAAAATAACATTAGTCATCACTCTAGTGCATTTCCATTTGCTAACATAGTGAAATCACCCTCCCCACCTCCATTCCCCTGAGGTTTCCCTAGAAAATTTTCATATTTTATTTTAGTTCCATCAGACAAAAGCTCTAGATGTCTATTTATCACTAAGACACTTTTTTATTTAAATTGCAAAATGCTGCCACACAATCTCATATACAACCATAGAGACTTTTGTTTCCTAATATGTCATGTAGGTCTGGCTTTGTAGATATTGCTCAAAATTCACCACCAGGTGTTTGGAATTGTTGTTAGATAACGAATATTTGGCTAAAGTAGACATAAGAGAGAGGCTAATGTATAACAAAAGTGACATATACCATCTGAAAATATACCCTTTTTCTAATATTTCACTTATTTTAAGAAAGTGTTTCCTTTGCAGAGAGATTCACAATGCTTTTGGTTTTGTGGGTACTCTGCTAATGTGCATGTAATAGACATTTGGGGAACTCCTACCTAAGCTTGCCTTCTGTGGTTTTCCTATTTCTACATACTATTAACACCAACTCTTGAAGCTGGAAGGAATCTTACCTACTCTAGGGAAACTTCAGTGGGCAAACAATAAACAACTAAATGAGTGAGATAAGCTAACATAGTAATGTTTCCTATAAAGGAAATTAAGTAGGATATTTTCGAGAGAGATACTTAACTCAGATTTTGACAATGGAGTGATTTAATGAAAAGGTGATATTTGATTTTTTGCCAGCTTTATTGAGGTATGATTGACCAAAAAATTTATATATTTAGGTTGTATGATGTAATTTTTTTAAGATGTACAACATGATTTAATATACATATACATTGCGAAATGATTACTACAATGAAGGTGAAGTTAATTAACACATCCATCACCTCATATAATTACCATTTTTTTGTGGTAAGAACTCTTAAGATTTACTTGCTTAGCAAATTTCAAGTATACACTAGTTTTATTAACTATAGTCACCATGCTGTATATTAGATCCTCAGAATATATTCATCTTATAACTGGAAGTTTGTACCCTTGTTTTTTTTTAAAGATTGGCCCTCTGCTAACATCTGTTGCTAATCTTTTTTTTTTTCTTCTTCTTCTTCTTCTCCCCAAAGCCCTCCAGTACCTAGTTGTATATTCTAGCTGTAGGTCCCTCTGGTTGTGCTATGTGGGATGCGGCCTCAGCATGGCTTGATGAGTGGTGCTAGGTCCGCATCCAGGATCCGAACCGGTGAAACCCCAGACACCAAAGCGGAGCACTTGAACTTAACCACTTGGCAATGGGGCCGACCCCTGGAAGTTTGTACCCTTTGACCATCATCTCTCTATTCCCTTCCCCCCAGCCCTTAGCAATCACCATGCTACTTTCTGTTACTGTGAGTTAGACTTTTAATAATCTTCCATTGTATATATATACTACATGTTTCTAGCCATTTATCTGTTGATGGATTCTTAGGTTGTTTCTATATCTTGGCTATTGTGAATATGCTACAATGAACAGTAGAGCGTAGCTATCTCTTCAAGATACTGATTTCATTTCCTTTGGATATATACCCAGAGTTGGATTACTGGATCATATTTGATCTTGAGAAAGAGCCAGCTAAGTGACGATCTGGTGGAAGAGCACCCCAGATAGAGGAAACAATAAGTATCTACAATAAGATGCTCAACAATTATTTGATAAATGAGGAATTATCTTTAATTACCTTATAATTTTAAACTATTTTCATATTTATTGTCCATCCATATTTTTCTTTTGTTAATTTTTTTGCAGTTTTTCTACACGGGTAATCATGCTTTAGTAGAAGAGGTATTTTGTACATTGGGGATATTAACCCTTTGTTGCGGGTATGGTGAATGCTCTCCCATTTTGTTATTTATATCTTGACCCATTTTGCTCCTTTTTTTTCTTTTAGAGGTTATATTTTATATTTAGCTCTATTAACCTTTTTAATGCTTTTTAACTTTCATTATATGTTTAGAAATATCCTCTCTACCTAAAGATAATTAGTACTTAAATCACCAATATTTATTTGTACTTCATCTTTGGTTTAAGATTTTAGATGAAAGCATTTGATACATCTTGCATTTATTTGATTTAGGAAACCATTTTTTAAGTTTTTTCAAAATGGCTAAACAGTAATCACAATGCAGTTAATTAAATATTGACATTTTTCCTGTTGATTTTAAATATTACCTTATCATATACTAAATTGCACATTCTTGAGTCTAGATCCAGACTCTGTAATGTGTTCCTTTCAGCTATTCCTCTGTGCCAGTAAAAAACTGCTTTGTTTTCTGCATCTTGATAATGCCATTGATATATGTTAGGACCAGTCTTCCTCATTATTCTTATCAAAATTATTTTAGTTATTATCACCTATTGTTCCGGGTGTATCTTTGAAGCAATTTGCTACTTTATTTTTAAATGATATTTTGATGGGAACAAGTTGAAAATTATACATTACATTTATAGGAAATATGACTTTTCACTCAGATTATTTACCAATACATTTTGTTGTTTACTATAGTAAAAGTGCTGTCTTTTTACCATACTGAACTTCTAATTAGTTCTGAAAAGATGCACAGTGAATTTGCTTAGGGTTTCTAGGCATAAAGAAATGCAATCTACAAATAATTATGTATATCTATCCATCTCTATCTATCTACCATCATCATCAGCAGCAGCAGCAGCATCTATCTATCTAACACATTTATATGTGTATTTATTTGTTTATTGGAACAAGAGTGCATGTGTTCGAATGTGACTTCACTATTTACATGCTATGCTATGTTGGGCTAGTTACTTTACATTTCTTTACCTCAGCTTTCTGTAAAACTGAGATACAGGTACCTACCTGATAAGCCAGTTTTGAAGATTGAATAAGTTAGTTTATGCAAAATGCTTAGGACAGTGCCTGGCACGTAGTAAGCACTATAAAGGTTTGTTGTTTCTGTTGCCATTCTTAGCATTATTTTATTAGTTACAACTTCCAAAGAAAAGCTAAATAATGGTGGTGCAAGTTAGCATTTTTATTTTTCTCCTTGCTTTAGGGATAATACCCCCTAGAGATTTTTTTCCATTTTGGATTCCTCTATATTTTTATATTATAAAGTATTTTAAAAAACATTATAAACATTTGGGCATTTTGTGCCTTAATTGATTGATATATATCTCTAAAAAGTAAGATTATTCCATATACACAGTGCTATTAAGATAGTTAACAAAAGTAACAATCATCCCTTAATATCTCCTAATATCTAGTTCATATTTAAATTTACCTTAAATCTTTTTTTACAGCTGATTTGTTGAAACATACGTCTCGCCAAGGACTATGCATTGCATTTGGTTCTTATGTTTCTCAAGACTCACTCTGGAATAGTCTCTATCTTTCTTCTAGCAACATTGGAAAAAATGCCCCATCTTTTGGATTTGTCTGGTTGTTTACTTATGGTGTCATTTACCTTGTTCCTATATCTCCTGTATTTTCTATAAACTGGTAGTTCAATCAAAAGCCTTCATAGGATTCCAGTTGTAAACATTTCGAGGAAGAGTACTTTCGATTCATCAGGTGTCATTTCTAGTCCTCTGGGAAGCAGATGTCGAGGAAGAATTAGAAGTGCAAAAGATTTATTGGGGAAAAGGTTGTGAAGGATAGAGGGGGGAGGGAGCAAGAGTAGGCTGAGAGCACCTCAGACCCCAGTGCAGATCTGACTTCTCTGAAAGGAGAGAAGGGAGAAAGGAGGAGTGGGTAGGAAGACCCTCAGACTGCAACACGGCTCTGAGACTATCTCGAGCAGACCAGGGCAGTAGGAACCACAGGGCAAAGATTGCCCATTATAGGGATCTCAGAGTATGCTGAAATGGCCTGGCTCTAGTATTCCAGCTGTGCTCAGTTATTGGTTGGAAGCAGCCCAGGGCAAGCACGGCCTCAGTGTGAACATTGTCTTGGATCCTGAAAGTATGGCAGCTGGAGTCTGTCAGTGAACTATACTCCTGACAGTAGATTCTTTCTTGAGGGGAGATCTGAGCAGCACACTCATCTGGCTGCCACATATCACATCAGAAGCCATGTACTATCTGGTTTTTCCACTGTTAGACTTGCTAAGGTGAAAGGAGTCATAGCCTGATTCCTCCACCATAAAATTACAGTTTACCCTTTTGACCAGAAAATAATCTGAAGGATGATATGTGGGCACCATAAGAAAGTCCAGGGGCCGGTTTGGTGGCACAGTGGTTAAGTTCACACTTTCTGCTTCCTTAACCCGGGGTTTGCCGGTTCGGATCCCGGGTGTGGACATGGCACCGCTTGGCAAGCCATGCTGTGGTAGGCGTCCCACATATAAAGTAGAGGAAGATGGGCATAGATGTTAGCTCAGGGCCAGTCTTCCTCAGCAAAAAGAGGAGGACTGGTGGCAGTTAGCTCAGGGCTAATCTTCCTTAAAAGAAAAAAGAAAGTCCAGATCCCTAGCAAATGTTCACCTATTGGTTTTAGCATCTATTAATGATCCCTGCCTGAACTGAGTATTGCCTTAGGCAGTGTAAAATGGTGATTTTTCTAATTCTATCATTCTCCCTCTAGTGTTTCCCAGTTTCCAATGATATTGACTACTGATTTATGATAGAAATTGTTACATAAATAGATTTTGTAGTATTAAAACTACTTTCTGGATATCTCTACCACAGGCATTTCAAATTCAACATATCCAAAATAAATGCATCTTTTTCTATCTCTAAATTTGTTCTTCTGCATTTCAGCCTCAGGGAATGGAAATACCATCCATGTGATTACCCAAGCCTGGACATTTGGTATCATCTTTTACTCCTTCTTTCTCCTCATTCCTATATCCAGTCGGTCACCAAGTCTTATTGATGCAATCTTCTTAGTGTTTCTAACATCCAATCCCTACTCTCTATCCCATCTGCTTCTGACACAATTCTGGCCTTCATGGTTTCTTTCCTAGGACTATAGCAAGTCTCTTAAGTGGTCCCATGTATCTGTTCTTGCCTTCCTCCAGAATAAACACTACAAATCCAGCAAGATTTTTCAAAATTGGAAATCGGATGGTATTATTTTCCTATATAAATTCCTTCAATGAATTTTCATGATCTTCACAAAAAGTCCAAAACCTTAAAAAGTATATAATTTTCTTTATAATTTCTGTCCTACTACACTTTATATCTTCATCTGCTCCCTTTTCCCCGAGAAAATTTTGTTGTGTAACAACATTGAATTCCTTTAAGTTTTTGGGTGGGCCATGCTCTTTATCACTTCCATTACTTGCACATGTTATTAGTCCTTTTGCTTGCAATTCTCTTTTGCTCTTGGTCAATAGGAACTCTTAATTATCCTATAAAGGCAGCTTAAATGCCACCTCCTCTAGAAAACTCACCTTGACTTACTTGGGAACTGGTTGAGCGCTTCCTTCTCTCTATATCTGTAGATCCACACCTGTTTGTCTAAAACAGTGTTTATCACATGGTTTATCTCAAATTATTTATGTGTTTGTTCCCCCTTCTAAACTGTGGACCAGAAGGACTGTAAATGTGCTCTATTCATCTGTTTATCCTTAATGCTTAGCATACAACCTGGCCAATAGTAGCTGTTCAAAAGAATGAATAAATAATATCTCAACTAAGTATAATATCAAAGCCAGGCTACTTTCTCTTGCTCTGTAATGAAATATATATCTTCCAAATTGGTACCCAAGCTAAATTTCAGGGATAGTAAACGATAGTGTTAAACACAGGGGCTCTGGAGTCAAACTTCCGGGATTAAAATTTTATCTCTGCCACTTACCCTAACCTTCTGGATCTCATTTTTCTCATCTTTGAACTGCTAATAAGGTTATCTATCTCATAGTGTTGCTTCAAAGATTAAATTAGATAATAGGTACATATTCAAAAAAAGTTGCTATTTCTAAAGGTCAAATTTCATTGTGTATTTTCTCTACTTAAAATTATTATTTACCCCTCCCACACATACATCCCATGCTCCAGGTACACTAATAAAACTGTTGCTAATAATTTTATTAGCTCATATTTATTTACTATGTTCAGGGAACAATTTAAGTGATTTTTATGCATTGTTTTTTCATTCATTTATGCATTCAACAGATCATGATTGAGCACCTGTTTGGGGTCAGGCACTGTTCTAGACATTAGTGATACAGCAGTGAACAAACAGACTAAACTCTTTTTTTCTCTGCTATCATGTAGCTTACATTCTAGTGAAGGGAGACAGACAATAAGCAAAAATAAATAAACTAAATATATACTATGTTAGATGGCAACAAATACAATGGAGGAAATAATGCAGAAAGTTGGGGATCACAGGGTAATGAGGGGATGCTGTTTTAAGTAAGAAGTCAAGGAAGGTCTCACTGGAAAGGTAGTATTTGAGAAAAAAATTAGAGAAGGTGAGAGAACAAGTCATGTGGATATTTGAGGAAAAAAGAATGTATAAATGAAAAACAGGTGCAGAGGTCTTGAGGCAGGAATGTGCTTGTTTTACTCAAAGAACCACAAGGAGGTCATACTGACTAGAGAAGAGTAAGAAAGAGACACAGTAGTAGAAGCTAAGGTCACAGAAGTAGCAGGGTGTAGATCATATAGAATGTGCCTTGAATGAGCTGGAAACCCTTTGCTAGTTTTGAGTGAAGGTGTGATGTGATGAATTTTTAAGAGATCATTCTGGAAGCTGTGTGCAGAATAAACTGTAGATAGCAGTGGTGGCAGATACATCAATTAGGAGTCTACTTCAATAATCCAAGTGAGAGAGAAAAGTATTTTGAAGGAGAACCTACAGAATGTGCTGATTAATTGGATTTCGGGTATGATAAAAGGAAGGAGTCAAATATAGTAATGATAATAATAGATAATGCATATCATACTTATTATGTATCCAACGCTTCTAAAGTTTTTTTGTAAATATTAGGTCATTTGGCCCTCAGAAAAGATGAGGAAACAGTTCCTGGCACATATGGGTAATCAATGTTTACTGATTGGGTCACAGGGAGGATAAATAACTTGCCCATACTGTGCAACTAGTAAGTAAGGAAACCAGCACTCAAATATAGGCAGTCTGGCTATGGCATCCATGATTTTAACAACTACACGATGGTTGGATGGCTCCAAAGCTTTTGGTTAAACTAATTGGAGAGAAGGATCATGGAGATACAAATGTGGGAGTCAATAGTGTACTGAGGCAGAATGAAATCACCTACGGAGTGAGTATACATAGAGAACATAAGAGGTCTAAGACTGAACTGCCAGAAACTCCAACATTTACAGTTCTGGAAGGTGAAGATGAGTCAGCAGAGGAGACTGCTAAGGTATAGCCAAAGAGGTGGGAGAAAATCCAGGTGAGTGTAGGGTCCTGAAACGCAAGTGAAGAATATCTTTCAAAGACAGGTGGGTGATCAACTGGGCCAAATGATACTGATATATCAAGTAAGATGAGATCTATGAATTGAACAGTAGATTTTGCAACGTTGAAAAGAGCAATTTCTATGGAGTGGGAAGTGAGTTCCAAAAGAGAAATGGAAGAGAGGAACTGGAAACAGTGAGTATAGAAAGTGCTTTCGAGGAATCCTGTTACAGATGCCAGAGAAAAAGTGCAGCGGGTTCAATAGAGGTTCTGTTTATGTTTTCCTTTAAGATACAAGGTATGCTTCTTTGCTGATGGAAATGATATATTAAAGAGGAATAACCTGATGATGTACTAGCGAGTGAGGGTAGTTTCTAGTCTCAAGTCCTTGAATATATCTGAGAGGCTGCGATCTAGTGTACACAAACAGAGAATTTAGTTAAAACTGTGGTTCCCATCGGTAGCCATAATTTTCCAAAGGGCCATTTTGGAAATGTTGTGATGGCATGTTTTATTTTCTAGTGTGGTCATGCTTGAACATTTACATATTGAAATACAGTTTTTAAAAAAATTACTTTTTTACAGATCTTCTTTATTTTATATTTAATAAATTGTGCCACATCTGTGGCAGTCTTCCTCCATTTTTTATATGTGGGATGCTGCCACAGCATGGTTTGATGAATGATGTATAGGTCAGTGCCTGGAATCCAAACCTGTGGACCCCTGGCCCCTGAAGTGGAGCACGCAAATTTAACCACAAGGGCCCGCCTCTTGTATTGATTTTTTCGGAAACTATGTATGTAAGTAGTTTATGAATTTTATTTCAGAATAGTAAGGAGAACCACCCTAGACCAATTAAATATGGCTCTCTGAGCCAGAAGCAATAGCACAGGTATGTTTTCAAATGGTCCCTGGTGGATTGTAATATGCAGCCAAGATCCTCTAACTGATAGCAAACCTCAGAGGCGGATACTATTATTATTATTATGTTATTATTATTATGTTACATATGGGAAAACTAAGGCTCAAAGTGGTTAAGCTGTTTGTCCAAGGTACTATTTGTAAATGACAGAGCCCAGTAGTGAGACCAGGCAGTCTGTCTACAGAACCCACTATTCTACTCCACCTCCCCAATTTTCTTGCTGTTGTCAGAATTCAAAAAGTACTTTTGTCTCTCTGTACCCTTTCACATACTCTTTCCTTTGCTTGGATTACTTCACCCTTTTTTTTCTTCTCTCTACCTTTCCAAGTCCTTGTAGGCTTCACATTTTTTAGGATTTATAATTATATTATGTTTTATATGTAATCTCCATATCAATATATCTCTATATCTATCTGTCTATCCATCATTTATGTATCTCTCAGGCTCTAGAATCAGAGATATCTGGGTTTGAATCCTCACTCTGCCACTTCCTAGCTATGTGACCTCTGGAGGTGAGTTAACCTTTCTAAACTTTAGTTTGCTCATCTTTGAATTGGAGACAATAATAACACTTACTTCCCTCTAGAATTGAGAAGTTTAGAGCTAGAGAACTGATAGGATACCAGATAAGGTTTCAGTGTGAATGCGTGAGCAGTAATGGCCTTCTTTCATACCTCATAAAAAGGTTTAGTAAAGCATGACTCAAGATCACTTGGGAAACTAGAATAAGAGCCAAGATTAAATGACATTTTAGGCTCCCTAAACTATGATGAGTGACTCCACCACCACTCAACCCCCAATTAATCCCAAAGAACAAAATTAGGAGGGACGTTTACAAGGCTCTGAGGTCAATCCCCATCGACTGGGCTAGAAGTCATGCTATCTAAAATCCTGAGAAAACAACACAGGAGTTAATCCAAGCAAAAGGAATTGAATTGAGTGCTTAGCCTTCTCTATACTCACAATGGGTGATTATATTTAGAAACCACATATTTTTCTTTCTTTGTTGTTTCAAGTGGACCAGCAAGTGTTTAAGATGATCAGACCAGACTTGACCTTGGTAGAAAGCATATTGGAGGGGGTTCCCATACTGCATCTGCCACTAATAACTGTGTGATCTTAAAAATATTATTTACCCTTTCTGAGTTTCATTTGTCTCTTCTGTAAAATGAAGGCATTGGGTTAGATGCTCTCTCAATTACTATGTTTTATAACTTTACAATGATCTGAAAAACTAAGCTCTCGTGATTGAGAAGATCATATCATCTCAGGGTAAAAACACATCCCTTCTTGTGTTTAAAGGTAGTCACAGAAAGGGCAAGCCCTCACTCAGGTGTGCATTTTATTTTCTTACACTCCTTACATCAGTCAGAATGCCTAAGGGTAATACTACATGAAAATTGCTTAGTGCTTTGCTACTTACAAGAATTTCATTTGCTGTTTATGGAAGTGCCGTAACACAGATAGTGCAGGTATAATCATACACATTTTTAAAATGAGCACAGTAAAGCTCAGAGAGGAGTAAGAGACTTATTCAACGTAACCCAATTAAAAAAGAAAAAAAGAACCAAAACATAAATCAAGGTTTTGTAATGATAGAACTTCCCTGAAGAAACTCCCCTACATCACGCACTGACTTTTGTTTTTTCTAGAAATAATTGTAATATTGGATGCTTTGAAAGGATGCTAGAACCACGGTCTGGGATCCATGAGAAAAAGGGATGATACTGTTTGTGTAAACTCAGCAGTGTGAGCTGCCTGTGGCTGCCGAGAGAGCAGGAGTGATGCTAACAGTCACAAGGAGATGCCTACTGCCCCAATCTGTTTGCTCTTTCCTCTCTACGGGATGTTGAGAGATCCCCAAACTCAAGTAGTGTTCTACATGGAGACACTCATCAGACAATATCTGACTTAGTCATATTAAAAATAGGCATTCTAGCTCATCCATACTTGGGTACACACCTATTTTGCTTAAAAAGCGATAACACAACTTGTCAACTGAATGAACTTAATGTAGAAATTTCTTCGTTTGCTGGCTTACCACATTGGGAAAATATTTTATATTTTTAATGAGTGGGCAGAAGTTAATCGGGAAACATGGAGTGATCAGAGAAGCCACTCAACGTGTCTCTAGGTTTAGCACCAGTTGCCTCTTTATGTCCTATCTGTGTTTTGTGGGTGCCAAATACTCAAGTCCGGGCCATGGCTCAGCCTCTTCTCTCTAAGTAGGGAGAACATAAGACCCTCTGCCCTATACCCAGCACTTTTTCAGCACATCCCTGGTATCTTCTCATCAATGTAGGCCAGTGATTCTCAACCTGGGAGTGATTTTGCCCCGCAGGGAACATTTGCCAATATCTGGAGACATTTTTGGGTTGTTATAATTGGGGGGTGGGTACTACTGATATTAATGGTCAAAGGTCTGGGATGTTGCCAAATACATTACATGGTGCGCGACAACCCCCAACGGCAAAGAATTGTCTGGCCCTAAATGTCAATGGTGCCGAGAATGGAAACTGGTGTAGGCTGCAACCTTCCTGGATTTAGCTTAGGCTGGGGTGTAGTGGTAGGACAGACTGCCTCAGGGTTTATAGGACACACAGAAATTTGAGTGGGAATAATTGGGGATACTGATCTGAGGTTAAAGGCCAGGAGAGTCACAAGGTGACTGGCCTAAGAAGAGCTAATCAAAATCCCCCTCTCTCCTATATTGCTGCCAGGAAAAGAAGAGGGTAGCAAAACCTGCAGCAATAGTCACCTGGTATGATAGTGGCCAATGAGAAGCTGTTGCTAGGGAGGAAATGTAACATATAGTAATGAGCATAATTTTTTTTTAAAAAAAAGGAATTCCCAGACCTATGACCATTATCAAGCTCTTTTTTCTCCTGGCATCTTCAAGCTTTCTAGGCTGTTTCTACTGGGAAGAGACAACTTAAGAGTTTCTTTCCCTGTCCCTTCTCTCTCTGGCTCTTAGCTGTTTGTTTCTCCTTCCCCCTCTAAGAAAATAAAATTGATGCTAGCTACGTTAGGCCTCCAAAGTGAAGTGAGTGCGAAAATCTCTCATCACTTATATAGGCTCATAGCTTGTGGAGACCAAGAGATTAGTCATGTTCTTGTGATGGTGGGAAAGTGCGATGGCAAGGCACACCAGGTTGCAGACTTATGATGGAAAAGGAAGCCAACATGCAGTCCCCTGGGAAGTCTGCCCACTAGACGCTAGCCTGACTTGGGGGATGCAGTCAAGCTAACCCTAGAATCAAACTCACTTAGCTACGTGGAAAGACTAATGTTAAAATCTTATCTATTGGTAAAGAGGTCAGAGTCTTCCGTGATATACAAAATGTATTCTGAATGGAGATTACCTAACAGAGACAGTTAGTCATCTGTTAGATGATTCTCCAAAAATAACACTGAAACTTAAACATAAATACTTTTTTTTTTTGTAAATCCTCAGGAAGGCTAATACGTTAAACCCTGCCAGTCATTTACATACCTACATATGACTGGCTTTATCAGCTCAACTCTGGAAAGCACATTGGGATTTGCTTTTTGTCACTGAAGGCATATTTTGATAGAGTTGATTTAGAGCTGCTGGTGACAAGGAAAGATAATTAGTGGTCATATGACTTAGAAGTCTAAGAATATTATGATGGTAGCAAAGTGGAATTGTAGGACAAGCTAGGCTTCTGGCTTCTGGAGAATCGAGAAGTCAAAATGCAGGCAGTCTGCTTGGAAGTGTGCCTGCTGGTTTTGCTAGCCTGACCTATGTGGATTAAGCTGGCCAGAAGTGTAATTGGCTATTCCAGGAAAAAAGCAAAATAATTTGATTAAAATAAATAATGGTATAGAACTGAGGTCATCTCCATTCTACCATAATAGAAATGGGCAACCAATGACCACTTAAAAGACAATGAGACAATTATCTATTAAAATAAAAATTCTGCCTCCACTTTCACTAGATAAACAAATAAACAAGCAAGCAAATAAATAAATCAAAGAGGCTAACGACTAGCAAATACATAGCAAACAAAAAAGAGCTTTTGTAGGTTAACATATTAAGCTCTTTATGTCATTCAGATAGTTCCAAATGACTTGACTTTGGCACATTTCCCCCATTATGTTGATTTTGTATTTTGCCAATAAAGGCAAGTTAGTTTAAGAACACGGGGACAGTAGGTACACTGGGTGAGCTAGACCAAACCACAAAGGCTGCAGATTCAAAGAATAGTGGTAATGACAACTCAAATGTGGCTTATGTTACCTTTACATGGGTTTCCTACAAAACCTGCAAACAGGCAATGCATAAGATGTACAAAAGGCCGAGGCTGCAAGTCTGTGGGCAAGGAACTCTGAGGAATTCCTGTTTCTCATAAAGGCACACTTGAGCATGGTAATCATGGCAGCTGTGAAATGAGGAATTAGACAGAATTTGATTCTTCATTGCTTACAGGCTGCCAAGACCACCACGTCATCTTGACTTGTGAGCTCACAGCTTTTTATACAGATTAAGCTTTCAGCTTGCAGGCATAGAGAAAGGAACACTTCATCATTCACGGGGTCTGTGCTCTTAACTATATATGAAAATTTGTGCTAGGCCCATTATAGACTCACTTGTTCTGTTTCTTTCTGTGCTAGGAGACCTACTCCAGGGTTCGGTGCAACTGTCCTGACCATGGCCTAATACAGTCAATAAGAGAAAAGAGCTCATAGATATCACCTCTTGAATAATTTAACAATAACTAGAGTTTATTGAGCACTTCCTATGAGCCAGGCACTGCTCAACACTTTAAATGTATTAACACATTTAATCCTCACACTACAAGAAGTCCAACTCTCAGCACATGAGTCTGACAGTAGTCTGGATATGTGCCAGCGAAATGGTCACACTTAAATAACTTGTTCCTGCATAGTATGAACTTATCTTCAGTTTAGGGCAGTTCATTAAAGTGAAAGAACCGTAGGTTAAGATGGAACTCTTTAGATAGAAGCAGCACCAATGGATCAGCTGCATTGCACCATCACCTTTCTAGCTCCCACCAGGAGGTACTCCTTCAAGGGCAAACCTTGGAAAATGTAAAATCATACAGGAAGGAAGGTGGTATTCTTTGAAGAGGAGCATAATAAGTGTTTGCTGAATATTGGAATAGATAGTATATTTGTCATTGTTTTGGCTTATCTGAAGCATTTTCTTTCTCTGATCGTACTTCACTGAGAGTTGCCTGGGTTTATTTAATCTGCAAAGAAAGTTCATCATTTCACTAATTACTTACCTCCCATAACTGTTTTAGGTGCCTAACCCTAGGAATCCCTGCTCTAAAGAAGTGGTGATGTACCAAGGATGATGTTGTCACCCCCCAGGACATTTTTGATTGCCACACTGAGGGGAAGGGAGTTTGCTACTGGCACCTAATGAAAAAGAGGCCAAGAATGATGCTGAACTTCTTATAATGCATAGCATAGCTCCCCACAACAAAGCATTATCCAGTCTAGAATGTCAGTAGTGCCAAGTTTGAGAAACTGCTCTAGAACTTAGAGAATTCCTAATCATGGAGATTCCATTGTCTCACCTATACACCATTCTAATTTCATGGTTCAGAACTCTATAAGTTTACCTAGCATGGTTAGTGATTCTGATGTGTAAGGGAGGAAGAAATTTTCCTCTACCCTTCTAGATTCTTCTGGCTGGTCTAAGAATCAAATTGACCTGAGACAGAATAACAAGAGAAAATCAAACAAAGTTTAATAGCATGTGTACATGGAAGAAACCCAGGAAAACTGAATAACTCACCAAAATGGCCAAAGCTACCACCTTACATATCATCTTCAGCTAAAGACAAAAGTGGACGTTAGGGAAAGTTGTTTGACACTTCAAAGGGGAGGAAGGCAACTCACATGGAGATGGAAAGGCAAATGTTTGGTAAACAAATGTTTGCCATGCCTTGCAGAGACAATGGGACACAAAGAGGACTTTGATCAAATAGGCCTTGCTAGGTTCCTCCCTGTCTACCACACCCAGTTCATATTATACTATAGGTATCTGTGGTGATAGCTCCTTCCTCGTATAGCCCTTCTATCTTAAATTCTTTTAGGCAGTTAAGGGGAGGATTAAAGTTTCTTCCTGAGACTTTTGTTCTTAAAAATAATAAGTCCAAAATAATCTTCAAGTTAAAGAGACACATTTTGGGGTGGCAAATTCTTCTCCCATACAGTTGCAAGGGGTCCCTGGAACAAACTTTAAGAAACACTGCTCTAGATTTGTAGTTTTCAAGTTGTGCTCACCTAGGACACGTATCTGGGTTCCTCTGCTTAGAGAGCTCTGATCTATCTGATAACCACCCATCTCATTTTATTGCATATTGTATGTACCAGAAAGAGATTAAATCTCCCACATTTTCAAAAATATTGACACTACCTATTAGTGTAATAACTAGAATATTGCAAACAAACTGTGCTGTCTTACTAAGACAATGGGTGTATCTTTACTGGTGGTGATATACAGTGTTTGGACAGATTTGGCTGATACTGTTTCTGAGTTTTAGACAGGAAAGCATCATTTCACAATTAGGAGACCCTATGTCAAAGGCAGATTGTTAGGTATTATGACAAAGCTGAAAAGCTGTGTTATTTGTTGAGCATTAAAAGTGATGAGCTCTAGGGAGGGTTTCTGATGAAATAAGGGGTCATTTCAATAATTTTGAACATTATTAATTCATTATTTCCCCTCTTTCTCTCTCTCTCTCTTTTTAAATAAGAATTTACTTATCTTTTTGTTTTTTTGGTGAGGAAAATTATCTTTGAACTTACATCTGTGTCAATCTTCCTCTATTTGGTATGTGGGATGCCACCACAGCATGGCTTGATGAGTGGTGTGTAGGCCCGCGCCCAGGATCCACATCTCTGAACCCTGGGCCGCCAAAGTAGAGTGTGCAAACTTGACCACTATGCCACTGGGCCAGCTCCTCTCTCTCTCTTTTACCCCCCCAAACTTAGCTCAAAAAGCTATTCATTCGTTTTCTGTTGAATTCAGGCTGCTTTAAATGTTGACACTGCATTCTCAGTAGTAATGAATATATAATTGTGTTGCCAATACAAGTAAAACAGGCAAGGGATAAGCAGACCTTAAGGCAATCTGTCTGTTGTTATTGCTAAAAGTTCTCTGAGTTATCCCCACCCTGAGTTAAAATCAGATGCTACCTATGGGAATTCGAAAGGAAGTGAAACAAAAATACAATTTCCTGACATACCTAACAGTAAGCATCACAGTAGAAAGAGGCCCAACTTTAAATCAGACAAACCTGGGTTACAATATTGGACTCTTCATTTATTATCTCATCAATCTTGAGCAGAAAACCTTTCAGAACCCCAGTTTTCATATCTGTACTATGGTGATAAGAGCATCTACTTCATAAGCTTATCATGAAGGTTAGATAATGAGACAACACATGAACAATGTCTAGCATATAATAGGTGCATGAAAATGATAGTCATTAAATAAAATATATTGATTTACTCTATTCTCAACTAATTTATCTTCACTTAGGCCCTAATCTATAAGTTTCAAATAAATTTCCACAGACATTTTCCTTTTTAAGACTTTATGGTTTACTTATTATTAATATTACCATTATTATATCATTATCATTTTTAATATTTTAATTTATCAGCTTATAATCCTCTGGAGAAGAGTTGACTAGAACCTACACAATCCTGACATTTCAGAGAATAGCTGTGGGGTAAGCTACTCATTCACAAAGGACATTGCATCACACAAGAAGAGTAAATTGCTATATTCAACTTGAATTTTTCTTTCTAAGGTATTGGAACATAAATAAAACATCAAATTTAAATTGTTGAGCAAAAGAACTCAAACACAAGGAGTAGATGCTGTATGATTTCATTCACATAAACTGCAAAACTAATATAAGCTATTACAAGTCAGGAAAATGGTAACCCTGGGTAGAGGATTGGGGGTGGTTAGTGAGTGAAAAACACCTCAAGGCAGATAGAGGGCACTAGAGATGTCTGATTATTTGTTTCTTTTTTTGAGGAAGATTAGCCCTGAGCTAACATCTGCCACTAATCCTCCTCTTTTTGCTGAGGAAGCCTGGCCCTGAACTAAGGTCCATGCCCATCTTCCTCTACTTTATATGTAAGATGCGTGACACTGCATGGCTTGACAAGTGGTGCATAGGTCTGCACCTGGGATCTGAACCAGTGAACCCCGGGCCACTAAAGCAGAACGTGTGAACTTAACTGCTGCACCACTATGCCGGCCTCCCTGATTCTTGATTATGGTGGAGGTAGTACAGGGTGCATTCATTTTGTGAAATTCATCAAGGTAAACACTCATCATGTGTTCACTTTCCTGTATGTATATTATATTAAATACCAAGCTTAAAAAAACATGATCATGGCAATAAAGTAATATGTATTCTTTTAAGAAACATTTGAAAAAATACAGAAAAAGAACTAAAACTCACTTATAGTTCTACCACCAAAATACAGCCAGTACTAACATTTTATTTTATTTTGTTATCTTGTTTTTAAACACAAAGAGAGTCATGGTAAATGTGAATTTTGGTAATTTACATTAGTTTTTTTATAATTTCCCCATGCCATGAAATATGCTTTGAAAATATGATTTATACTTCCTACATAGAATTTGATTGTATAGATATGTCTTATCTTATTTGAGCAGTCTCGTGTGCATGGCATTTAGATTGTTCCATGGATTTGTGCTTATAGATAATGCTGTTATTAGCAACATTATACATAAATATTTGTGCCTATCTCTGATTATTCCCTTATAATAAGTTACTATAAGTGAAATTACCGAGTAAAGCTCTTGAGAAATATTACCAGTTGCTCTGTAAAAAGGATTCGGTGAACTAATACTCTTACCAACAATATTCAAAGGTACTGATTTCTTTACACCATTATCATCACGAGATAATATAGTTAATATTTATTCACACTTGACTGTGAGCCAATCACTATACATGTTTTATGTCATTTATTATTCAAAATAACTCTATGAGTTAGGTACTCTTATCTTTCTTTACAGATGAGGAAACTAAGGCTTGGCAAATGACTTGCTCAGCTAGTAATTGGCAGAACCCTGGCCTTTTTCATTACAAAGCCCAAGATTTTCACCACCACACCCTACATTTGCTTTGTATTGGTGTTTTGAAAATTGCCATTTTAATGGGCAAAACATAGTAACATGTTTTTATTTGTACCCTTAATTATTAGTAAGCTTAATTTTTTCTTTCAAATATTTAGTGATTTCTATATTTCCTTTCTTGTCAATAGTCTGTTTATGAACTTTAATTTTTAATAGCGTGCTGATCTTTTTTTCACTGATTTTTAAAGATGTATTAAAACTGCACATACACTTGGTAAAAATGATTAACAATAGAAAATTAGTTTCCCTCTCACAACAGAAGTCTATCCTCACTGTCTAAATTTTATAATTACCAACAATTTACTGTGTACTCTTCTAGAAATTTCCCAACCTCCTACTTCCCCACTTATATAGGAACATGTATATATATTGTTTTATGTACCTGTATTAGTTTGCTAGAGCTGTCATAACAAAATACCACAGACTGGGAGGCTTAAAAAATAGAAATTTAGTTTATCACAGTTCCAGAGGCTGGAAGTTCAGATCAAGGCATTCACTGGATTGGTTTCTTCTGAGGTCTCTTTCCTTGGCTTGTAGATGACCACCGTCTAGCTGTATCTTCACATGGCCATCCCTCTATACTTTGTCTGTATCCTAATCTCTTCTTGTAAGGACAATAATCATATTTGATTAGTCGTATGACCTCATTTTACCTTAATTAATTCTTTAAGGATGCTATCTCCAAATACAGTCATACTCTGAGGTACTGGGATCAGGACTTTAAAACATGAATTTTGGGAGAACACAATTCAGCCCATACCAAATGAAAAATACTATCTATGTACACTGTATAGCACCTTGATTCTTATACTTCATGCAGTTTGTGATCAACCTATATCAGCACATAAAGATCCAATACATTCATTTAAATGGTGGCATTTTATTCCATTTTATGGGTAATATAATATAAATTGCTTAACCAATTTTCCGTAGGTGAACATTTAGCTTATTTCTAGGTATTTGAGGTCGTAAATAATGCCACTGTGAACATCATGGTAGATATATCTTTCTGTATACTTGTGAGTATTTCTGTGCATAACTTTAAAAGTAGAATCATTGGATAAAAGATGATATGCATTTAAAATTTTGATAAAGCTTGCCAAATTACCTATTACACCAAAAGTGAAAGGGAGGCCCTAATTTCTCACACCCTTGACAACATTGGATATTCCAAATGTTTATATTTGACATTTTGAAAGGTAGAATATGACATCTTGTTAGATTGAAATTAATTTAATACGTTTATAGCCATTAGCATTTATGTATTAAATGTCTTTCACATCATTTTTAGATATTTTTTATTATGTTGGCCGTTTAATTTGTTTATTTTATTTTTAAAAGATCTTTGTATATTAAGAAAATTGGCTGTTTGTCATATGTGTCACATATGTGCTTTGCAGTTTGTCTTTTAATTTTTATTACATATTTTTGTGAACAAAAATTTAAATATAGATATATTTACATATAAATATATATTATATATATGGAGAGAGAGAGAACGACATTTATATCTTTCCTTTACTTTTATTAGCTTTTGCTTTTGTAGCTTTTGAGATTTTTGTCTTCCATGGAGATCTTCCCACACTATCAATTTTTTATATATAATAAGTCTATTTGTAATATTTTGAGGAAATCCCCTACTTTTTTCCATAGTGGCTGCACCAGTCTACATTCCCACACTATTATTTTTTAATTGCCAAATTTTAGTTTTGGAAATTTCATAGTTTTTATTTGTTGCTTTACTGATTGTTATATAAGTAACCCAACCCGTCTCAACTTACTTTGAGGATGCAGAGACACAGCTTTACTTTTACTTACATAGGGAGACCATGTTATAATCACTTTTCCATCCTGAATGTTATTTTTACCTAATTTTGATTCACTGTGTCTTATGTTAAGGGTGTATCCATCAATTTTTATTTTAACCAGAGTTAAATGTTTTTCTTATATGGATAAAATGGATGTTAAATCAAATGTCTTTTAAGCATCTATGGAGATAATCATGGATTTCTCTTTTTAAATTTTTTTTAATATGGTGACCTTTTCTTTTTTATTTCAATTTTAAAACTAGCTTCTCCAGGTTTTCAATGGAACTTTTTTTTAGACTCCCAAATCACATATGTAAGCCTTTATTGTGTGCAACAGTAAGAAGTCCTGTCTTCTACCAAGTTCCCCTTCTTGTATATCTCTAGAAATCTCAAGGGAATCTGTCCATGTTCCACACATTCAGTTTGTTCTCATTTTCTGTTTCTACTAGCTGTTTGATTCCAGATTGCTGTCTACTTACTGCTCTCTCCTAACTTACTTCTGTTGCTCAGCTGTCAATCTTCCCTTTACTGTTTTCCCAAAGAATGGGAAAAGACCTTCTCTAAAGTTCCCTACAGTGCTAGCTGAGAGTGAGTTGTAAAATTTAACAAGACTTTACCAAAGGCTTGGAGAAAATAGAAAGGGATTAAATTCCAGACACATAAAATTGAGTTCTAGTTACAGATACTCTCATACTCTTAAGATTCAAACCTCTCCATCAAAGTGATGGGTACTTCTTAGCTTAATTCTGACACCTTTGATGTGTGACCTCTAACTATGATCCTGCCACCATTTTTCAGGGAGAAGCTTACCTCCTCCCCAGAAGAATGCCCTTGAACATGTATCCTGTAACCTGTGACCACGACTCCAACTGTTACCAAACCAAAAGTGGGTTTGATGCGGGCTTAGTGAGTCGAGGAGTCGAAAGAAAGATTTCTTGGACTCTCAAGGTCTGGTAGTAGTGCTCTTTTATTCAGAGAATATCGTGGAATAGCATGGGGACAGGACCCATGGGCAGTAAAGAGCTGCAATGGGTTGAGAGTAGGGCTAAATTTATAAAGCATAGGTATGTGAGTTATTTCTTTACAAGACAAAGGAAAGATCCTGAAAACAATCATTAAAATGGTATCAGTGCAGGCAGGGTCTGGTTATTAGGTGGTCCTATAACTTTGGATAGGAATCAGATCAGACCAGGTCAGGACATCCTATGCTTCCCAGAGGATGATATAGACCAGTATGTAGGTCAGGATGCCTTGGGCTTCTCTCCCTGGGGCAGCTTTGATCCTCATCAGGTTCACCTCCTAGCAGAGTTAAAATCAGACTTTTGACCGGAAGTAGTTGTCGCACAGAGTAGGATATATTTGCAGCAAATAGGAGGCCACAGGGAATCGTTTCCAAAGTCATGGTGTCCCTGAACAAAGGGAGTCAGGGACATTTTATTTTGGATGGGGAATGAATATTCAAAAGGGAGTGGTGGGCATTTGCCTGGGCAGGCTCGATTGGAAAATATGCTTCCACACACATTGCAGGTTATGGTAATAAGGCCTAAGCTCCTCCCTGAGTGGAGATCTCAGCATTAAAAATGAGGCAAGGTCACAGGACTGGCTCTTGTGGCGGGGCTTGGTCTGGTTCAGAGTGGTTGGTGATTGCATCTCTTAAACAGTTAAATGCTTCCAAACCCACCCTTGAGTTCCTGGGGCAATTAGTCAGTGACAGAACTTTTATAGGCCTATTGTGTCTGTCTGACGGAAATTATACATAATTGAGTTTAAGGAACATCTACGACATTCAGTGACATCAAGTTGGTGGCTTGAAATCTGCCATGGTGGGGGTATTTACATCATGGAAATTTGAAAATACTGCAAATAAGGGCTTGTTTTTTTGTTTTTGATTTTCTAGATTTAAGGATGTGATATAGAAAATGTTAATAAGGCAGATTAAAATTAAAAGGATGTTGTGACTGTAGGCATTGCATTATGAGTAATACAAAATATTGAGGAAATATCCTTCTAGTATTTGAAAACTATAATTTGATTCAATGAAGTTGTCATTCCTGTCATTGACAAATCAGTGAAGTTCCAACATACATCTTCGTTGTTTCACTTTTATCCTACTCTTTAATGTAAATGAAAATATCAACCAACACTCATGTTGGAACTAAACACCTTTAGCTGTAACCATAGTTTGGCTATGGATACAAGAGTTTGACAACAGTCAATGAAAGCATTTTGTAACAATCAATTGGCTATATGGAATTTACAAAAAAAGAATGTTGTATATTTTGTAAATATTTGCAAATTGTGTTGTAGGGGAGGAAGACATTTCCTCTACTTGCTCTGGGTCCTTCTGGCTGGACAAGGAATTAAATTCACAAGAGACAGAATAACAGGAGAAAATTAAACAAAGCTTTATAACGTGCATACATGGGAGAGGCTCAAGACAACTGAACAACTCGCCAAAATGGTGGAGCTCTCCCCTTAAATACCACCCTCAGCTAAAGACAAAGGAGGATGTTGGAGGTGGGGGAGTCAGTTATGGGAGATTACCAGAAAAGCACAGTAAACAAGAATAAGATTATTATGCAGATTTAAGTCCTTCCCTTCTACATTGATAAGAGTTTCTAGATATAAGGCCATCCCCGCTTCTTCCTGGTGCAGAAAGGGAAACACCTTTACAGATGGAGATTTCCTTTAGAAATGTAAAAGTCTCTTAACAAAGGGTAAGTAAATTCTACTTTTCAGAGTTTCTCATGTCTGCAGTCTTTAAAAGTAACCAGCTCCAAATAATCCTCATGCCAAAGAGACATATCTTGGGGTGGCCAATTCCAGTCCCCCACAGTGTGCTGGTCATTCTTTAAATCAGTAAATTTTATTATATGTATAGTGTGTGTGTGTATATGTGTGTACACCCACGCACTTTTTTTCTATAGAACTAGTTTTAAACACTTGCAGCACACCACTGATATAGAACGTTTGGGGCATTCCATTCTGGATTTTCTTCACAGTGATATGAGAAGGCCTTGAGGGGATTTTCAGAAGAGGAAATGACATGATTTAACTTATGATTTAGCATGATTTAAAAGGATCACTGTATCTTTCATGCTTAGAACAGACTGTAAAATGGAGGCAGAGAGACCAATTAAGAGAATTCTGGCAATAATTGAGGAAATAGATGATGGTAGTTAGGACCAGGGTGGTCAGAGTGGAGATAGTGAGAAGTTGTCAGATTCTGGATATATATATATTTTTTTAATTAAGATTATGATAGTTAACAACCTTGTGAAATTTCAGTTGTACATTATTGTTAGTCATGTTGTAGGTACACCACTTCACCCTTTGTGCCCTCCCCCCACCCTCCCTTTCCCCTGGTAACCACCGATCAGTTCTCCTTGTCTGTATGTTAACTTCTACCTATGAGTGGAGTCATACAGAATTCGTCTTTCTCTGTCTGGCTTATTTCACTTAACACAATGCCCTCAAGATCCATTCATGTTGGTGTGAATGGGACGATTTTATCCTTTTTTATGGCTGAGTAGTATTCCATTGTATATATATATATATATATATATATATATATATATATATATATATATACCATATCTTCTTTATCCAATCATCAGTTGATGGGCACTTAGGTTGGTTCCACGTCTTGGCTATTGTAAATAATGCTGTGATGAACATAGGGGTGCATGGGACTTTTGGAATTGCTGATTTCAGGTTCTTAGGATAGATACCCAGTAGAGGGATGGCTGGGTCATAAGGTATTTCAATTTTTAACTTTTTGAGCAATTTCCATAGTGTTTTCCATAGTGGCTGCACCAGTTTGCATTCCCACCAACAGTCTATGGGAGTTCCTTTTTCTCCACAATCTCTCCAACATTTGTCACTCTTGGTTTTGGATATTTTTGCCATTCTAACAGGTGTAAGGTGATATCTTAGTGTAGTTTTGATTTGCATTTCCCTGATGATTAGTGATAATGAGCATCTTTTCATGTGTCTATTGGCCATCCTTATATCTTCTTTGGAGAAATGTCTGTTCATGTCCCCTGCCCACTTTTTGAGCGGGTTGTTTGATTTTTTGTTGTTGAGTTGTGTGAGTCCTTTATATATTATGGAGATTAACCCTTTGTCGGATAAATAACTTGTAAATATTTTTTCCCAATTAGTGGGCTGTTTCTTTGTTTCAATCCTGTTTTCCCTTGCCTTGAAGAAGCTCTTTAGTCTCATGAAGTCCCATTTGTTTATTCTTTCTATTGTTTCCCTTGTCTGAGGGGTTATGGTGTCCGAAAAGATTCTTTTGAAACTGATGTCAAAGAGTGTACTGCCAATATTCTCTTCTGGAAGACTTATTGTTTCAGGCCTAATATTTAGGTCTTTGATCCATTTTGAATTTATTTTTGTGAATGGTGAAAAAGAATGGTTGATTTTCCTTCTTTTACATGTGGCTGTCCATTTTCCCAGCACCATTTGTTGAAGAGACTTTCTTTTCTCCATTGTAGGTAGGCTCTCAGCTCCTTTGTCGAAGATTAGCTGTCCATAGATGTGTGGTTTTATTTCTGGGCTTTCAATTCTTTTCCATTGATCTGTGGACCTGTTTTTGTACCAGTACCATGCTGTTTTGATTACTGTAGCTTTGTAGTATGCTTTGAAGTCAGGGATTGTGATGCCTCCAGTTTTGTTCTTCTTTCTCAGGATTGCTTTAGTAATTCGGGGTCTTTTGTTGCCCCATATGAATTTTAGGATTCTTTGTTCAATTTCTGTAAAGAATGTCATTGGGATTCTGATTGGGATAGCATTGAATCCGTAGATTGCTTTAGGAAGTATGGACATTTTAACTATGTTTATTCTTCCAATCCATGTGCATGGAATATCTTTCCATCTATGTCGTCATCGATTTCTTTCAAGAAAGTCTTGTAGTTTTTGTTGTATAGATCTTTCACTTCCTTGGTTAAATTTATCCCAAGGTATTTTATTATTTTTGTTGTGATTGTGAATGGGATTGAGCTCTTGAGTTCTTTTTCTGTTAGTTCATTGTTATAGTATAGAAATGCTACTGATTTATGTATGTTGATTTTATACCCTGCAACTTTGCTGTAGCTGTTGATTGTTTCCAATAGCTTTCCTATTGATTCTTTAGGGTTTTCTATATATAAGATCATGTCGTCTGCAAACAGCGAGAGTTTTACTTCCTCATTGCCTATTTGGATTCCTTTTATTTCTTTTTCCTGCCGAATTGCTCTCTGGATATATTTTCAAGTTAGGATCTATGGCATTGCTGGAGGAGTAAGTGTATATTTTGAAAGAAAGAGTGAAATCAAGGATGACTCCAGCGTTTTTAACCTGAGCAACAGAACAAGTAGAGTTGCCATTCACTGAGACAGGGAAGAATATGGGAGTAACGGGTTTGAGGAGAGTGTCAGAGGCTGTTTGGGATACATTGATGTTAAAATACTTGTTAAACCTCCAAGTGGTGATGCTGATTAAACATTTGGATACAAGAATGTGCAGTTCACTTCACAATATAGACATAAATCTGTGAGTCATTGGCATATCGATGTCTAAAATCATGTGACTGGATAAAGTAAGCTTGTGAATGAAAGTATACAGAAAAACAAAACGATGCAAGAGCTGAAACTTGGAGTATTCCAACATTTAAAGGACTTTAAAGGACAGAATATGAGGAAGAACAAGCAAAGGAAACTTGCAAAAATTGGCCAAAAATGTAGAGAAAACAAAATGAGTGCGATGTCTTAGAAGTCACACGAGGAGAGTATTTCAGAATTAGCAGTGATCAGCTGTGTCAAATCCTGCTGATGGGTCAAATAAGATGATGTCAGAAATGATCACTGGATCTAGCAGTATGAATGTCATTTGGTAATCTGGGATAAGGGCAGTTTCAGTGGAGTGGTGGGGTAAAAACCTTATTTCCATAGTTCAAGAAAAAACAAGAGGAGATAAATTTCTAATAAGGAATATAGAGAGCACTTTCAAGGAGCTTTACTGTAAAGGGAAGCATAAAATGGGGCAGCAGATGAAGGGGAAAATAGGGTCGAGAGAGCTTTTTGTTTATAATGACAGCAATATTGAAATGTTTCTATCTGAAGGCAATGACCCATGAGGTGGGGAGGGCTTAGAGGATGCAGAGGAGAGAGGGGAAATTGTTTGAGTAGGCAATAAGGGATGGAATCTAGTGCACAAATAGGGGAAGATTTGGGCTTTGTCAGGAGCATGAACAGTCATCCATAGCAACAAGAAAGAAGGTAGAATATATGACCACAGGTACAGTGGGTGTGTAGATGAAAAAGTGGGAGCCTTGGGAAGTTCTGACTGCTTATATATTTTGCATAGTGTGAGCAAGGGCATGGAGGTGTTAAAAGTTTGAGGAGAGAAGAGAAAGCATGAAACAGTCCTCTAGAGAGTGGGAAAGAATATACTAGGAAGATAATTATGATTGGATGCTAGTTTCCATGAGTGAATTCTAAATTCCAAGAGTGAATACTCAGGCTGGTATAACAGAATACCATAGATTGGGTGGTTTAAAGCACAGACATATTTTTCTCACAGTTATGGAGGCTGAGAAGTCCAAGATCAGGGTGTCAGAATGGTTAAGGTCTGTTGAGAGCCCTTTCTGGCTTGCAGATGACTGTCTTTTTGGTGTGTCCTCACATGGCAGAGAAAGAGAGATTAGCTCTCCAGTCTCTTCTTCTAAAGACATTAATCCCATTATGAGGACCCCACCCTCATGACTTCATTTAAACTTAATTATTTCCAAGGGCCTCACTTCCAAATACAATCACTTGGAAGTGAAGACCAACATATGAATGTGGGTGGTGGGGCGTATTCAGTCCATAACAGATGCTTTTCAAACAACTCATATCAATAGGTCTGAAATTAAACTTCAGCTTTCCTTCACTTGTACTTTTATTCAATACTAATAGTAGCTAACATTTACTCAGCCCGGTACTGTGCTAAGCACTTTATTATCATTATCATATTCAGTCTTCACCATAACCCTATTTGTTGGATATAACTGATTTCCACAGTTTGCAGATGTGGAAACTGAGCCTATGAGATAGATTTTTCATGAGTTTATAAAATTATTAAGTGGAAAAACTAGCACTCAAATTCAATTCAGTTTATCTCCAGGGCCATAGTTTTTAACTACATAGAGAACTTTATAGGACATTGTAAGGACTCTGGATTTTACTTAATACGAGATGTATTTTTTAAGCTCAATAATTTCTCAGTTATTAAAGGAAGAATTTAAGAAGTCACTGTGGTAGCAGAATAATGGCCCCCTGCAGATGTCTATGTCTTAATCCTTGTAATCCATCAATATGTTACATTACATGGCAAAGCAGAATTAAATTTATAGATAGAATTAAGATTGCTAATCAGCTGATAGGGAGATTATCTGGGTATGCCCAATGTAATCACAAAGATCCATAAAAGTGAAAACTAAGGCAAAATAAGAGAGAAGTGGAGAGGTATCAGCATGAGAGGCCTTGGTCCAATATTGCTGGCTTTGAAGATGGAGAAGTGAAGCCATGAGACAAGGAATGTGGGTGGCCTTTAGAAAGCGGAAAAGACAAGGAAACAAATTCTCCCCTTGAGCATCAAAAAGGAATGCACCCGTACACCTTGATTCTAGCTCAGTGAAATCCATGTAGGACTTCTGACCTTCAGAATTTTAAGATAATAAATTTCTATTTTAAGCCACTCAGTTTGCAGCAATTTGTTACAGCAGCAATAGGAAACTGACACAGTGATTATTAACATTTCTTTCTCTCTCTTGATCATCTCCATAAAATCCATAACAAAATTCTTATGGGTTTTATCTCCTTACTGTTTGTTGGGTCATCACTCTTCCTACCACCATGATGTTCTCGAAAGGATTTAAGATTCTTACTTGGTTAATATCTTCAGACAAAGTCATCTTCTCTATCTTTGTTTTTATTTAATTTAGCACATCATTATTTCTCAACTGGGTATTTGCAGTATTATCTTTCCCAGTTTTCTTGCCTTCCACATAAAACTCACTTGTGCAAAATAATCCATTATTCTAAAATGCATAAAATTGCACAAGGGAATATGTTCAATTAGAAGGAAAGAGCCTTGGCTAGAGCCATGGAAATGGAGGAAAAAAATCATTTCTTCCTAATTTCTTTGTGGGATTAGCTTTGTTTGTTTAGGCCATTTGTTTCTCTTGAACTTCCATTTGGTGTTGTTTATAGAGAGGACAATTTATTTTGTTTGGAAACTACAGCAGTACAGAGAACGGGAAGGTAGATGTTCATTGCAGCTGACAGTTATGTGGGCACCTCTATTTCTTGTTCTTTCTTACTACAAGACATTGCAGTGCAAGTGGGAGATCACTTTTCACATTCCCCGTTAACAAACCATTGATAAGCAGCAACTGGTGCCTAATTTGGAAGGAAAATTGTGTTTGATAGCCATTTGGAAGCTTTTTACTCTAGTTGGCGAAAGCCGATGAACAAACACTGACTATTCTATTGTTATTTCAAAATAGTTCACTGACAGATGCAAAGAAACGTTTACCCCAACCCATTCCTAAGTTCTAGTGTTCTATATTTGAGTTGTTCGTCTGGCATTAAAGAATGAACACTGGATTTAGAATCCTAAATTCCAAGGATGAATTCTATCTTTAATTCTTATTGCATGTATTCCCTCAAAACAAGCAACTATACCCATCAGACTTCAGTTTTGTTCATCTAGAAAAATGAAAATAGAAAGTAAATTAACTTGAGTCGAGCGCTGGGCTACACACGTACATACATTGTCTCATCTAATCTCCAGGAAAAAGCAAGGGAGCTCTACTTCACAGATCTGTCTTTTCACTCATCTATCTAAAGGCCAAAACCTTTGTGATGTCTAATAGGCTGAAATATGAACTCTGTACAACTATGGACCTTATCTATAATTCTTGGAGGCAGTATCCCTTTCTCCCAAAGTACAAGAAGAAACCTGACTTCTAGTAACTACTTTGCTACTGATAAGCTGTGTGACTTTGGATAAGCCATGTACTCCCTCTAGGCCATTGTTATTTTCCCTTCCATAAAATAAGAGGATTGAATTATTTCTACAATCCCTTCCCTTTGATAGTCTATGCCAAGAGTTGGCAACCATTTTCTGCAAAGGGCCAGATAGCAAATATTTTAGATTTTGCAGAGCACAATGTCCCTGTCACAACTATACTACTCTGCCTTTACAGCACAAAAGCAGCTATAGACAATATGTAAATGAACAGTCATGGCTGTATTCCAATAAAACTCTATTTACAAAACGGACGATGGCTTGGTTTTGGCCCATGGGACTTAGTTTTCTGACCCCTGCTCTACGCAGCAATGAAGGATTTTGTGTGTGTGAACTCTTCCTTTTCCTGTTTGAACCAATATATCAGGAGCTGTATTTTATCCATGCCTAGCCTAAAGATATCTCTCTATTGAAGCAGAGTTGATCTATGTGCTTTAGTTTTTTAAAAAATCTGGATAAAGCTGAGGTTTTGGAGAAATTACTGGGCTTGGTTTTGGTTGCAGCTTATTAAGAACAGCACTGATTTTACACAAACATGATAAATACAGCAAAAACCATAATGAATAAATGTTATGTGACAATTATATAGATTTAAAATACTATTCCTGTATATTTGTTCCATTTTAATGTATATTGTATATACATTGTATATGAAATGTAATGAATTAATTGTATATCCCTCTCATAGAAACACAGCTAATTTATTGACATGCATCAAAATCTACTTGGGATCACTTTTTAAGTTATCAAAAATGTTGCTATTCTGAAATGCATAAAGATCTTCAATGACACTTGCCTGCAAAGAGAATATTTTACAAAGGTTGGGAGGGAGAGGGGAATGAGGAGTTCTCATGAATTTCTGCATACAGTAGATGGACAAATGGCCTGTTAGATGTATATGATTAAGTTCTGCAACTGAAAAATGGAGAATGTGAAAACTGGAAAGCATCCTGGAAATCAGTGCCAAAGTGAGCATTTGAACTCAGATTTAACTTTGGATTTGTGTACTGTAAGCTTTCCTTGTGCATGACCTGAGCAGCTCCACCAACGGAAGTATTACTCTAGGATTTAAAAATTTTTTTTTGCTGTAGTTTAATTCTAGTAGTTCTTAGTGCTAAAGATGAATCCGATGCCAACGTGTTACCAAAGATTTTCATTACAATAAGAAGTTGTTCTGAAAGCAAGAGGAACCTCTTTGGGCACATTGATGAATTCTCCCAAAGCCAGTTTGCACTGTTGACTTCTAAACCAGCAAGAGTTTTGATGTTTGTGTGTTCTTTTTCTTTCATATTCTCATTGTTTTATTCTACTTAGCAATTCCTTCAACTTCACTTGTTCAGTGAACTCAGTCATAGAAAATATTCAGAGGGCTTGGGCAGATGGTGAATTCACCAGGGAGTTTATGCAATTCTTGATTCATTTCATCAGTCTGGAATTATAGTACAGAAACAATCCCAGTATGAGTTTACGCATATTCTGCCTTGAAGAAAGACAGAAACAATGAAATGATTAAAAAACAAATTTGAGTATCCCTTCATATTCCCTGTAGAATACTTCTAATTAGCTTTTGGCTGAACTCTGCCAGTTCCTCTCCCATGAGAATTGCATTTTTCAGTTCTATATAGCATTTTTATCAGTGCTGTTTTTGTTGTCGTAACGACATTTTCTCATGTTTTTTTATCTGATCGGCCTTTCATGAATTTTAGAAATAAATGCGTATTTATTGTATGAGCTTTAGCTTTCTTGGGTGCTTACTTTTGACATGATCTACTTTTGTTATTTCACAAATTAGAAACACCAAATTTATCATGATACAAAAAAGATTATATATATGATAATATAGATGTACAAGTGATTAAATATATTTAGATCTTTATTATGCCCCCCAAAAAGATCTGTGTCAATTCCTGTGATCCTCAGTGAGGTGCAGTTTTGCCTCCTATGGTGCAGTTTACAATATGTGGACATAGTTTTGATTGTCACAACCTGGGAGAGGGGAAAGTGGGGAAGTGCTACTGGCATTTAATGGCCAAAACCCACAGAAGCTACTAGCGATTCTACAATGCACAGGTCAGCTTCCCCACCTCCAACCAGGAAAAGGAATTATCCAGCCTAAACTGGGAATAGTGCTGAGGTTGAGAAATTCTGGTCTGGTCTAAAAACATGTAGAAATGTCCACATATAATTCAAGCAATTAGACATGAAGTCACAGATCTTTAACATACTATGAGTCTTTATGGTGCATATAGGAAAGGCTCACAGGAAAGAGCTAGAAGCATTTTTCTAATGGTATAGAATTAATTCTTCTATCAAGAACATTGTAAAGTGGGGAACCTTGCAATGAACACAAATAACCAGGCAGCTTTGGTTAAGAATATATATTTATCTTTGTAGTTATCTTTATAGTTGTATCTGCCCAGGGCCTTTTTTTCTATGAATTTCCTTCCTCCATCCTGCCCTATCCCTTTATATCCTCTATCTGAGTAATAGAGGAGCTGCCATTTTAATTCAGTGTGAGCCTGGCCTCTGGAAATTTGGGGGACGACACTGGGAATAACAATCTACTCTCATTCTCTCTCTCTCTCTGGCTGTTCAACCATCAGAGATTTCTAAAGCTGTACTTCCAATTACATGAATTGAAGAAGCACAGGTGACCTAGAGAGAGACAGAGATAAAGAGGAAATAGTGTTTAATAAGTTTTGTTGTGCATTATGAATGTATTCTCCACTATGACACTTTTCAAGAGTAGGAAGAAAAGAATGAAGTTGCCTTTTGAATATACGTTATGATAGTTTGTTGTTTCTTTGAATGAGACACCCTGTGGAAATAGGCTTTATTGAGAGAACAAGAGGTCAAGATATTTTTAGTCATACAATCACAGATGTGTACATGTAAGCACACACACCTGTATACACTTTTACACAAATAAGGTCATACCATGCATGTTATTTGGTATCTTGATTTTTTCACTTATCATTGCATCGTGGACTCCTTTTCATGTTCACTCACATCACCATTGTTATGGCAGCGGAGCATTCTCTTTCATGGCTTTACAGCTCTTTACTAAGTCACTCTTCACTTGATCAACATTAAGCTTGTTTGTTACCAAATGCTCCCTATTAAAAACAGTGCTGCAATGATCATGCTTGTGCATTCACCTTTATGCATTTTTTTGCTATCATCTTAAGAAATATTCCTAGATTTGCTGAGCCAAAGAATATTTAATTTAAAAATTTTTGAGGCACAATACTAACTGCCCTTCTGAAAAGGCTGGAACAAATTGCATTCCCACCATCAGTGCCCTAATACACCCACATCCTACGCCTTTCCTGACAGTGGGTTTCCTCATGTTCTTTCATTTTTGTTAATGTTTTTCCTCATTATCAATCTGAAGGGAGAAAAATGTCTCATTTTAATTTTCATTTTTGATAACTAGTGAAGGTGAGCATCTTTTCATTTTGATAATCACTTTCAATTCTTGTTTTTCAATTGGCTTTTTGTCTTCTTTGCCCATTTTAAATAATGTTCTCATCTTTTTAGTTTTGATTTATACAAGCTCTTTGAATATTAAGGAAATAATTAAGTCAAATGCATTACAAATACTTCATCCCAGATTATCTTTTAACTTTCGTTATGGTATTTTTAGCTAAAAAGAAGCTTTTCGTTTTTATGTAATCACATTTACCAAAGTTTTGTGGCTTTTAGGTATATCTGTGAGGCTTAGAAAGGCATCTCCCAAATCAAGATCACAAAAGGCATTCATACATATCTTCTTCTACAATGACTTAATGTTTAACATTTAAATATTGAATCTATGTGGAATTTATTTGAGGGCTTTGGAGTGAGGTAGTAATCAAGCTTAGCAGCTAGTGCTTAGGCTCTGTGATAAGACTTATATCTGGGTGCCACCACTTAATAGCCGAGTGACCTTGAGAAAATCACTTAACCTCTTGGAGTCTGTTTCTTCATCTGTAAAAAAGGGTAATCATACTCCCTAACTCATAGACTTGTGATGAAAATGAAAGACTCCATTTGAAGAATCAAAATAAAACCTGGAACATAGTAAGCATGTAATTAATATTAGCTGCACTTAGTCATATTACTAATATTATTCTCGGTTGATAATCAGTTTCTTCCAAATAATTTACTGATCACTCCACGTTTTCCCCAAAGACTTAAAATGCTGCTTGTATTACAGTCCTAATTACAGTATATGATTAGATATATGCCTAAACTCTCTACTTTATGACATTATTGTCTGTGCATTTCCATAACATAAGTACTAGTACTCTCAAAATAATTTTATTAATAGTAAGCATTCTTCTCTTGTTCCTGGAATTAATTTTGATATTTTTATTTTTTTATGATGAAACATGGAGCTTTTAGTTTGAGTCATATATTTAATTTGTTAAGAGAGCACAATGCTAATTGCCTTTCCAAAAAGCTGGAACAATTTGTATTTTCAATATTATTCTTGAATATGCCCACATCCCACACCTTTCCTAACAGCAGGTTTCTTCATGTTCTTTCCTCTTTGCTAATATTGTTCTTTGTTATGTACCTGAAGGGTGAAAATATCTCATTTTAGTCTTCATTTTGTAGATGCAGGGAGAATTGACATCTTTAAATTATTACCTTTTCTATCTTTCTTTACTTTTATTCAGGTCTTTTTCTTTTAATTTCCCTCAGTAAAGTTTTATATGGTAGTTTTCTTCATTTAGTACTTATGCACCACTGGCTAAATTTATTCCTTGGTATTTTATTTTCAACTACGTATGTAAATGGGCTTTTTCCGTTATATTTTGTTTTTATTGGTATAAATGGAAGATATTAATCATTGTATATTAACTTTGCATTTACCTTCATCTCAAATATGTAAAATTGATTTTGTCTCTTGTCTAAATGCATTTTCTAACACTTTTAAAACAATTTTAAATAAGTGGTAAAGGC
Organism: Equus asinus; assembly: GCF_041296235.1. NCBI lineage: Eukaryota > Metazoa > Chordata > Mammalia > Perissodactyla > Equidae > Equus > Equus asinus. The sequence continues at coordinate 128,921,382 of NC_091820.1, forward strand.
AGCATCTTAATTTTGTCCCTGTAATTAATTCAGTCTTTTCAATTTTTTTTACGATAAAATTAAGCCTTTTAATTTGAGTCATATATTATACCTTTTAAGGAAGCATCCATATTTTAATGAAGGTTGGTTGAATTTTATAAATTCCTTGATCGGCATTTACCTGGATGAACATTTTTTTCCCTCTTTTGACTAATTAACACGGTAAATTATATTTATGCAGTTATTATGGGATTTCTGTTATTGAACGCTTTGCATTCCTAGAATGCCTCCCACTTCATCATTATATATTATTCTGTTGATCTGCTATTGGACCGTATTTGTAAATGTTTCATTTCAGATTTTTGCATCAAGACTCGTAATGCATATTTTTCAGTAATTTTCTTTGTGTTTGCTGTCTTCATCAGGTTCGGGATGGGTAATAGTATTGTGTTGCTTTAAAAAAAATAATTGGAAAATTTTCCTTCTCACTTTATGTTTTTTAAGTTATAGGGCTATAACTTCTAGAAGAATCATCTCTGTAGCCAGAGAGAGAAATGAATTTAAAATCTGCCCCTACTATTTGTTCTTTGTTTTGACATTTATAACATGGGCATAATAATAAAGTTCATCAACTAGGTCTCTTCTCTTCAGAAGACATCATAAGATAATGAATGTAAAACATTTAGCATATTCCTTTTAAAGGCACTGAATAAATGAAAGTCATATTATCAAGTTCTCAAAACACGGAAAGTTTCACCTGTGAATCCATCTGGTCCTGAAAATTTGGGGAAGAAGGAAATGTAGTTCTTTGATATTTTTATCAGTTTCTATCATGATTATTAGTTCATTTCTGCTTTTTTGTCCCTTTGAGTCATTTTGGGAATTTATATTTTTCTGGAAAACACCCATTCCAGTCAGGCTTAAAAAAAAAGTTAGAACTGAACAATATAACCTCTTAGAATTATTTCAATGATCTCTGTATCAGAGATTAGTTTGCCTTTCTCTTTCTTAGTATTTTCTCTTTTCTTCTTAAATGTGATAACTAGCTGTTAATTTATTTTTCATTTTTTTCTCATATCTTAAATCTTATTAAGTAGTTCCATCATACAGACAATTATATAGAATGTTAAAACGAACACTTGTGTACCTACCATCCAGCTAGACAATCTTAACATTTTGCCATATTTCATAAAGGTTTCCCTTTACTCTTTCAAAAAATCAAACATCAAAGATAGAATAAATCTCCCTTTGTATCCTTCCTTTATTCACGTCTTGTTCCACGCTGCCTAGTAATATCCTGAATTTGGCATCTACGTATGCCAAATTTGATAGTTAATTCTATTCACCAAATATTTTCATGTAATAGGACGGCACGTCCCAGCCTCCTTGTGATTGGATGAGACCATGTGATTACTTCTAACCAATAAGTTATGATTAAAGGTGACATGTCATTTTGAGATCAGATCTTTTAATTGTTCATCTGAGACCCTCAAAAGCTCTATGTCCATCTCTCATGGCAACCTAGAATTTTCCAAATAATGGGTTCCCTATCTGCTGGAGCCCCAGAATAAGGATGACGTGAAGGAGGACCCCTTGGTAACCCTCAACTGATAAGCAGCACAAGTGCATAAACCTTTGGTGCTTCAAACTTCTGAGATTATTTTGTTGTCTTTGTTGTTTTTACCATAGCACAGCCCAGACTATCCTGCCTAATGCATCCATATACAAGACATAGTATGTTTCATATGCTTCAAATCTCTACATAAATGCTATCAAGTTTTTTATGCTATTCACAACTTGCCTTTCTCATCTAATATTACAGTCGTAGATTAATCCATGTGACATATGCACCTAGTATAGGTCTTTCATCTTAAATGCTGTTTACTGTTCCACTATCTGAGTGAACCATGATGTATTTACCCATCCTTTTATCAATGGAAATTTGTGTTGTTTCCAATTTTAAACTGTTAATAACAACGTTACATTATTGCACATCTCATACAATACTCTGAAAATTTTATGGGAGTGCAACTATTAGATTATCGGGTACATGCTTATTTAACATTATTAGGTCTTGTCAAAAACCTTTTCTCTATGATTATAGAAATTTATACCAACATTACATGAGAATTCCTGTTTCTACATTCTGTCAACACTTGGTATTGTCAGACATTCTCATTTTTGTCACTCTTTATAGTATTAATTTGCACCTTCCTGATTTCTAGTGTAATAGAGCCTCATTTCGTATGCCTATTTTCCTTACAGAAATAACATTTACCTGTACATGTACTTTGTCCTGTTTTTCTTGTTGTTTTAAAAGATATGCTTTTGTTTCTTTTTTATGAGGAAGATTGGCCCTGAACTAACATCTATTGTCAATCTTCCTCTTTCTTTTTTCTCTCCAAAGCCCCAGTACATAGTTGTATATCTTAGGTGTGAGTCCTTTTGAGTTCCTCTATGTGGGATGCAGCCACAGCATGGCTTGATGAATGGTGTGCAGATCCCAAACGGCAAACCCCGAGCCTCTGAAGCAGAGCCCACGAACTTAACCACTACACCACCAGATCAGCTCCTCTTGTGTTGTTTTAATTGAAATTTAGGAGTGCACTTGTTACTTATGTGCATTGTAAATATCTTCCCTGTTGAAGGATTTGCTTGTTTTTTTCACTTTGTTTATGTTTTGTTTTGCTTTACACAATTTTTTAAATTTCGATGCTGTCAAGCACTGTATCTCAACCTATACTTTTTCATTTGACTTTACTTGTTACATCTTTAGGATATAATTCACACACCATAAAATTCACCCATTTAACATGTAGAATTCGATGGTTCCAGTATATTCACAGTTATGTACAACCATAACGACGGTCAATTTTAGAACATTTTTATCACCTTGAAAAGAAACTCCATACCCTTTAGCAAACCCCCCCAAAACCCACATCCCTCCAGCCATGAGCAATCACTAATCTATTTTCTGCCTCTTTGGATTTCACTGTTCTGGACGTTTCATATGAATGGAATCACATACGTCATCTTTTGTGATAGGCTTATTTCAATTTGCATAATATTTTCAAGGTCCATCTGTGTTGTAGCACGGTTTGAACTTTTGTATGCTGTTTTAAAGAGAGACTTCCCTAACCTGAGTCCATGATGCTGGTCTCTTTTGTTTACTTCATTAAATTTTATAGTCTGACTTTTACACATAGATCTTTAATCTGTTAGGAGTTGACATTTGTGTATGATTTGAGGTAGGGAACTATTTTTTTTTTCCATATGGCCAGCCAATTGTTCTAGGACCATTTATTAAAATACCCCTTCATTTCCCCTCGGGTTTATAATACTACAGCTATTACATATCAGAGTTCCATACATTGTGAGCTTGTTTCTAGTCTCCATGCTATGATCTTTTGGTCTATTTTTCTGTTCTTTCCAGTACTTTACTCACTTAGATGATATAGCTTTAGCTGTATAATAAGTCTTGCTCTCTGATAGGAAAAGCTCCTTCAGCACTTTTTTAATTGGCTTGCTGATTCTGGGTTCTTTGCAATTACATTTCATTTTGAGGTTCAACTTCTCAAATTTCTTGAAAAATTTGCTATTGTAATTTTAATTAAGATTGCATTGAATTTATTCAATAATGGAAAACTGATATATTTATTATATGAATCTTTCCATCCAAATACATGATATATATTTCCTTTTGTTTAAGCTTACTTTATTATTTCATATAACATTTTATAGTTTTCTCTACAAAGAACTTGCATATTTTATATTCATTTTTCCGAGGTATCTTATAGTTATTTTAAAACTATATGCAAAGAGTATTCTTTATTTAAAAAATTGTCTAATTGCTAGTGTTGTGTAAGAATGCGATTTTGTTTTCTTATATTGTTCTTGTCTCTAACTTTTCCATTAGAATTTTCTCATTAGTTTCAATGGTTTCATGGCATAAATTTTCTTGTGTTTTCCATATAAACAATCATATTGTTTAAGAATACTGAACTTCTCTCCCTCTCCCTCTTTCTCTTTTTCTTTCTTTCCAAATCCTTACATATTTTAGTTATTTTTCTCATCTTACAGTTCTGGCTATGACCTCCTGTGAAATGTTGAATATGAAAGTGACAGCAGATGCCCTTTTCTTATTCTTGACTTTAAACATTTCATCATTAAGTATGATGTTTGCTGAAGGTTTTTGGAGGTCATACTTTATCATATTAAGAAGATTGCCTTCTATTCCTAGTTTTCTCAGCATTTTTAAAAATCAAGAATTGGCTTTGAAATTTACAGAATGCTTTTTCTCTACTTAATGAGATGATTCTGTGATTACTCTCCTTTAATATCTTAATATGGTGAGTTATATTAAATAATTTACTCAATTTAAACCATGGCTACATTCCTGAGACAACGCCTTCTTGGTATAATGCAAGCACACTCACACACACACACACAGATAAATGCACATAAAATTTATATGATTATATATACATATTATTTTTGTGTGCACATATATTTTACTGAATTTGGTTGACTTACAATATATTTAGCGTGTTTCTGTCTATAATCACAAATGAGATTGACCTAAAGTTTTATTTTCTTGTGCTACTTTTATCTTACAAAGGTCTCAATACAAATGTGGTAAGAATTCTATCATTTTAAATGTTCTAGACCAGTTTGTAAAAGATGGAAAGATAGAGATTATCTGGTCTTTGAATATTTGGAAATGCTTGCCTTTAAAAATCTAGATGCTTTTGTTTGGGGGCGGAGATAGTATTTACTTACTGATTAAATTCCTGTCATGAATTTTGGCCTATTTAGGTTTTCTATTATTCAAATTTAATTTTTGAGACTTCTTTATTCCCCAAGTAATTATTGTTAATATAGATATTATTGTTTAAACAATTCATTCTGGTTTTGGAATACCCACATTTATTTGAATTGCTTGTTCACAATCCCTTCTTGCTCTCATTTCTTCTATCTCAGTTAATTTTCCCTCTTTCTGAATTACATGTTTTAGTGTTTCTTTTAGTAAAGATATGTTAGTTGTAATGTCTCTAAGGGCTTCACTGTCTGAAAATCCTTATTTTCCCTCCTTTTTTGAGTGACAATTTACATAGGTATAGAATTTTAGGTTCGCAGTTGTCTCTCAAAATTTGCTAGTTTTTATTCTACTATCTTCTGACTTTGATCCTGCTGTTAAGTAGTGTATTGTCAATTTACTTGCTGTTTACTATTCTATTGTCAAACTGTAGGAAATTGTGTTTTGTATCTTTGTTTTCATTGCCTTTAGTGTCATGAAGTTTCCCTGGGATATGTCTAGATGTGATTCATGAACAAAATGCTTTCTGACTATCTTCTGTATTTCCTTACTATCCAATACTTTTAGAGTTTATACTCAATAGTCTGTATTAAACAGTGATTGCCATTTGTAATATATGTTTTCAAATTACACATTCTCCCCAACCATGTACTTCTGGATATTCCAATAATTCCTTGGGGCTCTTATTGAGAACTGATTTCACTGATGGTAATTTAATCCATTGGAGTGGATGAATTTGCTCAGAGCACAATGAGAAGTGGCCATAGATCAGAAGACTGAGAAATATAAAAAGATTATTGATGAGCTTATGAGAGCAATTTCAAAAGATTGGTAGAAACAGAATCCTAATTACAGTGGGAAGTTGGCTGTGGAGTGATTTGCAGCTAAGGCAGAGGACAGATATAGGGGAGTACCTTGTGGGATTTGGAGGACGCAAAGGTTAAGATGGAAGTGATGTTATATTTAAATGTAAATGTGACAGATCAATGATGTAACCTGGAGAGAACAACAGTGGATATTTTAAAAGTTAATTGCCTTAGGAGATGAAAGGGAAAGGATTCAAAGCACACTTTAGTGCTGCAGCTACCACATTATAACGGGAAGAAATGAGGGAATAATAGCTGCCCATGCACATATATTCACAGCTGTTCATCTCCAATTTTTCCCATTTTTTTAATTTGTAATTTGGGGGATATTTGCCCTATTGTATTAAATTGTAACTATGTATAAACAATTTTGCCACTTTTTTGAGAACTGTTCTTTTTGTGTGTGTGTCCCGTAATTTCAATTGTTTTATGAGTCAGTACATATGTTTCTCTACACAATAACCTCTGACTTGTAGCTCTAAAGAAGCTTGCCGCAAGACTTCATAACTTCTGTTTAGGAAGTTGAGTCAGGAAAGAAAAATGATGATGTGTTTAGTCATGTGGTTATTCCTTCATCTCTACCTCTCCTGCAGAGAGTTGATGTCAAGGAACAGAATGCAAGCAGGATGTGCTCAGTGTCTCTTATGATCTGCTCTTGCCTCTAGTTCCCATCCTTCCAACCTGAGAACTACCAGTGGAATTCTTAGGACTTCGTTCACTTACTGTATGCAAATATTATTGGCACTCAAGAGCTGAAAGTCCGGATGGTGGTATCCTCTTTCCTTTTGGTCTACACTGTATTTCATCTGACCAGTATTATCTGAAATTTGTAGTATGACCATGTGATTTTTCTTGGTATCTGTGAAGATTTATTTCTTTTGTTCATTTTGGCGTCAGAGAGGAGGTGTGGCAAGTGTGCCCTTATGTAACTGTCTTTGCTAAAGTAGACTCTGAGGCCCTGATTAGTCCTTTCCTATTCCCCTTCTACTCAGCACAGCACTCAGTCCTGAAGAACAGGCAGGATTCAGCTAGGTGAAGAAGACAATGGGATAGTGTCTACTGCACCACCCAATAACACATTTGAGTAAATCCATATTTAGGGGATGTTTCTCACATGAAGAAATTGGGGAGGTAGATCACTCAGTGTACTAACTAATTATCACTATGTATGTGAGCCACCTTTATAAGATACTGTAGAAAAGAATATTATCCATCAATGCAAAATGTAAGTTATCTTAATTTTTATTAATAACCCCTTGCCCTTGCATTCTGTATAGTGTACTGTTTAAAGTGTTCTTTCCCCTGTTAGTGAAATGTTATTTCAAGAGTTATTACATAGAGCTATTATAAGAGTGCAAAAACAATATAAGCTAAACTCTGTCCAAAACACTTTCATGTACTAAAACTAATTTAATTCTTCCACAAACCTAATGGTGGATTCTAGTATTATCTCTATTTTAGAGGCAACGGGACTGAAGGACTGAGAGGGTAGAAGTTGTATATAGTGTTAGTTATTCAGGTTTGGAAGCCAAGGGCCACAGTTCTAAAACCCACGGCTTTAACCATTATGACAGGGTGCCACCTCATATGTGATCCACAGCAGCAGTGGGAGGTTAGCAGGGCTTATTATCCAGATTCTCCAGAAGAGGAACCTAATGTTCAGAGAGGTGGGAGACTTGTCCAAAATAACACTGTAGCACCAAAAATGACAAAGCTGGGAGTAAAACTCAGCTCTCCTGAAAAGTTCATTGTCTGCATTTATTTACACTGCCTCTGTCCATGTCTGCCTTTTGATATATCTACAGATTAGTGTTCTGTCATGGAAGATTATTTTCCAAGTGGGAATGTTGCAGATACACAATACTAGTACTTCCCTCATAGGGAGTTATGAGTATTAAGTTGGATAATAACTGTAAGTGCCCCCATAATCCCTTACAACTAACAAGTATTCCATAAATGGAGTGCAGTTCCTTCAACATTCTTTTACTGATTGCTTATCTTCTTTTTCTGATTCTTGGTCCTTTATTCCACTTCTCTTTACCCCAGAGCAACTACCATCATTTTTGACCTTCATCTCTTTGCCTCATGTCTCGATCATTGCTGCTTTCCTTAGCTTTCTACTTTCACTGACTGCTGGGCTCAATCTTCTTCATGAAGCCTGCCAGACTTTGGAGAAAAAAGGCTGGAATAAAACACTGATAAAGAGACAAAACTTGGGAGCCTGGAGGAAATGGGACATCAATGACAGGAAGGATGAGGAATTCTTGCGAGTAACAGTGAGCTGAGTTCAGAGCCGAGGTGAATGCTAAGCAGGCATATAACATTTATATGATAAATGGTACAATAAGAATAAAATGATCATCTTCTCAAGAGTAACATGTCCTACAAAGCGCCCACAGAGTAAAGACAGCAATTCCACTTTTCAGGTTTAAGCCTGAAGCTTAGATGGGGCCTATGTCTTCAAAATTTTTTTTCAGTTAACTTTATCATTGGGAACTGTAATTGCAGATTGATTGTACCAGCAATCTATATAAAGTATCAATTGCAAATACATTTGCTGCTGGTCCGCTTTTACATACATTATCTCATTTACACTTCTTAACAACACAATGAAGCAGCAAAGCTATTATATTCTCCATTTTAACATAGAGAATAATCAAGGCTCAGAGAGTTCAAATAATTAGCTCTGTGTCTCACATGAGGATGTGGCGGGGCAGGATTTGCATCTACGTTTGGCTTCAGATTCCTTCGTTTCCCCTTTTGCCACACTGCCTCACTAAAGGAAACTCATGAAAGTTTGTTGATGAATAAATTAATGACAGTTGATAACAGGAATACTTGGGGGTTTTCTTTCAGTGTTAGTGGCTTTTGTTTGGTTTTCTTCTGGTTTGTATGATGCAATTCAGGCTGGGGCTACCCTAGCAGGTTTTGTCTTGGTATGACATGTTTGGTGTCTCCTGCATCTGTGCTATACTCAGCACAGGGTCTAGCCAGCCTGTGGTTTGTTGTGGTTCCTTTTTAGAGCAGCCCTGCTGATAGATAATATCGTGAGAAACGCTACTGATGTAAAAGCACTGCTCTCATTTCCTTTTCAACTTTCTATGCATTGTTCCCTAACCTTTTCAACAACAAGGATGCTTTCTAAATGGTCTGTTGGTTTCCTTCTGGCCAACTCTGTCACTTTGCTAGAAACTGCACCTTCATGGGCTCATGAGGGGGCCAGACAGGAAATTATTTGCATGTAAAACCAGAAAGCATCACTCATTATTTGCTTTCTCTAAAGCAAATAGCAGGGATTTGAGTCCATTATTTTGTACCAAATTGCCTTTTTGATGTAGTCATTGTTTTCTCTTCCTCCATCAAGATGTAGAGATGAAAGCATGATAATTTGAGGAAAAGTATTTTCTTTTCTAAACATAGCTTATATCTAGAATAATAGTAGAGGCAATTTCCTTTTGACCTTTGTGTTTGTGTGTGTGTGTGTGCGCGCCTGTGGGCACATTTGTATGAGAGGACTCCTTCTCATTTAACCACTGAGAGTCCTCTGGTGGAAGAGATCTAGATCAAACCTCAACTGTATCATCAGAGGCATATGCTAGCTGGAAATGCAGAGGTGGAGAGTCTCTCACCCGCTTCACTGGTCTCTATTCAGGAAGTGTGAGCAGCTCAAGGGTGTGGCCTCTATTGGATGCAGCACTGTATGCCTGGAACCTCACATAGATATTTGAGAGTGAGTGCTCAGTAAGTGTTTCTAAAATAAATGAATGAATGAGTAAGTGTAAAGTATGAATTAATAGAAGGATAAGTGGATAAATAAATTAATGAATTATTTATTAATAATAGAAACTTGGATAGCTTAGAAAGCAGCAAGAACTAATTGGGCTAAAGATATAACTCATAAGGAGTCAGGGAAATGAAGCCCTTTGATGATCTCACAGAGCATACTCAGATAGTCTAATTTAGCCCCCTTAAAAAAGTTGCACTTTTTCACATGGTGGATTCAACTCTCCTCTTTACCATCTCTCTCTTCAGAAACACTGCTGAAATGATAGTAAAGGAATAAAAATTGCATAAAAACTAAGGACAAAGAAAATAAGACAAGCAACAGTGGCAAAAAAGAGATTTCAACGTTAATTCATTTTGCAAATGTGTATTGAGTACCCGTTATGTGCCAGGCACTCTTCTTGACACTGGGGATAAATCAGTGAGTAGAACAGACAAAAATCCCTGCCTTCACGTAGCTTATATTCTAGTAGAAGGAGCACCTTCTCAAAAGAAGCCTGAGAGTGAATGGAAGAGTGGTGATTTAACAAAGTGGAGGAAGTTGTAATATAAATGTGCCAATATGAGGCAGACATACAAGGAGGCAAGGGGGTTTTCCACACACAAAAAAGAATGGCTCATCTTGAGGTATCAGATGCTGCAGAAGATGGGGTGGGGAGCTGGAATGAAAACAGAGGGATTCGTTGCATGTCTGTATTTAGAGTGGATGGACATCCAGGTCTCCACCCCTACCCTCCACAGCAGCTACCCACTTTCTGTTCCTCCCAGATGAGAGACGAAATGCTTTATTTGTGAAAGTTGAACTTGAGAAGTTCCAGGCTTTGGGACACCTAATGCAATGGAGGCCAGTGGTGAGATCCAGTTTTGAAAACAAAAAAATTAAGTGAAAATGTGCATACTGAAACTCCCAGCCCTCTCTGTCCTTCCTTCTCACAGAATGCCAGGTTATGTCACCCCGGCATAATATTGGTGGATTACTCTCTTGAGAAACTGACTGACTTCATAAAAATAATCTTGAGAGGCTCATAGTCAGTGGTTCCTCGGTAAGAAACCCAGTTTACCACTTGATCATCATATAGTCCCAACTTTGCAAACAGAGCTCTCCATCAGCCTGGGTTTGGTTTTACTCTTAATTATGAACAAGCAATCCAAAGATCATCAGACATTTCAGAAATCCAGAGATAGTGCAGGAAACATATTAAAAGAGAAAACATAGAAAATGGAGCATCAGGAATTATCAAAGAAATAATAGTACAGGAACTGAGGGACTCAGGACTCCAGATTGAAAGGATTCCCCAGAGCCTCATCTCTGGAAATTCTGATATATTGGTAAGGAGTGGAGCACCTTCACTGGTATTTTTATATAGCCCTGCAAGTAATTCTAATGCATATCTAGGACTGAAAACAACTGTTCCAGCTATTATTATGCATCTTACTTTTTTTGGATTTAGGTCATGTGGGCCAGCGCTCACACTGACATGTGAATACTTTTCCTTTGCAATTATGATAATGTGTCTGTCATTATGGAGCATTAGGAAAACCAAGGGCAGAGGATAGGACTTCTTTCTCCCTATCTGGGATTCATATGATGCATTTTTCTGTTTCTCATCATGTGTAAAATATACAAGAAACAATAATCATAAACTTCTGTTTGATGATCAGCCTGTAAAATAGTTAATAAACTTCTTTTTCTTTTTTTTTTCCTGAGGAAGATTATCCCTGAGCTAACATCTACTGCCAATCCTCCTCTTTTTGCTGAGGAAGACTGGCCCTGAGCTAACATCAGTGCCCATCTTCCTCTACTTTATGTGTGGGATGCCTGCCACAGCATGGCATGATAAGCAGTGCAAGGGTCCACGCCTGGGATCAGAACTGGCGAGCCCCGGGCCACGAAAGTGGAACTTGGAAACTTAACCACTCAGCCACAGGGCAGGCCCCAAGAAGCCTCTTTTGTATAAGATTGCCACTTTCCTCTTACAAAAGCTTTTATTTTTTAAAACAACACCCATATCTTATGTAGATTACTGTGTAGAATGTTTGACCCTCAGGCCGTGCCAAAACTGATTACAAGTAGGGGGAGACAGAACCCGAGTGAGAGGGGGGAGCTTCTAGATACCTGTTCTAAAGAGTCAGTTGTGTAAAATCAATATAACCTCTCCAATTCCTGCAGCAAGTGGGGCAGCCTGACAGGGTCAAGAAAGGTTCCTGGTGCTCCAGGTCCTCCAGATTCATGGGATGGCTTGCTCTGCTGAACTACTGTTTCAAGGCTGGACTGTTCTGACCGTAGAAGGGGAAAGAAACCGCCCCTGTTTGCTTGCTCTGTCTAATAATTTTCTTCCTTTTGGGAACCAGAAGGATTCTCTGGGTAGATGGTAATAAAACGTTAGAGTGGTCAACTCGGAAATTAGTTATGAGAATCTTCTATCCTTAAAAGCATTACCCACCAGTTAAATGAAAAAGGACTAGGACTAAGGCAAAAGGTGCAGCAACAGAACCCAAAGCAAGTCGGCCTCTGACCAGAGCTGTCCAAGGCTCTCGCCTTGGACATAAACTGTTCTACCTTGTCCCTGCTCAGCTCGGCAGCGAGGGATCTTAAAGGTCAACTGGACCAAACCCTTCTCTATAGTTGAGGGAACTGAGATAGAGAGGGAAATAGGACTTTCTGAATGGTAATAGTGGAACTGGAATTCAAAATCAGCTCAATTGTTCCCTAGACATGTAGAAACTTTCTCTTACATCTTTCAGAAGTATATTCCAGGTACAATTGGAATATAGGGAAAAGAAAACTGATATGTCACTAGAGGAGTAAGGGAAAGTTACTCAGAGGAGGTGACACTTGAATTGAGATGTGAAAATAAACAGGAGATGGTAAGGTAGATAGAGAAAGTGAGAGCAGGAAAGGCATTGCAGGTTTAGGGAAGAACATGTGCAAAGTCATGATGTCAGGTGAGAACCAAAAGTGAGCTTAGAGATTATCTAACTCCCTCACTTTAGTCTTGGGAAAATAGGCCCCTACACTGTACCAGGTGCTAGGAATACAGACATAATTAAAATATCAATTATTCTGTCCTCAAGAAGTATACAGTAGTGTGAAAGTAATAATTTTATCTTTACCCACCAGTGTATCTGTTTTATTTCTATTTGTTATGATGCTCAAATGTACCAGTAAGCTTAGCTCTGCTCCCTGACTAAATGCCACATTCCTATATCTGGTTATCCATATTGCAGCAATGCTAGTATGAGAGACTACGTGCAGGTTCCTCCCGACTGCAGGATAAAGATAGATCAGAGAACACATACTGCTGATGGCAGGATCTGTATCCTCATATTTGTACCTGAAAGACAATTTTCCAAAATATTTTCATTCGTCAATTACATTTACATTTTATTGCCAACACTTGAGGTCAATATTCATTAGTTCAATACACTAACCCCCTCCAATGAGCACCAACCAGTTGCACAATATTGAGTCAGGCGTTTTGAGGCTGCAGAGATCAACTGTGTGAAGGTTCTCTCCTTTCAGTAGCTAAAGATTTCATTGGGATAAATATGTGTATATTACTAAAATAAAATATAGTAGGGCACACATTTCCTGTAGGGAAAAGAACATTTATTTTTGCAGTAATATAGACTCAAGTCTGCAACTTTGTGGTTTCATGATCTTAGACAAGTTATTTAACTTCGTCTCAATTTCCCCATCCGTAAAATGGAAATGATGACAACTCATACCTCAATAGTTTCAGATATGTGTGTGTGCTGAATACATTAAATAATATACAAATAAATCTGACATGTAGTATGACTTCCCCATCGTTTTATTTAGCTGCCTCTCTTGGCCAATCATCCCAACAACTTAAATATTTACAGTTGTCCCGAAGTTCAGAGAAACATGAAATATTTGGTGGTGTTTTACTTCTTTCATGAATGATCCAACTTAAATTTACATAGCAATCCATATATAGTTCTCTCAAAATTCAAAATAATGACTATACTAAAACAATTTGGAGTGGTGACTTACTGTGGCCTTGGATCCTGCTTCCGAGAGATTTGACATATATTATCAAGAATACCATTTTATTTAAAAAGCTCATAAAGCTTCATCCTCAGCTATTACCGATTTAGGAGTAGCAGATATATGGAAACTTTCACACTCTACTGAACGGGATTATACATTCTTCTCTAACCAACATAACTCATATTTCCAGGCTGACTTCTATGTTCCTCACTTTCTGATTAATGATGTGAATAGCAAGGCTCTAGGCAGTATTCTCTTATCTGACCACGCCACAGATTCACTTTCAGTTGACCTTCAAAAAGTATTTAAGCAGCATTTCTGCAAAACTTCCTTTAGTAATGAACATTGGAAAAGAAAGTTATGATTTCTGATTCTAAAACTACATAGAAAGTCCAACACATACACGCACACATACTCACATGAAGACTCTGGATTGCCAACAAATATACCGGTTCTCTTTTATTTTTTACTAATCGAGATCAATCTTTTCTGGAGCAAAGCATCATTAATTACAAAAATAAACTTACTGGCAATGTTCTCATTAAAGATAAATGCGAACTGGGAAGACCATATGGATAAGTCATTCCCTGCCTCATTCAGATTGAAAAGAAACATTTTGACTCTGGAGGCAAGAGTGAGAAATATGCATATTATAAAGCTATATGTTTTAATAACTTCACATCATTCTATTAAGCCTCTAACCTCATTGGAATCATAAAAGGTTAATATTGAGATGAACCCTGAGAGCATAAATTAGGCATTGGCTATTACATCCCCCCAAATGAGCCTTAAGCCATATAACACTTGATCAGCAGGAATTTCCTTTTTTATTAAATAAATGAAGATACACTGCATTAAATGATATTATTGAGGATGCCTAAATTTTCTCATTATCCTACAAGTGCTTAAAATTGCTATTACAGATTTCTGCAGGCTAAATCCCAGGTCCCAGGGGACCCCTTCAGAGTTTATGGAGTACTAGTGAGGAATGTGTTTCAATTGCCCACAAATACATACTTATATAGTCATATTGGGTATATTCAGGAGGAAAAGAGATATTTTATTTTTATTCTATCTATAAAGAAGGGTCAGTCTGAAATGGTGTGCTAGAGTTACAGGCCACAAAGCAAAACTGAGGCATTACCAAAACTATTCCTCATTTATGAACTCGTTATGATATTTAAAGAGCAACAAGTTATCTATCATTTGTTGCTTCTTAGGTGGCTTCATTTTTCAACATTAGATATTACTACTTCATGTTTTCTATTCTTCAACTTTAAAAGTGACACTGGTCCAATAAAAATACTTGGATATCCTTGGCAAAGACATGACGCTTCTGGATTGTCATCCATTTCATCAACATCTTCTAAGAAAAAGTCCCTAGGCAGTGAATAATGAAAGCGTGAGTCTATCACAGGGAAAATAATTTTACACGAATCTCTTCTCTCATCTTATGATTTTAAAAATAGTTAAATTTAATTCATAGGTCTCAAAAATTCTTTTTTCTTCAGAATCTGTGCTAAAATAAAAAGTCCTAGAAACTCGAAATACATATATAAACATTAACTGTATAATTTGTGGCATAAATATGTATTTTTTTCTCTAGAATAGTGACATTTATGCAACCTAAAACTTAGTTTTCTTTCAAAGCTTCTTTCAATATTTCATGATCTTGTGAAGATTCTAATTTAATCATCATATCCAAATCTAGAAACACTGAACAATGGTCCTCATGATTCAGATTTCCCATTGAAACACAGGTAGAAAGAATAGACAAGAATTTTATTACTGAAGTGACATATTTTGTCAAAGCAAATACATTGAATTTAAAGTAATACAATGTTTGGGAAATTCTTTCTAGTTTATAAAGTAGTTTCACACTTTCACACATTTGATTCCCTTAACCCAGGGAGGTAGATAGGCAGAGCCTCAATTTATTTGCTGCAAAATGAGGATAATCTCTCCTATTGCATAGTACTGCAATAGTGATAAATGATATAATGTATGTAAATCATCTATTGAAGACACTGGCAGATAGTAGGTGCTCAACAGATATTTTTGAAATGAATTGAATTTTCCCATTTTATCATGTGAGGAAATTGCAATTCAATTTGCTTTAGTGACTTGCTTAAGGTTATATAGATATTAATGATAGTTGTGTTACCAGAACTCAAGTCTTACTGGTTGAGCTGGATTATTTCTAAAGATTAAGATTTAAATGTCCAGTATTAGTTCAATTCTTTTGATACTGGTTTAATCAATGTGACTTGGATGACTTAATTTCATTTTAGGAAATATTTTGGTAATGTATTCCAGAGAACATATAGATTAGAGCAAATTTCAAAATTGCAATAACTTAACCATGCAATACCTTCAAATCACAAATTTGACATACATCGCCCAGCACTGTAGCATGGAGATAGTAGAAAGAACAGATTATTAATAGCGACAGTTTATTCATCACTTATTTTGTTACTAGGTATATAAACGTTTTACAAAGATCACCTCATTTAATCCTTGCAACATCTTAACAAGTCTTCTCTCATTACCATCATTTTATGAACAGGAGAAATAAAGCACAGAGAGAGCATAAGTAACTTTTCCCAAGGTCATGGAACTAGGAAATTGAAGAAGAAATGATTTTAACTCAAGCAGAATGGCTCTAATCTAGAGTCTATACTCTTAATCCCCAGGTTCCACAACGTCTATGGTTGATATGTAAGTAAGAGTGGCTCGGTTGAAATGTAGAGCAATCCAGAATATTAACCAAGAGCATCAACATTTGACTGTTAGAGAGACTCAGAAAAGAAGAAAATGAGGGTTTGGAAGAGCGAAGGGAATGTGAATGGATGGCAGAGCAGGGGTAGGAATTTTTGCAAAACAGCTTTAACTGAAAGTAAAAAAGCTGAGGGAAATGGAATCCTTAGAGTGGAGACTATACTCCTGCATCTGTAAGGGGCTGACATGTGTAGAGAGATAATAGGGCCAGGAAAGAGCATTCTGGAATGGTCTGTTGTGCTCTAGTATGGATAAGGTCATCATGTGCCAGGTTGGGGAAGATGTGCAGTCATAATCCAGTGGGCTGGGGATGGGAATTGAGACTGTGCATCATTGTGCAGCTATGGTGTGGGGAGAACTCTGTTAGTGCATGAACAAAGGAGTGAGGGCTTTCCAGCTCACGTGTCTAAATTAAGTGCATTCCTGAAGCCAGATCAGTAGGACTCTGAAGGCCTGAGGTAACAAGGAAGAATTCATATGTGAGTATTGGAAAGAGTATTCACCAAAACATGGTGAAAAGAAACCAGATGTGTGTGACTGATGCCTCGAATCTGCACACATACACACCTACACACACACACACGCACCATAGTCCACATTCCCACTCTACATTTTCTTTAGGAGTTTCTTTAAAGTACTATTATATTTTATTCAATGTGGAAATTGTTATCTAATATTATTTGTTTTTTTTCTATAGAAAATTTAGTTATTTTGACAGCACTGGTAAATAGCTATCATATAGTTTGAGGAGAATAATGTTTTCCTCCAAATGTATGGATGATGTCCTAGTCACCTCAAGCTGCTATGACAAAATACCATAGACTGAGTAGCTTAAACAACAGACATTTCTTTCTCACAATTCTGGAGTCTCTGGGAAGTCCAAGATCAAGGTGCCAGCAAGGTAAGTTTCATTCTGATGCTTCTTCTCTTGGCTTGTAGACAGCTGACATTTCTTTTCTGTGTGTGCTCTCATATGACCTCTTCTTTGTGCACCTAGAAAGAGAGAGGAAAAAAAGAGAGGCGGGGCTCTCTGGTGTCTCTTCTTATAAGGGCACTAAACCCATTATGTTGGCCCCACCTTCATGACCTCATCTACACCCAATTATCTCCCAAATGTCCCGTCTCCAAATACCATCACACTGGAGATTAGAGCATCAACATATGAATTTGGGGGGATACTTTCCCAAGCTTTCAGTCTATAACATATGGAAACTATATATACAGTGAACTTTTACACTAAATGCTGCTGAACTAGTTTCAAACATTTTGAAATAATTGTGGAATAAGAAATTGCTTGTTATGTTCTATTCTAACTTTATAAAGATAAACAGAAATATCTTCTTCAGATCTCAATTATTTGCCTATATATCACCATTACTTTTTAACTCTACTCACAAATTTTGGTCGATCAGATTCTGATCAATGAAAACTAGATCTTATACTAGCTAGGTCTTTAAACTGGGAGTCAGTAATATGGGGTGAAAAGTGTTAAATTTGGCACTAATTTGCTGTGTAAACTTGACCTTACTCTTTCTTAGCCTTACCTACCTTTCTGGAAAATAAATGTGGTTGAATTGAATGACTTTTGTTTTAATAGGTGACTTGGGTGACAAAATGATCCTTTTTCCTCAGGACTATCCTGGTTTTAGT
Source organism: Equus asinus (assembly GCF_041296235.1). Lineage (NCBI taxonomy): Eukaryota > Metazoa > Chordata > Mammalia > Perissodactyla > Equidae > Equus > Equus asinus. The sequence goes on from NC_091820.1 coordinate 128,939,269, forward strand.
CCTAAAAGTCCCGCTTACTAGGAAACCTCTATCCTGCTGTGAGAAAAGCCCTGATTTTCCATTATGGTGGGAACAGATGGGGGAAACCACAAAACTGATATGGCAGCCCAAAAAACAGGGGCTGAAAGTAACATTGTTTTCAGTGTGAAATGGATAAGGCATAGATTATCTGCCGTCCTTGGTTGCTGTTGCTCTTTTTTCCCTGATTGCTGATATTGAAACTACGATCTGCAGTTCACAGTAATGGATCATTCATTTTTGACTCACTTTGTGTGACGCAACTTAAGTGTGCTGTAATTGTGTTAACAGTCCAATTTTGACTCTGCCTGTAAATTAACTGTTGTGCTTTGTATCCAGATAGTTAGTTTAACTTTTAACTCTGTGAATAGTGTTTCTGTGTTTTCTGTGAGTTCAGATAGTTACAAAGAGATGAATACAGTACTAACAGGCATAACCTGGACATCACTGAAAAAGAAGGCTAAACGTGTGATTTAATGACTGATAGAAGGACACAAACAACAATACTAAGGAGTTAAATAACCAAACAGAACATGCTAGGTAATGTGTGGAAAATGATTTGGGATTGGGCATGGTGGAGAAGGGGAAGTGAAAGCATATACGGAGACGGAATATCCTAAGTCTGGGGTCAGACAGGCAAATACTTGTAAGTCAATAAAAAGTTTTTGTTTCCCAAAAAGACACCAATGCTCAACCAAAAATTCTTGCCGCTAAATTAGCCTGAACAAACCACATGAACGAACACACATTATTTTATTGTCTATCTGATTGCTCTTTGAATCTAGATAAAGTTTCGTTTCCTGATACAGAGGTTGCAACTAAAGTATCTTATGAATGAACAAACAGTTTTGATAACAGATGTGTCCATCCCTTACAATATAGAGCTGATTCCGTTGGCACATCAATTGATGCCTCAAATCATGCCAACAAGTCCTCTCTAGCTTCTAGGTACTTTGATTTTGAAATAGGAAGTTTCAAACTTTTTTTTATTTCTATCAAGATTTTAATAAAACTAGAGGAAACAAAATAAAGACACAAATTAGACTTTGCTTATCTATCTACATAATTGGCAGGTACTGCAAAGGTAAATTATAGCAAATTCCTTTCAGTTTATAAACTTTTTACCAAATAAAATGAAAAGATCATTTCTAGTAAATGTTCTGTCGACCTTGCCTACTACACTGCTAAAAAGGGTTGTGATTTTCTTACCTGAGACATTGAAGCTTACTAATGAAAAATTTTGAATTCCCCAGATGAACAAAAACACTTGATGAGATCTGTACTTTATAGAATTGGAAGGAGATAGCCCCTTTAGAACTGTGCTTACAAGATGGCCACCACTGCTATTTGCCATAGAAAAGACGTTAAAATTTTGGCCTGCTGTAAAATCATATTTTCAAAGCGTGGCAAAAGAAAAATGTTCTTCTCTAATTACTAAATACATTGAGGGTGAAAATCTAGACAAAAAAATTGATAATAAAACCGCACATGCTGTTTTTCCAAAACTGTTTGATGATCTGTGAAGAGGCCCTAAGTTACTTAGAAAAGGATGAACTGATTGCACTTGTCATTCAATGTTATGTGTAGATTTCAGCAAGTACTTATACAGCAAAACAAACAAACAAAAAATGGACTTGCTTTTTGGAAATAAGACTGATTCAAAACTCAAAAAAATGTCCCAGAAAAGTCGAGTTAACAAGACTTCTTCAATTTATTTACTAAAACTGTGAAGTAGTTGAGATCCAACTTCAATTTTACAAATTGTAATTACCTCTTTGCTTTGAAACCATTTCCCTGAGAAAAAGAGGTTTAAATTAGGATGATATCCAATGTTCTTTGGAGCGTTTAAAAATGATGGGCATTTTATACATGGATGACATATCTGATGAATTTCTAGATGCAAAAGTTGTGATTGATGGAAGCAAGCCTGTGGATGCAAAGTGGATGGATAATGTTTGGAGACCTAGAAATTCAATTCTATAAGTCTGTAAACTTGCTCTTGTTAGTAAGTATAATTCTAAGTGTTCATACTCAAACATTTTTTGAGAAGATGTTCAGCATGATGCCATCACAGTGGACTGACACCAGCAATCAGTGTAATGTGGGCTTGATAAAAGCAGAGTTGTAGGTCAAAATGAATTTTACTTTTGACTGCATTCAGTTTATCACTACGTATAAAAAAAGAAGGATGTCCTGAAGGCTGTAGGCAGGTCAGAGATGTAGTATTGGAAATGGAAACAGAAAGAGTGAAATCATCAGGAGACGGAAAGAAACATTATTATTATTTTTATTAAATTTAGGTAATATCTGTTTAATTTATCCTATTGTATTTATGTTCTCTTTTTAAAAACTGTATATTTCTATATGTTAAAAATAGATATTAATATAGCCTATAAAATTTATATATCTAAAACAAGTTTTAAAAAAAGTCAAAGTAAATTGTTGTATCAAAGGAAAGATATGTTACAAAAATATTATATTTTTCTCATTTATATATACTTTTAATTCCTATTAACTACTACTAATTGCTGTTGCTAACTTGTCCAATTGTTGTTTAGTATAAATTCTAGCATTTATAATAGACAATTAAATCATACAGAATACTGTATATAAATATATAATATAATTAATATATGAATTTTATTATATTAAATTATATTCTTATAATATTTATGAAAAAATGTAAATAATGAAAAAGTAAATAATACAAAATAATATATATTTTTCTAAAAACACCTACTTTTCATATTTTAACCTTAAAGTAATAACACATATAGGTATAATTATTATTTATTGTATTCTATATTGTTATGGATCTTTTTGTCTGTTTTGCCTGTGTCTCAGGTTTGTTCTCTAGAAAGTTGGTCACCCTACGTGCCACCCTGCTCTAATGTTCTATCTCCATAATTATAGATGGCACTCTTAGCAGTATAGACTGGAAGACAAGTAGCCAAGCCACTCAAGTTCATGAGAACTAATGAAGTGTTTTGGTGGGAAAATAATCTGATCTACTTTTCACAGATACTGTTGAGATTAGTCAGGGAGAGTTCAGAAGGAAAAATGTGATTACTATATATTCCTAAGGTTTCTCAATGTATTGACATCATCACTTCATGTCTGGTAGATATACTCTCAGTTTTTTAATAGAAATCATAGGAGTTTTGGTCTTAAGAGACTTTGAGGTACATATGGCACATGGTAGATCAAAGGGAACGAGGTTTGCCTTACCATTTGGTAGTGTAGTAATGCCTTTAGACACATGGTAAAGAGAAAGATGCCCTTGTGGCTAATTGGAAGACTGCATGGTTAGGAAGTCAGGGAGGTTTTTATGTACCCACTCAGTGAAAAACATTCTATTAGGAGCATTATTTCAGCTGAAATTTTTGGAAAGTTAGTATACTTAAAATTATATGTACTTTGATCTAAATATTGGGCTGACATGAAATATCAGATCGACTTCGTGATGCCCTGGGGGATGATATAGTAGCAGAAGATTGTAGAAAAGAATTTGGGGAAGGCAATTTTGGGAAAAAAGAAATACATATGATCCAAAGAACTTTGGCCATGATGAAAATTTAGTCAAACTAAAAGCTATTGGATAGCAACTATTTCAAGATACCAGATTCTATGTTGCTTTTTTGTTTTTTATCACTTTTGTTGATTAAAAAATCATAATTTATCTAATTAAATGTTCTCTGTGCTATTTGCACTGGTGATAAGTAGAAACCCTAAATATCTAACACATAAAAATTGAAACCAAGGTAAGAGTTCATCATCTCATAACCCACCTATGCCTTTTATAAAGTCTATGCAAGTCCAAAAATTGTTTTCTAGTGATGGGCAGCAATCATTTTTCACTCTCTTTGAAAAATATTTAAAATCATGAGAACATTGACAAACAAATAAATAAAAGAAATATTGTTTGAAAATAGAATTTTAAAATTTGGAAAAGGAAACAACAACATCTATTGTTTTACTATTTACATTTTATTTGCTTCTTTTATTATAAAAGCAATAATTTCTCACTACAGAAAAAAAGAAAAACTCAGAAAAGACACCCTAGCAAAAAGTATATGACTATGCCCATAAACCCATAAAACTCAGAGACTTCCATTACTGAGTCTTTGAGATCTATTTTTCCAGATCCTTCTGTCTTGCTCTCATTCTCCTATATGAGATTATACCAAGCATGTTATTTTGCAATCTATGTTTAACTTAATACAATATTTCAGGAACATCTTTGATTTTTAAGTTTTTTTATTATGAAACATATCATATACATAAAAGACTGGATGTATACATTTTGCCAATATATATGATGCCCCCTGAGTATTCATTTTTGACTTTATTCACTTCTTTACCTCCATGTATCTATTATTAGGCATATTATGGTAATCTTTCCCAAGTTTTCTTTTATAATTAACACATACGTATATATCTTTGAACAACATGGTGTTTGGTTCCTCTTATATTTGATTTTATTTAACTGGAATCATATACAGTTTTCTGCAGCTTGTGCTCAATGTTGTGTTTTTAAGAATTTACCATATTGATTCAAGTAGCTGTATCACATGTACTTTTCATAATGTATGGTATCTCGTTGTAGGCCTATGACGCGGTTGTTTTCTCCATGAATTTTTTGGTTGGTTCCAGTTTTTTGCTTGTGCAAACAATGCTGCTGTGACTAGTTTTGTATGCATCATGGTTAGGTTGCCAGATAAAATGTAAGATGCCCAGTTAAATTTGAATTTCAGATAAACAACAGAATTTTTTTTAGTGTAAGTATGTCACATGGGAGATAAATATAAATATATACTTTTTTATTATCTATCTGAAATTTAAGTTTAATTGGATCTTCTGTATTTTTGTATAGTTTGAGAATAGAGAAGGACATTGTCCTGTATTATTTGCTAATTCTGGCAACTCTACTTATGGTCCAAATTTTCAAAAATATGTCTAGGATATATATCTAAGGGTGTAATTGTTATGTCATGGAAAATAAGCATGTTCCTCTTATTTCCAAATTTGTTGTATTTATTTATATTATCTACTTGCAGTTGTATGAGAACTCTCATCACCTGGTATCTTCACTAATACATAGTATCATCAGGCTTTTTAACTTTACTAATTTGGTGAATGTGAAATTATATATCACTGTAGTTTTAATTTGAATTTCCCACGTTACTAATGAATTTGAGTCTCTTTTCAAATGACTATGAACCATTTGTATTTTTTCTTCTGTGGAGTGCCTATTCGTATGTTGTGCCATTTTTTTTTTCTATTGAGTTGTTTATCATTTTGATGATTTGGAGAACTTTTTCATGTATTCTGGATACTAAACCATTGTTGCTTTTATATGTTGCATACATAGGCTTCCAGGTTGTGGCTTATCTTTTCAAATTATAGCTAGTCTTTGTCGATCATATAGGTAGGTTGGCTTCTAGAATTTCTATTTAGTTCCATTGTTCTCATTATCCATCCCTGAGCTCAAGACATAGTATCTTAATTATTATAGCTCTATACAAATACTGGATTATCTGGTATGCGTGTCTCCAAAGTTTTTTGAGAATCCGTTTAAGGTGTAGTACACAGTCAGTTCATGTTAATGTTTCTGATGTGTTTAAAAATGTGCCTTATCCAGGGATTGGCCCGGTGGTGTAGCGGTTAAGTTCCTGTGCTCTGCTTTGGCAGCCCAGGGGTTCACCAGTTCGGATCCCTGGGGTGGACCTATGTATGCACTGCTTGTCAGGTCATGCTGTGGCAGACGTCCCACATATAAAGGATGGAGGAAGATGGGCATGGATGTTAGCTCAGGGCCAATCTTCCTCAGCAAAAAGAGGATTGGCGGCAGATGTCAGCTCAGGACTAATCTTCCTCAAAAAACAAAAAAATGTGTGTAGAATATATATATTAACTTCAAACAGTATTTACCTCTGGGGAGGAAAGAGAAAGGAATGAGAATGGTGACTTCAGTTGTGTCTGTAATATTTCTTAAAAAATGAAGTCTATAAGACATGCTACTTTCCTTATGTTTAACTGTGACTCTTGTAAACAACGTATAGGTTTTTTTAAATATCTACTCTGAAAATCTTTGAAGTAGAGAGCCTAGTTCATTTGTATGTGTTGATTGCAATTGCTGATGTATTTTGATTCATTTCTATCATCTTATCTAACATTTTCAACTTGTCCCCCTTTTGCTAGGTTTTTCTTTTTTTTATTCCTTGCTTGACTGCTTTTGCTTTGACCAGGATTCTTTCCCCGGTTCCATTTTTCATAATACTATTTGGAAATTGTGCAATCTGTTTTAATTATTTTATTAGTTCATCTAGAAAATGTAATGTGTATGTATAATGTAACAAATTCCAAAATTAATCAATATCCTTCTCTATTCTCAAACTATACAAAAACCTTAGAATGCTTGGACTCCAATTACACCATCCCAAATTATATGCTTGTGTTTCCAGTATTTTTAGTTTTGTGTTGATTTGCTGTAAATGTGTAGTCTTCCATATTGACAGAAAATGAAGCAAAATATTTTGTTATTAAATATTCTTTCTCTTACATGATTTTAATTACCACATGGTATTGAATTATTTAGAAAAATAATAATTTAACTAAATCACTTTTGTTGGGCATTCATCTTATTTACAAACTTCCACTATTACCAACAGTAGGCTTGGTCGACTGAAAATTATTTAGAAGCAAACTTAATACCTCATAATAATAGTTAACATTTGTGTATCACCTATATGAGGCAGTAATTGTGCAAAATGCTTTCCATAAATTCTTTCGTAAGTCTTCACAATGGCTCTGAAGTAAGCACTGTTATTAGTGCTATTTTTGAAATTAGAGAACTGAGAGTCTGAATTTGTGTCACGTGGTTAAGGTCACACAGCTGGTACATGATGAAAGTGGGCTTTGGACTCAGCCAGTTTACATTTTGAGATGACAAGCAAAATTTTTTTCAAGCACATTTTCCAGGTTCTGTTTAAAGAATCAAAAATGGTGCCAAACTACTCCAACACACACTAAAAACTATCAATTAATGATAAAATATATGACTAGAAACATTCATTTTTGACCTGTTGGTTGTCTCGACCATCTAGTTGTTTTAGCTAAAGTGTTATCTCTGCAGATAATTTCGGACAATTTGCTTTCAAACTTCTTTTCCCACCAAGGCAACATGAGCCAAAGACTACAATTCATGTCACCTAATTCTTAAAATCTCTGGTGTGCAAGCATGTCTGCTGTAACCTTCAGGCCTCCCTAACAAAGAGATTTCCTAAATCACAAAATAGGTACTCATTACAAAACAGATATACAAAAAGGTATGCCTTGTTTCCCAGCTTCCGTTGAAATAGGATTAAATGCACATGAATATGCTTTATACCACTGTTCAGAAACATTCCTCTAACATGATGGTAAGAATAGCTATAATATAATTTAATTTTAGATATGTCATGACATAAAGGTGGTTACAACTTTGATTACTTTAATCTAACCTGAAGACTGATAATTGATTGATTTGGTGAGCAATTATAGACTTTGATTTAAATATACTAAGACTGGCATCATCTTATTGATTTTTCTATTTTGTGTCACAGACTATTCATGAAGTATGATTTCAGACTTTCATTAACGGTAATATAAGTGTTTGAAAATACAATGTGCATTTTGTAAAATTAAATGTCATTTTATTCCACTTACTTAAAAGAAGAGGTATTTATAGTAAAAACACTGAAATGTAAGCTCCATGAGGACAGAGATTTTTGCCTATTTGTTCACTACTATTGTCATAGCTCCTTGGACAGAACCTGGCACAGAATAGGCACTCGGTAAATATTTGTTAAATGAATACATGAATAAATATTATTTCTGAGCAGTTACTGATGGCTACATATCAATTATATGTTGTCAGAGAGAAAAAGACCCGATGTGTCTTTCTCTACAGCAGCAGTTTTCAACAAGCAGCTTGGCTGCTCCTAGAATATATTTGGGGGAGGGCTTGTGGTCTGAAAAAGTTCCCTCGATGATTCAGAATTGCACTCATCCTTTATAACAAGTTTTTCTAGTGCCATAAGTGAAGCTACTTATCACATTTCTCCCTACGTAAATTTTTTTCTATTAAGCAGTGATCCTCAGAGTCGTGCGTATGGCCTAGCACATCTAGGAGTATTTTCTCATTGTGAATCATCCTGTGTCCTTTGTTCAATAAAATATATGTCTGTCTCGTGTACCATCACACATGATAAGGAGTTGGTAGAAAGTTGTATAGGGTCAGCTGGAATGAAATGAGATAGCAGACAGAATGTTAACTCACGGGGGATACAATTACCAATATCAGAAGAGCCATTTTAAGTATTCCATTTGTGTGTTCACTGATTTGCAGATGTTCTGGAAAACATCCTGTGATTTCATTTTTAGCATCTGAATCAAGAGACCATTCTAATCGTTTTAAAAGCTTTTCATTATAAAAGGTTTTAAAGGAAGCTGTGCGTTATTAACAACTAGTGAATATATATATTTTGGAGAAAAATATTTTTGAATGACCTCTCTTGGAATTCTCATGGAAAACTGTGCAGTATTGTGCATTGTTTCTCAAAGAGAAATGTAGATTTAAGTCAATATAGGTATGCCCCTATCTATGAAGGCCCAATTTATGAAAATGTGAATTTAAAAAGTTGGTTGATTTGTTATATTTTCTGTCTAGAGACAGTCTTCATGTTCAAGAAAATCCAGCAAGACCTAATAGAGAGAGCACAGAGATGGCAATCTTGAATTCCTGCCCTGATTTTGCCTTATAAGATTGGACAACTCATTCTGTCACTCTGGGACTCAATTTTCTCATTTGAAAAATGATAATTTTTAAAAATTTCTCCAATGTACAAGTTTCTATGAAGTAATTAAGGCCTGATCAAATTTCATTCAAAATCATGGTTCCCAAATGTTTAATGCCAAGTTGACTGCATAAGTATCTTCTGTAAAGCTATTTAAAATTATAGATACCATGCCCTCACCTCTAGGTATAATGGAAAACTGCAGTTTTGTTAAATGTTTTGTTAAATATGCTCTTTAAGTGAGTCTCATTCATTCCTCCCCCCAAATCCTGAATTTTGGAACTTTTTTTTTTATTTAAGATTGGCCCTGAGCTAACACCTGTTGCTAGTCTTCCTTGTTTTTATTTCTTCTCCCCAAATCCCCCCAGTACATAGTTGTATATTCTAGTTGTAGGTCCTTCTAGTTCTGCCATGTGGGATGCCACCTCATCATGGCCTGATGAGCGGTGCTAGATTGGCGCCCAGGATCCGAACCAGTGAAACCCTGGGCCTCGGAAGTGGAGCACACATGAACTTAACCACTCGGCCACCGGGCTGGCCCTTGCAACTTCTTTTTTAAGCACCTCTTGGGACTGTGTAATCTATCACAGACATATATTGGTCAGATTTTAAAATATACCTTTTATTGCATGTCTTTTCATGTACCTGATTTGATTATTCTTTTATGTTCCTTTATATAAAACACTGCCATTAAGATCTATTGTGCAAGTTTTTCTTCCCCTTTTTCTACTTATTTCATATTTCCTAGTTGGGTTCACTTTCAAGAGGTGGAATTACTAGATCAAAGGCTATGAACACTGTCAGGCCAGCCAGAACTAAGTATGAGGATGAGGTAAGTGAGGCACGGACCTTAGACACCAAATTTTAAAAATATTTTAATGCAATATTTGAAAAAACTAAATTATTGCAAAAATCAATGGTAAACAAAATAAGGTTTTAAATAAAGACAGGATCAGATTTTTCTTCCTTTTGCCTCAGGCTACAATATGGCTCAGCTTGGCACTGCTGCCAGCATCAATTAAATACTATCATTTCTGAAGACATTTACAAATTTGAAAGGTGGAAAATAATATCTTAGTGTTATAATTTCTCTCATATGTGTGTATTTATACCCACCTTTATGCCACCATGCCACAATAACACAACGTGATTTCCAAATTATATCTAATTTGGCAAAATGATGTGAATTGCAAGCAGACGAGAAACGATAGGAAATACTACTTTTTCTCTGCATTTCTGTCTCTTTTTGTTTTATGCTGTTCAAGCACATGCTATTTGGTCCATACCAGTTCATGATTATCATCTTCTTGGTGGATTGTTCCTTTAGCAGGGTGAAATCTCTGTCTTTGTTCCCATTAATGTTTTCCACCTTCAGTTGTGTTTTGCTGAATATGAATATTGCTTTGATCTCTTCTGTTAGTTATTTACTTGAATGTTTTATTTTAAACCTGTCATTTTGTTTAGATATGACTCTCATAAAGAGTATTTGGCAGGAATTATTTTGGTTCCAATATGAATATATGTCTTTTAATAGATATGCTTCTTTTTATTTATTGAGGTCCCTAGGTATATTTAATTTGCATATTTACCATGCCTCTGCATTACGTTTTCTGTTCTGTTTCCCTGTTTCCTATTGGATTGTTGAGGTTTATTATTTTCCTGCTCTATTAGGTTACACTTTGACATTCTACTCTTTAAATTGTTTTCCTTACGTTTTCATCATTTAAATAAAAGTCTAAAATTACTAGGAGCACTGGATATCTACCAGCAAAAGAATGAAGTTGGACTCCTATCTTAAAACACATACAAAAATCAACCCAAAATGGGTCATAGACCTAAACATAAGAGTTACACTGATAAAACTTGTAGAATAAAACATAGGTATAAACTTTTGTGACCTTGAATTAGGCAATTTTTAAAAAATTTATTATTTTTCTTACTGAGGTCACATTGATTGATAATATCACATAAATTTCAGGTGTACATCATTACATTTTGACTTCTGTATAGACTGCACCATGTTCACTGACAAAAGTCTAGTTGCCATCCATCACTGTACACGTTACACGTGTGCCCCTTTATCCTTTTTGCCCTACCTGCTTTCCACTCTAGTCACCACCAATCTGGTTCTCCTTCTCTATGTGTTTGTTTGTTTGTTTATCTTCCACATATGAGTGGAGTCATATGGTGATTGTCTTTCTCCTTCTGATTTATTTTGCTTAGCATAATACCCTCAAGGTCCATCCATGTTGTCACAAATGGCACAATTCCACCCTTTTTTATGGCTGAGTAGTATTCCATTGCATATATATACCACATCTTATTTATCCATTCATCCATTGATGGGCACTTAGGTTTCTTCCAAGTCTTGGCTATTGTGAATAATGCTGCAGTGAACATAGCGATGCATATATCTTTTTGAATAATGTTTTCATGTTTCTTGGATAAATACTCAGGAGTGGAATAGCTAGATCATAAGGTATTTCTATTTTTAATTTTTGAGGAATCTCCATACTGTTTTCTATAGTGGCTGCCTAAATTTACATTCACTCTATAGTGTACAAGTGTTCCTTTTTCTCCACATCTTCTCTAACATTTGTTATTTCTTGTCTTTTTAATCATAACCCTTCTGACAGGCATGAGGCAATATCTAATTGTAGTTTGGATATGCATTTGCCTAATAATTAGTGATGTTGAACACCTTTTCATATGCCTGTTGGCCATCTGTATATCTTCTTTATAAAAATGTCTGCTCAGATCCTGTGAGCAATGGTTTCTTAAATATGATATCAAAAAATATAAGCAACAAAAGAATGGATAAATTGAACCTCATCAAAAGGAAAAAAAAATTGTACTTCAAAGGACACCATCAAGAAAGTGAAAAGACAACCTGCAGAATGATAGAAAATATTTGCAAATCATGTATCTGATAAGGCACTGTATCCAGAATATACAAATAATTCTTACAACTCAACAACAAAAAGACTAACCCAATTAAAAAATGAGTAAAGGACTTGAGTATTTTTCCATTAAGATATACAGATGGCCGATAAGAATATGAAAAAGTGCTCAACATTATTAGTCATTAGGGTAATGCAAATCAAAACCACAGTAGATACCACTTTGCCCTTACTAGGATGGCTAGAACAGAAAAGAGAGACATTAACAAGTGTTGATAAGGATGTGGAGAAATTGGAACCCGCATATATTGCTGGTTTGATTGTAAAGCAGTGCAGCCACTTTGGATGATGGTTTGGCAGTTTTTGAAAATGGGAAATGTAGAGTTAATACTTGACATAGAAATTCCATTCCTAATTATATACCAAAGATAAATGAAAGCAAATGTCCACACAAAAACTCGTACATGAATGTTCATAGCATCATTATTCATAATAGCCACAGACTGAACACAACCCAAATGTCTATCAACTGATAAATGGATGAACATAATGTGGTATATCCACACAATGGGGTATCACTTGTCAAAAATAAGAAATAAAATACTGATACATACACAACATGGATGATCCTTGAAAACATTATGCTAAGTGAAAGCCAGACACATAAAGCCACATATTATAGGATTTAATTTTATGAAATGATCAAATTCCAGAAATGAAATCTATAGAGACAGTAAATAGACTAGTGGTTGTCTAGGTCTGGGAGGAATGGGGAAAATAGAGAGTGATTGCTAATAGGTACAGTTTTTTGGGGGGGAGTGATGAAATGTCCCAAAAGTAGTGTTGATGGTTGCATAACTCTGTAAATATACTAAAAAACATTGAATTGTACAATTTAAAAGAGTAAATTTTATGGTATTTTAATGATATTTCAAGAAAGCTTTTATTAAAAATCTAAAATTAATAAAAATCTAATATTAACTATCTTTCTAAGACAACTTGCTTTAGTATCCCTGTATTCTTGGATTAGATTTTCCTATGAGATCAGAATTTCCTTTTGTGCTTTATCATTTTTGATGGAGGGTTCTCCTGCTTGGGGGTTGTTTTAAATCTTACATATCTCTCTACATTAGGCAATGGCATTGTTGTCCCTGCCAAATAGTTTTGGATTTTAGGACTCCAAAGGGAGTCTTGTGAGCAGCTTGTAGCTCTTTATTTGGACAACACAATTCTAGCCACCATGTCTGTGTGCAGCATAGGCTGAATTCCCAGCTCACGGTAGCATCTCAGCGTCCTGTCTGTAGCACAGGCAACCTTGGATGTGCAGTTACATCTGCCCCTAAATATGAGCAGAGAGTGCGGTTCTAGGCCCTGGCGTCATGAAGGAAGTTTGGTTTTGCTATCGAAACACTTGTGGGATCAGAACATTAAACCCTGGCTCCCAGTGCTTGTTTCTGACCGTGACCTCCTGTGATCTCTCAGCTGCAGCTAGCGTTCTACACTTTGCGTTTCCCTTCTTTCTGGCCCATAGATAGCCTACCTTTGTATTTAGTACAGTTAGCCGTTCTTTAAATAAAAAAGAAAACAAGGGGCCGGCCTGGTGGGGCTGGCCTGGTGGTGCCGGGGTTAGGTTCGCAGGTTACGCTTCTCGGCTGCCTGGGAGTTCGCTGGTTCGGATCCTGGTTGCGGACGTGGCACCGCTTGACATGCTATGCTGTGGTAGGCATTCCAAATATAAAGTTGAGGAAGATGGGCCTGGATGTTAGCTCAGTGCCAGTCTTCCTCAGCAAAAAGAGGAGGACTGGCAGTAGTTAGTTCAGGGCTAGTCTTCCTCGAAAATTAAAAAAAAAAAAAACATTTTTCTATGTTTTCAGTGAAGGAGGAGATTTTTATATGTGCTCAGTCACCCATCTTGTCTGGGAAACTAACCAAGGCTAAGAACATGGAGCTAGAATTTAGATAATATAAAATACTTACTAAGAAATAGTGTGCACATGCTAAGAGTGTTGTTTAAGGATGGTTACTCCTATCGAAGCTGAACATTTTCCTGTTATCTTTGTTAATGTTTCATAGTTCATTTTAATAAACTAGCTTTGTATATCCTTTTCCTCATTCATCTGTTTGCGACTTGGTCCTTTTCTCATCAGGTCTTATGTGGTGCAAATGTGGTTCACTTTACTTATATTTTGCCATTTAATTTTAGATTTTTAATATTCAAAGTAGTTTAGTCGTTATTCAACGAAATCTGTTAATCTTCTTTGTGAGTTTCTCTTGTAATGCTGATTCTTAAGAAAAACACACTACAAGAGATTAGCAAATGATCTCAATGTGTTTGAGACAAGTCAAGAAGCAAAAAAATTTCAACCAGGATCAAGCACTGGACACTTATGGTACTTAACAACATTTTTCTTTGCTAGAATGAAAACTGATTAAAGCAATAATGCCCCTTATGCAAATACACTTGTGATCGAATTTGGTGTTTATGATGGTCACAGTGAAACAAGAATACATTTCTTGAAGTCTCTTAAAGTTGCTATGGATTCTTGATTTTGAATTTGACTGTCAATCGACAAATTTTTTCTCTCATTTTATTTCTATTTGCATACCTCAAAGGAACCACCATGGATGCACAAAGAACGAAATTTCACTGGCATGTTGCAAAAGTTGGTATCAACACAGATTTTAACTGAGAAACAAAGAAATGGGACTTGAGCAACAGCTGAGATGTGTTCCATTAATATTTAAATTAAATTTCTCATTGGAGACATGTCTTGACTGGTTGACTCTTTTAAAGATCATGTAAGTCAATTATTCTCCTAGACATTCTCAAGAGTCTACTTCTATATCCACGTGATCCTGACGATGCATTCTGACTCCAATTTCAAATTGCTTTCTGATTCCTTTGCAAATCTTTCCATGCCACTTATCATTCACATTACTGTTTTTCTCCCAGATCAAATGAAAATGAATCCACAGGCTTGAAATAGGTTTTGAGTGGGATACAGCCAAGTATTGGTGTCAGAGCGACTCAGTATAGGACAATGACTGGTGTTCAGGAATAACAGCTTTTTAAAACTTCTCTCTCTAAAGGAATTTATGCTAAGAATTCTGTAGCTTCTCATTGAATTCCCATGGCCTGTGGCCAATAGATATCTGACAGTTGTAAGTTAAGCAAGATTTTCTTAACTATCTGTGAATCTTAATATATTTATCATACTCAGCCCACACTTACATTGGTCTTCATAAGGTATGAATTACCCATGTTGCCTGGATTGCCTTTTTCCAGACATCTGAATCCGGCAATTTTCAAACATCATTTTGATGAGCAGTTTTCTTAGGTGAATATTTCTCTGTCATTATGACACTGCCACCATTCCCGCAAGTGCTACTAGTTCTAGCCAAGAATAGTTTTTCCTTCGTGTAGACAGATTCAAAAGAGAATGTTCTAGATATGGCATAACAAATATCTAACTCACTTCATACAAATGATTATTAAGACTCTCTGAAGAGAAAGATTACAGTTACAATATTTTCATTAATCTACCTGCAAAGACCTCTAAAAAGTATTGATTAGAGATTTAATGCAAATGAAATTTCATAATAAACATAGTATTCAATTATTCATTTCTTCGTTCTTATCTTTGTTGATTTAGAATACCATATATGGAAGAATTTGGAAACTGAGCCAGCAACATCTGTGGTATTGTAATTTCTATAAGATAAAGTACCATTTGTAGATTGAGTCACTCATGAGAAATGTTTCTATACAAATTTCTAAAAAATATGGTAACAAGAAAAAAAAGCCCTCCAACTAAGCCAAATACAATAGTCATCTTTACCTATGTAAATTTTATTTTTCTTTACAAAAGAGGACAGATGTACACGTACACACAGGATAGAAAATATTTAATGTATAACTCACTGAGAAATTCTTGGCCTTTTATTCACAAAATAATAGAACAATCTTCAGGAAAATAATTATATAATATATGACTATGTAGAATTAACTTGTTGATTATTTCTATGGATTAAGATCCTATAATTTTGTAGCAAATTATTTTTCCTTAAAGCTAATGTGTTATGATCGTTTAAAGGAAATCTAAAATTTTTGAAATATTCAAATGACTGAGTACTTGCCTTGTGTTTAGTGCTGTGCTAGGCACTGAAGGGGCTATAAAGCACAAAACTTGTCTTCAAAGAACTTGCCATGGCGTCAGGAAGACTTCCAGTGGACTGTACTGTATGACTCTTTTGTAAGATATCTTTAGTGGACACTTCAGAGCTCTTTCCTTCCAGTGGTTGTTGAAGTGAAGAGGTAGCTAAATTAATTTCTGCAGCAGATTTCCATAAGCCAGCTATTTGGCTTCATTAAAATAAAATTTCCATATTTTTCTTTAATTTCTTTCAATTACCTCATAAACTTACATTGCTTAAGGGCATAAACAAAAAGAAAATTAACATTCTTTATCACTTCCTCCATCAAAGCTTGCATGGATACAATCTTGTACATAGTTCATCAGAATAAACACTCCTGATACAATAAAAGCAGGGCACATCTGATTTTGAACTTGATAATCAATAATTCAATAAAATATTGAAATAATAATTTTGAATTTCATTGCAGTTTCCTCATTTGCAGCAAGTGAACCATATGTAGCTGTTCTATCTTCTGATCAAACTTCTCCAATTTCAATAACAGTTAGGGTTCAGTAATTGGTGTGCTATATGATTATTTTCTTGATTAAAAACATCATACAAGGGACCAGCCCAGTGGAGTAGAGGTTAAGTTCGCTCGTTCTACTTTGGTGGCCCGGGGTTTGCCAGTTCGGATCCCAGGCGCGGACCTATGTGCTGCTTGTCAAGCCATGCTGTGGCAGGCATCCCACACATAAAATAGAGGAAGATGGGCACAGATGTTGGCTCAGGGCCAATCTTCCTCAGAAAAAGAGGAATTGGATTGGTCAGAGTGAATCTTCCTAAAAAAAAAAAATCATACATGTTATGCACAAAATCGATGCAAAATAAGCTTTGGACTAATTATTTTAAGTAATATCATAACAGTAAAACTAAAGACCCAAAGGATAAGAAGCTGTCAATTATTAGCTAATTCAGTATTTCTCAAAATGAGATTCCTCAGATTTTATTTTATGGGAAACTAAGAAGTATTAATATTAAAAAAAAAAAAAAGACAAGAAAATAGAAGAAAAGAAAAGTCTTCCATGAGAAAATAAGATTGTAAACATGGTAAGACTTTTCTGAGTTGTTACAATGCTAGTATATATGAAAAGCTGTAAGTGGTAGGTGCATGGAAAGCATCCCTGGTCTTGCTCTAGTTTGGTCTGCTTTCACCTACGCATGGCCTAATCTAGTGTTGTAATCTTCCCAGAGTTAATGTGTATAGTTTCCCTTGGGTGTTCTTCAGCCTTATCCAAGTTCCTTGGTCATGGAGAATCTCCTCAGAGAGGAACATCCATGTTTCCCTTTGAGCCCTGTCAAAGTATACTGTCAGCAGTATACCCACTAACCCTCTCTCCAGGTGGGGCATCTCTTGAATTGATGTCTGTCTGGGTCACTCAACAGCTTCTATGTGTTCTTTTACTTGGAGCCATAGGAACTGCTGACCACCTCTCCAGTGCTAGTTCAGCATTCTACATCCTTTCCCCCCTCCATCCCTTTCCTGTCCTCTTTCTCTACTGTCCTTTCTCGCTTAACTGATATTGATTACTATTCCACCAATTCTTTCACTTTCAGAAATTTTCAGACAAGTGGACAGTAGTTTTCACATTCATGTGCATCTCCAAAGTCTAGGGTATGGATGCCAATCTTTCCCAAGAGGCCCCTTAAAACATTCATCTCATTTGTTTGGCAGTGCCACGTGGCCCTAGGATTCTGCAGCTCAGCAAAACTCCATCTGGAGAGAGAAGTGGCAGTCTCCTCTTTGAGTATACACTGCCAATCTTTATGATTGAGTTTCTGGTAGCCTCCCCTCACTTCTCTACCAGGAAAAGAGAAAGTAACTGCCCTCCCCAACTCTCGAGGAGGGGAAGGGCAAAATCTCTAACCATGAACTCCACATTCTTTACCAGGCCAATGACACTGTTGACTTCCCCCTTACCCACTCCGGTCTTCTGTTGGAGATGACAGGGTGGAGGTGAGGGGTAGGTAGATAGTTATTTATATAGCGCATAAGATGTTGATCTTTAGTAAGATCTGGAAGTGTATGTCCGACATCAATTATTTGCAGCTCTTTGTAGGCTGGACAATAATTAGAGCCTCTTTATACCCAGTGTTGGGTTCCAGTTGCCAATTAAAGGCAAGAGGAAGAGTTTTAGTTAACATTCTCTCTATTTTGACTTGGAACTATCATTTGTGCTTAATTTACTGTTCCTTTAATAACTTCCTTTTATAGATGCTAAAGTTTAAATTTCCCTGTAAGCATAGCTTTTGCTTCATCTCACCTTTGCTATATAACTGTTTAAATTATTCAGTTCTGAATATATTCTAAATTCCATTGCAATTTCTTTTTTAAACAATAGTTAATTATAAAGTGCATTACTTAAATTTCACACATTTGGGTGTTTTAAAGTTACCTTTTTTAATTCATTTCTTGTCAATATAATTGTAGGCAAATGATATATTTTGCATGATTTTATTTCCTTGAAGTTTGTTGAAAGCTGATGGTTGGAACAGAATGCATACAGTTTTGGTAAATGTTTCTTGTGCACTTGAAACGAATACTTATCCTGACATCATTGGGTACAGTGCTTTATATATGTAAATTAGGTCAAGATTGTTAATTAAGTTGTTCAAATCATCTATGTTCTTAAAGATTATTTTTCTGATAGTTAAATCAGTTACTGAGAGTAGTTTAAAATAGTTCATTATGACTATGTATTTGTCTATATGTCCTTTAATTATGTCATGCTTGGCCTTTGTATTTTGAGGGTGTGTTGTTAGATGCATACACATTTAGAATTATTATATGATTAATTTTTCCTTAAGTCTACTTTCTTTTTATATAGCTATACCATCTTTCTTTTGATTAGTGTTTTTGTACTTTATATTTCCATCCTTTTCCTTTTGAACTTTCTCTATCTTTATATTTAAAATATATCACTTATGGACACCATTTAGTTATGATTTGTTTTTTTCTTTATATCCTGACAATCTTTGCTTTTTAGTTGAAAAATTTATTGTGTTTACATTTAATGTAATTATTTATACATTTGAGATTAATTCCTTGTTATTTGCTTTATATTTATCTCAATTATTCTATATCCCTTTTCTCATTTTCTTGCTTTTTTGGTTTATTGAGTGTATTTTATTATTCAATTTTTCCTTTTTATTAGCTTATAGTTTATATATCCTTTTACAATACTTTTTGGGATAACTCTAGGATTACAAAGTACATCATTGATCTGTCCAAATTTTCTTCACATTTCTGGATAATATAGAAACTCTTTGTATTTGAACTCTTGAACTTTACGTATCCCCCTCCTGCATGACATTTCCATATATTTTTCTATTTCTTTATGTATGTATGTATGTATCTATCTATCTATCTATTTCCCACCCCCAGAGTTACTATTACTAGTATTTAAGTAGTCAATATTCATTTAAATTTTCCCACATATTTACCCTTTTTTGGTGTGCTTCATTCTCTCCTTCATTTATGTACTTCCATCTGGAATTATTTCCTTGAGACATAAGTACATCTTTAGCTCTTTCCTTTAGTACTGGCTTATTCATGACAAAGTTTTTGTTTGTGCTTGTTTTAAAATATTTTCATCTCCTCTTTATTTTTCTTGGAAATAGAATTATAGAATGGCAGTTATTTTCTTTCAGTAATTTTACGATATTCTTTTATTGGCTTGTGTAGAGAAATTAGCTATCAGTCTTGCTATTTTTTTCCTTTAAAAATAATCTATCTTTTCCCTCATATGGCTTTAATTAAAATTTTCCTTTTTGTGCTGATCTTCAGAAATTTTGCTATGATCTGCCTAACTGTGGCTTTATTACTATTTACTCTTCTTGGTTTTGTATTGGCTCTTGAATCTGTAGCCTAAGATCTTTAACCAATTTTAGAAAACTCTCAGCTTTTGGCTTCCCTGTATATTTATTCTTCCCCATTTTTTCTCTCCTCTTCTCCTCCTACCCCAATTTTATGTATATTAGATCTATTTACAGGGTCCTCTTTGTGTTCTATAAACTTCTGCACTTTATATGTATATTTTTTGTCTATTTTTATTCTGGTAATTTTCTGATGACCCACCTTCTGTTTTACTGATTCTGTCTTAAAGTTATGTTTAATCTTTCATTTGACCAGCCCATTGAGCTCTGAATTTCATATCTTTATTTTTTCATTTCAAAAACTTTTATTTTAAAGATTTTTGTTATCCATTTAAATCCTCAATCTTATGCTGAATTCCCTTAAACATATTAAGCTTATTTGTTTTAAAGCCTATGTATATGATATTTCCATTATCTAGATCCTCTATGGTTCTGTTTCTATTGTCTGTTATCTATCTCTGTCTTGTCACCTCCTATGCTTGATTATTTGTCATTGAGTGACATTTATATATGAAGAACTGTGAAATATTTTGAGGTCTAGGTTTAACTTATCTTCCAAAATAGACAATTTATGTTTGCTTATGGTAATGGACTACCAGGGATTGTGATGATTGGAAGCTGGGTTTCAGTTCTCTCTCTCGCTCATATATATATTACAGCTTTTATTTAGCATATGTATAGTATAGGTTTCTAGTTGTTCTTAGAGAGAAGTTAATTTGAAATCACTTAGTACACTATTGTCAGAAGTGGAATCCTAATAACTATACTGTTGTAACTATATTTTATTGTTTGGTAAGGCAAATTTCTTACCACTTATTATTTTAGGATCTCTTGCATAATCTCATTCACTATTTTTCCACATGAAATTTAGGATCACTTTGTCAAATTATAAAATGGAATTACATTGCATTTATGGATTTATTTAAGGAGAAATGACATTGTTTTACTAGGATTTATTAGAATATGATTTTAAATAATAGTAATTTTTGTCCCCTCTTTTCAATTATTATATCAATTATTTTTATCTTCTTCATGACATTTTAAACACAAATCAACCTAATTTTTCACTTTCTGGATGGAGCTTTACAAATAATATGTTTTTAACAGAGCATATTATGCATGTATTTCTTTGTTCCTTATTTTGATTTTTAAATCAGGAATTAATGTTGAATTTCATTCATATTCTCTCTATTTTTACTTTCCTTTAACTAATGATTATTTTATGTGTACTAGGTGCCAGACAGTCATGCATTGTAGGTATCACAATGAACTAAAGAGAGAAAGACAATTTTCAAGCTCTAATGAAGATTATACCATATATTACTCATAGTCCTAACAACAAACAGATGGCACACTCAAGAGGGATAATTCAAGAGATTATGATGAACAAAAATACAAAGATATGGGTAGTGTCTAAGAAAACAAACAACTGATAAGAAAGCATACATGGGTCAGCAAGATTGTAAAGTTTTAACTATCCCTTGTCCTGAAGGGACAAGGGGAGGTGAAGCTTTCCAGAACCCAGAGCAAAAGTTCTCTCATAGAGAGATTTGAGCACAGGAGCTAATAACAGAGTAATGTAGCCTAGAACACCTGAAGCTCAGAAGGGAGGGAAGCAGAGGAATTTATCCCTCGACTTCTTTCCTTCCAGCCTCAGATATCTTGCCAGTATCTTCCTTTGGTTAGATCTAACTGGAAGGCAGAGGGCATGGGATCCCAACCAAGCCAGGTTTCTGGAATACATAATAAGATGGAAAGGGATAGAGGATGTCAGCAACATGGAGCAGTGAACTGTTCCCTTTGTCTCTCCCCCTTTTGAACTACAATTAAACAGGCATTCACTGACCAATGGAGGAAGCACACACAGCACAACAGAATACCTGAGAGACACATGCAGCTGTACATCTGAGGGGGAATTGAGTGGCCCTCTTGGAAGTGGTGGAGATAGGTGAGCACTCCCTGCCCTTCCCCAGTGGCCCTGTGCACCTGCATGAATGCTTTTCAGCCTGGTGCAAGCACCCCACATGTGGGAACATGCATGGGGGGACCAGAGGAAGAGGTGGTGTCAGCCCTTAGCCCCCTTGTGATCACTTTTCTGGCAGCGGGAGGGAGCCCACTGTGCCCGCAGCAGCCTCAAAGAGTGTCTCTGGATCAGGCCCCACAAGGAAACCCCACCTACCAAGCACAGCAGTCAGCGGGAACACAGGCAGAGATAGGAGCAGGTCTACACACTGAGACAAGTGTACTCCAGGCCCGTATGAGCACACATAGTACTGTGGAGCCCTGAAAGACAGAAAATACCCGGGGACAACTGTAGGAAGATGTGGTGGTGGCCCTTAGCCTGCTCAAGATCGCTATCCCTGCAAGGAAGTGTCCACCATGCCCCTGCAGCCACAAGGAATGGCCCTAGCTTGGTCACAGGAGGAAGCCCTGCCCACCAAGCACAATCCACACAAAACCCTAAACACTCTTCAGGCTGGCACAAGCACCAATAGTACCCTCACAGCTTACGGCAGATGAGATGGGAACAGAAACTGCTCCTGCTTCCCCCTAGTGGTAGCAAGTGGAATCTGCAAACTAATATTACCACAAGTGTCCCAGCACAGGATTAGTTCATCAAACTCTGTGAGAAACTGCAGCAACATTCAGACCAGAAGGAAAATGACAATTCTCCAGAAACCAACCATGGAGGCACAGAAATTTACAATCTAAATGACAGAGAATTCAAAATAGTTGTCATAAAGAAACTCAACCCTTTACAAGAAAACACAGAAAGACAGTTCGATGAGCTCAGGAATAATATGAATTTCTTCACCAAGAGACTGAAACTATGAAAAAAAATCAAGCAGAAATTCTGGATATGAAAAACACAATTAGTGAAATAAAAAATAATCTAGAATCCTTAAGAAATAGAGCTGATTACAGAGGAAAGAATTAGTGATTCAGAGCATAAAAAATATAGAAATTCTACAGGTGGAGGAGGAGACAGAAATAAGATTTTTTAAAAACTGAAAGAGTTCTTTGAGAAACATCTGACTGAATTAGGAAAATCACCATAAGGATTATAGACATTCTAGAGGGAGAAAGGAGCAGAGAGTTTGTTCAAAGAAATAATAGCTGAAAACTTCCCAAACATGGGGGAGAAAGCAGATTTACAAATAAACAAAGCTAATAGAATTCCCAGTTTCATCAATACTAAAAGACCTTCTCCAAGGCATATAATAGTAAAACTGGCAAAAGCCAATAACAAATAAAAAATATTAAGGGCAGTAAGGCAGAAGAAAATAACCTATAAAGGAAACCCAATCAGGCTTTCAGTGGATTTCTTGGCAGAAACCTTACAGGTTAGGAGAGAATGGAATGATATATTAAAAATACTGAAAGACACTAACTTTCAGCCAAGAATGTTCTCTCCAGTGACACTTTTCTTCAGATATGGTGGAGAAATGAAAACTTTCCCAGATAAACAAAATCTGAGGGAATTTATTGCCACAAGATCTCCCTTAAAAGAAATAATTAAAGATGCCATCACACTGGAAAAAAATAGATAAAGATCTGAAAAGCCTTGAGTGAAGAGATAAACAGACATAATCAGAAAACTGCAGCTCTCTATCAGAACAGGGAGACAAATAGTCAATTATAGCTTAAAAGATAAAGGGAAAGAAAGCATCAAAAGTAACAATAAATACCTCAGTTTAGTCACAAACTTACAACATTAAGAACAGAAAAAATTGTAACAGCAGTAACTCAGAAGGAAAAGAGGAAAGGGATGGAACTTGCTTAGGTTAATGGAGAAAAGAGGCTATGAGAAAATGGACTATTTCATCTACAAGATCTTTCATACAAAGCCCACGGTAATCACTAAACAAAAATCAGAGCAAAGCCACTATTCACAAAGAGAGAGGAACTAAGAAAACCTCCTCAGAAAACCACCAAAATGAAATGGCAGTCAGAAATACAAAGGAAGAGAAACAATGAAAACATAGAACCAGAAAACAAAAGATAAAGTGGCAGTATTAACTGCTTATATATCAACAATCACTCTAAATGTAGATTGAATTCTCCATTCAAAAGACACAGAGTAGCTGGATGGATTAAAAGACAAGATCCAATGATATGCTGCCTCCATGAAACATATCTCAACTCCAAAGACACACATAGGCTCAGAGTGAAGGGTTAGAAGAAAATACTCCAAGCTAATGGCAAAAAAAAGAAAGCAGGTGTTGCCATACTTATATCAGACAAAGCAGACTTCAAGTTTAAAAAGACAATGAGAGACAGAGGGGCAGTATATAATGATAAAAGGGACATTCCACCAATTGGACATAACACTTAATAATATATATGCACTTAACACAGGGGCATCAAAGTACCTAAAGCAATTATTAACAGATCTAAAGGGAGAAAATAATAGCAACACAATAATAGTAGGGGATCTCAACACCCCACTTACATCAATGGAAAGATCATCCAGACAAATTGAACAAGGAAATAGTAGATTTAAATGAAACGCTTGGTCAGATGGACTTAATAGGTATATAGAGACCATTCCATCCAAAAACAGCAGAATACACATTCTTCTCAAGTGCACATGGATCATTCTCAAAGATAGACCATATGGTGGGAAACAAGGCAAGCCTCAATAAATGTAATAAGATTGAAATCATCTCAACCATCTTTTCCAACCATGATACTGGGAAACTAGAAATCAACTACAAGCAAAAAACACTGGAAAATTCAGAAATATGTAGAAACTAAATAGCATGCTACCGCACAACCATTGAATCAATGAAGAAATCAAAGGAGAAATTACAAAATACCTGGAGACAAACGAAAATGAAAGTGTAACATACCAACTCTTATGGGATGCAGCAAAAGTGGTCATAAGGGGGAAATTCATAGCAATACAGGCCCAACTCAACAAACAAGAAAAATATCAAATAAGTAATCCTAAACTGCACCTAACAGAACTAGAAAAAGAAGAACAAACAAAGCCCAAAGTCAGCAGAAGGAGGGAAATAACAAAAATCAGAGAAGGAATAAATGAAATAGAGACTAAAAAAACAGTAGAAAGCATTAATGGAATTAAGGACGAGTTCTTTCAGAAGATAAACAAAATTGATGAGCACTTAGGCAGATTACCCCCCCCCCCAAAAAAAAGAGAGAGAGAGAGAAGGCTCAAATAAATAAAATTAGAAATGAAAGAGGTGAAATTACAATAGACATTGCAGAAATATGCAGGATTACAAAAGAATACCATGAAAAACTATAGGCCAACAAATTGGATAACCTAGAAGAAATGGATAAATCGTTAGACTCATACAACCTCCCAAAACTGGATTAAGAAGACATGGAGAATTGGAATAGACCAATCACATGTAAAGAGACTGAAACAGTCATCAAAAAACAAAAGTCCAGGACCAGATGGCTTCTCTAGAGAATTCTACTAAACATTCAAAGAAGATTTAATAACTATCCTTCTCAAAGTTTTCCAAAAAATTGAAGAAGGAGGAACATTTCCTAACTCATTCTATGAAGCCAACATTACCCTGATACCAAAATCAGACAAGGACAACATAAAGAAGTAAAATTACAGCCCAACATTGCTGATGAATATAGATGCAAAAATCCTCAACAAAATCTTGGCAAATCGAATATTGCAATATATTAAAAAGATCATACACCACGATCAAGTGGGATTTATTTCAGGGATGCAAGAACAGTCCAACATTTGCTAATCAATCAATGTGATAGACCATGTTAAAAAAATGAGGAATAAGAATCACATAATCATCTCAAAAGATGCAGAGAATGCATTTGACAAGATCCAACATCCACTTATGATAAAAACTCAATAAAATGGGTATAGAAGGAAAGTACCTCAACACAATAAGGGCTATACATAACAAACCCACAGCCAACGTTATACTTAATGGTGAAAAACTGAAAGCTATCCCTCTGAAATCAAGAAAAAGACAGCATGCCCAGTCTTGCCACTTCTATTCACCATAGTACTGGATATTTCAGCCAGAGCAATTAGGCAAGAAAAAGAAAGAAAAGAAATCCAAATTGGAAAAGAAGAAGTAAAACTCTCATAGTTTGCAGATGATATGCTTCTATATATAGAAAATCCTAAAGAATCCATCAGAAAACTATTAAGAATAATAAACAACTACAGCAATGTTGCAGGGTACAAAATCAATTTAAAAAAATCAGTTGCATCTCTATACACTAACAACAAACTAGCAGAAAGAGAAGTCAAGAATACAATCCCTTTTACAATGGCAACAAAAAGAATAAAATATCTAGACATAAATTTAATCAAACAGGTGAACGACCTATACACTGAAAACTATAAGACATAATTGAAAGAAATTGAAGAAGACACAAAGAAATGGAAAGATACTCCATGCCCATGGGTCAGAAGAATAAACATAGTTAAAAATCCATACTACCTAAAACAATCTACAGATTCAATGCAATCCCAATCAGAATCCCAATTACATTCTTCACAGAAATAGAACAAAGAATCCTAAAATTTACATGGAACAAGAAAAGACCATGAATAGTTTCCTGAGAAAAAAGAACAAAGCTGAAGGCATCACAATCCCTGACTTCAAAATATACTACAAAGCTATACTAATCAAAACAGCATGGTACTGGCACAAAAACAGACACACAGATCAATGGAACAGACTTGAAACCACGGAAATAAAACCACACATCTATGGACAGTTAATCTTCTACAAAGGAGCCAAGAACATACAATGGAGAAGGGAAATTGTCTTCAATAAATGATGTTGAGGAAATTGAACAGACACATGTAAAAGAATGAAGGTGGACTCTTATCTTACACCATACACAAAAATTAACTCAAAATGGATTAAAGACTTGAAGATAGACCTGAAACCATAAAACTCCTGGAAGAAAATATAGGCAGTACACTACTTGACATTGGTCTTAGCAGCATCTTTTCAAATACCATGTCTCCTTGGGCAAGGGAAACAAAAGAAAAAGTTAACAAATGGGCCTACATCAGATTAAAAAGCTTCTACGAAGCAAAGGAAACCATGAACAAAATGAAATGACAACCCACCAACTGGGAGAAAATATTTGCAAATCATTTGTTCAACAACAGGTTGATCTCCAAAATATACAAAGAACTCATACAACTAAAAAACAAAAAACCTCATCAGAAAATGGGCAGAGGATATGAACAGACATTTTTCCAAATAAGATATACAGATTGCCAATAGACATATGAAACGATGTTCAACATCACCAATTATTAGGGAAATGCAAATCAAAACTACAATGAGAGGGGCTGGCCCCGTGGCCGAGTGGTTAAGTTTGCGCGCTCCACTGCAGGCGGCCCAGTGTTTCGTTGGTTCGAATCCTGGGCGCGGACATGGCACTGCTCATCAAACCACGCTGAGGCAGCGTCCCACATACCACAACTAGAAGAACCCACAACGAAGAATACACACAACTATGTACCGGGGGGCTTTGGGGAGAAAAAGGGGAAAAAATAAAATCTTTAAAAAAAAAAAACAAACTACAATGAGATATCACCTTAAGGTGGTCAGAATGGCTATAATTACCTAGACAAAAAACAACAAATGTTGAAGAGGCTGTGGAGAAAAATGAACCCTCGTCTACTGTTGGTGGGAATGCAAACTGGTGCAGCCACTATGGAAAACAGTATAGAGATTTCTCAAAAAATTAAAAATAGAAACACCACGTGATCAAGCTATTGCACTGCTGGGTATTTACCCAGAGAACTTGAAATCAATGATCCAAAGAGATTTATGCTCCCCTATGTTCATTGCAGCGTTATTCACAATAGCCGAGATTTGGAAGCAACCCAAGTGCCCTTCTATGGATGAATGGATAAAGAAGATGTGGTATCTATATATACAATGGAATACTACTCAGCCATAAAATAGACAAAATCATCCCATTTGCAATAACATGGATGAACCTTGAGGGTATGATGTTATGCGAAATAAGCCAGACAGAGATAGACAAATACTGCATGGTTTCACTCATATGAGGAAGATAACAAATACATGGATAAAATGAACAGATTAAAGGTTACCGGGGGGAAGAGAGTTGGGGGGTGGGCGAAAGGGGTAAAGAGGCACGTATATACAGTGACAGACAAAAATTAGACTACTGGTGGTGTGCACAATGAAGTCTATTCAGAAATTGATAAATAATAATGTACGCCCCAAATTACACAATGTTATAAACCATTTTGATCTCAATAAAATTACTGAAGAAAAAGATAGAAAGGAGTAAAGAGTCAATCTATAGAGACAAATGGAGAATAACTAGCATATAATATATAGAAACTGGCATTTAAGTAGGCAAGTATTATATAGAGTGATAAGTGCTATGACAGAGGAAATACTGCAACACATGGAAACTTTCAGAAGAGGCATCTCCAATATGCTGCTCTGTAGCATCTCTTGGACACTGTTCCCACCTGTTCTGGTCTAGTTAGATTGATATTTGCACCTGTACTCATATTCAGTATTTTAAAAAATATTTTATTATGGAAAATTTAAATTATACACAAAAGTAAAGAGAACAGTATAATCACCATGTGCCTATCACGTACCTTCAGCAATTTTCACTGCTTTTGAATCTTGAATCTGTGATTCCCCATACTCTTTTATATTTTATTTTCAAGAGATGTTTAAAAGAGATCCCAGTATTATGTGATTTTACCTGAAAACATTTAAATATCCATCTCTAGCTGTGAAGAATATTTAGAATAGATTTTGTATAATCATCTTGTCATTATTGCACCTAACATTGATAAATTAACCTAAGAAAATTTATTAAATTATTTAATATGATCTAATACCATCTATACTCAAATAAAATTAATTAAATTCTTTAATGTCATCTAATACCATCTATACTCAAATTTCCCTGATTCTATCAAATATATCTTTTCATGGTAGATTTGTTTTAATCAGGATCCAAACAAGATCTAGATATTATATTTAGTCTTTTCTCTAAGTATCTTTATTCTATAACTGTCCCCCTCCCGCCTGCTAATAATTCACAACATGCAATTGATTGAGGGAGAAACCAGGTCACTTGTGTTATAGAACGTCCCACATTCTGGATTTGGCTGATTGCTTCCTCGTGGTGTCATTTAATGTGTTCCTGTATCCCTGGTAATTCCCATAAACTTGTAGGTAGATCTACAGGCTTAAGTGTATTTTGGTTCAATTTTTGGAAAGAATACTTAGTGGGTGGTGATGTTTATTTCCTATTTCATTATATCTGGAAGCACATGATGTTTGATTTTTCTGCTTTCAGTGATGTAAAACTATCAGTCCAGTTCAGGTGATGTCGCCTGATTCTTTTATCAAGCTTTCAACATTTCACCTAATGATTTTAGCATTAATTGATTATCGTTGCCAAGATGTTTAACTCTGTATTCCTCTTGAGTTCATCAGTGGTAACTCTTCTGTAAAGAAGCACTCTCCATCATTAATTATTTGTTTATCCTGAAATATAGTTAATTTGGAAAGGGAGGATAAATACTTGATTTTTCCTCCTATTATTCATCAGTTTTCAGAACAATGAGTTGCTCCCTTAGCAAATTTCAATGATATCTAATGAATTTTTTATCATTATAAGTTTACCTATTTTTATATATTTGATGGGGTTTAGTCCATTGCAGTCATTATTGTGCAAATTGTGCCACTTTTTGGCCAGTGAGAGTTCCCTCAAGTAAACTTCTATATTCAGATTTTATTTAACTTGAAATTGGGTTCCCTCTTTGAATTATACTCACTCCAGACATTTACCCCTTTTTAGATACTGTATTTTGTTACTAGACTGCTGGGATACCATGTGAACACCCTTGAACGCTCTAGTCCCCAGCTACACATTTGGTAGTGTTCACTGACTAACATTCCAAGTTGAGTCTGGTTTGATTCTATGTTATACATGTCATTTAACTGACACTTGATTTCCAATAGCTCTCCACAGCCTACAAATTCAGTCTTTGCTCATTGGTAAAGAACTTCGAGCCCTCCATGATTTATTCTCTAAGTCATTTCTCGTTTTTGCTTCACCCTGCCTCACTGCTGCTCATTTGTCTTTCTCAGCTCTGAAAAGAGAGCTCTATGTTGGATACCACCTGCAAGTCTAGGCTCATGGAAGTTTCTGAGCTAATTCTGGGAAGGAAAAACGGACTTTGAAATCAAAATGGTAGGAGATGTGCTTGAATTTTTTGTCAATTCATCCAACTCCTTTTGTTCTGGTTCTAGGCTCACCAAGAAAGTACTGACAATTATTGGGTTTCCTAGGTAGGTCTTACTTTCAAGAAGAGACTGCTCTCATTGGAGAAATTCACACCTATTCCTTATTCAGTTACGGTTCACATTATAATCAAGTTCCTGGCAATCTCATTATAGGTGGCTTTCCATATTACAGCCTTTATAGAGGCTATAGGGAAATTCTATAGGGAAAAGGTATCCAAACTCCAGTGTCCAGTTACTATCACAGTCCTGTTTCTCAGTGTAAATAATCATTTGTCTTTCTGATCAGTCTTGTTAACCAGGGCAATGTGAATTTACCCCTTAAGTAACAAGTTCACTCTAGATGTGATGACAACTCAGATCTCTGAGTCAACAGGGCTGAGGGCTAGATGCTAGACCTTGGCATCATGGTAATGAATGTATCACTGTGACGCAGTCAGCAGCCTTTCCCCTGGCGACACAAGTCTTTGTGTTGGCCTCATCCCCATTTGTCTCATGTGAACATCTTCAGGTACAATTTGCAAGGCCCCACAGATTAGATTATCATGTAATGCAATTATTTTATTTTACAAATGAGAAAACTGAAACCATAGAAGGGGAGAATGTATCCAAGATCACAAAGACTCATAGAAAAGCATTCATTCCATGTTTCTTGATGCTCAGTTGAGCATCCTTTCCCTTGTTTAATAGTTCTTGATGGATAAAAAAGCATTTTCCTATTCTCATTTAGGCTTTATATATATTCAGGGATTATAAAACCCTAGTGATGCCTGAGAGCTTAGAGATCATCTAGTCTACTGTTTTTCAACAGAGATCTATGGACTGGATACATTAGAATGATCCCTGGAGATTTTTCATTCTATGGGACTGGGAGGCAGTGTTGATGAAAGACTATTTTTTAAATTTCCCAAGAGATTCTCCTGCACAGAAAGACTTGGGAAATCCTGATGTAATACAACTTACTTTTACAAATAAATTAATACAGTCTTAAGAAGGAGAAGGAATTTTGTCTTTGTGTATAGGGGCTCAAGTCACATCACACTTGACTTTTCAGCAGTTATTTACTACTCCAGCACTATGTACTGTCTGTACAGATTGGAGATTTTCAAGGTGGAAGATCTATGTTAGGGAAGTCAGAAAAGCAGCACAGTATCCTAGAATAAATCCTAGATCATATTGTGAACTCAGTCCTGAAAGTAATTTGGACACAGATGTTTTCTGCTTCTATTGCTGCTACCTGTATAACTTATGCTGTTGGACATATTCAAAAAGGCAGAAAGATCTGATTAGAAGAAGACAATGACAAACATTACTATCACTGAATTTAGAGAAATAACTATAGATGAGGTCATTAAGTCAAAGTTGGATGCACTTTGGAAATGAAATCAGGTTCTGAAGGACCTCACTGCAGATTATTCAGGTCTTTGTGGTTTGTTCTCAGCTACACACCAGGATTAGGAATGTAGGATGTACTTTAGCACTAATGGGGAGTTCTGGGGCTGTAAGCTCATATACCTCTTTCAATTGTCTATGCCAGTACCTCCTTAGATGTATGTCTGTACGTTATTTTCCTTAGTGATATTGAGCACTTGGATATGCCAGGCACAGCCATAAAGAATTCCATAATCAGGTAAGGGAATAAAGCAGTTTATATAGGCCTGAAATAAAAGAAGAAGTTCACTAACTGCTGGATGTGTTCAGAGACAGGAAATATCACAGTCAATTTGTGGGAGATAATTGGAAGTTTGATGGCATATGAGGTGAGCCTTGGAGAGTGAGTAGTTGGGGGACAGGGAGAGAAAGAGAGAGAGTCATTCATTCCAGGCGCAAGAAACTGTATGAACAATGGCATGGATGCATTGGAGTGCAAAATATATTGTGAGACTAACTCAGAGACCTCTACTTTGTATATCTTCTTTGAAAGAATGTTCCTACCCTCTAGTTCCCTCAAGAAACTTTAAAATGTAAACTTCTGTCTTCTATGTATTATTAAGGTCTTAATTGATTGGTGGTAAACAGAGAGGTGTACTTGAGCATTACCTATCGGCCAAATGTGGTATTAACAGAAGCCTAAAGCTCTGACAATGAGATAATACCATGAAGGGTGGCACAGTGTTAAGGAAAAAAGAGCAAACGATCTGGAATCATAGGAACAAAATTTGAGGCTCTTCTCTGCTACTAATTAACGATATGATCTTGGGTTTTTATTCAGTCTTTTGGATTTCAATTTCTTTATTTACATAGAATATGAAAAAGCCTCCTCTTTCTAGCTCTCCAGGTTGCTATGAGGATCAAATAAGACAGGTGCAAAATTAGGTGTTAATATGGAATTTAATTAGTACTAGCCATAATAATGGTAGTTTAAAAGTTTTGTATCACTTAAAAATTTTTATACACATGCCAAATGAGGGGTGTTTTTCATTTTTTTTCAAAGCATTAATCTTGTAATGTCAAGAATAAATTTCTAAGATGAATCACTGATATAAATATCACATTCTGATTCATAAGTCCTTTCTGGATGGCTCAGAGACATTTAACTGTTAATATGATTATGAAAGGCCAGGAGGCTGAATCATTGATGGGGGAAAAAGAATCAGTTTTTGTGCATTGATCGGACTTCAGTAGCTGATATTGTCTGTCTAAAGGAGCTGGGCACAATGACTCTCCTTGCATCCTTTGGTTTCAAGTGTATTCCTATTATCATTTAACTCCCGAACGTGAGTTTGGAAAGGTGACATTTGTAACTGAAGATCACCGCAAACAAACTCTCATTTCTAAGGCATCAAGCTGGATGTGTTGTCATGAGGCCATCATACTATTCTATCTGCCAAATTTGTTACAAATGTGTTTTCTCAGTAATTTGCTTTTGGTTTTTCTCATGGTATTTTTTTTAGAGAGAGACGATACTATCCTTAATAAAACAGATAAAGAATATTCATAAGCAATGAACAAAGAAAGAAATGGAACTAGTTAACAAACATTTGGAAGCATGTTTACTCTCACTAATAGCCAAAGAAATAAAATGTAAATCACTGAGATATTGTTTCAACCTATCAAACTGGAAAATATTTAAAAGAAAAGTAACTGGGAAAATTCATAACATCCTACAATGTAGGAATACTTAAATGAAGTATGATACAATAATTAAAACATGTTCTAAAGAATATATAACAATGAAGAAATAATCACAAAAAGAATCCCAATGTATTTTATATACTTGAGAAATATCAAACATGAAATCAATGATGTAGAAGGAAATGCAGTAAAAAGTTAATAGCAGTCACTGCTGAATGGTTGTATTACAGTTTTTTATTTTTTACTTTTGGTTTCTAAATTTGCTCCAATGAATTTTACTGTTATTATTAGTAAAAACTAAAAAACCCGAATATGTGCATATGCATTCGTACAATCATGCACACTTAAGAATCATCTTCTAGAGTTGCTTGTTTCTGTTATATTAAGTGTGTAATCTATCCAATATGACAGGCACATTCTTTATTTAAAATTTTATTGTGGTGAGAAGACTTAATATGAGTTCTACCCTCTTAAATTTTGTGTGTGATACGTTATTTTTGACTATAGGGACAATGTCATATAGCAGACATTGCTCCAAAGAGAGCTTATTCATATTCCTTAAATGAAACTTTATGCCTGTTGATTAATAATTGCCCATTTCTCCCTCCTCACCCTCTGGAAACCACCATTCCAGTCTTTGATTTTATGCATTTGACTACTTTAGATACCTCATATAAGTGAAATTATGCAGTCCTTGTCTTTCTGTGCCTGGCTTGTTTCTCTTAACAAAGTCCATCCATGTTGTGGAGTATTGCAGAATTTCCTTCGCTTTTAAGGCTGAATACTCCTCCATTGTATGTATATACTACATTTTCTTTATCCATTCATCTGTCAATGGACATTTAGGCTGTTTCCACATCTTAACTATTGTGAATAGTGCTGCAATGAACATGGGAGTGCTAATATCTTTCTGATCTTGATTTCAATTCTTTTGGATATATACCCAGAATTGGGATTGTTGGATCATATGGTAGTTCAATTTTTTCGTTTTTTGAGGAGTCTCCATACTGTTTTCCATAGCAGTTGCACCATTTTGCATTCCTATCAACAGCAGCAAAGGTTCCAATTTCTCTACATCCTTGCCAACATGTGTTACTTTCTGTATTTTAATTTTTTTATAATGGCCATTCTAACAGATATGAAGTGATACCTCATTGTGGTTTCAGTTTGCATTTCTCTGATGATTAGTGGCAATGAGCATTTTTTCATATAACTGTTGGCCATTTGCACATCTTATTTGGACAGATGTCTATTCAAGTCTTTAGTATGTTACTTTTAAATTGAGCTGTTAGTTTTTACACTGAGTTGTATGAGTTCCTTATATATTTTAGAAATTAACCCTTCATCAGATATATGGTGTGCAAATATTTTCTCCTATTCTGTAGGTTGCCTTTTCACTTTGTTGATTGTATTCTTTGCGGAAGAAGTTTTTTAGTTTGATGTAATACCACCATTTTGGTTTTTTGTTGCCTGTGCTTTTTGTGTCATACCCATGGAACCATTGCCAAGACCAATATCATGAAGCAGCATTCTTCAATGAGCCTCTACTATGCATGTGGTTCTTATTTCTTTCTTGGAAATCTCTTACTCCTTGTTTGGTCTTCTGTATTATACATACTTGATAGTTTAGATATAGACATCACATATATTTGCAAACCAAGTGTTTTCAGCTACCTATTCACAAATTTCAGTGGGGATATATGCAGATTGGATCTTTACTACACACATTTGGGGCATAAATTTACATAATAAAATGGCTACTATTTTTGCTATTTAAATATACAGTTTTTTCTTACGGGAGCAAGGAGCAAGCAGAAAAGAAGATTCAAACTGACATTTACACTGTAGACCTGAAAGTAGAATTTTATCCAAGAAAGCATCACTTCGTTGTTACCTAGTGAATATTATCTCTGACAGCATGTATTGCATGACTACTTGCTGAGTCATGACTACTACCAAGTAAATATTCCGTTTATGAATTTTAATGCAATTTTGTTTTTTAATTGAATCATTCTCATCTTATGACTTTGATAGAACACACATTAAAGGCTTAAAGTACACAGAAGTGAGCAGTTTTCTCTTATGTAATGTTGCAAAGTATATGAATAGTAATGTGAGTCAGCCGATAGAGCAGAGTTCCTAGCCAGGAGACTTGCGATTTGAGCTTTGAATATAACTCTTATTATGTGTTTCGACCTTGTATAGACAATTTACTCTGAGTCTCATTGTTCCTATCTGTAGAATGGGACTAATAGCACGTGACTTGCTTACTTTTAAGGTTTGTTTAGAGACTGGAAAAGTGATAATACATGGAAATATACTAACACCTTGTGTGCCCAGCTTGACCACCTACTCAGTTATTTGGTAATTAATTAAAGGGAAGAAAATATGCACAAGTTGCTGATTTAATTTCTAGTTAAGTAATTGGCTTCACACTGTGTCATACCCTAATTTAGTCCTGCCACTCAGTAAATATGTGCATCTATATAAGAGATTAGCTGAGAGTGGGTGGTCGTTCAATGTTGATCTATCTCAGCTGTAGGAAAACAATCTCCATGTGTACCCTATTTGTGCTTATGAGTCAGGAGCAGGACTTGGTATAAAGAACAGCATGTTGATGTTTACAAGGTTAGAAATATGGGTACAATTCATAAACACCTCAAATAATACTTCCTTCTTGAAAGCTTTCCTTCTCCTCTGGCTTACTCCTCTCTAATATTGAATGTAACATCTACTCTCTTTGTTATATGGCCAAGCTCCATGAGGACAAAGTATATGTCAGTTAGTCAGTTTTGCTCACCACTGAGTCTGTTGTGTCTATTACAGTGCTTGACACATGGCAGATGCTCAAGAATTATCATACTAAGTACAATATATACTACTTATATTTATTATATATTGTTTTATTGTATTATATTATATACATATAATATGTATGTACATAAAACTGTTGATTTACAGATTCATTAATCTTACCATCACCTCTCAGCTTCTACCAGAGTCAAGTACTTTTTAGGTGCACAGCAAATGGTGACTGTATATTTTTCATATTATTTAGAATGAGGCAGTAGGAGGGCAGTAACCTATTTTTTTACAGTAAATCCAAATGTTAATCCTTATATAACACTCAAATGCATACCGTATTTTGCCTAAGTAGGATACTGTCCTCAATAATTTGCAAATACATGCACCAAAATTTATTTTCCATTCATTGAAAACTGCCAGTCCAGAGATGAATAGGAAAGCGGTGATTAAAGTTTTGGAGCAACCCAGTCTAACGTAGGGCTGGAGGCTCATTTGAATTTCCTAATTATCTCTGGTCCAGATCTTCAAGCTTGCCGTCCTCCCTGAGGCTCCTGGTTATTTTTTCTAATAGATGTCTCAGTCTTGTTAATCAAACAAGTCCTCAATATGAAATATAAAACTCATCATCAAATTGAAGTTGCATTGAATTTGTTTTAGCAGAGGTCTGAAGCTACTTTGTAGTAATGACTAACTTCAGGGAGTAATTTGCTGTGGCTTTAACAGTGTGTTAGGCTCACACCTTCTGAGTTATAATGTATTTACCTGCTGTATTTAGTTGCCAAAGGAAAAAATAACGGATCTTCCCATTTGTACTAAAAGAGCATTAACAATAAATTCTATAACTTAGTGAAGTTTGTATAAAATGCATGTGTGTGAATATATCTCTCCATACATATATATATGGTATTTATTCACATTTCTAAATGGGAACATCAATAAGTTATATTTCATCACTGATTTAACGGTTTTTGTAAATAACAAGATTATGAAAATCCCTAGTCCGCAGACATGAAAAACAGCATTCAAATCTATAATGCCTAAAGGGCATACTTTTGAATAACATCTAGGTTTTATGCTCATAAATTTATTCCAAATGTTAGATGATTGGCATTTCATTTTTTAATTTCTTTCAGACCTGACAATCTGGATTGCAAATTGTAAGCCAACATCTCTAAACTTATTTTTGGTTTTATATGTTTCAAAATCTCCCCCTTTTGTGTGTGTGAGTGTTTGAGTGTTGTGTGTGTGTGTTTGGAGAGACAAACTGAGATCGTCCAACTTTTTTCCTTCATTAAACAAACCTTGTAAAAGGAAAACTATGCTTTACTTGTAGGATTCTTTCCTTTTTGATATAGTTCCTTCTTAATATTTTTGTTTTATTATTTAGCAAAGAAAACTAAACATACCTGCTAGTGTATCGTTCCTGGTGAGATTAATGTTTAATATGTATAAAACAACAATACTTGTACATTTTCTTCTTTACTAACCACAAAAGTACCCCAGGCATCAAAATAGTTCTCTCCAAAGTTTGGGGGAAAATG
This sequence comes from Equus asinus, assembly GCF_041296235.1. Taxonomy (NCBI): domain Eukaryota; kingdom Metazoa; phylum Chordata; class Mammalia; order Perissodactyla; family Equidae; genus Equus; species Equus asinus. The sequence continues at coordinate 128,976,801 of NC_091820.1, forward strand.
AGTAGTATATTTGAAGTGCTTTGCCGGCACCATGCTGTCAAATGTTTTTACCTGTGTAGCAGTTAACTGGGTCTCAAGTGAATTAACTTTTACCCCCTCCAGAAGCAGGACAATTGTAGGAATTTTCACTGCAGGCTTCACAACATGAAACAGAACTGTCACTCCAGAGTGAGTTTGAAGAGCAGTCAACGGAAAGTTAAATTTCCTTACCTTTGACTTGCTCAGTTAAGTTTGGAGAATATTCCCGTATTTGTGTTTGGAATCACAGCTCCTCTTCAGCACTCAACCCTGAAGGGAAGTCATTCCCTGGTCTGTTTTCACTATGCTGACTTCATGACAGCCCCATGTCTGAACAGTATTTTCATCTCATGTGACTGAGTGGAAACATCTTATGTTCAAAATGGTAACTTTTAATCAAGGGAAAATTCTGGGAAGATTTTTGCCTCTGATACGTGGGTTCACTTACTCCATCATTCATTCACTAATTCATTTCTTCAAAACACATTTGTTAAGTACCAATTACAATCTAGATTCTAAACAAGATACTGAAGATAGGACAAAGAATACAATATAAATCCTACGATTAGTGAGCTCAGAATCTTAGAGAAGGAAATGAAGCATAAATAACACTTAAACAAAGCTATAACTATAGTATCATTTAGAAAAACAACTTATAACAATAAACAAACAAATAGCCAGCATTGGATCATCAAAGTCTTCCACAGATAAATGAACAAAGGCCCACAAAGGTTTCAAGTACCTCCTGGAAGTGCAATCTCAGTGCTATGGAAGTTTGTATACAGGAGAGGTTAGTCCTGCCTTGGGTGTTGATCAGAACATCAAGCAGCTGGAACTTCGATCAGAAGGGTTTACAGAAATGGAAAAGTGGAGAAGGGCGTTCTCCGTGAAGAGAAGGATAACAAAGGCGTAAAGGTAGGAAGATCAGATTTATTTGAAGTCAGGTAAAGGTCATGCTGTAAAACATGATGTGAGTCTTCCTTCTCCTAGTGAGTAGGGACAGTAAAAGATCACCGTGGTCTCTTTCACAGATAAACAGGATACTTTCCAGAGTGATTGTCATCTGCATATGCTGAGTCACTATTACCATCCCTTTGTGTAGAGCTATTGAGGCCAAGCTCCCTGGTTAGGTTAGATGCTTTCATTTTGTTTTGTGGTCATGGAGAGTACCATTAACACTGCCTAGGAGCCTCTCTAAATTATCCCATTGGTCACAGAGGAGCCCACGAAGAGAATGAGTCATCAAACCTCCTGCTTAATGAATTAAATCTCTCAACCACATGGATGGTGTGCGCGGAGTGTAGTATCATACCCACATACAAAGGACTTGACATGTAATCCTAGGCTGTGACACAGGCCAATGAATTGACTGTCTATAGGTGAATTTCTTTACATTTAGCCTTCTGCAGTGACAAAAAGACAGTGGCAGTTTAATTCATCAGGAGATTGTTGTGTAAATGCACAGTCTATTGTCATTAGGATTTGGTCTTGCAGATAAATGCACATTGTACAAGCTTGCTTCTCCATGGCTACTTATGACAAAGTACAGTAAATTAAAATAACTTTATTTCCTATCTTCTTCAAGAGTCATTACTTCTTGTCTGTCCTTCATAGAGTTATGGAACTTTTAATCAAGAAAATATTTTAGTACAGCATTTTTCGAAGTGCAGTCTGAGAACAGCTGTCTCAGATGTCCTCTTTTTATGATCTAGACTCTGGAGTCACAGTCTAATCCAACTGAATCAATATCTAGGGATGAGGCCCAAGCACCTGTATTTTTAATAAGCTTCCTGGGTCATCTCATATAAATTAAAATTTGACAATCACTACCTTTTAAGATAGTCTAACTCCATCATTTCTCAAATCAGTAATCTGCAGTTCAGAAAGGAGAAGTGACTTGTCCAGGGTTACAAAACAAGTATCCACAGAATTCAGCCTTCCCCAGGCTTCTGAGATCTGAGTCCAGGATTTTTTCTACCACACTGCAAGATTTGGATATACTTCCCCCACAATCATATGCCTGTCGTGCAAAATTTTCAGGAGGGAACATTTTTAGTGATTAGCCACTATCAATATACAAACTCTTTTCGACTTATAATGACATATTTAAATGTAATTGTTTAGAGTACACTTGTGGCAATAGTTCCATGTTCAAGAGAATGATTTAATTGAGAATGTAGTATCAACACAGAATCTTTTATACAGAAAACATTAATCAAAGATAACTGGCAAGTTTATAATGTTGTCTCAATGTAGACTTTAGATTTGTGCCAAAACTTTGTATAGGCATGATGGAATTACAGAAAATGATGCTGTGAAACTAAACACCGCAGGTTGACTAGCCCACACTGAAGACTAAAACTCCTATCCACTTTATATGTTCTCTTTCTTGGAGTCATTGTGCCTAGTGCCTTTGTTCTTCTCAGTTACTGTTGTGTTGGTGAAAGTGAGGAGAACATTCTGGACCCTGCCCACAAGGAATGGCTGCAGAAGTCACTGTTTAATTGCTTTGAAAATTTATTAAAAAACATTTCATTTCGAGTATCGTGGCTTAAGTAATAGCTATCAGTTGAAATGGGGTATCATTTTGGAACCTGGAATAACAGGCTTTCTGCATGCTCTACCAAGACTTTATGAGAGGCAAGGCCCAGTTGTTGAAAATGCTTAAGATGATTTCTCCTGTGGAATGTGGGCTTTGGATACTGAAAAATTGGAGCTTTTATCCGTGCCCACATGTAGTGTAGTTTTATAGAAAAATGAAAACTCATGGGTAGATTGGTTAATTTTTAAGAAGGTGGCTCTACAGAATACCAATTCCCTGCCAGGTGGATTCAGTTTAGTGTAAGACCTTTTTTTCTTAAAATGACAAAGGTTTTGAATCTGAGAACTGTTGGCCTGCTTTTATGGGCACTGCTAGTTATTGTCCCTTCCCTGTGTTCTGCATCTCATCCGATCTGATCAAGTGCTTTCCCAGAGCCAAAGGATTTCTCAGGGTTTTGGAAGTCTTGTTTGGTAGCTCCACAAATTAAACTCTCGTATTTTGAATTCTCAGACCTCACCTCTGGCAATGTTTTAGTTTCCTATTGGGATTGGAGAGGAGGAAGAAAAAAATCACTTCACCTCAATTAAAATATTCCCCACATATGCTAATCATCTCAGCTAATAGTTGAGAAGGGGCTTCAGTAACCATTAGAAATATTGACTCATGGAGCCAGCTATTTTGTAGAAGGACTTCTATGTAACACCTCTTTCAGTAAGGACCTGCTCCATCATCTTCAATGTCCTACCTGTTTACCTCTCAGGGCCCCTTCATTTTTATGGACTTTTTTCTCAATTTCCTATTTTGTGTCATTAACATGATCTAAAATGTGAGATAATTACCAAGTGTTCATGACTTGATCATTACTGTGTTTATGTCACTTTCTGTTTTGTAATAAGGCAACCATTTGCCTGTAGGCTCAGTCATAAGTACTGGCCCTTTTCCTATCTGTAAAAATAACTACGTAGAATTCAATGATCTGTAAATTCTCTTCCCACTTCAACATCTAACATGTGGTTAGACCTAGGGCACATTTTAATCTATCTTGTCTGTATTTTTTCTTTTGATATATGTTTGTAAAAGGGAGAAAGCTAATGTTTGTGATTTTAGAAAAGAGCTACATCCCTGTATTCTCAAGTGAGGAGATAGTTGATTTCAAGTTAGAACATGTTACAGTAAAAAAGGCTATTGTAAAAGCCCTTGTGACAATAGGCACCACTAAATGAGATGCATTAGGAGGTATATTATAGCTTTGTTTTAATATCCCTATATGAAGAGTGTGTGAAAAGCATATAAGTGTTTCCCATTTGCAACCTCATTTTGAATACCATTTTATTTTTAAGAGAGAAGTTCAGAAATATAGGTAAAATCAAATCAAACACTGTTACTATGGTTATTGTCTGTTTAATGGAAACGTTTGAAGAATGTTTATCCTTGACATCCTCCAAATGAAGTTCAGTGTGTTGTGCACAGGGGAATGGATGCATTCATCCTGACTTGAAAAAAAAGCTCCGGCTTTGTTAAAGACACTTAAAACGTTATGTTCTCAACTAGGCATTAAAATCCAATTTTGTGATAAAAAATAAGTTCTATATATAGATTTTAGGCCAAAATATGAAATTCATCATCAAAAGAAATTTAAGACACTAGGAATATATGTAATGTTTCCATTTTTTGAAAGCAATGGTAAATTAAAAAGCTAGATAATGAATGCTAGCACTAGGTTGGAGTTTTAATTTCCTATGTAATATGAGGGTCATTTGTCTCTCCCCTTACCATTTTCTTAATTAACAGACCATATTAGACTCATATGAGCAGTTTACCCCTTATACAGTGCTCTGGGTTGTTGTATAGTAAATTGAGGATACATCCATTTTCTACTTTTCTCTAATAGGATAAGATCTTTGGGGTGATTTCCAGTCTACTAGTGAACAATAAGCACTGTTAGCTCCAGATGGTGAGAAACTGAATGCCTTGCAGGTGCCGTGAACCTAAGACAGCAGAGAGGAGGAGTTGGATGCATTCGTTGAAAGTACAGTGGTGACAAGCAGTAGGGATACCAGTGGAGACAAGCTTTGACTTCATTTTAGTGGACTAAGTGTTGAATTCATTTAGTGGGCTAACATGCATTCTGAGTTGTTCTCTTTGTAATTTTATTGCTTATGCAGGTGGATAAAATGTTGACCGGTGAATCTACTCCAGGGAGTCCAAATATGTATTCTTTGAATGTGGTATATTAACATAAGCTTTGGTTTTTATAGCTCTATTGAGCTATAATTGTTTGCACATATTTAATGTATACAATTTGAAGAGTGTGGACATATGCAAAAACCTGTGATACCATCACCATAATCACTAGATAATAGACATATCCATCACCTCCAAGAGTTTCCTTGTATCCTCTTCGTGTTTTGTGGTAGGAGCACTTAACATGAGATCTACCCTCTTAACAAAATTCTAAGTGTATCATAGATTATTGCTAACTAGAGCCCATAAACTGCAATATGGCAAACAGTCACACAAAATAAACACAGACTTACTGAATGATGTTCAAAATATTTTTAAAAAAAGAAGTGAGGGAATGGAAGTGGTGATGTAGTTAAGAAGACAAGGAATAGCCATAAGCAAAAGCCAACACCAAACAGAAGGTCAGGTTAAAGCAAGTCTTTTAAAGACATTGCCTGGGGGTAACCTCTTCTAAGCCACCACTGCTTCTGTTGGCTGTATGGCTGATTGGTTGGTTGGTTTTAATCAAGTTTATTAATGCAAAAGTTCTAAAGTAGTTTTGCAGCCTTGAAGAACCAATTAAACAATAGCATTTGAAAACTGTAAGTAGAGATGCTATATTCTTTTGGTATTTAAGCATGCTGCTACATTTGGGCCATTACAATAAAGCAAAACAATATTTTTAAGGTGAATTTATTGAGGTATAATTTACATACAGTAAAGTTCATCTTTTTAATGTGTACAGTTCTATGAGATTTAAGAATCATGCAATCCTGGACCAGCTGGTGGTGCAGCGGCTAAGTTCGCATGTTCTGCTTCTCGGCAGCCCAGGGTTTGCCAGCCTGGATCCCGGGTGCGGACATGGCACCACTTGGCACACCATGCTGTGGTAGGCACCCCACATATAAAGTAGAGGAAGATGGGCACGAATGTTAGCTCAGGGCCAGTCTTCCTCAGCAAAAAGAGGAGGACTGGCAGTAGTTAGCTCAGGGCTAGTCTTCCTCAAAAAAAGAAAAAAAAAAGAATCATGCAATGCACTTTTAGAACATTCCCCCATCAAACCATAAAGTTGCCTCATGTCTCTTTGTTGACAGTCCTCTCTTTCCATGCCCAGATCCTGGCAGTCACTGATCAGTCTGTATCCCTGGACATTCACCTTTTCCAAATGTCATAGGGATGGGATCGTCTAATACAGAGTCTTTTGTATCTGTTTTTTTTTTTCATTTGGCATAATGCTTTTTACATTCATCGCTATTGTTGCATGGAACAATTGGTTTTTAGGATAAAATAATGTACATACTTTGAATTATAAAATACAGAAAAAAAGATGAGGAAAAGTAACCAATAATTCTACTGCAAAGGTAAATAGCACATTAACTGTTTTTTAAACATTTACTTCCAGGCATTTATTTATGTATGTATCATTACACACACACACACACACACACACACACACACACATGCTTTGACCTTCTACTATATATATATATATATGAAAATATATAGTTTTGTACTTTTTCAAATAACATTATATTAAAATTAATTATTTCTCATGTCTTTACTGTCTTCATGAGTCTAATTTTAAGGGCTGCAAATACGATATTGTATGTCAGTTATTTAGCCATACCTATATGTTTAGATATTTTTGGTTGTTTCTAATTTCTTACTATCATAACACAACAGTGGACATTTTCAGGTATAATGCTTTTGAGAAGTAGAAACCTTAGATGTCGGATGATCAGATTTTGCATCTGAAGATGAAAAAGGGAATCTAGTGTAAGTGTGATGAATGCAAAACAAAGAGAATTGTATTACTCAGAATAGGGAGTCTGATAGGAATGGATGCATATGAGAGAAGCAGTACTGTGGTACAAACATAGACTCCAAAAATTGTAAAATACAAAAAAACAGTGTATAGGAATAGCTTTCCTACATTCAATACATTGTATGAAATACTTGATCTATATTATCTCATTTAACTCTTACAACAAACTTATGAAGTGGTGTGGTAGGTAGACTGCTCCCCTAATGCCTGGAACCTGTGTCTATGTTACCATACATGGCAAAAGGGACTGTACAGATGTCGCTAAGGTAAGAGATCTTAAAATGGGGACATTATTCTGGATTATCCTTGTGGACCCAGTCTAGTCAACATTAGCCCTTAAAAGCAGAGAACTTTCTTTGACTAGAGTAAGAGATATGGCAGACAGAAAAGTCAGAGGGATCCAAAGTATGAGAAGGACTCAACAAACTACTGCTGGCTTTGAGGCTGGAAGAGGTAATGTGACAAGGATTGCAAGTGGTGACAATGAGCTGACAGAGGATCTGAGCTGACAGGCAACAAGGAAACAGGGACCTCAGTCCTACAACCACACAGAACTGAATTCTGACAATACCTGAAGGAGCTGAGAAGTAGAGTCTTCTCTAGAGCTTCTAGATAAGAGTCCAGGCTGGCTGATACCTTGATTTTAGCCTTATGAGACCTCGAGCAGAGAAACCAGCTGAGCCTACCTCGACTTCTGACTTCCAGAATTGCGAGGTAATAAACTTGTGTCATTTTAATGTGATAACCATGTGGTAATTTGTTATGATAGCAATAGAGAACTAATACAGTTGGGCCCTCTTATTATCCCCACATAATAGTTAAAACTGAAAATTTGGAGGGGTCTATCGATTTCCTCAAGGTCACTTTGTGGTCAAGTCCAGATTTAATTCCAAGTCAAACTGAATTTTGGAGACCATTTTAGTATATATATATTTTTTTCTAGATCACTTATTTTGTTACTTTAACTATGGACATAGCGTTCTTTTAATGACTTTAAAATTTTTCACATTTCTTTGGTATCATCAATTTTTTAAAGATTTATTAAATACTCTGTTTATATCCCTAATGCTATTCATTTGTTCCATCTCTGTTTTCTAGTTCTAGGTTTGACTATTTTATTGGTTATTTTAAACAAACAGCCTTCACTTATATGTGGGAGATAAACAAACACATTGATCTGGAGAATAGATTGGTGGTTATCAGAGGGGAAGGGAGTAGGGGGAGGGTGAAAGGGGAAAAGGGGCACATGTGTATGGTGACAGATGGAAACTAGACTTTTGGTGGTGAACACAATGTAGTCTATACAGAAGTTGAAACATAATGATGTACACCTCAAATTTATATAAGGTTATAGATGGACATTACCTGAATTTAAAAAAAAAAATAAAATGTGTTTAGATCATTAAAAAAACAGCCTTTACTTGTATTAGTCAACTCTACTGTGTTCTTTCTGTATTCTGTTTATTAATCTCTTCTACTTTCTTTTGATTGATTTTTAATTTGTTTATTGTGGCAAAATAGACATAACATAAAATGTACCATCTTAACCATTTTTAAGTGCACAGTTCAGTAGTATTAAATATGTTCCTAACGTTGTGTAACCATCACCACTATCCATTTCTAGAACTCTTTTCATGTGGTAAAATTGAAAGTCTATACCCATTAAGAAATAACCACCCATTCCTCCCTCCTCCCATCCCCTGGAAACCACCTTTTACTTTTCTGACTTTATGATTTTGACTAATCTAAGTACCTCATGTAAGTGAAATCGTATAGTATTTATCTTTCTGTGACTGGCTTATGTCACTTAACATATTGTCTTAAAGTTTCATTCATGTTGTAGCATATGTCAAAATTCCCTTCCTTTTTAAGACGGAATAATATTCTATATAATAGTATTTCATTGTGTGTATATACCACATTTTTCTTATCCATTCAGCTGTCGATGGACACTTGGGTTTCTTTTATGTTTTAGCTAGAATGAATAATGCTGCTATGAAAATGGGTGTACAAATATGTCTTCAAGACACTGCTCTCAGAAGTAAACAAAATAGAGACTAAAAAAAAACTAGAAAAAATTAACGAAACCAAGATCTGGTTCTTTAAAAAGATAAACAAAATTGACAAACCCTTAGCTAGACTCACCAAGAAAAAAAGAGAGTAGGCTCAAATAAATAAAATCAGAAATGAAAGAGGAGAGATTACAACGGACACCTCAGAAATACAAAAGATAATAAGAGAATACTATGAAAAGCTATACACCAACAAATTGGATAATCTAGAAGAAATGGATAAATTCTTAGAGACATACAACCTTCCAAAAGTGGACCAAGAACAAGTAGAGAATTTGAATAGACCAATCACCAGTAATTATATCGAAACAGCAATCAAAAACCTCCCAAAAAATAAAAGTTCAGGACCAGATGGCTTCCCTGGTGAATACTACCAAAAATTCAAAGAAGACTTTATACCTATCCTTCTCAAACTCTTCCAAAAAAGTGAAGAGGAGGGGAGGCTTCCTAACTCATTCTAGGAAGCCAACATTATCCTGATACCAAAACCAGAGAAGGACAACATCTAAAAAGAAAATTAGAGGCCAATATCACTGATGAACATCGATGCAAAGATCCTCCACAAAATTCTAGCAACTCGAATACAGCAATAGATTAAAAATATCATACATCATGATCAAGTTGGTTTCATTCCAGGGATGCAGGGATGGTTCAGCATCCGCAAATCTATCAACGTGATACACCACATGAACAAAATGAAGAATAAAAATCACATGATCAAATCAGTAGACACAGAGAAAGGATTTGACAAGATATAGCACCCATTTATGATAAAAACTCTAAATAAAATGGCTATACAAGGAAAATACCTCAACATAATAAAGGCCATATATGACAAACCCACAGCAAATATCATTCTCATGAGAGAAAAACTGAAAGCTATCCCTCTAAGAACAGGAACCAGACAAGGATGCCCACTGTCACCACTATTATTTAACATAGTATTGGAAGCCCAGGACAGAACAATCAGGCAAGAAAAAGAAATAAAAGTGATCCATATTGGAAAAGAAGAAGTGAAACTATCACTCTTTGCAGAAGACATGATTTTATATGTAGAAAACCCCAAAGAATCCACTAAAAATCTTTTAGAAATAATAAATGAATACAGTTAATTTGCAGGATACGAAATAAAAATACAAAAATTTGTTGTGTTTCTATGCACTAAAAACAAAGTAGCAGAAAGAGAAATTAAGAATACAATCCCATTTACAAGTGCAACAAAAAGAATAAAATACCTAGGAATAAACTTAACCATAGAGGTGAAAGACCTGTACATATAAAACTATAAAACATTGTTGAAAGAAATCGAAGAAGACACAAAGAAATGGAAAGATATTCTGTGCTCTTGGATTGGAAGAATTAACATAGTTAAAATGTCCATACTTCCTAAAGTAATCTAACACAATCCCTATCAAAGTTCCAACAACATATTTCACAGAAATAGAACAAGGAATCCTAAAATTTATATGGAACAACAAAAGACCCTGAATAGCCAAAGGATTCCTGAGAAAAAAGAACAAAGCTGGAGGTATCACACTCCCTGATTTAAAAAGATGCTACAAAGCCATAGTAACCAAAACAGCATGGTACTGGCACAAAAACAGACACACAGATCAATGCAACAGAATCAAGAGCCCAGAAATAAACCCACACATTTATGGACAGCTAATATTCGACAAAGGAGCCAAGAGCATACAATGGAGAAAAGAGAGTCTCTTCAATAAATGGTGTTGGGAAAACTGGACAGCCACATGCAAAAGAATGAAAGTAGACCATTCCCTTACACCATGAACAAAAAATCAACTCAAAATGGATTGAAGACTTGAATGTAAGACAAAAAACCATGAAACTTCGAGAAGAAGCCATAGGCAGTATGCTCTTTAACATCGGTCTTAGCAGCATATTTTCAAGTACCATGTCTGACTGGGCAAGGGAAACAAAATTAAAAATGAGCAAATGGGACTACATCAAACTAAAAAGCTTCTACACAGCAAAGGAAACCATCAACAAAACAAAAAGACAACCTAACAATTGGGAGAAGATATTTGCAAATCATATATCAGATAGGGGATTAATATGCAACATATACAAAGAACTCATACATCTCAACAACAAAAAAACCAAAAACCCAATTAAAAATTGGGCAAAAAATCTGAACAGAAATTTCTCCAAAGAAGATATAAGGGTGGCCAACAGGCATGTGAAAAGATGCTCAACATCATTAGCTATCAGAGAAATGCAAATCAAAACTACAATGAGAGACCACTTCACTCCAGTCAGAATGGCTATAATTAACAAGACAGGAAACAACAGGTGTTGGAGAGGATGTGGAGAGAAGGGAACCCTCGTACACTGCTCGTGGGAGTGCAAACTGGTGCAGCCACTATGGAAAGCATGGAGTATCCTTCATGGATACACTTTGGAATATCCTTCAGAAAATTAAGAATAGATCTACCATGTGATCCAGCTATCCCACTGCTGGGTATTTATCCAAAGAAATTGAAAACACAAATACATAAATATACATATACCCCTATGTTCATTGCAGCATTATTTACTATAGCCGAGACTTGGAAGCAAACTAGGTGCCCATCAAGGGACAAATGGACAAAGAAGATGTGGCATATATACACAATGGAATACTACTCAGCCATAAGAAATGATGAAATCCGGCCATTTCTGACAACATGGATGGACCTTGAGGGTATTATGCTAAGAGAAATAAGTCAGAGGGAGAAAGTCAAATACCGTATGATCGCACTCATAAGTAGAAGATAAAAACAACAAACACATAGCAACGGAGATTGGTTTGGTGGTTACCATAGGGGAAGGGGGAGGGGGGAGGGCAAAACGGGTGATTAGGCTCACATGTGAGGTGATGGATGATAATTAGTTTTTGGGTGGTGAACATGATGTAATCTACACAAAATTCGAAATGTATTACGATGCACATCTGAAAGCTATATAATGTTATAATGCAATGTTACTGCAATAAAAAATTTTTAAAAAATAAAATAAAATGCAATCTCCTCCAAAAAAAAAAAAGACCTTGCTTTCAGTTTTTTGGGTATATAACTAGCAGTGGAATTGCTGGATCATATGGTAATTCTCTTGCTAATTTTTTGATTAGCTGCCATACTGTTTTCCACAAAGGCTGTACCATTTTACCTTCCCACCAGTAGTGCAGAAGGGTTTCCATTTCTCCACTTTCTTGCCAACATTTGGTATTCTCAGTTTTTTTGAAGTAGCCGTCTTAATGGGTGTGAGGTGGTATCATCTATAGAATCAATAGTAATGTCCCCACTTCCACTTTTACGTATGCTTTGTTTTTCGTGAGGAAGATTGGCCCTGAGCTAACATCTATTGCCAATCTTCTTTTTTCTCTTTCCCCAAAGCCCTCCAATATATAGTTGTATATCCTAGTTATAGGTTCTTCTAGTTCTTCTATGTGGGATGCCACATCAGCATGGTTTGATGAACAGTGCTAAGTCTGCACCCAGGATCCGAACCAGCAAACTCTTGGCCACTGAAATGGAACACACAAACTTAACCACTGGGGTGGGGCCAGCCTCCAGCCCCTCATTTTTAATTTAGTAATTTGAGTATTTTCTCTCTTTTTCTTAGTCCATCTAAGCTAAAGATTTGTCCATTTTGTCGATCTTTTAAAAGAACTAACTTTTGGTTTCATTGGTTTACTTTATTTATTACTATTCTCTATTTTGTTTATCTCTACTCTAATCTTTATTATTTCCTGCCTTCTGCTAGCTTTGGGTTTAGTTTGTTCATATATTTCTATTTCCTTATGTTGTAAAGTTAGGTTATTGATTTGAGATCTTTCTTATTTTTTAATGTGAGTATTTATAACTATAAATTTCTCCCTTTTCACTGCATCGCATATGTTTTGGTATGCTGTGTTTTTATTTTCATTAGTCTCTAAGTATTTTTTAATTTCCCTTCTGATTTCTTCTTTGATACATTGGTTATTTAAGAGTACGTTTTTAATTTCCACAATTCATTAGTTTTTCAGTTTTACTTCTGTTGTTAATTTCTAACTGCATCATGTTGTGATCAGAGAATATAGGATATCTATATTTTAAAATCTATTGAGATTTAATTTGTGGCCTGGAAAATGTTGCATGTATACTTGAGAAGAATGTCTATGCTGTTGTCATTGGGTAGAGTGTTCTGTATATGTCTCTTACATGTAGTGGGTTTATTGTGTTGTTTATGTCCTCTATTTCCTTCCTTATTTTCTGTCTGGTTGTTCTATCCATTACTGAGAGTGGTGTACTGAAGTCTCCAAATATTATTTTAGAACTATTTGTCCCTTCATTTATATCAGTTTTTGCTTCATATACTTTGCTGATCTCTTAAAAGGTGTGTAAATGTTTATAATTGTCATATCTTCTTGCTGTATTGAACTTTTTATCAATATATAAAGTCCTTTGATGCTTGTAAACTTTTTGATTTAAAGTCTATTTTGTTTGATATTAGTATAGCCACACTTGCTCTTTTTTGGTTACTATTTGCACAGAATATCTTTTTTCCATCCTTTTACTTCTATCTATTTGTACCTTTGTATCTAAAGTCAATCTCTTGTAGATAGCATGTAGTTGGATCATGTGTTATTACCCACTTTGCCAGTGTCTGTCCATTTACACTTAAGTAATTACTAATAACATAGAACTTACTTCTATCATTTTGCTATTTGTTTTCTATATGTCTTAAAGCTTTTTTGTCCCTCATTTCCTGCATTGCTGTCTTCTTTTATGTTTAGTTGATTTTTCATAGTGAAACATTTAAATTCCTTTCTCATATACTTTTTTCTTGAGGAAGATTAACCCTGAGCTAAATCTGCCACCAGTCCTCTTCCTTTTGCTGAGGAAGATTGATCCTTAGTTAACATCTGTGCCCATCTTCCTCTACTTTATATGTGGGATGCCTGACACAGCATGGCTTGATAAGTGGTACATAGGTCTGCACCTGGGATCCAAACCAGTGAACCCTAGGTTGCCGAAGCACAGCATGTGAACTTAACCAATACACCACCAGGCCAGCCCCTAGACTAGTAATTTTTAAAAATATATTAGTCTCTTAAATCACAAAGAAAACAAAAAGGGCGGTTACAAACCAGTGTTACAATAATACTAGCTTTTATAATTGTCAATGTATTTACCTTTATTGAGATCTTTATTTTTTCATACAGCTTTGGGTTACTGTCAGGTGTCCTTTCATTTCACCCTGCAGGACTCTCTTGAGCATTTCTTGTAGGGTAGGTCTAGTGCTAATGAACTTCAGTTTTATTTATCTGAGAGAGTCTTAATTTCTCTGTTACACTTAGACAATAGTGCCAGATACAGGATTCCTGGTTGACAGTTTTGTGTGTCTTTTTTAGCACTTTGAATATATTGGCCCGTTGCCTTCTGGCCTCCAAAGTTTCTAATGAGAAATCTGCTGATAAATTTATTGAGGATCCCTTGTATATGATGAGTTGCTTCTCTCTAGCTGCTTTCAAGATTCTCTATTTGCCCTTGTCTTTTAAAAGTTTGAGTATAATGTGTCTCAGTGTGCTTCTCTTAGAGTTTATCTTACTTATTTCCTTATCTTACTTACTTACTTAGAGTTTATTGAGCTTCTTGGATGTTTATATACATGTCTTTCATCAAATTTGTGAAGTTTGCAGCAATTATTTCTTCAGTATTCTCTCAGCCCCTTTCTCTACATCTTCTTCTTCTGGGACTCTTACAATGTGTGTGTTGGTCCACTGGATGTTGTCCCTGAGGTTCCTTAGGCTGTGTTCATTTTTCTTCAATCTGTTTTCTTTTTTTTCCATCAATGGTTTCCATTGTCTGATTTTTAAGTTTGCTGATTCTTACCTCTGTCTACTCAGGTCTTCCTTTGAATCCCACTATTGAAATTTTCATTTCAGTTATTATACATTTTAGCTCCAGAATTTCTTTTTGGTTTCTTTTTAGATTTTCTGTTTATTGTTATTTTCATTTTATTTTTATGTAGCTTTCTTGACTTTCTCCACATTTTCCTTTCATTCTCTGAGCATCTATAAGATGATTGTTTCAAAGTCTTTGGTTAGTAGATAAGAAATCAGGTTTTTCTCAGGGACAGATTCTGTTGGTTTATTCTTTTCTTTAGAATGGGCCATCCTTTCCCATTTCTTTGTATGCCTTGTGATGTTTTTTTGTTAAAAAATGGACATTTGAATCTAATATTGTGGTAACTCTGGAAAGCAGATTCTCCCCTTTCCCCAGAGTTTGTTGTTTTATTGTTATTAGTTTTGCTTTTCATTTTTGTAGGCTGTCTTTGTGCCAAGGGTCAATGTCAGGTGTAAACTTAAGGTCTTCCTAGGTATTTTCTGAGCTCCTATCTTTCCCTGAGCATGCACAGTCGCTTTCTGACTTTTCCCATATATGCAGTTGCTTTTGAAGTTCTTAGTCTTTAATGTCTGGCTCCTAAAAGAGGGAAATGAGAAAAATGAAGGGAGGGGGATACAGGGTACTAACCTTTTAAATCCCCTCAAAGTCATTTCTGCCAGGTTGCTGGGGTGAAGGGGAGCTTACAGCAATGGAAGGAGGAGGTGCAGAAGCAATGACCACCCTCCTCTTTGCACCTCTGTGATCAGAAGCTCCTGAAGGCTGTGTACAAGCTGCTCCAGGAACATGTACAGAGTTGTCTGCCATGGGGCTGGAGGTGGGGCATGGGTTGCTGCTACCATTCTGAAAGCTTATATTGACCAAAATTAACCACAATTTAACATCCAACCCTTTCCCGGGAAGTTGCAAGACTTCACTGTGGAATTCCAAAGTAGTTACATCAGACAGATTCTGACAGTATAATTATTGTCTAGGTGAGAAGAGAGTCCTGATGCTTCATATTCTATCATCTTCCCAGAATCTTCTCAGATTGTTTTTTAAAAATATTTTTCGACCTTGCCTCATTGAAATTTTAGTTGATTTATTTTCAGTATGTTCTTGTTTTATAATTAAAATACTTAAGGCTAAGTAAGGAATCTCAGCTTCTACTTTAGCCATACCCCTCCTCTTTTGAAATACAGTACTTCCATTATTTTCCATTTCTAATACTTTGTAATTTTAATTTTATTTCCTTTTAAACCAGAGTCATTTAGAACTGCATGTGTGTAAATACATACATGTGTACTGAATTGTTGTTCATTTGACTCAATTTTCAAATGTGTTGATTTCTCTTGGCTACCGCCTTGGTGTTATTTTATAATATTTTTAAGTTATGATCAGTGAATATGAGAGAAACTATGGCCTAACACATGGTCTGTTTGGTGATTGTTCCATATTTGTTTAAAATGAATATGTAGACTCTATTTTAGGAGCACAAAATTCTCTGTATCTCTGTAAATTTAAGATTATAGTTAAGTTATTCAAATTCTCCACATGTTTTCAATACTTGATTTGTTGGTTTCTTAGAATGGTATATTAGAATTTCCCTGTTTGATTATTGCCTTCTCAATTTCTCACATTGTATTTCTGTTAGATTTTGCTATATCTATTTCAAAGTTGTAATATCACATGAGTGAAGATTTATGACACTTATCCTTTAGGTAGTTAAAAAATTTATTTAGTAAATTTGAAGTGTCTTTTATTCTCTCTAAACGATTTCACCTTGAATTTGTTTCACCTGATGTTAATATTGCCACACGAACTTTCTTTGTGTTATAAAAGTTACAATTTAATATTAATTTATTAATCCAGTCTTTCATATTTTAGTAGATAAATTTAATTTGGTTATTCTGATTATCAATATACTAGGATATGTTCTTGTCAATTTGCTTGTTTGCTTGTTATGATGCTTTCAGTTTGTTGCATTTATCCCTTTGAAAGCCCTTAGTTAATTTTATGTTTTCTTTGTTACTTCCCCTTTTATACTATGGCTTGGAAATTATATTTATGTTTATTCTTGGGGCGATTGTTGTTAAACTTTATATGTATTAAAGACTTTTGCATGTCTGAAAATAGTGTTTTCAGTTTTACTCTAAATGTTTAAGGATTGACTGCATATAAACTTTTTTCATTTTTATTTCTTTAAAAAATTGAATGTTTTCCCACTGTGTCCTTACCAAGTTGCCAATGAGATGTATGAAGTTAAAATTAGTTTTATTATTTGTAGATAATTATTTTTCTTCTCTAAAAGATTTTATAGTTTTCTCTTGACCTTCATGTTCTAGATTACCACTGCTATGGGAAGATTTGTGGCACATTTCATTCGTCTGCTTGGCATTATGAGGCTCTTCCATTTCTCACATCTTTCTTCATTGTGGAGAACGTTGTTGTGTTGTTATTTAGAATAGTTGCTTCTCCTCATTCCCTATTTCTCCCAATTTACTCTCATCTTTCTTTCTCGGATTGGTATAGTCAATTTAGAAATTCTAGGTCTGGGGCTGGCCCGGGGGCACAGCAGTTAAGTTTGCTTGTTCTGGTTTGGCAGCCCAGAGTTCACCGGTTCGGATCCTGGGTGCAGAGATGGCACCACTTGGCAAAAAGCCATGCTGTGGTAGGTGTCCCACATATAAAGTAGAAGAAGATGTGCACGGATGTTAGCTCAGGGCCAGTCTTCCTCAGCAAAAAGAGGAGGATTGGCAGTAGTTATCTCAGGGCTGATATTCCTCAAAAAAAACAAAAAAAGAAATTCTAGGTCTGTATTCTATGTCTTATGTTTTTTTTTCTTATTCTGGTATATACCACGTCAAACGTAGGGCACTCCTGTGTTCTTTCTTATCCTTTTTCTATTTTTCGTAACAAATTTTTTTCTGCAGCCATTTTGGGCTGTGGTTTACTTTTCAATCCAGTCCCATCTGCCTTCTTTCCAACCGGTATTCCTCAATTCACGGATATGAGACTGAAGCACAGAGAATTAAGTAGCTTATTCAGTCACACAGGTAGTGAGTAGCAGGACTGGGTTTTGAATCTAGGCAGATAGGCTCCAGAATCACACTTTTAACTTTTAAGCCATTCTGCCTTACTTTTCTCCCTGTAGTCTCTTTCCATTAAATTCCCCACTTTTAAAATTTGCTACCTCCTTACAAAATATTATTAATTGTTATTAAAATAAAGATAGCAACGTGGTAATACAGCTAAGGATGAATATCTAGTTCTTTCTGGGGTATTACTGCCTACTCATAGAAACATTTTTGATTTTGTTTGAATTATTATTACTTTCAATTCTTGCCTTGGGTCTTTTTCTTCTTACAAACCATAATAAAGAACAGAAATCTCATCACTATTAGTTATAAAACAAGATCAGTATATTCAGCCCTTTAGTGTTTTTAGAGATGAAAATAAGGTTGTTTTAATATATAATCCATTAAATTGAGTTAAACTAAAGAAAATTACATCCAAAGTAAGCAAAAGGGTTTGCTTCAAATTTAAATATTTGTGAAAGCTAAAGCACGTACATTAGAGAAGTGTTAGGAATCAAAGACAAACTCACTTTGTTTTCCATGATTGATTTTTCTCCCACTGAATCTCTCTCACAGATATGTCAGAAGTGTTCATGCCTAAAGAGAGAGATTGGAGAGCAAATGAATTCTCAGAGGGCTTTCACTTGAAAACTTTAAAAAATACCTGCAAAATCACCAACAAGTTAGTTTACTTGGGCATTTATTTCTGTGTGCTTCCCATAAAATTCAGTATACATTGCCAGTGTCTGTTTTAAAAGAGAAAGGTATTGAAAGATCACATTTCTTATTCTGCACAATCTTCTCATCCAAGTGTATTCCAGACAATAATGCATAGTAGGGAGATTCTATAAGGCATTACATGAAAATAAAAATGCTAATGTTGAACCCAGTTCTTCCATTCAAGCCTCTGACCTTATTAGCTCTGTTCTTTTAACTGAAGAGGGAACCACATTTTGCTCAGTGCCTTCAACATGGCATATGCTCAAAAGATATTCTCTAATCCTTGGCATTTCATTGAGAAAGTCTTCCTTGAGTATGACATCCAATCTACAATTTCACTACTACATAATATGGAGTGATTGGGAAGCCAAGAGATACTGACTAATCCTTAAAACAAAAAGGCAGATCTATAGCAATCCTACTCTACTTCTCTTGAGGCAGTCTTGACAGAGGCAAGAAGGGTGGCACTGACCTGTAACTCTGTTGGTTTGACATGACCAGCATTTGTGTCGTGATCCTGACTACCTTTGACCTAAGTTATTTAACCACTTTATCTGAAAGTTTCTTTGTTTCAAGTGGAAGAATAGTTTCAGGGACTTAAAGGCCTTCTGGAGAGCTAGAAACTAAATAGAAAGAACAGATTCCAGGGCTGTTCATTTAACACTGGGCATTTCAGGTCTCCATTTAAAAAAATACAAGAAAAATAAAGTTGATGGAAGAATTATAAATAATAGGAAATAAGAGACTCTAAAATAAAAAATACAGAAGGATAGATCCACTGTAGTAGAACTCCAGTTAATCCCAGCAAGGCTCTCTTTTATCTTCAAGGTTGGGAAAATTCTCCTAAGGGACAAGTTAAAAAGTCAGCTCTTTAGGCAATGGAATTTAATTGGCTAGGCTAGGCTGAGAGCCTTTCCATTCAAACTTCAGGCTAGAGGAACATGTGCTAGATGTCTGTAACGTAGAAGCAGCCCATGATTGGGCAGTGAATCTTACTCAGTTGAAGATGCTCTTCAATCCTTGTATTCTTTATTGTGAACCAATCTACCTCTTCTAGATTAGTCTCCAGACTTACGGTTCATCATCTCTTTCCCATTTGTTTTCTCGAATCTGCATGTAGCCCAGCACTGAGGATAAAGAGTCTACTCCTTGGAGTGGATCTAATTGGTTTGGGCTATTGTCCATATATCTTAACTATGCCTTTTGTGAGATCCTCTGCTCAGCATGCCTCCCTTTTCTGGCCCACCAAATATTGTTCAGGTCTTACCCATGTTCTTCATTTTAGTCTGATATCTGGAGCCCTTATCCATGCTAATTTTTACAGATTCATAGTAATTTGCCTTCACAAATTGAATTTTGGGTCTTGATCTCTAATCTTTCACAGTGCCAAATCTATGTTGCTTAGGTATGCACCTCCCCCATCCTGCCCCCTACACCACCCCTTAGCTTGCCATGTCTCATGTCTTCTTATAGACTTGTACTGACTTTGGATATTTTTTTTTTCTTAATCCCTTTTCATTTATGACAAATATTATTTTATAAGCCATAGAAATAATCGCTTAAACATCTCTACCTACCAAAAAGATATCATATGACAAGTTCATAGTCATAGAATCATTGAAGTTTTAGAACTCCATGCAATGGTTGGGATCATCAACTTCAGCTTCCCATCTAAAGTTAAACAACTTTCCATATTTTCCCTTATAGATAGTTACTTAACTACTTGGTTGCAAGTGAAAGACATCCAACTAAAACTGGCATAAGAAAATAGGAAATTTTGTTATAAGAATAATGGATAATTTCATGGGAGTCAAAAGCAGGACTATAACTGGGCCTAAGGAAGAAATGGTCTCAAATACCACCATACCAGGGCTCAATAAATTTGTCTCTGATTTTCACTGTTTATTTGTTTCATTCTTTCTCCACATGGCAGAACACATGACTGTTACAGTTCCTGAGTTTCACAGAAACTTGCTCAAGAAAGACTGCTTGATTCTTTGGCTTCCAAGTCCAAATATCACACAAAGGTCTCATCTTGGGTCAATTAACCCATTCTGGATCAATCATTTATGTCCATTGAAGGTAGGATTTTGTTGTATAAGATGATTGCCCTTTCAATCTCCGTGTTTATAGGTAGAAAGTGCCTAGGAAAGCTGGGTATAGGTAGAGTGTTGTATATACAAATACATATTTTATATTTTTACAGACACACACATATATTCATGAATACATGTGTGTATATATAATTCATATAAATTCTATAAAATAAGAATATATATTATATGTCGTGCTTAAATATTTCCAGTGATAAAGAGCTTGCTACTTTGAGAAATACCTAATTCGCTGAAGAACATAGTTGTTAGAGTTTTTGGTTTGAAAGACCAGAAAAATGAGATGAGAAACATAGTAGTGACATCGAGGCTGAATATTAAACCCAATTCTACATAAATATTGGCTTAATGACAGAAATTGGAAAATTGTGTTCATCTCTTTCTCCGACCCTGTCAATGGTACGGTAAAATTTTCCATAGCTGTTGAGATGAGTTCTCACATAGGTAGTGATAAGAAATAGTGGTTGCAGGTTATTGAAGAGCAATCAATTAATGATATGCACTTTAAAGTACTTAAAAAATTGAGATGATGAGAATAAATAGGATATGAGGATAATGATAAATAAAAAATAGTTTAATGTTTAAGTCATTTACATTGCTTTTTCTTTATATAGAAGTTATTAAACAGAAATTTGAAATGTTCCTCTCAATGTATATTCAAAATGTTTTAAATGTAGACACACAATTCACAAACATTTTTAGACAACTTCTTCATATAGGACTTGTTGGATGGGTTTATTTCTTCTCCATTCTGACTTTCTTCTTGCCTAATATTTAAATGTGCTCTATCATCTTAAGCAAATTTAGGATTGTGTATCAATTTTGCACTTTTTGAAATAATTCTGCACGACTTTTTAGTACCAGTGGTGGGGGATTGTAATAAATTTGTATTACAGAACTTTGTATTACAGAATAATCTATAGATTGAACTAAATATCTAATAACTAATAAACTCTACAGTTTGTACAGCCGACCAAATTTTTCATAAAATTTGTCTAATAATTTCATGGTTGGACCAGATTAATCTAGGTTAAATATTCTAATATATAAACTCCAGTTTCTCTGACTATTGTATATAAATTTTAGCCTACAAATCTTCTAAATGCCCTTCCCATAGTGAGAATTTTGAGATCTCATTTAACACTGAGGGATCCAAGAGTTGGTGACGTGGAATAGTTTTGTAATTTGGCACTTCTATTATAAGACTATTAAGATGAGCTATCACATCAAGTGTCGCTGGCATTCTAGAGTTCCTGAACCAAAAATTAATTTGTAAACTTTAATCCCAATATGAATGTCAACATTTTTTTCATAAAATTAATGAGTAAGAATGCTAATAGGAATGTGAAAATTATTGATGTAACAAAACAAATTCATAAATCAGCAAAAGCTAATTTAAAATGTTGGCCTTTTATTTGATCATATAATAGCTTTATTTAATATACAGGAAATGATGATGAACTATGTCAAATGTTTTCCTTGACCATCTTTCCCCACCTCCATTCTTCTGATTGTCAGTCTGCCCATATTTCACAATCCAAATTTAGCTTGGAACACCATATTCATTTCGGTTATTTTTGGAATCAGCTGATCATAATTTTGAATTTGAAAAACCATCTTTGAACTATGTGTTTCAGCAATGGTACAATGCTTAAGTGAAGCCCTTAAATGCTCATGGACAACTTTCACAAGCCTTTTCATTCCAATCTCATAGTTCCATCAAATAGACAGGATAGACATTCACATCAGGGTCAAGTTAAGTGACTTTTCCAAAGCACTATTCTTTCCTATATAATAAACTAGATGACCTAAACCCAGCGTTTTATTTTAAACTTCCCAATCTATTGTTTTGATTTTTTTTTCTGTGTTTGTTTTTCCTACATGGCTGATATCAATTTATCTGATTGGTCAGGCTGTAGTGATTGATCTTTTTTAGCAAGACATGACATCAGCATTCAAAGGACTATATTAGTGATGACCTGAGACTGATGATTCCATGTGCATTGACTATTTTGCTGTTCATGAAGCAAATGATGTTTTGAGGCAATTGCATATAAAGTAAGTTTGGTAAATGAAATTTGTGTTTTAAATCAGCCTTTCATTAATGAATCAGGAATGAGTGGTGAAGAGAAACTGTCTAAGAAACAACAGAATACTACTTAAAGATACAGATTGCCACCATTCTCTATTGATGTGGGTATGCAGATTTGGAACATATCTCTATATAATTTTTTCTTACTCAGTTTTTCCCTCAGAAAAATGAATATCACAGACAAACTGACTTTATAGGAAATAACTGAAGATCATTTACATCATAAATATGAATGTAAATGACACCATAAATATGCAGAATGGAAAGTGGCCTATTGCTTTGCAACAAACAAATTTGCAAGTACATGTGTTTACCCCTTTTGTGCAATTGCCCATTTTATGATATTACCTTATACTTATTATTGACACATGCTGCGTTTTTGCAACTCTGACAAGCCCAAGAATGACCTCATACAATTTAGCTGTCTTTGTATTGTACAGTATTTTATTCTCAAGCTGATGCAAATCTAGTTCAATCATACATTAAGCATGTCATATTTTCAATGTTTCCAATAAGATGTTGCTGAACACACTTTGATTAATTTGAAATAAGCTGGCAATTGTGAATAACCTCATTCTAGCTGTTCAAAATAGAGTTTTATACCGAATTAAAACTTGATAGGAGCTATAATTTAAATGATGCCATGCATTCTCTACTATTGATGTGTCTACATATCAGAAGTACTTGCAATTATAATGAATACTTTTAAGGTGCATGTGTGTGTGTGTTTGTGTACATAAATGGGCATGATCTATTTCACAGACTAAAACTAATTAAAAGTAAATGGCTGATCTGGGTATTATAGTAGACAGACTTCTGAGATGGCCCCCCATGATTCCTGGACCCTGATGTATACACACTTTCTCCTATTTATTCAATCAAATACCAACTTAGGTATTTAGGTTTTTGAAGGGATTTTTGCACTTGTATTTAAAGCCCCTAATCAATTGACCTTAAGATAGGGAGAATATTAGTGTGGGCCTGACCTAATCAGGTGAGAGATAGAGGTCAGGGTCCAGAGGTCAGAGATGGAGGAAGTCGGATGTTCAATAGGTGGACTCAACATGAAAGAAAGTCCACATTGCATGCTTGAAGATGAAGACAAAGAATGTGGGTGGCTTCTAGGAGTCCAGAGTGGCCACTGGTTGACAGCCAACAAGAAAACAGGGACCTCAATCATACAACCACTGAATTTTGCCAAAACCTGAATGAATTTGGGAGAGAACCCCAAGCCTCAAAATTGTAGCCCCAGTCTACACCTTGATTTCAGCCTTAGTGAGACTGAACAAAAGGCCCACCTATTCCATCCTCAGACTCCTTATCCAAAGAAACTGTGAGATAATAAATTTATGTTACTTTAAGCTGATAAATTTTTGTTAATTAGCTATGCAGAAATAGAAAACTAATATAGAAAGTTTTCTTTTATCTTCCTATCTCAACCCAAGTCCTTTCTCAGGAGCAGCGATTGTCATCACTCTTGGCTCTTGAGTAAAAACAAAGTCTTTATTATTTTAAAACCTCTACATTTTTCCCCAATGCACTTTTCCAGTATTACATTCCACTATATGCTTTTATTCACTCTCTTCTCTGAGTATACTCTTCCCTGTATGTTATACTTTTAGACCAATGCTTTCACTTTATCCTCTACTTAGAAGTCCCTCTCACATCCCTTCAATATCTCCAAGTCCTAATCTTATCATCATTCAAGGTTTAACTCCAATGCTAGCCACCTCTTTCATAAAATTGCCATTGATCCACTGCAGCTTTTGAAATCTGTCACTTCTTTGTACACAGAGAGAAGTACCCTAAGCCTTTCATGAGTTTCTCATGTTCTTCATTATATCCTAGTTGCATAGATGGTTGATCTTCCTTACAAGGAGGAGGCGTCGCTGTAGCACATGTATTGTCTTGTATATAGATGATTTAGTATTGCATGGATAGATTGATGGATGGATGGACGAATGGATAGAGCAACAAATTTAGTGAATCCTGCAAATTGGCTTCTACTATCCTAATAATCTGTCCACCCCACCTTCCCTTACTCTTTTATATGTTTCTTCTTTCTTGGTTACTTAGTTTTTCACCATCACACCCTCCAATCTTTACACTCTTCTCTTGCTGACCCAGACTTTCTCACTGCTTTTCTCTCTTTTACAGACATCCATAAGCAATAAACCTGAAAACACACTGCATGAGAAATTATGGTAACCTAGTATTTCACTGTTCTAATTTGGCCTGGGAGAATTATTTGGTGCATGGAGGATAACTGTATGCTCATTCAATTGCTACCATAATTCTAAAAGGAATTCCAGAAATAAATGTTTACATCTTAGCACCTCCCATATATATATATAGACTACTTACTATAGTAAGTAACATAGATAGATAGATAGATAGATAGATTATAGATATATAAGTCAAAAGCCTTGGTGACTAAGCAAACAAGAGAATTGGGTTATTAGTCGTAGTTACAGAAAAATGTGTCATCTGGGCTTGAAGAAGCAATGAAAATAATCTGTTAGAGGTGTCATAATTTTGCTAGAAACATGGAAACAAATGGAAGTATATAAACTTAAATGACTATGTAAGTAATTTATTAAGACAATTATTGTTATTACCAATCCAGCAAGAGTAAGAGGATAGTTTATATCGACCATCGTTCTAATGGATAGTTTGTGAGTCTTTCAAATGATAAGCACTTGGTGTTGCTCACAATTCTATGGTCATCACACACAACTGTTTATAGATTGCCAATGGCTTCTAATACTAAATTATGGACCTCAATTAATTGATGATGTCTCACTTAAGTGTGCTAGAATCCTCCATGTGTTTTGTAAAGATAATTATGCCTGTTGAATGACATTTATGGTATTAACTGCATGTAAGTATATGCTTCTCTAAACAAAGCCACTTTAATTTATAACATGTCTTTCTATGTCTTTCCAGTTCTATTTTGGTGGATGTTGTGCCTCTCTTCTGTTTCCTTTCATCACCACTGCCCATTATCAGTTTATGTTTCTATTATATTCCTGGACATCTCTGTAAAGATGGTGAAGAGGACGGAAGCTGCCAATTGTTGAGCAGTTACTATGTGTGATCTAAATCTATGTGTGTGGGCATGTGTATACAGATATGTATTTAATCCCCCAAACCACCCCAAACAACAAAATAGGAGCTCAATAAATATTTTTAAATTAATGAAATAGCACAGCTGATAAAATCACAGAAAACATCAATTGGAGGAAAATGAGAAAGAACAAAAAGAGAGAGAGAACCATCAAGAAAAGTTTGAAGAATCTGAAGCTCTGAAGCTCTCAAAGATTTAACCACTTAAGTTATGAAGCAGAGCTGTAAGTCAAAGCAAATCTGACTGGCCCCAAGGTATATATATATATACACTCATGAATCTGAGAGCAATTGCTTCTTCCGCAGAAAAGCCAGCGGCAACTCTTCACTCTCACTTTATCAAACTCTTCTTAATGATTCTCTACCTCTTTTCATTCTTTTCTATTTTTCTTCCAATTGATGTTTTCCATGATATGTTCATCTGTATTATTCGCCAATTCAAAATATTATTGAGTGCCTACCTTGTGCGAGGCAAAGAAGACATATCATTGAACAAAACAGATACAACCTCCTACATCTGTGGAGCTTATAGTCTAGTAGGAGAAAATAGACACAAATAAAACGCGTACTGTATCAGGTGATGACAAGGGTTATAAAGACAAAATAAAGAATGGAATGACTGGAGCTAGGGCTTTGGTCAAAGAAGGCCTGAGTGATCAGGTGAGATGATTTGGCAGATACCTGAAAGACAAGATAGTTGACATCAGCCCCATCCAAGTGATTAGAGGACATCTGCAGACCTCTAGTCACAGAAGACTCAATGGCAATAGTCCTGAGGCAATGTCCAGTAGTCAGAGTAGTAGATATATGTGTGCCTTGATTTCACTTCCAGGTGCACAAGCACCTAATATATGCATGTTCTCAGTGAATATTTTTAACTTACTGAGTGACAAGGGGCTCAAGACAGCAAAGTTAGTTCTGGATCTCATCTTCAGGTGTCAGTGGGGCACCTGGACTTCTGCTAGAATGTGTTGATTTTGATTCATGAGCTGAGTTAGAAGCATCAGTCCATAACTAAGTGGACTTGGGGAGGAGCAGCAAACAGTGGCATGGATTACTTGGGCTTCATTTGTCCTATTGGCTTGGTCTTTTTTGATGTGGGCAAGAGAGAAGGCTCCTTCATATTAATTCCAATTATTCTTTGAGTGGGCAGGCTTATCCTATAAGGCAACTTTCAAATGACTTCTACTATTACCCAGCAGCCACACTCTCATCTGCTCAGCAAGAGGGTAAACGTTTTGAGGTAGGTTATTTTCTATGTGCACTTTCTGAAAAGGATAGCTGAGTGTAAATCTACAAGAACTTTTACATTCATAAGCAACATTTATGAGTTTGTTTTAGCAAAAAATTTCACTGTTACAAATTTGGTGATATACTCTTTTGTGAATAGAAATTTTACCAGTAATTTAGGTTCTATTAGTAATCATCTTAGCTGCTAATCAGTTTAATTTCTCATGTTGTTGTGGTCTTCTTAGTGGCATCTTGGTTTTGTCAGGATTAAATGGAATGGTCTGTACAAAGACCACAGCCTCACTCATGTTCAATAAGCTTAAGCTCATCTCACGCACCAGGGAAGAGGGTTTGGGTGGACCAGGAGTTCCTTTTTCTGGCTTCCCCTTTGTTTCTAAGATGAGTAGTAAGGAAAGTGGTTGCCATTACAGAATTTCAACATACAAAATATCAGCAAGCAAGGAGTTTAAGTAACATTAGAATTCAAACATGGCCTATATATTTTCTAAGACCTGTTTATCTTCAGTGCTAGATTTTGCACCTTTTAGTAGCTTCATAAACAAATGAAAAAAAATTGTCTCTATTGTTCAATTTGCATTTCATTCTTTCCAGACATACCCTGTGCTTTTGAAACACTTTTATCTATGGAATGGTAGAGAGGTAAGTAAAACGATGTATTGCAAAAACTGAGATAGTTACCCTATGTCAGGTCTCACATTCTTGGTTTGACTTTTCTTTCTTGTGATATCATTGAATTTGTATCTCTAGCTTCCATATTTACTATATATAGAATTTATCTCTAGAAGTTAAATTAGATTCGATTTTTGGTAAGAATATTTCATAGATGGTACTGTGGTTCTCATATTGCATCAGAACAGGAATCACACAATGATTGGTTGTCCCACTTTTATTGAAGAACCCCCTCATCAGTGGCTTCTGGTAGTATAACCTGATCTCTCAATTGTTAAATTCCCCATCAAGTTGCCATATAATGGTTTTAGCATTGTTGTCTGAATCAGTTATGTCATTTAGGATTGTAAAATGATGGTTTTCTTTTTTTATTGTTCCTTCCGTATTTATTAGTCAGAATTGTTCTGTAAAGTATAGCTTAACTTGATCGATTATGATGATTTAGTTACTCTGAAATATAGTTCATACAGAAAATGCAGGACAAATATTTAGCTCTTTTCTTCTAATTGCCAAATTTCAGAATAAGATGTTGGTGCCTTTCAATCTCTAATGGTGTCCAATGAAGGTTTTATACTAAATGTGATGTATATTTCAACAAAATGACAAGCATTACACAATCTAGCTGGCTTTTTTTCCTAGAAAAAGTACATTATTGATAAGTTCTGTAAATGAGATTAATTGATCATATACCCAGTAAAACAGGCAGACTGTTGCATCTGGCAAGCTCTCCCTGTTTTTGGGGAACATCAGGAATGTACCATATCTCCACAGACCCTCAGTCTCATCTAAATGTGTCTACATGTGCTAAGAAAACTGACACTTTTCCCTAGGAGATCATGGTAGGCCTGGGTTGGATGAAGTTTTCTCTGGTGGGCTCAAGCGTCCATTTATTACTTCTGAGTCTCTGATCTCACCATATCACTAGTGAAAAAATGTCTGTTTTCAATGAAAAATAATAAAGAACTGACAGTTCTCTATCTGGATTTTAAAGACAATTCATGCTGGGAATAACACTAATATTTGCTGAATAATTTAACAAATCACATTATTCAACAAATATTTGTTTATGAACTAATTATGTGCAAATCATTTTGTTAGTTGCAGTGAGCAGGTTAAATAATAAATTGTATATTTTCCCTGACTTCAAGGATAGTTTTGTCTGTGGGCTGTGCTTTTAGTTAGTTAGATACACACATACATACATACACACTTACGTACATAGATAGGTTAGATACATAGACAGATACACTCTCACACACATATAAAATTAGTGAAATAAGGTGCAAAATAATGCATGTTGTGGAGGAGATACCATATATCATGGGAGTTGAAAACTAAGAAATATTTTTTCCTGCATTCACTCTCTTCATGTGTAAAGAAAGCTTCATGGACAATATAGTATTGGAGTTTGATATTGAAGGATGGGTAGATTTGACATGACTTGGCAAATCATTCATTATGGGATTAAGGAAAAGTCAAGAAGGATTCCAAGGTTTCTGGTGATTTCAAGGTTCTGATTCCAAGTGACTGGAAGGATAGTGTTGTCATTTAATGAAATAGGAACCCAGGAATTGCAGCCGTTTGAGTGAGTGGTGATAATAGTAGGGGGAGTTGGCGGGGACCCGATGGATTCAGTTATTGAAAGCAAAAATGCCTAGGCGAGGTCTACATAATTCCTTCTGCTTTCACCTCCAGGCTGATACTCAATCTGCTGCTCCCATTCAGCAAATAGTTATTGAGTTTCAGCTATGTGCCAGAAACTGTACTGAGTGCTAGAGCTTCAGAAATGAATGAGACAGGATAAGTCCCACCTGTACAGAGCTGATAGGGTAGTCTGCTGGAGGAAGATGAGTATTAAAATGTTATTTGAGTAATTGCAGTTTTGATAGGAGCTAAGAGTACAGGAACTTATGAAAGCATTTGAGAGGGTGACATAATCCAAATCTGGGAAAATGGTAGACTTCCCTGAAGTCAGTTTGTGGTACCTGGTTGTACTCTGAGACAGTAAGGTCCTTTTTGCCAAACCCTGAAGCTCTTCCTTGGTTACAGCAGGATTTTAAACACATCTAGAGCCTCAGTTCCTTTATTTGGAAAATGAAGATCATTACATTCCCCACACAGTCCTAAGAAGAATAAATGAAATAATTCATATAAACCACATAGCAAAGTGCCAGAGATTATAGATCCTTTCTCCTTCTGTTCCCCAAGTCTGATTCTTGTGACTTTCTATATTCAGCAACATAGCTCAGCAACATGTTAGCATACTTGTAGAAATAAGGTAGGCATTTTGGATATTACATCCTTGGGATATATTAACCCATCTAAGTCTTCCATTCTCTCTCTCCCTTTCGTGTTGGACTTGCCGTCATTTTTATCATTATTATGATGGAGGGTCTTTTCAGAGGCCTTATTATAGCAAAATCATAAATCTAGATGAATTGTCAAAATCCTCAAACTCTGCTTTGTAATTTTCTCAACCACATAGGCACCCTGTTTACACGGCTTACATTTTTCAAGAGGCTAAATTCAAGCAGATATTTTCTAGTTGTTTTTACAAATACACTTCTTAGGCCACATGTCTCAATTTTTAACTCAAAAATTGAGTGGTATATATATATAGTTTAATTCATAGTGCTGGTGCTTGCTATCTTAATTTGCCCTAAGTGATTTAAATCAAACTTAATTAAAAAAAAAAAAAAACCCTGTATTTTTCTGTTAAAACATTAGAGTGAAAGCAATTTATCCCAAGCCTATTTTTCTTTTTCTTTTAAATATACTCCATATTTGCATGCCGCTTTTCATGTGGCTCCTCTTTAGCCCCTCTTTGTTTTACAAGGAGCATAATTTTGTTCTTTCCTCTACAAGAACAACCAATACCAATGCCTGATATCCTGTAGATCTCTGAAGGCATTTTAAAACCAGTGTTCTTAACCGCAATTGAATTTTTAGTACTTTTTCCTCATAAATTCTGGCAGTGTTTAGCCATTTTATCATCATGGGGCTATTATTGACCATTTCTGCTATTTTTTAAAGAAGAATTAACTCCCCTTTTCACAGAGCTTCCAAGGGCAGCAGGCATGTATTTTCTTGACAGTCTGCATAGGGGGGCCACAACCGGCAGTGCAGTGAGGGTGGGTGGTGGCATACATTTGAAGTGTTTGGTTAATACAGATTGAGGTAGGAAAACAGCCATTATACAAGTGATATATATGTTCCTTTGCACTCTGAGAGCTGAGATTTTGGCTCATCTTTTATTTATAAATCAGGAGGGAACAAGCAGACATATATGAACATACAGTAGGGTAGAGTGGGCAAGGAAGAGAAGTGCTCTGGAGCCAGCTTCCTGGTTCGTATTTCAGCTGAGCCAATTACTAACCATGAGCTGTGTGAACACATGATTAGTGTTTATATTTCTACATTTTAGTTTGTTCATTTGTAAAATGGGGATAATAATAGAATCTACTGATAGGGTTATTGTGAGAATTAAATGACTTGATTCATATATAGATTTTAGAGCAGTGCCTGATACATAGTAGGACTTCAATAGGAATTTACCGCTGTTATTATTGTTTTTGGACTCTGATTGGTTGGGATGCATTGGTGTGATACTAAACACCTGTAAGCCTCACTTTTAAGGATTTCAAAGCAATGGTAACTGTTATTCAAAGGAACCAAATGATTATTCACAGTATTATCAAAGGTTTTTGAAAGCTAGGCAGAGTGAATCTTCTTTTTACCGCTTTTCTCATTCTTACACAAACCTGCAGAGTCTCTTGCTGGTGTTTTCAGATGATAACTCTCCAGGAAGAGATTGTATCTCCTGAGCAATCATTTATCCAACACCACAGCTACATCTTATTTTATCAATAAATGATCAGTATGAATGTGGGAGGTGGAGTGGGGAGACAACTTCTGTCAAGAAATATGAAGTAGGTTTGTGTTGTGTGTGCACATGTATGTGTGTGTGTTAATGAAGGATTAATCATCTTACATCTATTTGGATTTATTCATTCTTAGAGAAAACAAATTTTTTTTTTCCAGGAAACATACTGACAAATCCAGGAGGAAATAACATAGGGATGATTGTCAGGGAGATAGGAGATTTAGTTTTGTGTTTTCTGTGGGATATCCTCTTGGGGAACAACCAGGAATTCACTGCTCTGTGACTTCAAAGTTGATTTTATATTTCAATCGCTACCCCTACCCCCACCCCTGCCCCCAGCCCTCAGGGAATTTGTTGGGATGACTACTCATCATGAATCAGTATGGACTTGGAAACAGGGAAGCCTGGTTCTATCATTTGCTAACTGTGTCACCCTGGACAAATGAGTCAATCTGTCAGAGCACTGGTTTTCTCATATGTAAAACTGAAATAAAAAATATCTATCTCATAGAAGTGAAGTGAGCATTAAATGAAGGATCTGAAAACTCCTTAGCCCAGTGCTGGCACATAAAATATCATTCATTAAATGGTAGCTAAACTTACTATTACATGTAACTGGATACAAATGATTAAAAATAATCTAACACTCAACTGTTCACCTAGCATCTAGGGTTCAAACATTGAGCTCTTTAGACATTAAATCCAAGCAGAAACCATTTAACTACATAGAGTACAGTAGTCAAGGCTTGGTAAAAACACTTTTTCACAACTTCTGGTGCTAATATGTGCACTCTTTTGTTTTAAAATAAACTTGATTGTAAATAATGGACTATAGTCCTTACTACCACTGAGTTAATTCACTTTATCTTGGGAATTTTGTAGTCCTACAAATACTGTTCTGAAGGGAAATTCTTATGCACACAGATTGGAGTGAGATTTAGAAAATATAAGTGAGGGAGAAGATTAGAAAAGAGGACACCTATAAGTCTCCTTTTGGAGTTTTACAGAAAGTGGAATGAAGTCTCTCTTACTTTCTCTCCTCTCCTCTATTACAATTTTATGTATGTCTTCTTACTTTCTCTCCTCTCCTCTATTACAATTTTATGTATGTCTAGCAGCAGCAGTGTAGTGTGGAGGGAAATTGATGAATCTGCATTTGTTAAAAGCATACTGTTCATTCAAGCACCCCCTAAGAAGACAAAAGTATTAACCGCTCATCAACCAAAGATCAATTTCTCAGATATCTTGCATTTGCCAGTAACCTTTCTATGTGCTATCCTTGAGCTAATATATTCAGAAATAAGAATCCCCACCTATTTTCTGTGTCTGTTTTGAAGTGTCATTGGTTCATGTTATTTGAAAGCATTTCCATTGAACTTTGTGAACAGCCTAAAAATCTGCTATCAGTATAGCCTCATGACAGACCAATTAGGTTATGTCCAAGAAAGAACAAATTTTGCAGAGTATTTGAATTACTTTCTACACACATAATACTTGGGGCTGACTTTTCCTATATAAATATTTTCTAAGTTTAATTTTACTGAGGTAGTATCTACCACAGGACTTGAGAAAACGATATCGCAGCTTTGCAATGGAAGAGCTAAATGAAAAACAGCCACTGCCTCTCAGACACCATATGAATATCTCCAAAGTCATAATCTGAATTCAAGGCCTGGACATAGGGCAAAGCTCAGTTTATTCATAAGAGAATTGAAAATGCAAAACTACGGAGAAAAATACAGATGGAAAATAAGCACATGAATAGATGGTCAACATCATTAGCCATCAGTGAAACGCAAACTAAAACCACGTAAAATATCACTACACACCTATCAGAATGACTAAAATAAAAAATAGTGACAACACCATGTGCTGGTGTGGCTGTGGAAAAACTGACCATTCATACATTACTGGTAGGAATATAAAATGCTACAGCTACTCTGAAGAACAGTTTGGCAGTTTCTTAAAAAAACTCTAAACATGCAAGTATTATATGACCCAGCAATTACGCTCTTGGGCATTTATTCTAGAAAAATGAAAAAATATGTTTCTACAAACACCTTACATGAATGCTCATAGAAGTCTTCCTTATAATAGCCATAAACTGGAAAAAAACTCAAATGTTCTTCAATGGGTAAGTGGTTAAACAAACTGTGGTACATCCATACCTTGGAATACTACTCAACAATAAAAAGGAATGAAATATTGATACATGCAACAACCTTAATAAATCGCCAGAAAATAATACTAAATGAAATAAACCCAATGTCAAACATTAATTACCATATAACTGAATAATATAACATTCTTGAGGTGTCAAAATTATAAAAATGGAAACCAGATTACAGGCACAAATCAGAGATATTGCAGGTTCAGTTATAGACTACTGCAATAAAGCAAGTCACATGAATTTTTTAGTTTACCAGTACATATAAAATTTATGTTTACACTCTACTGTAGTCTATTAAATGTGCAATAGCATTATGTCTAAAAAACAATGTACATACCTTAATTAAAAAAATACTTTATTCCCCAAAAGTGCTAACCATCATCTGAGCCTTCAGCAAGTCATAATCTTTTTGCTGGTGGAAGGTCTTGCCTCAATGATGATGGCTGCTGACTGATCTGGGTGGTGACTGCTGAAGGCTGAGGTGGCTGTGGCAATTTCTTAAAATAAGGCAACAATGAAGTTTACCACATTAATTGACTCTTCCTTTCACGAATGATTTCTCTGTGGCATGTGATGCTGTTTGATAACATTTTACCCACAGTACAACTTTTTTCCAAACTGGAGTCAATCTTCTCAAACTCTGCCACTGCTTTATCAAGTAGGTTTATGTAATATTCTAAATCCTTTGTCATTTCAACAATCTTCACAAGCATCTTCACCAGGAGTGGATTCCACCTCAAGAAACCACTTTCTTTGCTCATCCATAAAAGAAACAACTCCTCATCCATTAAAATTTGATCATGAGATTGCAGCAATTCAGTCACATCTTCAGGCTCCACTTCTAATTCTTGTTCTCTTGCTATATCTTTTTCTTTGTTTTTTTCCTTGCTGAGGAAGATTTGCCTTGAGCTAATATCTGTTGCCAATCTTCCTCTTTTTGTATGTGAGCTGCTACCACAGCATGGCCACTGACAGATGAGTGGTATAGGTCTGTGCTTGGAACCTAACTTGGGCCGATGAACTGGAGCACACAGAACTTAACCACTAGGCAACCAGAGCAGGCCCTCTCTTGCTATTTCTACCACATTTGCAGTTACTTTCTCCACTGAAGTCTTGAACCACTCAAAGTCATCCTTGAGGATTGGAATCAACTTCTTCCAAACTCCTGTTAATGTTGACATTTGACCTCTTCTCATGAATCGTG
Source organism: Equus asinus (assembly GCF_041296235.1). NCBI lineage: Eukaryota > Metazoa > Chordata > Mammalia > Perissodactyla > Equidae > Equus > Equus asinus. Next base: position 129,011,651 of record NC_091820.1, read on the forward strand.
AATATCCTTAATGACATCTAGAATAGTGAATCCTTTCCAGAAAGTTTTCAATTGACTTTACCCAGATCTATGAGGGGAATTTGTATCTATGGCAGGTATAGCCTTACCAAATGTATTTCTTAAATCATAAGACTTGAAATTCAAAATGACTCCTTGATGCATGGGCTGCAGAATGGGTGTTGTGTTAGCAAGCATGGAAACATTTATCTCATTTTGCATGTCCATCAGAGCTCTTAGATGGCCAGGTACATTGTCCACGGGTACTAATATTTTGAAAGGAATCTTTTTTTCTGAGCAGTAGGTCTCAGCAGCAGGCTTAAAATATTTGTAAACCATGTTGTAAACAGATGTGCTGTCATCCAGGCTTTGTTGTTCCATTTATAGAGCAAAAGCAGAGTAGATTTTGCATAATTATTATGTTATGGAGATGGCTTCTTTCCTTAAAGCTCATGAACCAACCTCTGCTAGCTTCAGACTTTTCTTCTGCAGCTCCCTCATCTTCATAGAGTTAAAGAGAGTTAGGGCCTTGCTCTGCATTAGGCTTTGGCTTAAGGTAATGTGGCTGGTTTGATCATCTATCTAAACCACTAAAACTTTCTCCATATCAACAATAGGGCTGTTTCAGTTCCTTAGCATTCGTGTGTTCAATGGAGTAGCACTTTTATTTTACTTCAAGAACTTTTCATTTGCATTCACAACTTGTTTAACTGTTTGGCACAAGAGGCCTAACTTTTGGCCTATTTCATCTTTAGACATGCCTTCCTCACTAAGTTTAATCATTTCCAGCTTTTGATTTAAAGTGAGAGACATGTGACTCTTCCTTTCACTTGAACTCTTAGAGGGCATTGTATTTATTAATTGGACTAATTTCAATATAATTGTGTTTCATGAAATAGAGAGGCCCATGGAGAGGGAGTGAGATGGGGTAACAGCTAGTGGATGGAGCAATCAGAAAACACACATTTATTGTTTGCTGTCTTATATGGGCATGGTTTGTGGCGCCCCAAAACAATTACAATAGTAATATCAAATATCACTGATCAAAAATCACCATAGTAAATATAATAATAATAAAGTTTGAAATATTGCAGTAATTTCCAAAATGTGACACAGAGACACAAAGTGAGCAAATACTGTTGGAAAAATGGCACTAATAGACTTGCTCAATGCAAGGTTGCAACAAACCTTTAATTTGTAAAAAATGTAATATCTGCAAAGCACAATAAAGGGAAGCACAATAAAGTGAGATATGCCTGTAGTTACTACCATGGGTTAAGGAGAGGATGAGGGCAGAAAGGAGGTGTGTTTGACTAGAAAAGGACATAACAAGAGATCCTTGTGGCGTTGGAAATGTTCTGTATCTTGATTGTATCAATGTCAATATCCTGGTTGTGATATTGTATTATAGTTTTGGAAGGTACTACTTTTGGAGGAAACTGGATAAAGGGTATACAGTATCTCTCTACATTTTTTCTTACAACTGTGTGTGAATCTACAAGCATCTCAAAGTTAAGTTTAATTAAAACTTTACAGATTACAAGGTGAAGATTCCTCTAATCCAGAATATGAGGTTTAAATAAATGTCCAGTCAATTCAAAAATTAACTACTTTACAATGGGGTTATTCATCGTCATGTAGATTTAGTATCATAGTCCTCACACAAGTATTGGCTCATAAGTAAGCAGTTCTTAAAGCACTGAGAATCGTTTTCTGAGGGTCACATCTATTCACTGTTTTCTCTTGTCAGACAAGATTATAAACTGTTTTTTTCTTTACAAGTCACAAATATGTACCAAGTAGGGTGTGCTTTGCTAAATACTTTTGCTATGTTCCTGAAAAGCATATAAATCTATTTTGTGTAAAATAATCAGTTTTTACAGGTACTGGGATATATTCTTATTTAAAGAAGTCTATGGTTTCACCTTGAAATGACAATGAACAGCCCAAAAATATTTTGATATTTAGTATTTCTTCTCAGAAGGGAAATCAAGACTGAAGATATACACATGGGCTACTTCTGGATTCCAGATAAGAAACACTGATAGTCTGGAGCAGAGCAAGAGCTATACAGAAGGGTGTAATTGGGTGATAGATTAAATTGGATATTATGGGTAGAGGAAATAGAATTCTCTCAATTGAGAATGACTCAGTTTCTGGCTTGAATAATTGACTAGGTAATTAGGAAAGCAAAGACTGGCTGGGGGGTTGAGATAGAAATCAATATTTCAGTTTTGCAAATATTAGGTTTGAGATACTTTTGAGGTATCCAAGAAGCAATGTCGAGTAAAATTTTGGATGAGTCTGAAGCTTTAAGGAGATGTCAGCACTTCAGAAATAAATTTGAAAATAATTGATAAATAGGTAACGTTTGAAGACATGGAGATAGATGAGACTGGTGATTAATGTGTAGAAAAAAGACGAGGGCTCAGGATTGAGCTAGAAGGAATTCCAAATTTCCAAGTGAGGTACAAGAAAGTAGGAATGGACATGGAAAAAAGGTGGGCAATAAGACAGGAAGAAAATAAGGTGAATATGGGCCATGGTGACTTTCTTTTGTTGCCTACCACAATAAAATGAAGGTTGCTTGTAAGATTTACAAAAAAGAGTTCTAGTGGAGTGGCTATAATGGAATCATAGTTAAAGTTGTGAGAGACTAAGAAATGAGAAAGTTGTGATAGACAGTGAAGATGGCTTTAGAAAAATATTGCTATGAAGGGAAGCAAAAAAATGAATAGCATATGGAGATGGTTGCTGGGTTAAGGGAGAGCTTTTGTTTAAGCAGTTGTTACTCGAGCATGTTAGCAGGCTGATGCCAATAATCGAGTAGAGAAGATGTTCAGCATGAAGATGTAGTAACTAAAGGAACAGGGACATTGTGAAATAGAGAGGAAATGGGTTCAAGAGCACATGAGGAAGATTTGGCTTTTCTTGGGAATAAGATCACTTCTGTGGAAGAAGGAGTAGTAATACGTAGGATAGATTGTTTCAGAGAGAGAGAAGAAATAGGGAATCACTTGGTTGATATATTCTTAGAGAGATGTAATAAGCATTTGAACTGGACAAAATGAAATAAAATGGAGGGATGGATTCGTGAGCCACATCGTGTAGTTTTAATCATCAGAACTTGTGGACCAATTGGGCATGAGGAATAAGGGAAAGAGTATAGATGAAAATGCTTCCACTATATGGAGGATGGTGACTTAGAAGGTAGCACATAAAGATAATTTTTAAATATTAATTGCCCAAGAATATTAAGCTGGCTGATTATTTTAAAAACATAATAAAGCATTGAATGAGAGAGTGATAGTATCATTCTAATTGAGATTGAAAATTAAATCTATCGATCTCAATGTTTTGTTAAGTCATGTCTCATTTGTTTTGTTGAGGATGGTAATTATCTCTCTGCAGATATCTTCCACCCTGTGATGAGCAAACCAGTGACTAGAGTAACTTCTCATTTGAAGAGTATTTCACTGACCCTTGTCTCCCAAACTCCTAGATCATGTCTTTATTAACCAAAGTTAATTAAATAACCTTGAGAACTATGCCTCCCTATTTGTTATTGGATAACAAATAGGAATTTTTAAATTGGTCACATCAGTGAGTAAGGATGAGCATATGGCTCTGTGTCTGGGAAGATTAAGGCTAAATAAATAAAATGACCAGTGTGCCCTATTGTTTGAGTTGGCATGTTTAATTCTTGAATTTTTCTTTCCTGTAGTTCAACCTTATTTGACTCCAGACTTCAGAGCCTTGAAAGATTATTTTAATTATGACAGCTCTCTCAGAATACCATTTGCTAGCCACCGATAACCTTTCTTTGTTTTTGGCAGCAACGTGTCTTTGTTAAAATGTTTTCAACAGTGCTTATATCCAGTGAGAGGATTGTTTTTTTTTGCAGAAAACCTTTTGAAGGTCACCCATCACTTGTGTATTCTCAAGTCAGCATGTAGTCTTCCAGCAACAGGACAACCATTTACTCTAAATGAACCTTAAGACACTAGAGAATTAAGCAGTGTATAGAAAAAGCAAATTCAATTTTGAGCTATGGTAGAATTGAGAGAAAAATATCAGACACTATTATATATTAAATATTAGAAAAGGAGATGGAATTTTACAGCGAACTCTTGAGTTAAAATATTTATTAGATTTTTCATAATATGTTATACCTTTTAAATTTTTGAACTTCTCTTGATTCTTGAAAAAACTCAGTTTTTTGTAAAGCCTGGTCTTTATAGAACCATTAAGATTACACATTAAAGTATAGAGAAGAAAGTAATCGCCCATAGAGTCATCACTCAGAGATAACCAGTGTTAAAATTTTACTGTATTTATATGCAGTTGCTATTCTATTCAGTTTTTTACATAGTCTAAAATATTGTGTGTATTAGTGATCTGTGATTCTAGATTTCTTGGACAATTTTAAAAAATTGAGGGTACAGCATAAAATTACCAACTTTTCATGTGCCAAGTAAAAATAAAACAAAAACAAAACATTAGGCCCCATCAACAGCAATAAAAAATCTATCTCCCATCATCATCATTTATGAAAGGATATTTTAACGCTATGGTGCAGAAATGATATAATCTCAGAATAAAATAGTCATTCAGATTGAATAAAGTTTTATGAGAAACTGTCAATATTCTCTTTATTTTTTTATAGACTAGTGAAAACTTTATTTTGACATTTGTGATGACCATAGCTGTTCCCAACAGTGAATTGGCTAGGAAAGAAAAAAATAAAATAGGAAAAGTTTTGACTAGTCCTTTTAAAAATATATAGTCATATGTTTCAATTGAGCCCTTAACACTGCCTACAATCTTGCTACTTAATAAATCTACTCCCTCACTATCAGATAATTCTATTTCATGCCTTCTCATCTGTCCTCAATCCTCCAATAACTCCTCTCCCCCGTTTCTCTCTCAGCTGATGATATTGCCTCCTAAATTCACTGAGAAAATATAAGCAATCAAAAGAGAACTTCCCACAGTGAGATACCACTTACAACCTCTAGGTGGCTATTAAAAAATGATGAACAGGGGAGAGGAGCCAAGATGGCGCCGTGAGTAGTCCTCTTTGTCTCTCGCCCTTCGAGTCTACAATTATTTGGACACTTATCGCTTGACAAAGGATATCCAGACAGCATCTCAGGACGTCTGAGACACCCACGCGACTATACATCGGAAGGCGGATGGACTTTCCTCCGGGAGGATGTGGAAATAGGTGAGGGCTCTCCGACCCCGACGGGCAGCCTGGTACCCGCAAGCGGCTTTCTTCCAACGGACGCCCCCAGAGGATCCACGCACGTCTAGGGCAGGAGCGAGAACACAACAGAGGAGCGACGGTGGAAACAGGTGACCAGAACCCTACCTAAACCCCCTGCAATTACTCCTAAACGCAGAGGGAAACTTTGGAGTTGCACACCTGAGCCCGCGGGGAGAGTCTCTCCCCGCCATTGGCGGGGGGATCCAGCCTGGTGCTCGGGGCGCCCGGAGGGTCCCAGAGAGAGACACGGAGGGCACGGAGATCTCCCAGCTGCCGTTGCCCGCCCCGTGGGACTAGGGATTGCCGGAGATCTCGGAGAGGACCGGGGCGGGGGGAATTTTCAAAGGCCGGTCCTGCGACCCGGAGGGGAAGCGCCGGAGCTCCGCCCGGTCAGCAGACAAAACTCTCTGTCTGCCATTAGCAGAGGGGCCACGCTGAGCATTCACGGCTCCGGGAGAGGCCCGGAGAGAAGCCCTGAGGGCGGGGCGACCCCCAGCTGCCGTTGCCCACCCCGTGAGGCTAGGGATTGCCGGAGATCTCGGAGAGGACCGGGGCGGGGGGAATTTTCAAAGGCCGGTCCTGCGACCCGGAGGGGAAGTACCGGAGCTCCGCCCGGTCAGCAGACAAAACTCTCTGTCTGCCATTAGCAGAGGGGCCACGCCCAGCATTCACGCTCCGGCAGAGGCCCGGAGAGAAGCCCTGAGGGCGGGGCGACCCCCAGCTGCCGTTGCCCGCCCCGTGGGGCTAGGGATTGCCGGAGATCTCGGAGAAGACCGGGGCGGGGGGAATTTTCAAAGGCCGGTCCTGCGACCCGGAGGGGAAGTACCGGAGCTCCGCCCGGTCAGCAGACAAAACTCTCTGTCTGCCATTAGCAGAGGGGCCACGCTGAGCATTCACGGCTCCGGCAGAGGCCCGGAGAGAAGCCCTGAGGGCGGGGCGACCCCCAGCTGCCGTTGCCCACCCCGTGAGGCTAGGGATTGCCGGAGATCTCGGAGAGGACCGGGGCCGGGGGAATTTTCAAAGGCCGGTTCTGCGACCCGGAGGGGAAGCGCTGGAGCTCCGCTGGGCAGCAGACAAAACTCCCTGTCTGTCATTGGCAGAGGGGCCACGCCCAGCATTCACGGCTCCGGGAGAGGCCAGGAGAGAAGCCCTGAGGGCGGGGCGACCCCCAGCTGCCATTGCCCGCCCTGTGGGTCTAGGGATTGCCGGAGATCTCGGAGAGGACTGGGGCTGGAGAGAGTTCCAGAGACCCAGCTTAGTAGCCTAGGGGGAAACCCTACAGGCTCACAGCAGCCTTAGGGAAAGCCTCTGCACAGCACCAGTAGAAGGCACCCAGCCGCCAGCCACAAGGCTGGAAGACCCCAGGGCAAAAGCAGCATAACTAGGTGTACTAACCACAGACTGTAGAAGATGCCAATAGCTCTCCTGCGACCTATAGAGGACAAGTGAGATTTGGTGGGTGCCGACAGCAACGGAGCGACAAATATAAGTGATCCCACCCCTGGCTGCTGGAAAAGCCCATAACACCGTTGCAGACCCCAAGGAGAGAGCACATCTAGGTGGGCTGCAACAGTAGGCACCTGCAGCCTGAAGCCCCCCTGTGACGGCCCCCACAGCAGAGGAGGGAATCCAAAGGGCCACTGTGGCTACGAAGAGGGGCCCAGGCCCAGTTAGCAACTACGGACAGGGTTCCTGGTTGGTGAAATATAAACAGCTGCTCCTCCCACCGCAGCAGCTGAAACAAGTGAAAGGAGCAACTAAACTCTATCTCCATGCGGAGGCACAAATCAACAACATCAAGCAATATGAAAAAATACATCAAATCTCCAGAACAGAAAGAAAGCAACAAATACACAGAAAACAATCCCAAAGAAAATGAGATGTATAACCTAAATGACGATGACTTCAAAACAGCCATCATTAAGATTCTCAATGAGTTAAGAGAGAATTCTGACCGACAACTCAACGAGTTCAGGAGCTATGTCACAAAAGAGTTTGATACGATAAAGAAGAACCAAACAGAAATATTGGAAATGAAGAACACAATAGAGGAGATTAAGAAAAATCTAGATGCTCTGAACAGTAGGGCCGATAATATGGAGGAAAGAATTAGCAATTTGGAAGATGGCAATATAGAATTGTTGCAGGCAGAGGAGGAGAGAGAAGCAAGACTTAAAAGAAATGAAGAAACTCTCCGAGAATTATCAGACACAATTAGGAGATGCAACGTAAGGATTATAGGTATACCAGAGGGAGAAGAGAAGGAGAAAGGGGCAGAAAACCTATTCAAAGAAATAATGGCTGAGAACTTCCCAAATCTGGTGAGGGAGATGGATCTTCAGGTGACAGAAGCCAATAGATCTCCAAACTTTATCAATGCAAGAAGACCAACTCCACGGCATATAGTAGTGAAGCTAGCAAGAGTCAACGACAAGGAGAAAATATTAAGGACAGCCAGGCAAAAGAAACTAACCTACAAAGGAACCCCCATCAGGCTATCAGCAGATTTCTCAGCAGAAACTTTACAGGCTAGAAGAGAGTGGAATGATATATTCAAAAATCTGAAGGACAAAAATCTACAGCCGAGAATTCTCTACCCAGCGAAAATATCCTTCAAATACGATGGAGAAATAAAAACTTTCCCAGACAAACAAAAATTAAGGGAGTTCATTGCCACAAAACCTCCTCTTCAGGAAATCCTCAGGAAAACCCTCTTTCCTGAAAAATCCAAAAAAGGAAAGGGGCTACAAAACCAAGAGCAGAGGAGATAAGTAGAAGGACAACAACAGAGAGTAGTAGCTCTACATCAGAACAGATTAAACCATGGGACGAGAAACAAAGGAAACTGAAGAAAACCGGAAAACAAGACACAAAATGGGAGTGGTAGGCCCCCACGTCTCAATAATCACTCTAAATGTAAATGGATTGAACTCCCCAATCAAAAGACACAGAGTGGCAGGATGGATCAAAGAACAAGATCCAACAATATGCTGCCTCCAGGAAACACACCTCAGCCCCAAAGACAAACACAGACTCAGAGTGAAGGGATGGAGAACAATACTCCAAGCTAATAATGAACAAAAGAAAGCAGGTGTCGCTATACTAATATCAGACAAGGTAGATTTCAAAGCAAAACAGATAAAGAAAGATAAAGAGGGACAGTATATAATGATAAAAGGGACTCTCCACCAAGAAGACATAACACTTATAAATATATATGCACCCAACACAGGAGCACCAAAATTTGTAAAGCAACTCTTAATAGAACTAAAAGAAGACATCAACAACAATACAATAATAGTAGGGGACCTCAACACACCATTAACACCAATGGACAGAACATCCAGACAGAAAATCAACAAGGAAATAATAGAATTAAATGAAAAATTAGACCAGATGGACTTAATAGATATATATAGAACACTTCATCCAAAAACAGCAGGTTACACATTCTTCTCAAGTGCACATGGAACATTCTCAAGGATTGACCATATTTTGGGAACCAAAGCAAACATCAATAAATACAAGAGAGTTGAAATAATATCAAGCATCTTTTCTGATCATAACGCTATTAAACTAGAAATCAACTACAAGAAAAAAGCAGAGAAAGGTGCAAAAATGTGGAGACTAAACAACACGCTTCTCAACAAACAATGGATCATTGAAGAAATTAAAGAAGAAATCAAATATTATCTGGAGACAAATGAAAATGAGAACACGACATACCAAATCATTTGGGATGCAGCAAAAGCAGTCCTAAGAGGGAAATTCATCGCAATACAGGCTCACCTCACTAAACAAGAAAAAGCTCACGTAAGCAACCTCAAACGACACCTAACAGAACTAGAAAAAGAAGAACAAACAAAGCCCAGAGTCAGTAGAAGGAGGGAAATAATAAAAATAAGAGCAGAAATAAACGATATTGAAACAAAAAAGACAATAGAAAGGATCAATGAAACAAAGAGTTGGTTCTTCGAAAGAATTAACAAAATTGACAAACCCCTAGCCAGACTCACCAAGAAAAGAAGAGAGAAAGCGCAAATTAATAAAATCAGGAATGAGAGAGGAGAAATCACAACAGATACCAATGAAATACAAGAGATCATAAGAGAATACTATGAAAAACTATATGCCAACAAATTGAACAACCTGGAAGAAATGGACAAATTCCTAGACTCCTACAATCTCCCCAAACTGAATCAGGAAGAAATGGAGAATCTGAATAGACCAATCACAAGAAAGGAAATAGAAACGGTAATCAAAAACCTTCCCAAAAACAAGAGTCCAGGACCAGACGGCTTCTCTGGAGAATTCTACCAAACATTCAAAGAAGACTTAATACCTATTCTCCTCAAACTGTTCCAGAAAATTGAGAAAGATGGAGAACTCCCTAACACATTCTATGAAGCCAACATCACTCTGATCCCCAAACCTGACAAGGACAACACAAAGAAGGAGAACTACAGGCCGATATCACTGATGAACATAGATGCAAAAATCCTCAACAAAATTTTGGCAAACCGATTACAGCAATACATCAAAAAGATTATACACCATGATCAAGTGGGATTTATACCAGGGACACAGGGATGGTTCAACATCCGCAAGTCAATCAACGTGATACACTACATCAACAAAATGAAAAACAAAAACCACATGATCATCTCAATAGACGCAGAGAAAGCATTCGACAAGATCCAACACCCATTTATGATAAAAACCCTCAGTAAAATGGGTATAGAAGGAAAGTACCTCAACATAATAAAGGCCATATATGATAGACCCACAGCCAACATCATACTCAATGGACAAAAGCTGAAAGCCATCCCTCTGAGGACAGGAACAAGACAAGGGTGCCCACTTTCACCACTCCTATTCAACATAGTACTGGAGGTGCTGGCCAGAGCAATTCGGCAGGAAAAAAAAATAAAAGGAATCCAAATAGGTAACGAAGAAGTAAAACTCACGTTGTTTGCAGACGACATGATCTTATACATAGAAAACCCCAAAGAATCCACAGAAAAACTATTAGAAATAATCAACAACTACAGCAAAGTAGCAGGGTATAAAATTAACGTGCATAAATCAGTAGCATTTCTATACACTAACAATAAACTAACAGAAAAAGAACTCAAGAACTCTATCCCATTCACAATCGCAACGAAAAGAATAAAATACCTTGGGATAAACTTAACCAAGGAAGTGAAGGATCTATACAATGAAAACTACAAGACTTTCTTGAAAGAAATTGACGATGACATAAAGAGATGGAAAGACATTCCTTGCACATGGATTGGAAGAATAAACATAGTTAAAATGTCCATACTACCCAAAGCAATATACAGATTCAATGCTATCCCAATCAGAATCCCAAGAACATTCTTCACAGAAATTCAACAAACAATCCTAAAATTCATATGGGGGAACAAAAGACCACGAATTGCTAAAGCAATCTTGAGCAAGAAAAACAAAGCCGGCGGAATCACAATCCCTGATTTCAAAACATACTACAAAGCTACAGTGATCAAAACAGCATGGTACTGGTACAAAAACAGGTGCACAGATCAATGGAACAGAATTGAAAGCCCAGAGATAAAACCACACATCTATGGACAGCTAATCTTCGACAAAGGAGCAGAGGGCCTACAATGGAGAAAAGAAAGTCTCTTCAACAAATGGTGCTGGGAAAACTGGACAGCCACATGCAAAAGATTGAAAATCGACCATTCTTTTTCACCACACACCAAAATAAACTCAAAATGGATCAAAGACCTAAAGATTAGGCCTGAGACAATAAGTCTTTTGGAAGAGAATATAGGTAGTACACTCTTTGACATCAGTTTCAAAAGAATCTTTTCGGACACTGTAACTCCTCAGTTGAGGGAAACAATAGAAAGAATAAACAAATGGGACTTCATCAGACTAAAGAGCTTCTTCAAGGCAAGGGAAAACAGAATTGAAACAAAAAAACAGCTCACTAATTGGGAAAAAATATTTACAAGCCACTTATCCGACAAAGGGTTAATCTCCATAATATACAAAGAACTCACACTGCTTAACAACAAAAAAACAAACAACCCGATCAAAAAATGGGCAGAGGACATGAACAGACATTTCTCAAAAGAAGATATGAATATGGCCAATAGACACATGAAAAGATGTTCATCATCGCTAATCATCAGGGAAATGCAAATCAAAACTACACTAAGATATCACCTTACCCCCGTTAGATTGGCAAAAACATCCAAAACCAAGAACGACAAATGTTGGAGAGGTTGTGGAGAAAGAGGAACCCTCATACACTGTTGGTGGGAATGCAAACTGGTACAGCCACTATGGAAAACAGTATGGAGATTTCTCAAAAAGTTAAAAATAGAAATACCCTATGACCCAGCCATCCCATTACTGGGTATCTATCCTAAGAACCTGATATCAGATATCTCAAGAGTCCGTTGCACCCCTATGTTCATCGCAGCATTATTTACAATAGCCAAGACGTGGAACCAGCCTACATGCCCAGAAACTGATGATTGGATAAAGAAGATGTGGTATATATACACAATGGAATACTACTCAGCCATAAAAAAAGACGAAATTGGCCCATTCACAACAATGTGGATGGACCTCGAGGGCATTATGTTAAGCGAAATAAGTCAGTCAGAGAAAGACGAACTCTATATGACTCCACTCATAGGTGGAAATTAGTATATTGAGAAGGAGATCTGATCGGGGGTTACCAGGGAAAAGGGGGGGTGGGGGGAGGGCACGGAGGGGGTAGTGGTGTACCCACAACATGACTAACAAAAATGTACAACTGAAATTTCACAAGCCTGTAATCCATCATAACATTAATAAAAAAAAAAAAAAAAAAAAAAAAAAAATGATGAACAATAACAAGTGTTGGTAAAGATCTGATAAAATTTGAATGCTGATCTATTGCTAGTGGGATTGTAAAATTGTGCAGCCACTTTCTGAAACAGTTTGAAAGTTCCTCAAAAAGTTAAACAGTGTTAACATATGACCCAGCAATTCCACTTCCAGGTATATACCCCAGGGTATTTAAAAGATGTTCAAACAAAAACTTGTACACTTTCTGTTCATAGCAGTATTATTTATAGTAACCAAAAAGTGGAAACAAGGCAGATGTTTATAGCAGTATTGTCTGGCAGATGTCCGTCAAATGTTGAACAGATAGACAAAATGTGTTACATCCATGCAATATAATATTATTCAGACATAAAAAGAAATGAAATACTAATGCGTGCTCCAACATGAATGAACCTTGAAAACATCATGGTGAGTGAAAGAAGCCAAACACAGAGGGCCACATGTTACATGATATCATGCATATGAAATATCCAGAATATACAAATACGTACAGAAGTTAGATTAGTGATTGTCAGGGACCAGAGAGGGGGAATATGGAAATGATTCATTGTTGATATGGGCTTTTATTTTCAGAGTAATGAAAATATTCTAAACTTGTATTGAGAGGATGGTTGCACAACTCTGTGAATATACAAAAAACAGCTCAATCATACACTTTAAGTTTTTAATTTCAAATTCTACTTGTTTATTGATAGTATATAGGAAAGTGATTGACTTTTGTGTATTAACCTTGCATCCTACAACCTTGCTATAATCAATTATTAGTTCCAGGAGGTTTTTGTTTATTCTTTCAGATTGTCTACATAAATGATCATGTCTTTGTGAACAAAGACAGTTTTGTTATTTTCTTCCCAATCTACTTTTTATTGTCTTATTCCATTAGCTTAAACTCAAATGCTTTTTCTACTTGGCTTACAGGATACCCTATCCCCTTGATTTTTCTCCTACCCTACTGGCTATTCTTCCATGCCTTTTTAGACGCCTCCTCCTCTCCCTAGTCTCCAAATGTTAAGGAAACCGAGACTTAGTCATCAGATATTTTCTCCATCTATATTCACTCCTTTCATGATCTCATACAGTTTCTCAGCTTTAAATGCCATCTATATACTGATGACTTCCAAGTTCATAAATCTAATCCAGATGTAGGCCCTTAAATCTAGATATATATGCTGAATTGCCTATTTGACATGTGCACTTGGATGACTAAGAGATTTCCTACAATTCGCTGAAATAGAACTCCATTAATGTCCTTCCTAACAACAGACAAACCTACTTTTCCACTATTTTCTCATTGCTTCCATTATTTGAAATGGAACAATTATTTATCCAGATGATCAGCGCAGAAGCTATATTGAATTTTGATTACTTTTTCCCGCTCAGCTCCTACATCCAATGCATCAGTAATTTCTGTTGTCACTATCGCCAAAATTATATCCCGAATCTGGTTATTTACCATAACTTTTCACAATTATCACCCCTGTTCAAACCAACATCATCTCTTGACTGTGTTATGCAATAGCCTAACTTAGTCTCCCTGCTTCTCTTGCTACCAATTTGCCTATTTTCAACCCCAACATCAAAGTTACCCTTTTAAATGATAAGTTGGTGCATTTTACTTCTCTGCACAAAGCCCTCTCTTGAATGCCCACTACAACTAAAATGAAACCCAAAACTCTCTTCCATGGCTTACAAAATTGTGCATCATCTGGCCCCTCCCTATGCTTCCAAGCTTATTTCCTACCACTTTCTACCTTGATTTCTCTGTTCTAGCTACAGAGGCTTTCTTTTTTCCTTCCTAATCCAATATGTCTCCTTCACCTTGCCAAGTTTGTTCTCATAATAGAGTCTTTGCACTTGCTGGTCCCTCAGCTTGGATTACTCTTCTTCTAGATGTTTGCATCACACTCCCTGAGTTCATTTTGATTGTGACTTAAATATCCCCTCTGAGAGGCCTTCTCGGTCCATCATATCTGAAAAAGCACACCTTTCACTCTCTACCCTCAAGGGTACTTAGTTTTCTTCATAGCACTTATCAGACTTGATATTATATCATATTTACTTGTTTATGACTGTTTCATCACACTAGAATATAAGATCCGTGATAGCAGGATATTTTGTCTGTTTCATTTACTGCCATATTCCCAGAACCTCTAGTAAGATGTTAAATAAATAACTTTTTAATGAATGAATGAATTTGAGAGCCACCAGAATTTACAATTGCTTGTCTTGTTTTGTTATTTTTAACATTTTAAATAAAAAGATATTTTATTTATAAGATATCCATTTCATTATTTATTATAGACTCAAAATAATTTTAGTGCCTATATATTATCTCAAGTATAATTTATTTACCATTTGCTTAATATTAGGCATTTATTTCCACATTTTCACAGCTGTAATCAACTGTGATATAAGTTTTTCTATACAAATCCTTCTCTGCATTTCACATTATCTCTTTAGGATTATTCTTAAGAGGTAGAAATTCTTGGTCAAAGGATAGGGATATTTGTAAGGTTTTTATTTCACATAGCCATAAAATGAATTCTTGAAGGTCGTATCAATTTGCAAAGAAAATTTATTCATTCATTTACTCTACAAATATTTAATGAATGAACAAAATAGACAAGGCTCCTTGCTCTTTAGGAATCTTGGAGCTTACATTCTAATGGAAGATGGCAGATAAAAAGTTAATAGTAATAAATAATAATGCATAAACTATCTTAGTGGGTGATAAATACTAGAAAAAAAAGAAAAAAGGAAAAAAGAAAACTAGAACAGTGTGGGAGGATTAGCAGTGCTGGGAGAGAGAGCAAAGGACTGAAGTATTAAAAGACAGTGTTCTGGTACACCTCATTAAGGAGATTAGCCCTTTGCAAAGAGTTAATAGGCAGGGCAGTGGGGTGAGGAGGTGAATATGGTTCTGAAAATGAAAGCATGTTTGCCAGCAACATAGAAGCTATGAGAATGACATGGAAAAGATTCTCTCTTAGAACCCTTAGAATGAACTAACTCTGTCAACATCTGGATTTTGGACTTCTGGCCTCCAGAAATGTGAGAGAACAAATTCTGTTCTTTTTTATTTTATAAGTATTAAGATTATGATAGTCTAAAACCTTGTGAAATTTCAGTTGTACATTATTATTAGTCATGTTGTAGGTACCCCACTTCACCCTTTGTGCCCTCCCCTCACCCCCCTTTCCCATGGTAACCACCCATCAGTTCTCTTTGTCCATATGTTAACTACCACCTATGAGTGGAGTCATATGGAGTTCGTCTTTCTCTGTCTGGCTTATTTCACTCAACATAATACCCTCAAGGTCTATCCATGTTGTTGTGAATGGGACAACTTTGTCCTTTTTTATGGCTGAGTAGTATTCCATTCTCTATATATACCATATCTTTTTTATCCAATCATCAGTTGCTGGGCACTTAGGTTGGTTCCATGACTTGGTTATTGTGAATAATGCTGCGATGAACATAGGTGTGCGTGGAACTTTTGGGATTGCTGATTTCAGGTTCTTAGGATAGATACCCAGTAGTGGGATGGCTGTGTCATAAGGTATTCCTATTTTTAACTTTTTGAGAAATCTCCATACTGTTTTCCATAGTGGCTGCACCAGTTTGCATTCCCACCAACAGTGTATGAGGGTTCCTTTTTCTCCACAGCCTCTCCAAAATTTGTCACTCTTGGTTTTGGATATTTTTGCCATTCTAACAGGTGTAAGGTGATATCTTAGTGTAGTTTTGATTTGCATTTCCCTGATGATTAGTGATGATGAGCATCTTTTCATGTGTCTATTGGCCATCCTTATATCTTCTTTGGAGAAATGTCTGTCATGTCCCCTGCCCATTTTTTGATTGGGTTGTTTGATTTTTTGTTGTTGAGCTACACCATAACTCCTCAGACGAGGGAAACAATAGAAAGAATAAACAAATGGGACTTCTTCAGACTAAAGAGCTTCTTCAAGGCAAGGGAAAACAGGATTGAAACAAAAAAACAGCCCACTAATTGGGAAAAAATGTTTACAAGTTATTTATCTGACAAAGGGTTAATCTCCATAATATATAAAGAACTCAAATTCTGTTCTTTTAAGGCACCCGGTTTATGGTTTTTTGTTACAGTAGCTCTAGAAAACTAATACACTTCTATTTTGAATTATATTTAAAATTTAATTATATTTTCAAATAAATTGTACTGATTTTATTCTTTCTTTCTTTAATAAAGTTTATTCATGCCAATTTATTTAGTTTTTATTTGAAACTTTCTTGCTATCTTTTCCTCACTTTGTAGTAAATGAATGCTTTGTAGGGACACTATTCCTGTTTGCTACCCTTATTCATTCTTGAGTACAGTCAAAGAAAAATATCAGTAAGTCAATATCTGGAGGATTCAGAATAAATAAATTAAGAGACTTTCAGTAGATTTAATTAAAAAAAAACAAATGAGACAGAAAATAGTTTCATAAAAATTAACCAGAGATAGAAACTACCATTTAATTAATTAATTCATCAATGTATTCAATCAAAACATACTTATTAAATACTTAGCCACTCTGAATACAAAAATTTAAGAAATGGATACAAAATATCTCTCCGAAGATCTTGTATTCCAATGGGAACAGAAGTTAGACAATAAACATGAAAATAAATAATTTCGATAGCACTTATTGCAATGAAACAGATGACAAACGAATGAGAGAGTAGAAGGGGTATTTTAAATAGTGTGGTTGAAGACGACCTCTCTGAGGAGAGGACATTGGAGCAGAGACTTAAGTGATGAGAAGAAGCTGGCCATGCAAAGCTCTGAGGGAAAAGCCTCTCAGGCAGAGAGAGAAGCAAGTACAAGGACTCAAAGGCAGCAATCAGATGGGCATGGCCAACAGAGAGGAAGACTAGTGTGACCATAGCATAGTAAGCAAGTGGGAAAGATATAGGAAACGAAGTCAGAGAGGTAATGGATGTGGGAAGATCATGTAGGGTCTGCAACCATTGTAAGGTGTCTAGATTTCCAGAGAGCCTTGGCTGAGATATTTAAACTTAAACTAATCTGTCCACAGCCTACTCATCTGCATTGATGAGCTACTTTGTGCCTGAGCACCCGAACTAGGACTGCTGTTGATGCTGAGTAGCTAAATTCAAGGGAAGGGCAGATGTGGAAGAAAAATATGAGCTCCTGTCTAAAAGAGAGTTCAGTAATCAGCCAGGTCAGGAGGTCAGGACACCAATATCACATAAGAGACAAACGTCAGGATGAGACATGAATCAGAAATCTAGAAGATATACTAAATTAGAGACTACACCAATTCCACACTGAAAGGTGATCTGGAGTCAAAAGGTAAACTGATAGGCTTATGAGAGGCAAGAAGATATGCATTCTGAAAGGACACATGACATAAGTGGTCAGTAGTCTGGAACGGGTAGAATAAAAGGCTAAAGCAATCAAAGGTGAAGTCTGCGAATCCAGGTGGAAATTAATTTCCGAAAACAAGATTCCAATGACCCAGGAGCTTTCTTTAGTTTCTACTATAGTAGAACAAATCTCAGAATGTAGTTAGTGCCAAAGTGGCAGAGAAGATCCAGAAAGTGACTTTAACTAATGAGAAAGGGGAAATGTAAGAGAATACCCAAGGACAGTCTGGCTTGTGTGCTGTGTATGTGTCCTTTACTTTGAGGAAAGTGGCTGATTGTGACTGTGCAGTTGTCTCTTGAGACTCATATACTAGTAATGGTAGATGGAATCTAATGCAATTTAAAGAGTAAAAATTTTGTCTCCCTGCTCTTGGCTATGTTAAGCATAAAATGTATTTAAATGTTTCTTTGAATATAGCTTTTTTTTTCCTGATAATGCAACCATAAGGAGAACAAAGAGGCTTCGATCATTGTTCTTCTAGCTCTTGGCAAAGACAAGTATGTACAGAGATTTAAAGAGACCACTAAAGTCAGAAAAGGATCCTGACCTTTAAGAATACTTTTAAAAATCTCCTAATTAGCATTGCTTAGAGTTAATAAGTGAATTGTTGCATAGTCTGGGGTCATTTCCCTGACAGATATTCAGTAATGTAAGTAATGTGAGACCAAGGAACTGAGGGCAATTTATTATATTTTTGTTGCACAAAACAACCTTGTGATAGTATCTTTTTGACATGACTTATAAGACTGATAAAGAACTCCTTTGTTAACGAGGCAATTTTTTAGGCTACAAAAATGAAAAGCCTATTTCTAAATTAGACTAGAAGAATGTGATCATTCTTATTGTGTATGTTCCCTTTGATTTCTTATCATGAAAGCAACACACTAAATTATAACAATATTTAATGAAACATGAACATTGAATTACAAGTTTCCACTGTGAAGCTAAAGTAATATCATAGTAATAATAGCTGTGGTTGTTCGAACATGTATATGCTAATTTATGTTGCCTGAGCATTTTTCATCAAATCTTTCTGATTAACTTGTGAGGTACTTTACGGATGAAGAAACTGA
This sequence comes from Equus asinus, assembly GCF_041296235.1. NCBI lineage: Eukaryota > Metazoa > Chordata > Mammalia > Perissodactyla > Equidae > Equus > Equus asinus. Next base: position 129,030,288 of record NC_091820.1, read on the forward strand.
GACGCAGAGTGGTAAAGTATTTGACCAAGGTCTCACAACTAGTAAATGGTAGAGCTAAGCATCAACACAGATTTATGTGACTCCTGAGCTTCATAGTTCTTAACCACTAAGCTATGCTGCCACTCTGCCTAAAGACACCTAGGAAGATGTACTAGCCGGATCAGTGCCGTTTATTAGCATCTTGATAAACCAGAATTACCTCCAAAGCCTTGTGTCTCTGCCCTGAGGATGCCCTTTACTACAATTTCCCACTAAGAACCCATTAACTAACGACCAGGCCTGGTTATGGGAAAGGCTATGGCTCTTCAGAGTAGTGTGATATTTGCTAAGCCACTTTGCTAAGTGTCAGTTTTTGTGGTGGGTAATATAATGTCCCCTTCCCCAAATATGTCCGTGCCCCATTCCCTGGAACCTGTGACTATGTTACCTTACATGGTAAAAGAGACTATGTAGATGTGATTACATTAAAGATCTTGAGATGGGAGATTATTTTGGATTATCCAGGTGGGCCAATGTAATCACAAGAGTCCTTATAAGAGCGAGGCAAAGGTCAGAGTCAGAGAAGGTGATATGAAGATGGAAGCACAAGTCAGAGTGATTCAGAACTGCGAGCCAAGGAATGCAAGAAGACTCTAGACACAAGGAAATGGATTCTCCCTAGAGGCTCCAGAAGGAACACAGCCCTGCTGGCACCGTGATTTTGACTCAGTGAGACCCGTTTTCAATTTCTGACTTCCAGAACTGTAAGAGAATACATTTGTGTTATTTGATACCACTAAGTTTGTGGTAATTTGTTACAGCAGCAATAGGAAACTACTACAATTTATTTATTTATGAAACAGATATAATAGTTATCTTGTAGAATTGATGTGGGAAGTTAAAGAGAAAAAACTGAATGAACTGAATGCATACAAGGGAGTTAGAAAATAAAGGAGTTCCGTGTGAGATATTCTCTGAAAGCATTCTCTGGAAGCATTCATGTGGGACAGAAGCCAGCCCTCCCACCCTAAACCTCCATGAGGCCTGGGAGGTAGTTAGACTAAGGGGAACTGAACCTGATTCTACTCTCCTTCTTCATCCTTACCTCCAGGGATTTTCAGAATCTGGCCTTGCTTTTCTCTCTTACCTCATTTCTATTTGATCCCTAACTGATTCACTTCACTCCAACTACACTTTCTGTCCAAGGTTCTTTGTCCTTGCTGTTTATTCTCCTTGGAACTCCCCTATATCATTGCATAGCTGTCTTGTCATTCAAACTTCAACTGAAATAATACCTCTTTCTGAAAGGACTTTCAATATCACTCAAACCAAAGCAAATCTCCACTGCCACCCTGTACCACATTTCCTTAACCTCACTCCTTCATAGTACCTGAGATGTATCCAAATACATTTAAAGTATTTGTTCGTATATTTATTTTTTCTCTCACCTCTGCAGAATATAAGATAGTTGAGGCCAGGGGCACCATCCTTCTCATTGCTATATCCTCAGAAACTAAAAGGCACATAATTAGGTACTTAATAAATTTCTTTTCACTGACAGATCACGACTGTAGACAATACTGCTTTCAAATATTTTGCAAAAGTGAATTAATAAAGTTCCTTTTTGTTTAAGCCAGTTTCAAAAAGAATTTTATGGACTTGTTGCATAACTGATTCAACTTCTTTTTCCCTGTGTGTCTACCTATCTATGTTTCTATATATCTATCATCTATTAAAAATCAGACGACAGAGCAAAATATAAATGATAAAGTGATAATTACCAGAAAATCTCATCAGGTAACTGTTTTCTTGAATATATCGTGTATATATAATATTATGAGAAATTTTCCATTATCTAATATACTTATATAAACAATCAATACTGTATTATTAAAATAATCTATTTTCATATATGATAATAGATAATATAAACAATATTATACAAATATAAATGCAAAATATATAGAAGTTAACCTAATATGCTATACATTACATGCCTATGACTTATTTTATAACTAGAAATTTGTACCTTTTGACCACCTTCACCCATTTTGCCCACCCCATACTCCCACCTCTAATCGTTTACTAATATGTTATAAAATGATATTCAATATACTCTTGGGAATAGTCCAATTATACTATAAGTGATATTATGTAACAGTATTTTTCATTTGATATTGTCATGTAACAGTGTAAGAGACAATGACTTGGAGAGAAAGAGTGTCGCTACTGCA